>NC_053391.1:455981520-456645270 GCF_905171765.1 Bufo bufo
AGCCAAGGATGTATTCAATATTTCCTTGCTACTGATGGCTGTGTTTCTGGGTGAATAACAGCTAGAGACATGAAGCAAGTCTCGTCTTAGAGCCAACAACCTAAGCTTTAAAACAAGACTTTGATACAGCTCAAGATACACAAGTTAGAAACGGGTCCTGTATGGTAGCTAGCACCACAATCCCGGTCTGGTTTTAAAGCTTAGATTGTCAGCTTATTGTCAGGCTCAGATATACAAGATTAAAGCAGACCTCCCACTTCAGCCAGTGCTGACAAGCAGCAAGGAAAGGAGAAGAGACATAGATCCTCTTGTTTTTGTGTAACTGTACATGACCCCAGGGGGAGGCATCACATGGACTTCTGGGCATACTTCCTCTCTGAAATGGGGGGGTCTATTTTAAAAAAAAATAAAAAAGCTGAAAAGGAGTGAGAAGATGGCGCACTCTGTCATCTAATCACCCCTCTGTAACTAGTTATGCTGTTTACTTGACGCCATGACTGCGCCATTTACCAGCATCTGGGTCACAGCATCAATTAAGTCGAACCAAACCCTTGCACCACACACACAAACAAGTTTAAAATTTACAGTGTCCCTAGCCTGTGTATACCGAAACTTTAGAGTAAAATATGCTGACTGTTTCTCTAGTGATATCTGTTACATGATACCGTAATAGCGATCATTTATCACTAGATCAGAAAATGTTCACCCTCTAACTGTTGCCATAATTGATAATTTTCAATTACAGAAAATGAAACAAAAGAGCATTCATACGCTTTTTAGACAGGTGTAATACTGCGACTTCTTGGTGCCCATATTATGAACCCAACATCAGGACTTTCCTTAGTTCATCAGAACCTGAGTTATGGTGCACTACCTATAATTTTGATGAACCGCAGGAGGGACGGGTGTCGTGTTATACGGAAGCAATAAAGTGCCTGCATTATACCAGTCTAAAAGGTGACAATTGTTAACGCATTACATCAGGTTTAGGAATTTAGCATTTTTAAATTAGGATTAGTTTGTATAGAGGGTTGGAAAACATTTTTACATTTTTTAGCTGAATATATTTTGTGCGAATAAGGACTCTTACTAGACCATACATTTAAGTAGCAAATTTGTCTTTTTCCCAATTTTTGTTTACAATCACTATTTGCTGCAAAGCTGCATGAAGGTGGCTGTGTCTATTAATTATTAAAAGTGTATTCCAATATGGGACACTGATGGCATATTGCTAGGATACACAATCAATGTTAGATAGGTGTTAGTCCCACCTCGCTCCAATCTCCAGAACAGGGCTGCCAAAGTGATGGGAGAGCAGCCTATCATGCGCTGAGACCCACCGTACATGGCTACGGGACTTCCAAAATAGCCAAGCCAGTGGATCTGGCTAGTGGAGTAAGGTGTGCTCTGCTTCACTTTAGGGGGTCTTATTCTGGAGACAGGAGCGGGTTCCACACCTATATGACATTATTGGCATATACAAGCAATGTGCCATCAACGTCCCAGATGGGAATACCCCTTTAATTAGTATTTTTATACATGGTATGTATGCAGAGATTGTACAATTTAGTAACATGGCAGCTGTTTGCATTGTACAGTATCTAATTTTAACACATTTGTGGATGATGGACAAATATTGTATGCCTGTTTCAGTGTTTTTAGGCGCACGATGTCTTGTTGAATAAGGAGATTTTTGTGAAACTCACCTGTAAAATCTTTTTCTCGTAATTTCCATTGGGGGACACAGACCATGGGTATAGCTTAGAGATATTACTAGGAGGGACACTATGCAAAAAAAGAAGCTCCTCCTCCTCGGGCTATACCCCCAGGCACCTCCAGGAGAACTTCAGTCGTTGCAAAAGCAGTAGGAGAAGGAGAACGGAAACAAAACATTATGGAAACCATCACACAGCACACCCTAAGGCGTAAACCAAAAAAGGGGGCGGGAGCTGTGTCCCCCAATGGAAATTACGAGAAAAAGATTTTACAGGTGAGTTTCACAAAAATCTCCTTTTCTCGTTCATTCCATTGGGGGACACAGACCATGGGACGTCCCAAAGCAGTCCATGGGGTGGGAAAAAAGAACAAATCCAACACCGCCAGGAATAAACGTCCAGTAGTCAAACCGGAACCACAGCCTGCAATACCCTGCGCCCAAGAGCAGCATCAGCCGAGGCCAGAGAGTGTAACTGATAAAACTTTGTGAAAGTATGTAAGGACGACCAAGTGGCCGCCTTACACAACTGGGAAACGGATGCGCGATTGCGTCTAGCCCAGGAAGCACCCACTGCCCTTGTGGAGTGAGCGGTAATCCGCGACGGCGGAACGTGGCCGCGAGCGCGATATGCCGCAGCAATAGCGGAACGGATCCACCGCGCCACGGTGACCTTGGAAGCCGCCAGGCCCTTACGGGACCCTTCAGGAATCACAAAGAGAGAGTCTGAACGCCGGAAGGAAGCGGTAGCCCCCAGGTACACCTTCAGGGCCCTGACGACGTCCAGGGAGTGGAGAGCACATTCCTTGGGGTTCACCGGAGAAGGACAAAAAGAGGGCAGGACAAGATCCTCGTTAAGGTGGAAGGGAGAAACCACCTTGGGCAAAAAAGAAGGCACCGGCCTGAGCTCCACCTTATCCTGGTGAAAGACCAGAAAAGGTTCCCGGCAGGAAAGTGCGGCCAGCTCCGAAACTCGCCTGATGGAGGTTATGGCCACCAGAAAAACTACCTTCCAGGTGAGTAAAACCAGAGAGATCTCCCTCAGAGGTTCAAAAGGCGCCGCCTGAAGGGCGCGCAGAACCAAGTTGAGATCCCAGGGGGGCAAGGGAGGCACATACGGAGGAACCGAATGCGCCACCCCCTGCAGGAAGGTTTTTACAGGTCTCAAAAAGGCAATGGACCTCTGAAAAAAGATAGCCAAAGCAGAAACCTGACCCTTTAAAGAACTGAGCGACAGACCCATGTCGAGGCCGGACTGGAGAAAAGACAGCACCACTGGGACAGAGAAACGTAGGGGCGAGTAGCCCGATTTCTCACAAAACACCAGGAAGGCCTTCCAGGTGCGATAATAGATTCGTGAAGAAGCCGGCTTTCGAGCCCTGATCATGGTTCTTACCACCGCATCAGAGAAGCCTCTCTTCCTCAGGATGGCGGTCTCAACAGCCACGCCGTTAAACGCAGCTGCCGTGAATTCTGGTGGAAGAGCGGCCCCTGAGACAAGAGATCCTCTCTGTCGGGCAGAGGCCACGGGACGTCCGCCAACATACGAGCGACGCTGGAGAACCAGGCGCGACGAGGCCAATCCGGAGCGACGAGAATGGTTGGTATCCCCTCCGCCTCGATCTTGCGCAGCACCTTCGGCAACAGAGGAATCGGAGGGAAGACGTAAAGGAGGCTGAACCGCTGCCATGGAAATACCAGCGCGTCCACCCCGTCCGCCCGTGGGTCTCGAGCGCGGGCAAGATACACCGGCACCTTGTGGTTGAGCCGGGAAGCCATCAAATCTACGTCCGGACGGCCCCATCGGTGGCAGATGTCCTCGAACACCTCCGGATGGAGAGACCACTCTCCCGGATCCACCTTGGTGCGACTCAGAAAATCCGCCGTCCAATTGTCGACTCCCGGGATGTACACTGCCGACAATACTGGAACATGAGACTCCGCCCATAAGAGGATCCTCGCTACTTCCCGCATTACTGCCCGACTGCGAGTCCCGCCCTGATGGTTGACATAAGCCACAGCCGTGGCATTGTCCGACTGAACCCGCACCGGGCGAGTCGCCAGGAGAGGAGTCCAATGGGAGAGGGAGTGGAAAATCGCCCTCAATTCCAAAACGTTTATCGGGAGACGGGATTCCTCCGTCGACCAGACACCCTGAACTGTGAGGTTCCGGAGAACACCTCCCCAACCGATGAGGCTGGCGTCGGTGGTGACTATCGTCCAGGAGAACGGAAGGAAGGACCTTCCTGACGATAGGTTCAGGGGAGACTGCCACCAAGGGAGAGACGCTCGAACTTGCCGGGACAGACGAACAGGAGTGTCTAGACCCCGAGGGTTCTTGTTCCAGAGGGCAAGGATCATCTGTTGTAGCGGACGAGTGTGAAATTGGGCGTACGGAATCGCCTCGAAAGAGGAGACCATAAGGCCCAGCACCCGCATGCACTCCCGAATGGTGGGACGTGGAGAGCGTAGAAGGAGCACCATTGCCAGACGAATCTGGGAAGCCTTGGAATCTGGAAGAAACACCCGAGAAATCGAGGTGTCCAAGATCATCCCCAGGAACGAAAGTCTCTGGGAGGGGTGCAGAGAGGACTTGGGGAGATTGATCAGCCATCCGAACCGTTCCAGGGATTGAACCGTGATTCGGATGCTGTCCTCGGCCTGTGGAAGAGACGGAGCTTTTATCAAGATGTCGTCTAGGTATGGTAACAAAGAGATGCCCCTGGTGCGAAGAAGCGCCATGAGAGGCGCCAGAATCTTCGTAAAAACTCGAGGGGCGGTTGCCAACCCAAAAGGTAGGGCGACGAACTGGTAATGACGCCCCCCTATGGCAAAGCGCAGAAAGCGATGGTGGGACTCTGCAATAGGGACGTGCAAGTAGGCGTCTTGAATGTCCACAGACGCGAGAAATTCTCCTGGACTCAGAGAAGCAATAACGGAGCGAAGGGACTCCATGCGAAACTTCCGCACCCGTAGAAACTTGTTGAGAAGTTTTAGATCCAAGATTGGACGCACTGACCCCTCTTTCTTTGGAACAACGAACAGGTTTGAGTAAAAACCTGTCCCTTGCTCTTCTGGGGGAACGGGGGAAATGACACCACGGTCCAGAAGAGAGGAGACCGCAAAAAAGAGGTCCGAGGCCCTGGCTGGATCCCCCGGAACGCGAGAAGGGAAAAAACGTTCCGGCGGGCTGGACGCGAACTCCAACTTGTAGCCGGACGTCACCACTTCCAGAGCCCAGGCGTCCTGAACGTGAGCCCTCCAGACCTGTTGAAAGGAGAGCAGACGGCCCCCCACCACGAGGGGTGGGGGCACCCCTTCATGCGGAGGGTTGCTTGGGAGCAGGAGGACGGGCTGACTGCGCCCGAGGCCGCCAAGAAGGCTGGGGCTTGAAGAAAGGCTTCTTGCGGGAGTCCTGGGACCCCCCTGCCGATGAGGATGACGGCGTCCTGGCAGTGGAGAAGCGACGAAAGGACTGGCCCCGGAAACCTGAAGGCCGAGACCGAAAGGGACGCTTGGTCCTGGGCTGGGGTAGATGAGTGCTCTTGCCCCCTGTTGCGGCAGAAATGAATTCATCTAGTTGAGCCCCAAAGAGCCTGGACCCTTCAAAGGGAAGGTTAGCGAGGGATCGCTTGGATGAGGCATCAGCATCCCACACCTTCAGCCAGACCTCCCTGCGCTGAATGACAGAGAGGGCCGAAATACGGGCAAAGAGGGAGCCGATGTCCATTGAAGCCTCACAGAGATATTTAGACGCTTGAGACATCTGGATGATAAAATCCAGAGTATCTGCAGAGGCGTCCTGCTCTGACAGATCCTGGTGGTGGCGCTGCAACCACGTTGTAAGGGCTCTGGCGACCCAAGCCGACGCAAAGGCCGGTCGCAGGGAAGCGCCCGCCAGCGAGAAGATGGACTTGGAAAGTGAATCCAAACGTCTGTCCACCGCATCCTGCAGAGAGGAACCGTCTAGGACGGGAAGGGCCGTGTTCTTGGCTAACCTGGCCACCGGAGGATCTACCTTAGGGGAAGAAGTCCACTTTTCCACTGTGTCAGCTGGAAAAGGATAAAGCGTATCCATACGCTTGGTGGCCGAAAATTTTTGATTAGGTCGATCCCAAGCTTTTGATAGGACCGCAGTGAATTCCTCGTGAATAGGGAACACGGCGGACTCCTGTTTCTTGGGTGGAAAAAGGGAGAACTCCCGACTAGTGGAGGGAGGAGAATCCCCTTGTATATTAAAAGTGTCACGGACAGCTGCCACCAACTCGGTTACCATGGTGGAAAGCTTAGGCAGGGGTTCCCGCTCCGTGACTTCGTCCGATCCGGACAATTCCCCATCGGATTTGCGCTCCCTGCGAGGGGGAGAGTCAACCGGGCATGCCTCAAGGCGAGGGGGAGAAGCGGAGTCATCCGAGGAGGAATGCTGCCGCTCACGCTGCCTTTTAGAAGTCAGACGCCCTCTGTGAGAGTCGCTGAGAGGGGATGGAGTGGTGGATGCCACTGGAGTAGTAGCCGCCATGCGCTCCATGAAGGACATGGCTGCCTTGGCAACTAAGGCCAGATCAGCTGCCGCATTAGACATGGCGGAGGCCCAGGCGGGTACCGCTGGATCCGCAGGGGCAGAGGGAGGACCGGGCTGAGCAAGAGAAGGAGGCTGATCCTGTCCGGGAGCAGGGCATGAGTCACAGGAACCAGTGACAGAAAAAGGCCTAAGGCATATTTTACATGACTCCAGTGGAGCCTGAGAGGAAGCCTGAGATTTCCTACCAGGTTGCTGCAATTCCTACCACCCAGGCAACAGCAGAAGTCTCCGGTCACCGAGAACTGAGGAGCTGCACGGCCGCAATCCAGCAGAGTCTCCGGCGTAGGGAGAGACAGAGCTGGCCGCCGAGGCTCCGCCCCCTTGGACGCGTCATTGCGGCGCGAAATAAGCGCGCGAAATAAGCGCGCGCACTTCAAATACACCCCTTCGCCAGAAACGGCGCAGCGGGGGTTAATATCGGGAGGAGCAGGCCGGCGGGAGCTGCAGAGAGCGCAGCGGCCATAAGATAAAATACACTCCTTCAGTGCCAAGATTGCCGCCGGTGCGGCCATAGTCTGAGCTGCAGGCAGGTATCAGTGGAATCACCAGCCCTCCCCAGAAGGGCCCCCTCCCAACGGGAAAAAATGCCCCCAGCCGGTCCTTCTCTAGCTCACCTCAGGTCACAGAGCGCCAGACAGACGACATGAAGGGGTGGGGGGAGGGGGGGGAAAGGAGGGAGATTGAAGCAGGCAATACTTATCTGCACAGCATGCTCCCTCGATGTCCAGACCAGCAGGGATTCACCTCTTCAGACGTCTGACTCCAATCAAGGAGAGCAGTGCTCTGGTGGAGGGTAGGCAGCAGGTGTCCCAGCAGCTGGTGGGATGCCAGAGCTAACATGTCGAGCCTGGATCCACTTTTCTTCTGTGGGGGAATGGGAGGTAGCCAGGAACCTTCAGAAGACCGTGGCAGACCCTCCACAGGGGCCAGGAAAGCGCAATGCTGACCTGCGTCCCCATCTGAAACCAGAAAAAAATAACAAACAGGAGAAGAATAAATGTCAACCTCCTTGAACGGACACTAAGCAAAGACTGAAGTTCTCCTGGAGGTGCCTGGGGGTATAGCCCGAGGAGGAGGAGCTTCTTTTTTTGCATAGTGTCCCTCCTAGTAATATCTCTAAGCTATACCCATGGTCTGTGTCCCCCAATGGAATGAACGAGAAACTATGTATAACAGATCCAATGGATGGTTTTCTGAACGATACAACTGCCAATGTATGAAATATTTACCTTCTCTTTTGCTACAGAAATAGATAAAAAGCAATGTTACAATGGAATCTATGGACGGTTCTTAACATTTAGCATAAATGTATTTGAGATGATACTTCTCACATTGGTTATTAGCAGATATATGTTGATCAGCCCATAAAAGTCAGAAACTTGATTTATCGATTAAAAGGGAACATTTACCAATAGGATCCAATCTATTTAGGCATGTATTCATCTAGTAATGATAAATCTTACCCAGCATCTTTTCAAAAGATGTATGTATAAAGATATATCGGGCTGTAGACAGAAAAAGCCTGTGACTCATTGACAGTAAATATGAATTTATAGAAAGCAATACACACCTGTAGGTAGAACCGTTATAGCAATAGTTGGGGAGGAAATCATAGTTGAGCTCCCAGAACACATGCAGAGTGATCCTGCCATAGGGGGCAGATACGTTATGATTGGCTTCTCGAAACATGGCGTCAAAACTGTCCAGGGTCAGATATTTGCTCAGCAATTTATGAGTCATTCTGTTCACCTCAAGAAGGCCTTCTAGCTCCTAGGGTGTAAAGAAAGAAGAAAGCAGTATATTAGGCTAGATGTATGACGCTAAATGTCATGTGGGGACAATGCTCAAACCTCACAAAGAATCATACTAAAAGCTAAATATAAAAGCTATAATTATGACCCTGCAATTGCTCTTGTGTGAACCATGAAGACTGAGCAGTATATCTTCAGCTTTGAAGAAGAGCAGAAATTCACAATCGTCTTCACACAGTACCATAAGGCACTGGTTTAGTAAAACACCTTATTGGGAATTGGGAGATCTCATTTAATAATGAATATCAAGGACTTGAGTTAAATATCGGAGGCTATCCATACAAATGACATAGCAATCAGAGATTTGGGAGGCAATTACACACATTAGATGGCTGCCCTGCCCCACCATTTTGTGCACAGCCTTTCTTTACGCTCACTGACAGAAACATAAAGCTAATTGCCAGAATGTTTAATAATTCCTTCAAATAGATCATTTTGAAAGACACGACATTTGAGACACATTCAAGAGCCTGAATTCCAGATGAAATGTGCGCATTCGAAGTGAATCTCTTTTATGGCTGGTAACAAAAGGTGTGCCCCTACTACACATATAGGAAAATGCCAGGACTTCGCTGCACCCTATTCTGTAAATTAGCTTTCCCACTGATGACACTTTCCTAGGCGGATGAATTTAAGCCACATGTCTAAAAGCACACACACAAATCCATTCAAAGCAGACTTTGAATTCCAAACGTCATAAAAGCAACCACTACCCAATGGCTGAAGGCATGGTAAGACTTTGGGCTTACATTTCATCTAAGGCAGCTGTGAAAACAACTGCTACGTAACTCAATAGCATCCTTCCTGACGGGAAATACATGTTGTGAACGTGTCATTTATTTATGGCTTAGGAAAAAACACACGTTCACATTTAAAAAATAAAATAAAATCAACCTTGAAATATCTGGACAGCAAATCCATTGATATTGGGGCCAGTTCTGTGTCTTTCACTCGCCGTCCTGTGTTTCACAGCTTGTAGGACAAAATTAATGCACAAGGATATTTTCATATGATGTAAATTAGGCTCATCCTCCGATTCCAGCCATGGACTTGCAGTTGTTCATGCCATGGATCGGCACGCAAATTATCCCTATCTAATGTGGTTAATCTGCGTGTGGCTACCTGATCAGTGATAAACCTGCTGTGTGAACATATCCCAAGTATTCATACAAAGTTATGTTTTGTTGCCTTCGGACACATTCTACAGTACATGTAAGGAAATAATGTCTTTTTTTGCACTACCTTTTAATGACCAGAACACTGCATAGCAATTCTGCACACATAGAGGTTTAACCATTGAAGGACCACAGAAGTTGCAGTTACCGGGGGAAAAGAGCCCACATGACTGTCCAATAGAGTCCCAACCCAGCCGGCAGCATTGGATGCTGTGGAAGAGGACATTGTGATGGTGGAAGCTGTTATACACTGCAATGGTCTTCTCTTAGGAAGGTCCAGTCGTCTCTGACAGCTGGATACCTTACATGCTCAAAACCAACGTTCTTCAGCTACATGTAATGTGAGTGATCCCTAACAGGACATAAGCATGCACTTAGGCTGGGTCCACATGAGTTTATTACTGACTAATTAATTATGTGTCAGTATTTCGGATGTGTCACCCTGCCTGATCTCGGGTTGAACTGACCAGAAAAAAAACTTCATTGTAGAGTCCTGTGATGCTGTAAGTTTGGGTCCGTAGGATCGTGGTCAGGCCAAGACACTTATCCAAAATATGGACTTGGGTCTAGTTTCACCCTGCTAAGAGGAATTTCAGTTTGAAGGCTGGGAGCACTGCACTGCACGATATAGGTTTGGCATCACTAGTCATAATATGATATAATGATCCATTTTGCAAGAATTAAGCCGGGAAAACCTTTTCTTTCAATTTTGTTATTTTTATTGCAAATTGTTTAAATCTAAAAGCGGTTTTCATATCATATCATCGGTGTAGTTCTTGTCAAAAAACATCTACATTCTGCTGTCACTTCACTACTAACACCAACAAGCATAAAAGGTCTCAAAAGTATAGTCTAAACTTGGTTCTAGTGGATGGGAGATCACACTTACCACTATGGACGTGAGATCTTCACTTTCAAATCGCCCAATCGCCAATTCCAAAGATTTATACATAGCCGCAGTAATCCTCTGAGTGATCAACCGGTTAAGATCAATAGATCTGCCCAAGAGCTAAAAAACAGGAAACATAATGGGAGTCACTACCAGAGACTCAACATGGTCGAAGTGCATAGAACATACCCCTTTTTACAAAACACAATCTTCATGGCCTGTTTTATTATCTATTTGCTATCCCATAAAAAAATAATACTAGAGCATCTTTTCTTATAGCTCTGCATTACGTTATTCTTCTGTTATTCCTCTTAGAAACTGACCACTTTGTGTTACCGTTCTACTTGTCTACAGGCTTTTTCCCTACACAGTCTGGATAGCAGACAGACCATTGCTATTGTGCGAGCAGACTAAAGGGGTTTGTTAGAGATGAACTGTCCTGGGGATACGTTATCAACACTGGGAAATCCCTCCTGATTTCTTATACTTCATTCTCTGCTATTCATTCAGGCCTCAAACTCTGCTTTCGCTACATAGTTTTCATTTAAAGGTCTTGTTTTTTAAGTGATATTCATCCATAAATATAAATTTAGATTGACAGTCGTCCTTTATTAATGGCGACTATATCAGACCTACGTCTAGTTACACTATGACATTCTGGCATGCCACAGTTCTGATACAAGTAATCGTATAAACTAAAATACAACTAATAAGTAAGTAATGAACATCTTCCTGTTTATTTTTACACTCGTCATTTGTTAAAGGCATTTATTACCCTATCCGCAGGAAATGGTATAAAACGCAGGATAGCTAGGGACCCCCAGTGATACTGAGGACTGGTGCATGTCAGGTCACTGCTCCATTCACGACGTAGACAATGCTTCATCAGTCCCACAGAACTAAATGGAGCAATGGACTGAGGACTTCTCTTCTCTATCCTGTTGATAGGTTAAAATGCTGTTCACGTGGGCTAAGCCAGCCAGTTATGTGATGGATTGAGGCTGCCGTACAAATTTTAAGTCTTCCAGTTAACAGGGATCTTGATTGGCAGCTATGATCTACAATATAATACGGAGGTACACTTTAAAGCTTTTTAGTGATATCTGTAGAAACAAGCCTTAAAGCAACCTTACTGGGCCTTCTCTATAAACCCTTAGATTTGCTTTAATATCACCCAAAGCCTTTTTAGTTCAATACGAACCTGAACATGACGCTGCTTCAGTAACGTGTCATAACGGTTGGATGCTGGTTGCGTAATACTGGCTCCTTGATTTTTACAATCTGCCCGAAGCCGCTTGTCCAAGAGTAAACTGCAAAAAAAAAAAGTCAAAGTCATCACCCAAATGAAACCAACATGAGGTGGCACTGGAGTACAAAAGGTGAGGTCCATACCTTCCAGCTACAACTTTATAATGGGCAAATATTTGGTCCGCTAGTTTGTACACAAACTGGTCAAAACACAGGTTTACCTGCAGGCAGTGTAGGAATAAGCACAAAGTTACAAGCTGAAGGGTACATTCATATATTAAAGTGGTGTAACCTAGCACATTGGGCAGTTTGATGTTCTGCATTCATAAAGAATACCTGTAGTATTGACTGAAAAGATTGCAGAAAGGTTCACTCACCTCAGCTTCAATCTCATCATACAGGAATTGCTTTTTAAACTTTGTGAGGGCATAGTGTGCACTGTCGTTATATAGGTCCAGAGAGTAAAGAACATACCTACAAAAGACATAAAAAAAATCATGAAAATTGAAAAACCAATAACAATGTACTACATTTTACCACTGGCAGTTAAAGTGTTCTGGTACTTTCTACCTCTTCTGTGCAGACTATACATGATCCTGACCCAGAACCCAACTGACAGTAATATCTGATAGGTCTATGTAAGGTGCCACCCAAAAGATTATACCGATCAGTGTATAAAGATATGAATGATGTACAATGTGAATCCTTACTCCATCATCGATGCCTCTTTTGTCTCTAGAATGTGATCCGTCAAAATCCAAGGCATGGACATCTCAATAGGGAACTGAATTCTACGGCCCATGGTCAGCTCCAAGAAGAACTCTCTAAACCACAGCTGGGACAGATCACAGCACTGCTGTAAGGTCTCTTTAAGAAGAAGCAAACATTGTATTAGCCATAGAGACCACCAGTCTATGAATGACACCAATATACCAGCTAAGAACGCAAAAGGACCAGTGAACAGCCAGGCAGTTACAGCTTGCTATTGCCTTATTAAAGGGGTTTCTGGGTTCTAGATATTGATGGCCTATCACAAGGATAGGTAATTAATATCAGACTGGTCATGGTCCAACACCAGGCATCCTTACCGATCAGCTGTTCTGAGTAGCCAGACTGAGCCGGAAACCAAAAGCTGTGCCAACTGTACTGGCCGTGCCAGGTTACAGAGCTGTCTCTTTCTAGCTGTTATTCCTGAAGATAGGGCATCAATATCTAGAACCCGGACAACATCTATGTTAATGTCCCTCTTCAGGCTTCCAGAACTTACAAATATGAAGTAAAGTTCATAGAGACAGATCTCAGATGGTCAGTAACTACAGTGACAGTACCGTTACCACTTCTCGACCCATGATGTCCGCTAACAATGAAAAAAAAACGACATAAAACTAGTGCAAACTACAACAATTCACATCTAAGAAAACTTGTGGCAAAACACAAACCTTGCTTTTATTACTTGCATTTTTTATGGCTCTCAATTGTCTTTAAATCAAAATATCAATTGGAATTTCAACCTTGCTATGGTATTAAAAGAACACTCTATCTTCTGCTCTATCTACAATTTATTTTTCATTGTAAGCAATCCAGAAGTGACCATACTGGCATTGCAATTCATGATAAAGTTGTCTAAGGGTATGTTTACATTGCAGACGTTTCTGCATGAAGAATCAGTCGCAGAAGTCCAAGGAGGACCATCAGGTTTTAGACATGGATTTGTATTCAATGGGACTAATCCATGCTGGCTACTGCCATCACTCACCCCCGCACAGATTCATTGTTTCTGGGCAGAAAATGTGCTGTTTAGACACCATGATCTGCTGGCCAGAAACAATGATTTAGGTGTCTGTATGAAAGATCGTTTCACCCGATGAACAAGCGTTCCCGCTCGACCATCGGGTGATCTGTGGCACCATTACACAGGCGGATTATCTGGAGCGAGCGTTTGTACGAACAGTTGTCCCCGAAAATCTGCCCGACAGTCAGGAAGTGTAAATCCACCTTAAAAGGGGTTGTCCAGCCATTAATACTGATGACCTATTGTCCGACTCCCAACACCTCCGTCAAGCAGCTGCTTGAAGTGGAGGCTGAGCTCCATGCCGACGCCGCTTTCTCTTCATTACACTGCAATTCATCTCAGGAAGTGCAGTGTAATACGAGGACTCGCTCCATTCAAGTGAATGGAGTGAATGCTTGTAATTAAACTATGCCACCGCTCCACAGGAGAAGAGATGTATTGTATTGACCAGGAAGCAGTGCTTACATGGAGCGCATGGTCAAACAGCTCATCAGTGGGGGTCCTGGGTGTCAGATCTCCACCAATCAGATACTGATGACCTATCCTGACAATAGGGCATCAATATTAATGGCTGGACAACTCCTTTAACCTGTAGTGGTTTTAGTAGTAAAGCAGATTCCCACTGGAAACAAATAGAGGCAAATTTCATGCACTTTGTGAGGTGGAACTCACACCAAAATCTGCTTGAAATTTTCTGTTGTGTGAACACATTTAGAAGAATAGGTGCATTACTGTGGTGGATGCAATCAGCAAAATCTGACTAAACCCTCACACTGATGTTAAAATGAGACTTTAGCCAATATATCCTTATATGAAGGACATACCGGAGCCCACGCACCACTTCAAGGTATCTCAGGTGGCACAGGACCTAATGCTAACCTACCTCTGCCATATGGGCAGTAAAAGGGGGCAGTGGGCAAACTACAGAAGCGTTAAATCATGTAAGTTGTGTGAACAAACCTTAGATTTCTAAATATCTGCCTCTATAAACATTACTTAGGAAAAACATTTAAGTTCTGAAAACCTAAAAAGAGAGATATTCACATAGGTGCTTGTTAATTATACTAAAAGATCTTTTTATACACTGTGGAATTACTGATTTGGCAAAATGCAGCCTCGTGCCAAAGTTATAGCTTGAAATTTGTTGAACGGTGCAGATTGCATCCTATCACCACATATCTCCATTGAACTGTCACATGTGCACTTGCCTGCTGACAGAACTGTTGTTTTCCCCACGAGCCGGTGCATGGGAAAGAAACTGGGAGAGGCACGATTACATCGCCCCTGACTGGCCCTGTCACTCAAAGCTAGCGGGGGTCGCAGCCTCCAGGAATAGGGAGTGGAGATTTTGGAGCAATGATCAAACACTCGTTACACCAATCAGGTCATTCGCAAATAAAAGCAGGAATCTCTCTGGAATGCAGGTACCGATCGAGATGGAGGAAACAGCATTTCAATCAGCAGACAAAAGCAATTCTGACAATTTATTTGGATTACTATGGAAGTATGGGGAGACAGATTCCTTTTAAGCCACTCTAGTCCAGAGAACAAATGTATATAATGATTTAGTAAGAAAAACTCCTTTAAAGCAGTAATGGGCAGAATACTAAATTGTCACTAAGTCAAATTCAGCAGTGAGATGTTTAACTTAAATGCCTGCCATTAGCAAACAACCTGGTCCGGTGCCATGATGGGAAGAAAAGTTTTAAGCAAATCCAGTCTCACATGTGTGATGGCTGCATTTCCCAGACAAAACACTGCTCCTCTAAGGGTACTTTCACACTAGCGTTTTTCTTTTCCAGCAAAGAGTTCCATCCTAGGGGCTCAATACCGGAGAAGAGCTGATCAGTTTTATCCCCATGCATTCTGAATGGAGAGTAATCCGTTCAGGATGCATAAGGATGTCTTCCGTTCAGTCATTTTGACTGATCAGGCAAAAGATAAAAACGGTTTCATCTCCGGCGAAAAAAAATGAAGACTTTCCTGAATGCCGGATCTGGCATTTGTTTCCATAGGAGTGTATTCGTGCTGGATCCGGCATTCAAAATACCAGAATGCCAGATCAGCATGCGCAGACCAAAAAAAAAAAGGTGAAAAAAATAAATGCCGGATCCGTTTTGCCAGATGACACCGGAAATACGGATCCGGCATTTCAATGCATTTCTCTGACTGATCAGGCATTTTTAAGACTGATCAGGATCCTGATCAGTCTTACTAATGCCATCAGCTGGCATACGTTTTGCCGGATCCAGCAGGCAGTTCCGGCAACAGAACTGCTTGCCGGATCACTCTGCCGCAAGTGTGAAAGTAGCAGATCTGGCATTAATTTACATTGAAATGTATAAGTGCCGGATCCGGCATTAAAAATACCGCAATGCCGGATCCGTCCTTCCGGTCTGTGCATGCGAAGACCAGTAAAAATGTGAAAAAAAATTGAAACGGATCCGTTTGTCCGTATGACAAACAGACAGACGGATCCATTCTTGCAATGCAATTGTGAGACGGATCCGCATCTGGATTAGTCTACAAATGCTGTCCAATTGCATGCAGATTGCCTGATCCGGCAGGCAGTTCCGCAAGTGTGAAAGTACCCTAACCAGCATCATAGTGATTTAGGATGCAGTGAGTTCCTGCCTGACCTTATGTCTTCTGTACTGTTATCTTTGCATTATGTGACTACAGTACAGTAGACCTCACAGCATCCTAAATCACTATGATGCTCTGAGTTTGGGTTAGAGAAGCAGTGTTTGCTCTGGGAAATGCAGCCATCACACAAAGTGAGTTTCCCAGATCAAATTGGCCTAATAAGGGAACTGCTTCATTAATAAAGTTAACTAGGTCCTTGAGATGGATGCTCTTATGATTGTCCCTAATCCCAATATTTAAACCCAACTGTAAAAATCACTCTACATACAATTTAAATCGGTTTCACCTTCAATCGGCATACAATCTCTTAAAATAAATGAAGGCGCATACATTTAGAGGGGCTACATTTTATAAAGCCGTACATTGGTCTGCTAAATTCTTTCATGGTACTGACCAATGGAGTAAACAGTGAGCTTAGGAATAAGGTTGAGGCCAGGTGGATCTTGCTTGGGACAGTTTTGGTGTACAGATGAATCTCCTTATTCCAGTTGTACCATGCAGTTAACAGCACATCTCGTGTGCCATATTCAGGCACAAGCAAAGCAAGCAGTAACAAGAGAAAGCACTCACTGGGATAAATGACAGGAAAGCCACTTGCCACGTGGTTAGAGGACTAATGAGGACACGTAAGCAGCACACCGTTCATACCATAATCTTACCACTGAAATTAAGCAAATGTGTGTAGAAGAATGATTCACGGTGAAATTTTTCTATATCCAATATGGTGGGACCCTCTAGGCTACTTCTTAGCGTTTTCTTGAAACCACTTTTATCAGCAATGAGTGACTCTAGCATGGTTCTCACCATGTATAGCTGTGTCATTTAAGAGGAAAGGCATTCACAGATGGAGAAATACAAGAAAGGAGAAAATAGACAAAGTACATTAAAATAGAGGTATCATCAGACAAACAAATTCAATTTTACCACTCTCAACGTTCAGTCCCATGCCATTTAGATATCAAAGTTTGGGGCGGGGGGGGGGGGGGCACTATGCCCATTTCTTTATGTTCGAGGAACAAATCTTTAAGAGAAAGTACATGTAATCTTACCATCTCATGACATTCATATAGGACTTGCTCCGAATATAATAAGTAAATGACAGACTGGAGGTGCGGAGGGTGGAAAATTGAAGACATCTTCAACTAGAATGTGCATTTGTTTAGAGAGATGACCTGCACACGCATACGATGACCATTTCTATGCACTGGATGTAAACATTTTACAGGGTAAAAGAAATATCGTCTTACCACCAAAGTTTAAAAGAGTTGGATAGGAGTAGGACTGCCTCAGAAACTTTTTTACCACAAGCAAAAACTTTTCCATCCCCAGAGACTTGAGCTGTTTGAGCAGCTCTGCAGAGCTCAGGGATTCTGCCATTGTGCGCACCATGTAGAGCTGAAAACCAACGGGTAGGGACGAAAGGAGACCAAGAACACAAGGAGGAGGAAATCGGAAAGGAAAGAAAAGATTAGTGTGTTAGCGAAACACAGCTATGTTGACTGACTTCCAACTGCTTTGTTTTACTCAAATTGGGCTCTGTGTGGGGAACAAACTCTACACTGATTTGTAATGAATCTCTGACTTGAAGCCATTGTGAACTCTGAATCAAGGAAATATCTCAACTACAGTTCTTGTCTTCAAACCTGGCCTAGTTTAGATGTGGAGGCAGGTGTCATTTTCCAGAACATATGGGACAAATCTATCACGCTACAAAGAGTGAATCAAGTTGCACAGATTTTTTTCCCCCATCACATGTGAATGAGGTTTTGTAAACCCTATTCACACGTACACAGTACTGTGCGTTGCAGCAGATTTTCAGTGCAAAATCCGCACCAGCAAAATGCAACAAATCCACCATGTTCTGAACGTGACCTTAGAGTAGCCTATAAATTGACATCACAGAGTAGCGGTGACAATGTTTCCGTCTTCCCTGGAATGCTGCAAAATGTATACCCTCCCATGCAATACAAACCAGATTGAAGAAGAATTGTTCATAAATACTGTAAGGGTACGTTCACACAGAGGAAATACCCTGTGGATTTTCTGTCCAGGTTTTGCAGGTGGGAATATTATGGCAGCAATGTGGTTGAGAGTTCACAAAATCTCAACCAGATGCTGAAGCGAAACAAAAATCTCAATCCGCACAGAAACTGACCTCTGACACAGATTTTTTAATCTGCATCATGTCAATTAAGGCTACTTTCACACTTGCGGCAGAGGATTTAGTCACCGGAACTGCCTGCCGGATCCGTCAAAACGTATGCAAACTGATGGCATTTATCAGACGGATCAGACGTCTGACAAATGCAATGAAATGCCAGATCCGTTTTTCCGGTGTTATCTGTAAAAAATGGAGCCAGCATTTATTTTTTTCACATTTTTTGCGGTCTGATCATGCGCAGACCGCAATGCCGGATCCGTTTTGCCGGAACACTCGGGGCCGGGGCTGGCATTAATGCATTTCAATGGGGGAAAAATGGCAAGTGTTCCGGAATTTTAGACAGAGATAAAACCGCAGCATGCTGTGGTATTATCTCCATCCTGAAAATGAAAAAAGACTGAACTGAAGACATCCTGATGCATCCTGAACGGATTGCTCTCCATTCAGAATGGATTAGGATAAAACTGATCAGTTCTTTTCCGGTATAGAGCCCCTAGGACGGAACTCAGTGCTGGAAAAGAATAACGCTAGTGTGAAAGGACCCTTATGTTGCCAGTGTTCATGGCAGATTTCACCCTGTGAGTTAGCAGTTTTTTTTTTTTCTTCTCTGCTCAATGTAAGGCCTCATGCACACGACCGTGCCGTTTTTTTGCGGTCCACAAACCGCGGATCCGCAAAAAAAAAAGGAAGCTGCCTGAGTTGCCTTCCACTATTTGCGGAACGGGCGCCGGCAATATAAACGCCTATTCTTGTCCGCAAAGCGCGGACAAGAATAGGACATGTTATATTTTTTTAGCGGGGCCACGGAACGGAGCCACGGATGCGGATAGCACACGGAGTGCTGTCCGCATCTTTTGCGACCCCATTGAAGTGAATGGGTCCACATCCGAGCCGCCGTTTTGCGGACCCAAACAACGGTCGTGTGCGTGAGGCCTAATTCTCAAGTTTATGTATCCTAAAGGTGTTTTCCAACCCCATGATTTTTAGTAACAGCTGACAAAAGGTATAAAACAACAAGAGGAGTAACACTCACCTGACCAATCCTCTTCCCTGGTCCCCCATCACTTTCCATTCACCTGGCTGCTGTGCCCATTGGTAATGTGAATGTTACTACTTTTGCTATTTTATACCATTTTCAGTTGTTTGTAAAGGATTTACTGGGATGGGAAGACCCTTTTAAATGGCTTCAAATCTGAGAAATCTGTCTTTTGTGGGTTATCACCTCAAGTAATGGCAGCACCTTTATGAGTTACGACCAGTAATTATTATAATAAAATATAGTGTAGAACATAGTCAAGTTATTACTTTGTGTTAGATTGTGTCTAAAGTGTATTGTTTTACTTTTAACAGATTCTGTTACCAGAGTAATACATCAATTTGAGTGAAAAAGACAAGAGCATGCACCAGCTGTTATTGGAAATGTTAGAATTTGCAGATTGCTTAGTATAGTTACCAGATGAAAATAACGGCACAAGGGTCGATAGTGGTAAAGCGACAGACAGAAGGCGACAGAAAAGTGCCCAGAGATATGCACATTCCTTCCAGCCATCAAAAGCAAAGCAAGAGGGGGGAAATAAGAACAGAAGAAAACATTGGTGGTAATCGATTGGCTCAAACGGAAGATTAACCTTTTCATCCTTGTATTAACTGAAGAAGCTGAAATCATTCCAATCCCAATCTCCATTCATCATTTCATTAAAATTACAAACAAAAAAAACACTATTAGGTAAAATTAAATGCAATTTACATATTCTGAATACATTCCATAAAATTAAGTAATGAGAGACCTAAAATTATGAATACAGCTTAATACATGCAAGATGAGCTGGACACGGAACCAGAATTAGTACTTTCTATTGTTCATGGTGTATAACTTAACAGTAAATGTATCATTACCATAATTGATGGGTAACTGACAATTCATTTAATTGGCAATTAAATGCAATATTTCTTCCATGAATTTCCATGGTGAACAGTAGGTGAATATTTAAAAAGATTCTGCCACCAGTTTTACGGGGAGCTGTGAACTGAACAGACACAGAGCTGGAGCTGTTCAACACAGATTTGAGCAGAATGTTTGGGTCAATGCAAATAATTGGCGCAGCATTTTTATAAGGGGGATTTAGTTTATGCTGCTTTTCGGGTAGGTTAGCATTTCCATTTAATGGAACCAGAGTTCACCCGATCTGGCCTAAACGGATACTGCCATTCACAGCCTGCTGGATCAGTTGAACGCAAATGTGAACCTACCTTTATTTAGGGTCCAATAAAACCGGTGACAGATTTTCCTACGTTGAACAAAGTGTTTGAGCTACAGACAGCAAATTGATGATTATATAGTTTTTTTGGGAACATATCCAGTAGAACTTGCAATTCCTGCTCATTCTGGGCTTTGAAATCAAAGAGGTGGTCCTATCAGTGATTTAAAGCCATCTCTGCATACATAGTCTTAGAAGGAGGGCTGTCAATAGCTGATAGGACCCCCTACTTGACTTCAAAGCCCAGAATGAGCAGGAATTTTAATGAATAAATTGCAAGTTATACTGAATATGTTCACACAAACCATCAATCTGCTCAGCTCCTCCTGCTCTATAACATGCTGCCTGTAGCTTACATTGCATTTTCATGGTGACAGATTCACTTTAAAAACCCTTTAGTCTCTTATCAGTAACGTTACAACTTGCTGCTTGTAAAAGTGTGTAATTCTACCGTGGACATAAGTAAAACTTAATGAAGTG
Source organism: Bufo bufo (assembly GCF_905171765.1). Taxonomy (NCBI): domain Eukaryota; kingdom Metazoa; phylum Chordata; class Amphibia; order Anura; family Bufonidae; genus Bufo; species Bufo bufo. The sequence goes on from NC_053391.1 coordinate 456,002,277, forward strand.
TGTACCTGAGTGCTGGATGGTCCTACTGCACGCCTGGGAACTTTGATATCAAACCCAGTCTTAGGATCTTTCTCTCCTCTAAGAGCAGGGTCATTAAATGGTTCACATCCTGCACCCCAGTCACAAACTGTTTTTCTGACTGCCTGAAGGACACTAAAATACAAGAGAAGAATACAAAAAAGGCTCTGTTCAGCTATTTCTAACAAATCCACCTATAAAGCCATATAGAGGCATAAATCATCAAAAATGTATAGGAATATTTATATTGTACATACACCATAGGATAGCACAATCTACAGGGTTTTCCAAAGAGAAAAATAAATGGGGGAGGACATAGCAACAACTACGGCCTTTAGGGCCAGAGGAAAGGCTTCACCTGAAAATGAAGTCAAACAGCAGTAGCCACCATGAAATTGGTGCTAGCGCAATCCTCCACCTGATAAAGAAGGAAACTGGCAATCAGTGCAGACGTTCCACCTACTGACGGAGTGTGGACATCGAGCGTGCTAATGACAATCAACAAAATTAGAATGCTCCTCACAGGGACTCAAGGCACAAGGAAAGGTATGTGGTGTGTCAACAGCCCGTTAGCTACAGGCCTACCTGGAAGACAGAGGCTGCCACATAGGCGCCCGACACCAATCCAAACAATGACTACCTGAGGAAGGGGATAGTGTGAAGTAGTCACAGTATCCAGTAGTAGTGCCAAAATACCACCTATGATGGGGATAAGGCGATTGTAGGTACCCAGTCTAGCAAATAGGCCACCCAGGGAACAGGATGCAATGCGACAAGGAAGAAAAGAGAGTAGTCGCGGTAGTCAATGTTCAAGCAATTACTCCACCTAAGAAAGATGGATAATGCAATAGGATGGACAGTTTCCAGTGGTAGTGGAATTACTCCGCCTTTCGGAAAGAGGGGAACCCGACAAGATGTACAGGGTTCACTGGTAGTGCAAGCACTACTGGTTGTGCAACTACTCCGCCAATGGAAGGAGGGTAATGCTACAGGAGCTACTGTATGCAATTGGGGTGCAATTAATCCATCTATAGAAAGGGGAAATCCGACAGGACAGAAGATGTGCAGTATTAGTGCAATTACTCCGCCTGCAGAGGGGGTAATGCAACAGGACGTATGGTATCCGGTGGAAGTGCAATTAGGCCGCCTAAGGAAGGAGGGTAATGCGACAGTCTTTATAGGATCCAGTGGTAGTGCAACTACTCTATGGAAGGAGGGTAATGCTACAGAATGTGTACTGTACCCAACGTAAGTGCAAATACTCCTACTACGGAAGGAGGGGAATTCTAAAGGAAGTATAGGATCCAGTGATAGTGCAACTACTCCACCTATGCTACAGGATGTACAGTATCCAGTGGTGGTGTAAATATTCCGCCTATGGAAAGAGGGCAATGCTACTGGATGTATAGGATCCAACGGAAGATGCAAATACCCTGCCTATGAAAAGGGAGCAATGATACAGAATGAATAGGATCAAGTGGCAAGCGCAAACACTCTGTCGATAAAAGGAGGGTAATACTACAGGCTGTACAGTATCCAGTAGTAGTGCTATTACTTTGCCTATGGAAAGAGAATAATGGTATGGACTGTAAAGTGCTATTACTCGGTCTATGGAAGGATGGTAATGCTAAGGGCTGTACAGTATCCAGTGGTAGTGCAAGTACTCCGCCTATAAAGGGGGGGGGGGGTAATGCTACAGGCTGTACGGTATCCAGTGCAACTGCAATTACTCAGCCTATGGAAGGAGGGTAATGCTACAGGATGTACAGGTTTCAGTGGTAAGCGCACATTTTCCGCCTAAAGGAAGGAAGGGAATGTGACAGGACCTACAAAATCCAATAGTAGTGAAAATGACTCCACCTATGCAACTACAGGGAGTGCGGTATGCAGCAGTAGTGCAAGGATTCCACTTATGGAAGGAAAGTAGCGCCATAGGACTGCCATCCAGCTGTAGTGGTAAAGAAACTGACAGAGATATATATATATATATATATATATATATATATATATATATATATATATATATAAATACACACAGTGTTTTGCAAAAGTATTCACTCCCCCCCTATTGTCAATTTAACAAAATTGGCATGTGCGTATGTATTCACCCCCTTTGTTAGGAAGCCCATAAAAAGCTATGGTGCAACCAATTACCTTCAGAAGTCACATAATTAGTGAAATGATGTCTACCTGTGTGCAATCTAAGTGTCACATGATCTGTCATTACATATAGACACCTTTTTGAAAGGCTCCAGAGGCTGCAACACCTAAGCCAGAGGCCTCACGAACCAAACACTGCCATGAAGACTAAGGAACTCTCCGAAAAAGTAAGGGACAATGTTGTTGAGAAGTACAAGTCAGGGTTAGGTTATAAAAAAAATATCCAAATCTTTGATGATCCCAGGAGCACCATCAAATCTATCATAACCAAATGGAAAGAACATGGCACAACAGCAAACCTGCCAAGAGACGGCCACCCACCAAAACTCACAGACCGGGCAAGGACGGCATTAATCAGCGAGGCAGCACAGAGATTAAGGCTGGGTTCACACTTGAGCGCATTTGATATGCGCGTTTAACGTGCGTTTGTCGCGCGTTTTTATGCACGTTTTTTGCAATAGTAAACGCGCGTTTGTGTGATTGACTGCAGTGTCCTATGGCCACAAACGCGCGTCAAAACGCCCCAAAGAAGCTCAAGAACTTGTTTGAGCGTAGGGCGTTTTTCAGCGCGTTCAAACGCGCTGTAAAACGCTCAAGTGAGAACCAGGGCCATAGGGAAGCATTGGTTTTCACGTGTTGAGCGCTTTACAGCGCGTTTGAACCCAGCCTTAAGGTAACCCTGGAGGAACTGCAGAGTTCCACAGCAGAGGCTGGAGTATCTGTACATAGGACGACAATAAGCCGAACGCTCCATAGAGTTAGGCTTTATGGCAGAGTGGCCAGAAGAAAACCATTACTTTTTAGCTAAAAACAATAAGGCACCTTGTGAGTTTGCGAAAAGGCATGTGGGAGACTCCCAAACTGTATGGAGGAAGGTGCTCTGGTCTGACTAAAATTGAACTTTTCAGCCATCAAAGAAAACACTATGGGCCAGATTTATCATTAGCTCTAGTCAGAATAATGGAGTGAAAAAGTCGCAAAAAAATGCGCATATGCTAAAACTGCGCACAAATTTGCAACTTTTTTCTGCTCTGCACTATGCTCGCCAGTTTTCTGAAAGTGGGCGTGTTTTCTTATGTAAATGAATCTCTAGACAGATTTACTATTGGGACTATTTAAAAAGTCGCAAAAAAAATGCGCAATTTCACTCCAGTGAGGACCATGCTTATCTTATGAGACTTTTTAATAGAACATGCGACTTTTTTGTAAAGACGTGCGACTTTTGTAAAGCTGCTTACTGACAGATAAACTGCTACCGTCAAACCACATTTATTACAGTCTTAAAGGGCCGATCATAAATCTGACTTGGCTAAAACTGACTTTAGCCATATGTGAAAGTGGAGTGAGCTGTCAGAGTAATGATACATCTGGCCCTCTGTCTGGTGCAAACCCAACACATCACCCAAAGAACAACATCCCCACAGTGAAACATGGCGGTGGCAGCATCATGCTGTGAAGATGTTTTCAGCAGCCGGGACTGGGAAACTGGTCAGAGTTGAGGGAAAGATGGATGGTGCTAAATACAGGGATATTCTTTAGCAACCTGTACCACTCTGTGTGTGATTTGAAGCTAGGACGGAGGTTTACCTTCCAGCAGGACAATGACCCCAAAACACAATTCGATACCGCTCAAATCCTATACCTTCCAATACTTTAACCCTCAGCATAGAGCCCAGTAAGTATCTTCCCCAGCGCAGTAGTCCTGAGGTAAGTAAAGGGTTAAGCACAAGGGTGGAGCTTATTGGGCAGCTTGTGGGGCGAAGACATGGTGCGAAATTTTCACACTCTGATAGTACAATTCCTGCCCCCGAAACACTCTTTAAGATGCGGCCTGGTAGGCCGCAGAGCCGGGGCCTCAAGTACAAACGGGGCCAACCAGAAGAACGTCCGGTTAGGACGGTAATGCAGGGAGGGAGCGGTAGAGCAAATGGGGAACAAGGAGGCCGAACTGGGCGTACCGATGGCCCGAGGAGAAAAGCAGCGGCCGCCAAGACGACATGCGACCGCCGGGAATGCGTCGTAGGGCCCGGATGGGGCTGGGGACCAGAGGTGGGACTGAGGGCAGATGAGTCACCTGATACAAGGAAAAAAAGCCAAGGTTTATCTACTGCACCCAGGGAGAAGAAACATATATTCCTGTGTTCATTTAGAGAAAACAAGAGAAGGGGGGCCAGCAGGGGGAGGCAGGCAATATACAGACGTTTTTTGTTCACCCCGGTTCCAGCAGTGTCACCTTTCTCAGTGTGCTGCCCCTTGGGGAGGGCGGCTACACCGGTAACAGGGGGGACTTCCAGGAGTATCAGATAAGGTGACACTGTAGCTGGTGGGTAACAGTGGATTTGAGATCCATTTGAGATCCACTGTTCCTCATCTTCCAGAGGTGGGGAACGAGCAGCGGGCTTGAGCACCCACAGGTATCCCACCTCAAGAGTGGGAAAACAAGTGACGAGAGCCCGCCTGTAGCCTAAACCTGAAAAATAAAAAAGGAAAAAGCTTTGGCAGACCTGCAGAAAAATATGGAGCTGTTATATGGAGAATGGAGCTGTTATCACCTGTACTTTGACAAAGACACAGACTGGTGTCGAAACGCGCGTCACATATGGGTGACGAATAAAGAAAATCCTTTTTCATTATTGGAATTACGGAGTGCTGGTCTTTCTACTACAACTGCAGAAAAATATGTCGGCCTCCTACGGACACTAAGCTAAAACTGATTAGCTCAGTGTCTGCAGGAGGGGGTATAGCTGAGAGGAGGAGCTAACACTTTTTTGCTTAGTGTCGCCTCCTAGTGGCAGCAGCTGTACCCATAGTCTTCTGTGTCCCCCAATTATACGAGTGAGAAATATAGTTGTTTAAAAAAAAAATTTTTTTTACTTTAGTTCACCCATGCCATGGACTGCGTAGTATGAGGTGATAAAAAGTTAAAACAGCATGAAAATAATCATAGATTCTTCACCTTAACCTTCTCACCTTTGAATGACTGTTTTCTTTTTCTTAATCGCCTGTCTCAGTGGTTCTCGTAAGGTAATCTGAGCAAAATCTTGCAGTGCTGCATATATAGTATGACGAATGGCATGATTAAATACACTCTCCATCCGGCCCATAAGAACTTGCAAGCCTTTGATCATGGCAATCACCTAGAGACAGAAAGATGCGCCCACTAAGTCATACACATTCTGACAAGCTTCAAACCAGAAACAGAATTGCACATTTATTATAATACCAGTAAAAAATAGCCATGAAAACCCCAGCAATTAGATCACTCCTAGAATCATTTAGGGAGTTGTCTTATGGTCTAAATTCGCTAAACCCCTTCATGTACCACATAATTGCAAATGTCTAAAAAGCTGAAAAATAGACAAATTTAGCAGAATCTCTGTGCTTTTGAGAGAAATAAAATAGAATGATTGCTTCATCATAATGACTGCAAAATTAGTGTAGTTAGGCCATAACAATCTCTCACTGCTTAGGGCTAATTCACCTCTGCATTTAACTAATCTGGCAGAGGAACAGGCTGCCGGAATCCACTGGCTATGGCAAAACTGGACACGACTATGTAACGCTGGACCCCATTGACAATAATGGGATTCGGCAGCGATCTGGCTCTTTACAGCATAAGTGCCGAAAGACAGCACTTATGCCGGAAAGTGGCCAGATCACATCTGGATCCCATTATAGTCCATGGGGTCTGGCAGTGCACAGGCGTGTCCAGCTATGCCGGAGCCGGTGAACTCCAGCTGATTGTTCTCTGACAGAACAGCCTGCTGGATCAGTTAAACTCAGATGTTAATCAGCCTTTTGACAAAAGATTAAAAAAAAAAGTTGTAACGGTCTCAAAGACTATAATGTCCACCAGAAGAAAATGAAACAACTTAAAAAAGGGATTGTCTCATGTCGCCGTCACTAAGACGTCAACACCAGCCAGCTGGGAAACAGCAGAGAGCTCCGGCACTCGCCGTTTTAGTAGCTCACATTGTGGTGCATGAGAAACAGCATAGCACAACAAACGGTGCTGTCTTCCTGACACAGAAACAGCATAGTTTGCTGTGCTTTGCCGTTTCCGTAGCTCTACAAACTGCAATGGGAGCTACTGAAACAGCAAGTGCCTGAGTAATATGTTGTTTTATCAGCCGGCTGGTGGTCAGGACTGTGTCTCATCTGGCCTTAGTAACGGCGAGATGAGACAACCCCTTTAAGGTAGTCAGAGCCACAAATTTTAAAGAACAGTTCAAACCTGCTGCTTTCTGCTCCCATGCTGTGGTTAATAAAGCCTACCCAGACTTCCCTTCATTTATAAATATTAGAATATTATTAAAGATGGCATACTTCCACAAGGGCAAACTTTTCTTCGCTGGTGTAGTTGTAACGTGTGGCTCTCTCATACTCCTCAGCATTGTCAGGACAGTCTTTGTTGGAATACTTATCGGTTGGGTGCACAAGCTTCCACGAGTACTGTTAAACACAAACCACGCACAGTCATTATGTGACAAATATTAAACATGGCTCTTAGTCTTTACTTTATCCACCTAAAGCCATCCAAATAATACAGCAAGTAGAAGATAAAACAAATGGATTTTATTGTATTCACATTTCTTCCCGAAAACCATTCCAAATTTGAGACCACCACCACAAAATATTTAGTATGGGTAGCCTTTTTGCCAATTGAGTAGAATAAACTTTTAAGTTATCCCACTGAAATTTCTGATAAATGAGACAGAAACCCCATGGAACCTTCTGATACATGATTGTCAGAAATATCATTTACCATCAATTTATGAGAAAAACAAACTGATAAGTTCTATGTAAAAATGCTATAAAAAGGAGTTTGCTGGGGGATAATTTTTTTAAAAAGGTAAAACAAAATAAGCATTAGCCACCTCTCCGATCCCCTGCTGCTCTCCACTCCTGCTTGTTACAAAAGAAATGGCTAGAAATTCCTGCTAAGCCAATACCTGGCTAAAGCGGGTCGTACCTGCAGTCAATAGTTGGCCAAGTGAGCATTTCCAGCATTTTCCTGTGTGGCAAGCTAGAACTAGGACATTTAGATAGAACCAGGACATTTAAAGCAGCGGGGACTAGAACAGCAGCATGGGGGGGGGGGAAGCCTTATGTGCTTGGTGAGCAGTTTTTCTTTTCTTTTTAACCCATTCTGTCCCTTTTTAAAACCACCCCTGTCCCTCACCCAAAGCGCCTTTTGTAACAGTGAGGTTCTGTGACAGGGCTCATGCACACGACCGTATGCCCTCCGAGACATATGGTCCATGAGTGGGCCATATGTCCTGGAGCGGCATTGATCGTGCACACGAGAGAGCACAACATCATAGATTACTACGATGCTGTGCGCATCGTCCCGCACTCATATGACAAGGAATGGATTTCATTAACTTCTTTTCTAGGACATACCACTTCCATCACATGTGCACTCCATTGTGATAACAGCTGAAGTCCTTGTAAGGACAAGTCAAAAAGTTTCCGATACTCTGAATCAGTCTTCTGAGCTTCTTGGCGACCGGATCCAGTTACCACCTAATGTATAAAGAAAAATAAAAAAATAAAAATGTGGATAATGTTAAAATGCTTGCTATAAAAACAAACAATAATTTGCTTATTGACTATTTGGTTTTCTGCCACATGGACTGCAAGAAGATGCATCACTGTTTTTAAGACTCCTGTCCATCTTACTCCAGCACACTTTTTATTAATACCGGTGTTAAAATTCCAATTGTATTAAGTCCCATGCCATCATTAGCTAGTGACTATGACTTCTGGCTAAATACACACCTCACTATTGCTGTACCGTGCGAGCTCCGAGATAAATCGCATGTGGTCTTCTCTAATCTGGATCATCTGCTCACAGATGTTGTACTGGGGACTGCTGCTGGACGACGTACATGTCCATCTGTTTAATAGTACAAACAAGAGCATTACAACTGGTGAAAACCTAAATAAAACAACACTTAACACAAAATATAGTAAACAAGGAAACAAATATAAAAACCACAATTAAATAGATATACATAACGTATTTGTTACTGGACAAAAAGCAGAGAACAGAATTATTAGCACTATTGCACCCTTTATATGCAGGGGCATTCTTATCACACAGAAGGGCTGAGGGTGGTATGCAGGTTGTCATGTCCATTGATTGCCTCAGAAAAACTACAGTCCTTCCTTTTCTACTATTAGTTCAAATCCACACATAAAAGGGCAATTGTTTTGTATGCAATTCCCATATATATAACTAAATGGGCACTGAAAAGTATGGACAAATGAAACATCAGGAAGAGGTCTTAGGCTACTTTCACACTAGCGTTCGGAGCGGATCCGTCAGATGTTTCATCAGACGGATCCGCTCCGATAATGCAGACGTTCGCATCCGTTCAGAACGGATGCGTCTGCATTAAAACTTAGAAAATTTTCTAAGTGTCAAAGTTGTCTGAGCGGATCCGTTCAGACTTTGCATTGTAAGTCAATGGGGAACGGATCCGCTTGAAGATTGAGCCATATGGTGTCATCTTCAAGCGGATCCGTCCCCATTGACTTCCATTAGAAGTCTGGACGGATCCGCTCGCCTCCGCACGGCCAGGCGGACACCCGAACGCTGCAAGCAGCGTTCAGGTGTCCGCTCACTGAGCGGAGTGGAGGCTGAACGCTGGCAGGCGGATGCATTCTCAGTGGATCCGCATCCATTGAGAATGCATTGGGGCCAGACGGATGCGTTCGGGACCGCTCGTGAGCCCCTTCAAACGGAGCGCACGAGCGGACACCCGAACGCTAGTGTGAAAGTAGCCTTACCACGCTTCATGCAAAACAATTAGCTTTATCATTATAATTAAAGGCTATGTACATTTATGATGGCAATTTTTTATTTATTGCATTGCACTTATTTTGAGCTAAAAAAAACGAGATTTTTGTGAACTCACCTGTAAAATCTCTTTCTCGCTTTATTCATTGGGGGACACAGGACCGTGGGTATAGCTTGCTGCTGCCACTAGGAGGCGACACTAGGCTGAAAGCTGTTAGCTCCTCCCCTGCAGGCTATACCCCCTCCAGCCTGGAGAGAGCATATCAGTTTGTGCTTCAGCAGTAGGAGAAACAGTATTGAAACAAAACACAACCAGTAAGGACCACTGCCCAACAAAAAAACCAAACCGGACACCAGCCCCAACCGGCAACTCGGACCCACTGGCTTCATAATAAAAGAAAAAATGGGTGGGTGCTGTGTCCCCCAATGAATAAAGCGAGAAAGAGATTTTACAGGCGAGTTCACAAAAATCTCGTTTTCTCGCTCATATCATTGGGGGACACAGGACCGTGGGACGTCCTAAAGCAGTCCCCGGGGCGGAAAACAACCACTGGCCCAGAACAAAACCAACTCCCTCCGGTAAGACACTACACTGCGGCCTGCAAAACTCTGCGGCCAAGAGCAGCATCCGCCGAGGCGAAAGAATGCACTCAGTAAAACTTTGTGAAGGTGTGTAAAGAGGACCAAGTCACTGCCTTACACAATTGAGACGCCGAAGCGTGGTGAAAGTGAGCCCAAGAAGCCCCGACCGCCCTGGTAGAGTGAGCCGTGATACCGGGAGGAGGAACCTTGCCCTTAGAGCGGTAGGCCTCTGCAATGGCCGATCTAATCCACCGAGCAATCGTCACCTTCGAGGCTGCCAAACCTTTACGAGGACCTTCCGAGATTACGAACAGGGAGTCCGTACGTCTAAAAGGGGCCACCACTGCCAGGAAGATCCGCAAGGCCCGTACCACATCCAGACGGTGGAGAGCCACCTCCCTAGGATGAGAAGGCTCAGGGCAAAAAGAGGGCAGAACAATGTCCTCATTAACATGAAACGCCGACACCACCTTCGGCAGGAAGGACGGCACTGTCCGGAGTACTACCTTGTCTTGATGAAACACCAAGAAGGGCTCTTTGGACGAGAGAGCCGCCAGTTCCGACACCCGCCGGATGGAGGTAATTGCAACCAGAAACGCAACCTTCCATGAAAGCATGCGAAGGGAGACTGATCGCAGAGGTTCAAATTGCTCGGACTGGAGCGCTACCAGCACCAGATTCAGGTCCCAGGAATGCAACGGTGGCCGATAAGGGACTGCGGTGTGAGCCACTCCCTGTATGAAAGTCTTGACCGGACCCAACATCGCCAGTGTACGCTGGAAAAAAATGGAAAGAGCAGAAACCTGACCTTTCAGCGAACTCAGAGCTAGTCCCAGCTCTAAACCCGCCTGAAGGAAAGCCAGCACCGTAGGGAGGGAAAACTGCCTGGGAGGAAGATCCCTGTCCTCACAGAATGTGAGGAAAGATTTCCACGTCCGATAATAGATCTTGGCGGAGGAGGGCTTCCTAGCCCTAATCATCGTGCGAACAACCGCATCGGAGAAACCTCTTTGCTTCAACAGGAAGGTTTCAATAGCCACGCCGTTAAACGTAGCGTATTTAAACCCTGGTGGAAGACTGGGCCCTGTGAGAGCAGGTCGGGCCTGAGTGGAAGGGGCCACGGCACGTCTCCCAGAAGAAGAATGAGCTCTGAGTACCAAGCTCGACGAGGCCAGTCTGGGGCGATCAGAAGCGTCTGAATGCCCTCCATCCTGATTCTGCGAAGGATCCGAGGTAGGAGCGGTAACGGAGGGAACACGTACAGAAACGTAAAGTTGTCCCACGGAGCCACGAGGGCGTCCACGTCGTACGCCATCGGATCTCTTGCGCGAGACAGAAAGCACGGGAGTTTGTGATTTAGCCTGGACGCTATCAGATCCACTTCTGGGCGTCCCCACCGGAGACAAAGGTCCTCGAACACCTCCGGATGGAGAGACCACTCCCCCGAGTCCACAGTCGTTCGGCTGAGAAAGTCCGCTGTCCAATTGTCCACACCCGGGATGAATATAGCCGAGATCACCGGAACATGGGCTTCCGCCCACTGCAGAATCCTTGCGGCCTCGTTCATCACCGTCCCGCTGCGAGTCCCCCCTTGGTGGTTGATATAGGCAACTGCTGTAGCGTTGTCCGACTGTATCCTGACCGGACGGCCCTGCAAGTAGGGGGTCCAATGGCAGAGGGAGAGGTAGATGGCCCGGAGCTCCAGTATATTGATAGGTAGTTTGGACTCCGACGGAGACCAAACGCCTTGGGCTGTCCGGGTACCGAAGACCCCTCCCCAGCCGCTGAGGCTGGCGTCGGTCGTGACCACCGTCCATGACACTGGAAGGAAGGACTTCCCTGAGGACAGGTGGTCCGGTACCATCCACCAGCCAAGAGCCGCGCGCACTGGGTGGGACAGAGAGATCCTGAGGTCCAGAGAATCCCGGGACTTGTCCCAGGAGGACAAAATGAGCCTCTGAAAATCCCTGGTGTGGAACTGGGCAAATGGAATCGCCTCGAAGGAGGCCACCATCAGGCCCAGTACTCGCATGCAGCTGCGAATCGACACCCTGCGGTGCTGAATGAGCAGACGCACCGTCCTCTGAATGTCCGATCTCTTGTCCAGTGGTAGACGCACCACGGCAGCCTCGGAGTCCAGTGTCATGCCCAAGAATCTGATCTGAGTGGTGGGAGACAGGCATGACTTCCTCAGGTTGATTATCCACCCGAAGCGAGTGAGGGTGCTCATCGTAATCTGAAGACTCTCTTCGCATTGAGCCGCTGTAGGTGCCTTGATTAAGATGTCGTCCAGATACGGGAGAAGAGTAATGCCTCTGGACCGCAGAATCCCCAGAAGAGGGGCAAGAACTTTTGTAAATACTCGCGGAGCCGTCGCCAGACCGAACGGCAGAGCGACGAACTGGTAATGAGCTGTCTGGATGGCAAATCGAAGGAACCGTTGGTGGGCTGTGGCGATGGGGATGTGGAGATATGCATCCTGGATGTCTAAGGACACCATGTGCTCCCCTTTCACCAGTGAAGCAACCACGGAACGGAGGGACTCCATCCTGAACCTTTGAACCCGCAGATAATGGTTCAACAGTTTTAGGTCCAGCACTGGCCTCACATCGCCCTCCTTTTTGGGGACCACAAACAGGTTGGAATAAAAACCCGTAAACCGCTCCTCCAAGGGAACAGGGGAAATCACCCCCCGTGAGAGAAGTGACTGGACGGCGTGCAAAAGAGCCGCGGCCTGGATGGGATCCCGGGAGGGCTGGGAGAGGAAGAAGCGGTTGGGGGGAAGAGACCTGAACTCTATTTTGTAGCCTGAGGAGACAACCTCGAGCGCCCATGCGTCCGGAATATGGGCGTGCCAAATCTCCTGAAACAGGAGAAGACGCCCCCCCACCTGTGAGGGTGGGGACAAACCTTCATGCTGAAGGCTGCTTACCTGGGGCTGTGCGAGGCTGCTGAGGCTGCGGACGCCAGGCCTGCTGGGGCTTAAAGGACGGTCCTTTCCGCCGATCCTGATTGGGCGGCCCCGCCGCTGAGGTGGGTGCTGAACGGGTGCCCGAAAAGCGGCGAAAGGACTGAAAGCGAGAAGATGAAGCTCTGGACTGAAAAGGCCGCTTTGCCCTGGGTTAGGGCAGATGGGTGCTTTTTCCACCCGTAGCCTCCGAAATAATCTCATCTAATTTGGACCCAAATAGCCGAGACCCCGAGAACGGAAGCCTCAACAGGGAGCGCTTAGATGAGGAATCGGCTTTCCAGGCCTTGAGCCACAACTCCCGGCGGATGGAAGTGGCGAGAGCTGAGGAACGGGCGATCATAGTCCCAGCATCCAGAGCCGCTTCACAGAGATATTTCCCTGCCTGAGAAATTTGGAGCGCTGACGATTGAAGTTCAGCGGGAGGGAGGTCGGACGCTATGTCCTGGTTCAAACGGAGGGACCACTCCGAAACTGCTTTGGCTACCCAGGCAGAGGCGAAAATCGGCCGCAATGCCGAACCGCTCGCCGTAAAGATCGACTTAGAGAGTGACTCTATGCGGCGATCCACTGGATCCTGGAGGGACGAGCCATCCGCCACCGGGATAGTAGTGAATTTTGCCAAGCGAGCAACCGGTGGGTCCACCTTCGGTGGGGAGGACCATTTGTCCACGGACTCGCGTGGAAAAGGGTAGAGTAGGTCTAGGCGTTTCGGAATAATGAAACGCAAACCTGGCTGGTCCCAAGCCTTCGTGACAACGATAGAAAAATCGTCGTGTAGTGGGAACGATTTGGGGTTCTGCTTCGTACGCAGAAATGACACCCCTTGTTGGCTAGTGGAGGGAAGGTCCTCCTGAACCTGGAAGGTGTCCCTTATTGCCGATATCAGGCTATCCACCATGGATGCAATCTGAGAAGAGTGCTCCGGATCCATATCTGCATCCGAATCCCCAAGCTCTCCTTCTGACAGTGCGTCGCCTAAAAGGGAGGACGCCTGTGAATGGGATCCAGGAGCAGGGGGGGATGCTGAGGCGTCAGAGGAGGAACGGGTGCCTACTCTGGGGCGCTTACTAGGAAGTCTGCCTCTGGTTTGTGCGCTATGCGACTGTGCGGGTTGCGCCAGTGGTGATTTCTCTACCAAACGACCCAGCAATGAAAGGGTTGAATGGGAGATTTTTGAGAGGTCTTCCACTGCCCGTGACAGGGACCTTGCCCAGTCTGGTTCCCCCTGGACAGGCCGCTCCAGGGCTTCTGTGGGCTGTTGTGCCCTAGGGGGATGGCTCTGTGCAGGTTTCTGACATGCAGAGCACAGTGATAGTGACTGACCACGAGGGAATTTCTCCGAACATAAGGAGCAGGCATAGTAAGTGGTCCTACAGGGTGCCTGGTGGGGGTCAGTGGCCGGGTCAGACATGGTCAAATCTCCTGCTGGATGGGGGTATCGATTGCCTACCAGTATGGAGGTCCCAGGTCCTGTGTCCTACACACGCAGCGCAGAGGAAGAATCAGGAAGCTGAATCCGGGTGGGAGAATAAGCCACGCCCCTTCCAGCCGGCCCGACAAGCCACGCCCCCTTCCAGCTGCCCAGACAGACCACGCCCCCTTCCAACCCGGGACCGGCAAGCCATGCCCCCTTCCAGCCCGGGAACGGCAAGCCACGCCCCCTTCCTGCTGAAGCGGGGTCAGAATGCCTATGTTCCCCATGTCCGGCCCTGACCGCAGCGGTACTGGAACCGCTGCGGCTAAAAGGTAATGTGTGCTATGCTGCCGCCTCTAATAAATAGACCCGATATGCCGCAGAGCGGCCGTGCGGTGAGAGCAGTGAGGCCGGAGATCGGGCTGACGGACGGACGGGTGGGGATGAAAGATGGAGGAGGTTCTCCTGCAGCTAGGGGGATGAAGCAGATTACTTACCTGTCTTCATCTGTGTTCTTCACCCTATGATGCAACACCAGCAGGGCCACCCTATGACCGCTGGCACCATGCGACAGGGGTCCGGGCAGAGAAGGGCTGAAGAGAGGGTGGCCCTCTTGCTGGGGGGAAGCAGGGGAGCGAGGCTGCCCTGGTCCACTTTGCCTTCTTGGGGGAGGCAAGGCGGTGACTTAGATACACCGGCCAGCCGCCCGGGGATACAGGGACGCAGGCGACCCTGTGCCCCCTTCCAGTAGTCTGTGAATTAAAGATAAAAATAATAAAATCAGAAGAAAAAATAAAAACGCCACCCTGCAAAGCAGGGAGGTCTGCCTCCTACGACACTAAGCTAAAAACTGATATGCTCTCTCCAGGCTGGAGGGGGTATAGCCTGCAGGGGAGGAGCTAACAGCTTTCAGCCTAGTGTCGCCTCCTAGTGGCAGCAGCAAGCTATACCCACGGTCCTGTGTCCCCCAATGATATGAGCGAGAAACAACAAATTTTTCAATTGTTCTTTATTAAAAGTATGGAATCCTTTTTTGTGTACATAGCTGAGACGCTGTACCAGCAGCCTGTGGATTTTGTGTCTTTTCCATCATCTGGGGAGCAGACAGACTCCTTATCTCTGCCCTTATAAACACTCATTAAAGCTGATAAGAATGTGGCTTAAATAAGTGTTTATGACCCCTTAGTAGTTTAGAGATAAGGGTTATTAGATAACCGGCACAAAGTGAAAGTACCAGTCACACAATTAGAAAAACTGTTAACCTTTTGTGACAGAACGGCTCAATATTTTTAATAAAGGCCAATTGAAAATATGATTTTTAGCCAAAAATGAGTAAAAATGCAATCAAACAAAAATTGCGTCCAAAGGTACATACCCTTTAAAGGCTTATTCATGTAGAAATAAACCTGGCATGCACCAGGAATGCTTACCTTGATTTATTCTCCTCATAATGTGCGCTGGTCTTAATGTATCTTGCAAGTTCTATTTGCATGTCCCCAAACAGTGGCACCACTTGCAGCTGCTATGCTCATAAAATGGATGGAAAAACAGTAAGATAACACTGAGAAAGCATGGCATGATTACACCACAAATACCATCCTATTACAGTAATTAAGTGGGCCTCTGCTGGTCAGGTCAACACATGTCACTGAGAAGAAACCTAGAGTAAGATCTGCATCTACAGCACATGACATACAGTTTCACAGCAATGTACATTTATCTAAAAACTAAATGTACTAAAAAAAAAGTTGGCTGGATGCAAAAAATGCAATGGGCTCTAACTTTGACCCCTAGCATGCCATCACAGCCTCCTGGGTATGCCATCACTGTCCAGTGTGTCACCACTCTGCCGCCTTTATGCCCTTTGTGCAAACAATACATTGGGCTCTAGAAAACTCTTGCTGGCCATTTATTTTCATTAAACATCAAAATGCAAAATGTGGAAGTATTGGCAGGATGATAATCCTACCAGGGGAGGAAACGTGGGACCCTGGCCGCGTTGTGCTTCATAGGTTTTAATTTTTTTTGTTTTCTTCATTTTTATGGTTTTATCTATTGATATTGACTGCTTCAATACACTGACTTCCAGATAGTGACAGCCCCCCCCTCCCCCACACACACTTGCAACTTGTGTCTTAATGAAGGAGGATCCAGGCAACCCGCTCTTCACTCACACCAGGAGCTTCCCCTACTCTATACCTTTCTACGGGCACAATGTAACCTGCTCTACACCCAGGCTGGCAGTCCACTACTAAATATGCCTCTTCCTGTAGCAGAAGAGTAGAAGGGGAAGAGTGCACTCCAGTCTTAAAAAAATAAAATACAAAGCATAATTGTTGCCCACAGCTCGTTTTTCATTACTTAAACTGGTCTGATTGGTTGCTGGAGGCAACAAAAGTTTTTTCTTTTAGACAATTTTGATAAAACTTTGATAGTTTTTTTTATTTTATTCGTTTTATTGAATCATTGAGATTGGGTACATTGCATTGTATCCGTATGTAATATTGTGATACATAAAGAAAACAATAAAAAGTTACAGCACTGTTTCAATGCATTATATCGATGACAATAAAGTTGTTACAAACATGTCCTAATGAATTCTTGCTTGTCATTTTACTCAGTACATTACGTATTCCTAGCAAGCTCTGTATGTAGAGCATCCATTAACCGCTGAACAGAATATGATGTTTGTGTAGAAGAGCACCATATACCCCACACTTTTTGGAACTTAGATACACATTTTCTATACTATGTTCTCATATGGTATAATAGTGTTTACTAATAATCTCCATTGTGACAAAGAGGGTGGTCTATCTCCCATCCATCTGATGGCTATTGCTTTACGTGCTAAAAATAATGTTTCTCTTAAGAATACTCTAGTATGATGAGAGAATAGTTCCTCCTCAACAATACCAAAAAGACATACCTTCGGGTGAAGTGGGAGTGTACAATTTAATAAGCTTAAAGGGCTTCTGTCACCCCACTAAACTTTTTTTTATGTACTTATAATCCCTATACTGCGATTTATCCATATATAATGTGATTAATCATTTTGGTTTAGTAGATTCTGCTAAAAACGTACTTTTAGAATATGTAAATTACCTGTCTACCAGCAAGTAGGGCGGCTACTTGCTGGTAGCAGCCGCATCCTCCTATCATAATGACGCCCCCTCCTCATATTGATTGACAGGGCCAGCGAAGAGGATCTCTCTCTGATGGCCCTGTTTGCATTCAAAATCTGGCGCCTGCGCCATACCTGTCTTCAGTCGGCGCAGGCGCACTGAGAGGAGGACTCTCGCTCAGCCGCTCCATCCTCAATGCACCTGCGCCGGGTGTAGATGTGACGTCATTGGCGCAGGCACATTGAGGATGGAGCGGCCGAGCGAGCGGCCGCCTCTCAGTGCGCCTGCGCCGATTGAATACAGTTACGGTGCAGGCGCCAGATCTTGATAGCAGACAGGGCCAGCCAGAGAAAGATCCCGTCCGCTGGCCCTGTCAATCAACATGCAGAGGGGGCGTCATTATGATAGGAGGATGCGGCTGCTACCAGCAAGTTACCGCCCTACTTGCTGGTAGACAGGTAATTTACATATTATAAAAGTATGTTTTTAGCAGAATCTACTGAACCAAAATGATTAATCACATTATGTATGGATAAATCGCAGTATAGGGATTATAAGTACACAAAAAAAGTTTAGTGGGGTGACAGAAGCCCTTTAAAAGCAAGGCTATCACATCTTTCCAGAATTTCTGTACATAGGAGCATGCCCAAACGAGATGCCAGAAATTAGCGTTGTCCATCGCACATCTATGGCATCTAGAATGAGCCAGCTTGCCCATCTTATATAATCTGACTGGAGATAGATAGCTCTGATGTATCATGCATAATTGTATAAATGTGTTGTTTATAGCAGGGGATACCAGTGATGGAGATTCTAAGATATCCTCAATGTCATCTTCTGACATATCCTGGATTAGAGTCTGCCATCTGGTTATTGCCAAGATCAGAATTCCCTTCAAATTGCTACTCAAAAGAGGAGTATAAAAGTGAAGAAATGAAACTTCTTGGGCCCTGTGACCGAATAACTCCTATCATAGGAAAATTTGAGATAAGAACCGGGGTATTGCGAAAGTGGGTTTGTACAGCATGGCGTAGTTGTAGGAATTAAAAAAAAAAAAAAGCCGTTCTAGGCAAATTATGTCTGCAATTCATAGAATCAAAATAATTGAAAATGCTATTACTATATAGATACCCTAAGATGATGACCCCATGATTCTTCCAAAATACACTATCTGGCAAAGATAGTAGGGGGGGAAACATAGGGTTATCCCACAAGGGGGTCTCTACAATATTATTTTGCACCTCATGCATATGCTTACATGCTGACCAAATCTGTATTGTCACTCTATGTATAGGTAATAATTTCCGGGGAAATAATTTTGGTTGTTCCAGAACCGGCCATAAGGTGTTAAGGTTTAGGTATGAAGCAAGATGTCTCTCTTGTCTGATTAGATGATTGTCATACGAGATCCATGAGTGTATATTCCTCAATTGTCCTGCCAGGTAATATAAGTAAACATCCGGTAAAGACATCCCCCCTGTATTTCTAGGCCGACTTAAGGTAGTGACTAGTGACAGATAATTTTGGTCTGTTAGTGCCCCATATAAATGGTGACATTAAAGGGCTTCTGTCACCCCACTAAAGTCATTTTTTTTTTTGGGCTAGTTAAATTCCTTATACTGCAATATATAATGCTCTTACTCACTTTCCTTCAGCAGTTTCTTAAAAAAACTGACTTTTATAATATGTAAATGAGCTCTCTACCAGCAAGTAGGGCGGCTACTTGCTGGTAGCAGCCGCATCCTCCTTTTATAAAGTCGCCCCCTCCTCATGTTGATTGACAGGGCCAGCGAACGCGCTCGTCCTCTGACTGGCCCTGTCTGCAATTCAAATTCCGCGCCTGTTTTCTCTTTCGGTGACGTCATCGGCGCAGGCGCACTGAGGGAGTGCTGAGGAGGCGAGCCTCCTTCTCTCAGAGCGCCTGCGCCGAATGAAGACAGGCGCGGGATTTGAATTGCAGACAGGGCCAGTCAGAGGACGAGCGCGTTCGCTGGCCCTGTCAATCAACATGAGGAGGGGGCGTCTTTATAAAAGGAGGATGTGGCTACTACCAGCAAGTAGCCGCCCTACTTGCTGGTAGAGAGCTCATTTACATATTATAAAAGTCAGTTTTTTGAAGAAACTGCTGAAGGAAAATGAGTAAGAGCATTATATATTCATATATCGCAGTTTAAGGAATTTAACTAGCCCCAAAAAAAAAAAAAAAAAAATATGACTTTAGTGGGGTGACAGAAGACCTTTAAGGAAGTACGTTTCTGAAAAAACTTCTTAGGTACCACATAGGGTGCATGTTGTAATACATATAAGCACTTGGGTATTGATCAAAATGATTCGTCCTGATACCGAGAGTGGTAACCCACTCCATGCTATATATTTATCCTTGCAGTATTCTAGTAAGGGTTGAGTATTTAGAGCGTAGAAAGATTCAGCATCTTTAGTAATATATATACCCAAGTACTTATAAACTAGAGACAATGGGTAATTCTCCATGAGGGAATCCTACATCCGGTGAATAAAGGGGGCAAAGTGTTGATTTGGACCAATTGATCCGAAGGCCGGAATAGTGTCCAAATGTCTCAATCAAAGATATGGCTCTGGGAACACTAAATACAGTTTACATTTAAAACTGCATATTTATTAGAATGGTCCATGCAGGGAGATGAGAGGCAGGCTGAAAAGCCACGCCTCAGCAGTTACCATTAGCACTGATCGGCTGAAGTATGAGGCAGCCCATGTAACTACTGCAATCAACCTGAGAATAAGAGGGCCATTGTCAACACGGCTTTGGTTTTATATATTAGTATGATAGGATGTCACATTTATACTTTGTAGGTCAATGAAATTGAACAGCTAAGACAAGCTTATGTGGGTTACATATTGGAAGGACAGACAGTGATGCAGTTTTATTTCAGCGCATTTTAAGCAGAACAATAAACATTTTAAAAAGGGTTGTCCAGGATAAGAATTTCCCTAAAGGTCCATTCACACGTCCGCAAAATGGGTCCGCATCCGTTCCGCAATTTTATGGAACAGGTGCGGACCCATTTATTTTCAATGGGGCCGGAATGTGCTGTCCGCATCCGCACTGCCGTTCCGCAAATAAATAGAACATGTCCTATTGTCTGCAATTAAGGACAAGAATAGGCATTTTCTATCAGCGTGCGGTCCGCAAAACGTGGAACGCACATTACCAGTGTCTGCGTTTTGCTGATCCGCAAAACACATACAGACGCGTGAATGGACCCTTAAAGAAACAGCACCACTCTTATCCAAGTGCTGTTGCAGCTTTCAGTGAAAAGCTGAGCAGGAACTTCAGACACAGCATATACAAATGTCTGTGGAGCATATTATACCATATCATATAAGATTTTTTAAATCCCTACCTTAAAGAACTTGTCTATTTTGGTGAGATTAATTCTCTTCTTCGCATCCAGTTTGTAGATGTTGCTTACATTACCATCCATAAGATACAGACCAAATCCCATAACCTTTAAAAAAATAAAAATAAATACAATAATGAGAACAATATTTACTTAAAATAAAGTTTTCTAATATTATGTAAAATTTGTTTTGGTAATAAATAAAATTAATTCAATAACATCTGTCAGCAGATTGGTACCTATGACACCTGGCTGACCTGTTACATTGGCGCTTGGCAGCTGAAGGCATCTGTGTTGGTCCCATGTTCATATGGTGAGAAAAATTATATTTTAATATATGCAAATGAGCCTCTAGGAGCAACGAGGGCGTTGCCGTTACACCTAGAGGCTCTGCTATCTTTGCAACGGCAACGCCCTCGTTGCTCCTAGAGGCTCATTTGCATATATTAAAATAAATTTTTTCTCACCATATGAACATGGGACCAACACAGATGTCTTCAGCTGCAAAGTGCACATGTAACAGGTCAGCCAGGTGTCATAGGTACAAATCTGCTGACAGATGCCCTTTAAAGAAAATTTATTTTTGACATCTTCCGTTCCATCACTTTGTTCCTCACCACAGTCACATACCACTCATGCACTAAAACGCTGAGGCCAGCGATTAGCTGCAGTGGTCATGTGAATGGCATGCAACTGGTGCAGGCTCGGCGTGAATCAGAAAGGCAGCTTAGGACTGGAGTGACATTTAAAAAGGCGAGTACTTTTTTCTTCATTAATTTGACACATCCCCCAAATTTAACAAAATCTTGGAAAGCCCATTTAACCTTAACAATTTTGAAAATACATACAACTGGGTTAAAAGTGATTTAGACAAATAAGTAAAATAATTGAATAAAATAATGGTTGGATTTTTTATTTTTTGTGAACTCTTGGGAACACAGCAATAATTTATACAGCCAAGATTTCCAGGAACAATTATATCACTAAGCACATTCCCTTTTTCAATAGAGAATATTCTCACTTTAAAGGGTTTCTTTGGGAATACTGAGTTTCTACCAAGTGTTCTAAACAGCAGATTCATACTTACCTGCGCCAGTCCTCCACTCTGCCTTCTCTGTGCCCACGGTCCTGTCCTCAGAATGTTTACATCCGATGCTGCATGGGCATGGTCAGAAGCTCCGCTGCAGCCAAGAACTGGCTTCAGCAGTGAAGTCACCACAAGCAGCACATCACAGCTGAAGCCAGTCATTGGTTGCAGAGGAGCATGTGACCATGCCCAATTAGTGCGGGAGGAAAACAATCCTGGGACTTGAACATGGACACACTAAATTTTTTAACAGTCACACTTCCATTACCATGCACAAAGTGAAACAATCTGGTGACTTCCGTACCTTTAGTAACGTGTGCTTCTCCCCAGGCGTCAAGTACATTTTGTTGTCATAGTAGTCGACACACAAATTCACAATATCAGCCAGGAGTTCTTCATAGCCGGGAATGACTTCCAGCTGTTGCTGTAATGACTGCAAAGTGAAGAACAACATTACAAATGAAAGAGCTGGAGTCTAATGTGGACGCAAGAATGGAGTCTGAAATGTTGTTTTCTCCCCTACTGACATATGCACGCAAATAAAAAAGCTAATTCATACATATCAGTTCATGACATGACACCTTCACCCCAATCTATCAGGGTTCTATGCTCGCTGTAGAAAAAAAACACAAAGAAACACTACATTGTAAAGATTAAAGGAAATACATGATGCTGGCATTTAGGAACATGCTGTTACTGCACAAACCCTGAAGAGACACAGGTTAGGCTACTTTCACACTGGCGTTTTGGTTTCCGTTTGTGAGATCCGTTCAGGGTTCTCACAAGCGGTCCAAAACGGATCAGTTTTGCCCTAATGCTTTCTGAACGGAAAAGGATCCGCTCAGAATGCAACAGTTTGCCTCCGTTCACTGCTTGCAGCATTTTGGTGTCCGTCTAATGAAACTGAGCCAAACGGATCCGTTCTGGGGATAGATCAGTTTTCTATGACACAATCTGGCACACAATCTAAGGCTACTTTCACACTCGCGTTTGGTGCGGATCCATTCAGAACGGATCAGTTTGTATTATCTTTAACATAGCCAAAACGGATCCGTCTTGACCACCACTGAAAGTCAATGGAGGACGGATCCGTTTTCTATTGTGCCATATTGTGTCAGTGAAAACGGATCCGTCCCCATTGACTTACATTGTGTGCCAGGACGGATCCGTTTGGCTCAGTTTCATCAGACGGACACCAAAACGCTGCAAGCAGTGTTTTGGTGTCCGCCTCCAAAGCGGAATGAAGACTGATCAGAGGCAAACTAATGCATTCTGAGCGGATCCTTATCCATTCAGAATGCATTAAGGGCAAAACTGGTCCGTTTTGGACCGCCTGTGAGATGGCTGAACGGATCTCACAAACGGAAACCAAAACGCCAGTGTGAAAGTAGCCTAAGTCAATGGGGACGGATCCGTTTTCACTGACACAATTTGGCAAAACAGAAAACGGATCCGTCCGCCATTGACTTTTAATGGTGTTCAAGACGGATCCGTCTTGGCTATGTTACAGATAATACAAACGGACAGTTCTGAACAGATGCAGACGGTTGTACTATCAGAACGGATCCAAAACGTGTGCCATCAGCATTCGAGTCTTCTGTATGAGGTATCCATTGGAAGTATTTCTTAATATAAGTTCAGCAGAAAGCTTCAACCTATCTGACAGTACAGGCATACAGTGGCCTACGTCACCCACTGACTCCGCTCTTAAATGCTTTATACGGTGGGCTCAATATACATTTTCAGGTGGTGGCTCACTGCAGCGGGAAGTGCAGTCTGCTACACTCTCCTAAACGATAGTTAAAAAGAAAAAAAAGCATACTGATGTATACCAGCCCAACAGAAGCCAAACGAACAATCTTTTGGCCTTCGTGATATAGATAGATCCCACTGATACATCTGGCATACGTAGCAAGCTTTTCCAGCATATAAATCAAATGTAGGCACAGAGGGAGAATTGCCCAAGGCCTGAAAACCGCAGCCTGCCATGTTTTTCTGTCCTCCCAAAACAGCATCCAGAGGTGCCAGTCTTGAAAAAAAAAAATGTGGAAATCAATAGCTAAAGAATGCAGGGGAAAAAAGCTAATGCCTCAACTGTATGGCAAAAACACAGTGTAAGCATGGTCTTAACTATCTGTAAACCAAATAGTGTGTGTGTGTGTATGTATGAATATATATATATATATATATATATATATATATATATATATATATATATATATATATATATATACACACACACACACACACATACATACATATACACACACACACACATACAGGTCTTCATGTGGCAGGTATCATAGTTAATCTTTCACCAATTATGCATTTTTACTGATGGAGATGCTGGTATTTCAGATTCCTTTGAGGAGCCAATATTTAATGATTTAAGAATTACATGTAAATTCTGAGCCATGGTTTTCCAGGAGTTATGTTTAGAAAGCTGCAGGGGTGACATGTAAGGGTCCATTGCGAAACAGGTGTGGACCCATTCATTTTCAATGGGGCCGGAATGTGCTGTCCGCATCCAGATCCGCACTTCCGTTCCGCAATTGTGTACAAGAAAAGGCATTTTCTATGAGAGTGCCGGCAATGTGCGGTCCGCAAAATGCACATTGCCGGTGACCGTGTTTTGCAGATCCGCAAAACACATACAGATGTGTGAATGGACCCTTAATCTGACTATGGCCGTTAACCAATGGTTGCCTCATTGCTGCAGCCT
The DNA here is from genome assembly GCF_905171765.1 of Bufo bufo. Taxonomy (NCBI): domain Eukaryota; kingdom Metazoa; phylum Chordata; class Amphibia; order Anura; family Bufonidae; genus Bufo; species Bufo bufo. The sequence goes on from NC_053391.1 coordinate 456,026,538, forward strand.
TGTAACGAGAGATTAACGGAGTCCAGGCGTGGCGGGGAATTTGAAGAGCAGCACACATGATTGTAGTCTGTTGTATCCTACAAGGATGTGACTGTATCCATGAATAGATTAAAATTCTGAAGTTCATGGAAAAGAAAAAAAATATGAAAAAGTCAGGGACCCCAACTATTACTGGGAGGGTGGTCTGAAGAACTTCATTCTTCCTCACTGCATGATTATGTTGAGGAGTCTGAATGGAGCGATGGTCAAGCATGAATGCTGTTGCTCGCTTCAAAAGGTCAAGATACTGATGCAGACACAGCATAATGGTTGGGCCCCCTGCAATCATACATCATGTATATGGCTGGTAAAGGCAATTTTAACATAATAAACTGAAATTCTGCTACCATTACTGTGTATAGAATATGAAAAAGACTGAGCTGACAATGGTTGATAATGGTAAATGGTGGCATTTCAAGTGGAAGTTCAGAAAGTGCACAGTTACGGTTATGAAGCAATAGCATGTGATGAAACTGCATAGAGAACCTTGTACACACCTGAGTTATCTTATTATGATTGGCCAGAAACATCGACAAGTTCTGGGACTCCTGGATCGATTGAGGATCTGCCATTTTTCGCAAAAACTGTGCAGCCCTATAATTGAATCAAATTCACAAAAAGGAATTAAAGCACTTTCTTTGGTCACCACTTCCATGGTATGGTATGCCTAATACAAGTACACCGCTATTATGATGAAATTACAATTTACCACCTCAGCATTCAACTGTATCGCTGTCCTGAGAACTTGTCCCTAGCACCGCCTGAGGCAATTGCCTCATCTTTTCACTCTTCGCTGGCAGTGTGCCCCTGTGGGGGTGGATCGAGTGTGCAGAGCAAACGGGCATTACAAAAGCTCCAAGGACTAGGGTTGCACTGGGTATCGAATTATCGATACTTTGTACCAGTATCGATTCGATACTGGGATTTGCCTTTTACCGATACTAGGCTGCGCTACTGCACAGCCTAGTATCACAGAACATGGCACTCGCTGCTCTTAGCGTGCGCCATGTTCCCTCAGAAGCACAGGGGAGAAGGAAGCAGTCTCTCCCTCCCCCCTGGAGGGGAGGGACTGTGGCCACTGCACCACCAATGAAGATAACTAACGTTTAATACAGATACAGGAGGCGGGTGCCGGCGGCAGAATCACATAGCCGGCACCCGACCTCTATGACAGGGAGATGCGATCAGCGGCAGTTAACCCCTCAGGTGCCGGGACCCGCCTCCTGTATCTGTATTAAACGTTAATTATCTTCATTGGTGGCACAGTGCGCGCCCCCCCCCCCCAGTATTATAATCATTGGAGGCAGTGGCCACAGGGTCCCCTCCGCCCTCTTCATTGGTGGTGCAGTGATAGTTCTGATCAGAGCCCCAGCAGTGTAATCGCGGGGCTCCGGTCAGTTACCATGGCAGCCAGGACGCTACTAAAGACCTGGCTGCCATGGTAAACTCCCTGCTGTCGTGTGCACAAAGCACAGGGCAGCAGGGAGAGTGTAAAGTCCTATTCACACTAATAGAGCTCTATTACGGTGAGTAGGACAAGGGATTAAAAGATCCCAGGTTCTAGCCCCTAAGAGGGGAAATAATTATTAAATAAAAAAAAATAAAAGACTGTTGTGGAAATTGTATTAGGATGTGTTTCTAATATATTGTGTATTGTCACCATGTCTCTCAGTGTCAGGGTAAACCATTGGAGTGGATATCTTCCTGTGCATGTCCTGTCACAGCTGCTGGGCGCAGAGGTCTCCGTCAGCGAATGGTCCATGTGCTAAGCACTGGGCTGTGGGCCGGGGGGAGACTGATGTGTTCAGCAGAGCAGTGTTTTGTTGGCTGATTTATGGACGGCGGCCAGGGCCCCCGCGCAAGACGCGGATTTCTTGGCTTAGCGTGGATGCATTTGTTAAGAGAACAATATATGAAAGGAATGTGCGTTTGTTGTCTCTAGTGCGCCTGATCATCCGCTGGAGATAATGACGTTGTCCTGTAAATAAACATGCATGAGGATCATAGTAACTTTATCTGGCATTGATCACTGAGCAAGGCTGTATAAAGTTAAAGGGAACCTGTCATGTGGATATTTGATTATAATCAACTAATTACATACAATGATTAACTACTAAAAAGTACCTTAGATATATTCACTTAGTGGTGTGACAGATGGTTACCTCATAATATACACACAAGGATGCCACGTGCCGCATGCTAATGAGCTGATTTGAGTCCAGCGTGATGTCAGTGAGTCCAGCTTTTTTTTATTCAGAGCTTTAGCCACTCCCCTGCCCAACTGCTGCTGATTCATATGGAAAATAACTGTCAATCAGCAGCAGGTAGGCGGGGAGAGTCAGGAGCTCATGAATATTCAGGACTCCTCATTATCAGCTGGAGCTTTACAATACAAGATGTTGGCAGATTGACTGGGTCAATTAAAGAAAGTGACCCAGCATTTTGCTAAGAGAATCAGTCACTTATTTATGTTGCCCTTAGTTGGGACACCATAAAACTGGTGACAGGTTATGGGAGGTTATAGTATACATGTGTTTGTTAGCTGGCTATGTTATTCTAAATGATGGTGTCTTGTCTTCCTATGTCATCACTTCCTGTATGTCATCACTTCCTGGATCCTTGTTACATGTAGTAAGTGGTCGGGTGATGGGCCAGCCTCTTTTCAATTGTTACTGTGACTAAATCAAATGTGAGCAGACTGTGGAGGAGGGGCAGTTGCTCAGCAGAACTTAACATGAAAACACCTTTGGCTGACTGCGGTTGAGAGATTTGCCTGTCCTTACACAAAGACATTGGAGAGCGGATTTCTAATATTAATATTTCTATAACAAAGACCAAAATATTAAGTATAAATCACACCCTTTCCCAATTTTACATATAAAATATACAAACAATAAATAAACATATTACATATCGCCACGTCCGAAAAGTCCAAACTATTCAAATATTTAAAAAATCTTCTATGCGGTGAATGTCGTAAATAAAAACAGCGCGATTCGCCATTTTTTTTGGCACCTTGTCCCCCCAAAAAATAGGATAGGACTGTTCGATTATGGACCGGACGTTCCATAAAATGCAGGATGCACGTGCCTTTTTGGCGTTTTATTTTTTTCGCGTGGTATCGAATGATATCAAGTATCGCAATACTTTTTTATGGTATCGAAATCTAATTAAAATTTTGGTATCGTGACAACCATACCAAGGACTTAGGACAGCCCCTTGGTGCTCAAACGTGCTAATTTGCATATAAAATTAGAATTTTTATTAAGTGGGGTTCCAGTATTTTTTGTGCCAAGTAGTATGTAGTCTGTAGTGCTTCTCTTGGAATTAAAAACACCTACACTCTGCTGTTCTTAATTATAAGTCTACAATTACTGTACAGTGGGGGAGACAAACATGCCTTGCCTCATGTGAAGACATCATTATTATGTATTACAACATGGACCAGTCATTGCTGCTATTTTGTAAACTGATACATGGAAAAAAAGAACAATGGGAGTCCATGAACATCTCACCTTTTGTATGCTGAATGATCATTTTTTACACTGCACTTCATATTTTTGAGCTCATCCAAGACTGCAAACATATTGATGAATTTGCCAAGAGTTAATAAGTAAGCTTCGGATACAAAGTCTTTTCTTCTCTCCGCATGGCAAAGACGCTTCACTTCAGCACAGAAGCGTTCAGTAGCATTCCTCTGTCACCAAAATCAAAGAGCTATTACACACGTGACACTACTTCATGTAACATAACACTAAGGAACAAGGTTAAGAAAAGCCTCAATGTGTAAATTAAGGGGGGAAACACAGTATAAATGGTCATCTGGTATGGAATATATACTGAAGCTTATTCTCCTTGGTACAGCCTACAGGGGTCAGTTACAGAAAATCTGATACAACACTCTGCACCAGGTTTCGAATCTGCCACTTATTCACACAGATGTTTGATGTGCCAAATTATCAGCAATATATATTTCTTAGCAAGGCCAAACAGGTTTGCGAACTAGATAAATGGTGGAACAAGCTTCACTAACGTGATGATCTTATTCTAGAACATATTAGAAGATCGGGTAGTGTCACATATAGATAGATGGAGGTCCACAACAGAACACTTCCCAATGTATTACTCAAGATTTTAAAAGGGGCACAGTCTCCCCAATCTTCGGACTACTGCAGAAATGTAGATGTAACCATGTCCATAGACTTTTCACATCTGACTTCATCTCAGAAGACTGGAGGTCAAGTGACAGGAGGTCTACTGCTGTCCCCATGGCCACACCTATGTGCAAGCATGATACGAACAATATAGCAGCAGTCAAAAATTGGACATATTGGACATTTCCTATGTGTCCAATACAACATTTTTACTTTATTATTCATAAGAACATAGCCCTTTTAGAGGGATCATTTCATAGGTTTTCTGAAGTGATATAGTTATATAAAGCCAAAAACTGGTACCTGGAAATACATGAAGTTCATTAGTTTGGTGACCTCTGGTTCCAGAACTTCCACAGTTTTTTCATAGATTTCTACACGGTTAGGCTGCTCGTTGCATTTGACCTTAAGGGCAGTAAAATGAAATCATCCTCAGATTTTATATTCACAAACAAAGAAAACGCACAAAATTCTGCAGTTTCAGGTGAGTGTGTAACACACTCCGTGTCATGCCTGTACTTCCTTGAACAAAAACCACAATATCATAATGACTTATGATGCTGTGAGGTCTTGCCTGACCATGGCTCTTCTGAACTGTATTCACAGCATTAAGAGCTCACAGTATTATGTCATTATGAGGAGCAGTGTTCAGTCTGGGAAACGTGGCCATCACAGAGTGTTTCCCAGCCTGAACATGCTCATGTGAAACTGGTCTATAGAAAAAAATGGGCCAGATTTACTAATAACAGTGGAAACTTAGAATAGACACTCTAAGGGCTCTTTCACACCTGCGTTGTTGTGTTCCGGCATAGAGTTCCGTCGTCGGGGCTCTATGCCGGAAGAATCCTGATCAGGATTATCCTAATGCATTCTGAATGGAGAGAAATCCGTTCAGGATGCATCAGGATGTCTTCAGTTCCGGAACGGAACGTTTTTTGGCCGGAGAAAATACCGCAGCATGCTGCGCTTTTTGCTCCGGCCAAAAATCCGGAACACTTGCCGCAAGGCCGGATCCGGAATTAATGCCCATTGAAAGGCATTGATCCGGATCCGGCCTTAAGCTAAACGTCGTTTCGGCGCATTGCCGCATCCGACATTTAGCTTTTTCAGAGTGGTTACCATGGCTGCCGGGACGCTAAAGTCCTGGCAGCCATGGTAAAGTGTAGTGGGGAGCGGGGAGCAGTGTACTTACCGTCCGCGCGGCTCCCCGGGCGCTCCAGAGTGACGTCAGGGCGCCCCAAGCGCATGGATCATGTGATCACATGGATCACGTCATCCATGCGCATGGGGCGCTCTGACGTCATTCTGGAGCGCCCGGGGAGCCGAACGGACTGTAAGTATATCGCTCCCCCGCTCCCCGCTCCTACTATGGCAACCAGGACTTTAATAGCGTCCTGGGTGCCATAGTAACACTGAACGCATTTGGAAGACGGTTCCGTCTTCAAATGCTTTCAGTACACTTGCGTTTTTCCGGATCCGGAGTGTAATTCCGGCAAGTGGAGTACACGCCGGATCCGGACAACGCAAGTGTGAAAGAGGCCTAAAGCTGCTTCAGATTTATCACAGTATGATAAATCTGGCTTATCTGTAGACTGTCTAATCTACCTTTATAACACCTATTAGTTGGCTTAGTTTAAGCCAGAATTGTGCAGTAAAATCTTGGTGCATTTTATGGGGCATCTTAAGTCAAGCTCCTTCCCAAAGGGCTACACGCTCTTTCCACTAAGCCATACCTGGTTGTCAGACAAGACCAAAAACGTACCGTATTAAATGTGTGTAAAGAAAGTATGCCAGTTCTTTGGCGCTAATTAATGACACAATTCAGGCATTTTGATTAGAAAATCCCCCAATATTCATATATAAGACTGACTTTACTTAGTATAAATCAGAGGGGGTTGTTCAGGATTAGAAAAACATGGCTGCTCTCCTGTGGAAAAAGCTCCACAGCAGCCCATCCATTGTGTTCGGTATGGCTGCTTAGCTCTATGACCATCAAAGAATCGTGCAGCAGGAGACCCTGGCATTGAACTCACTTGTACCTTCTGCACGTGCGCCGGATAACTTGCCCGGCACCCTCACTCGCAGTGCGCCTGCGTCCCTTATTCAATGCCAGCGTCTCCTGCTGCGCCTGCGTCGGCTCGGGAGGACCGGGGACTGTAAAAGCCACCCAGCCAGTGAATAATAATGAGCTGGGCGGCGCTAGGAAACGACAGTTGAGGCGCGGCTGGGCACGAAGGTAGGAGTAAAAACGCCCCTTGGGCATAAAGAAATGTGAAAAAACGCCCCTTGGGCATAAAGGAAGGTGATTGACAGATGATTATAAAGTTGTTTTTACATGGTTTAAAATGCGGACAGGGGGTACTCTTATGTGATTGTAATACACTTTAATAGACCTATGACTGCATAGGAATAACTAAATATGTTTATCGGGCCTGTCAGTGTCCCTTTAAAGGAGTTTTCTGGGATTTTAATATTGACGACCTATCCTCTCAAATAGGTCTCAAATATCAGATCGGCGGGGGTCCGATAACTGGCACCCCCACCGATCAGCTGGCTGAAGAGAAGGTCGTGTTCCGTGCGAGCGCAGCCTTCCCTTCATGATTTACCTGCTCTACATCACAGCGGCGAGCAGGTTGTAATTACAAGAAGCCGTCCCGTTCACTCCTATAGGAAGGCTCTGTAGTATACACTCGTATAGGAACGAGCCGTCCCATTGAAGTGAATAGGACGGCTTCTTGTAATTACACCTGCTCACTGCTGCGATGCCGACGGCAACGGCGAGCAGGTAAACTATGAAGGGAAGGTTGCACGGAGTGCGGCCTCCTCTTCAACCAGCTGATCGTGGGGGCGCTGGGTGTCGGACCCTACTCGATCTGATATTGATGACCTATACTGAGGAAAGGTCATCAATATTAAAATCCCGGAAGAACCCTTTAATAAATGTCCCCCACAGACTAGACAGGCTAAAAGTATGCCAGATTTATCATTATGCCTCTTGGATAAATTTGGCACATTTAGTGTCTAGTCCAAATTTGCACTTAGACACTATTATTAAATGTCCCAATGTCAGGAAAAAGGGCAGCAATCTGTGCATTTACCACTGGCTCGTCAATACATTACCTGCGGTATAGCTCTGGAGCAGCTTCTCCATGTGTAAAGCATAATGGCATACTCCTGTCCTTCTTCCAGCATTTCATTCTGTAATAAAGAAACAAGAATTCAAGGGCCCATTAAGACGGAGCGATAGTTTGAAATTTCAAATAATCGTTTCAATTTGACAAATTATCATTGCATGTAATAGTGTGCGATTTTCGTTTTCCATTAATAGAACAAGCTGCTGGACGGAAAGATTGTTAGTTGCCACCACTTTCCCCCCGTCTAATCTGCCAGTGGTTAGCAATGTAAGTGCTCTACTGGCAAAGTAATAAAAAAATATCTGCCAGTCTAATAGGACTCCTTTAAAGGTATGTGAAAACAATGTAAGAAAAGATTCCTCGTGTTCTAACCACTCACCATGCTAGAATGGACGGTAGCCTGTTCGATGTATCTCGCAATGCCAGTGACAAAGGCATTTCTGTCCTCAAAATTTGTGTTAAAATTTGGCTGCAAAAAAAAAATACACAAGGTTAATAAACTTGCATAACACATTATCTCCTATTCTCCTACAGCTAATCTAGAGATGCTCTCTACAGTCACAGCTACGAAACACTGAAATGCTCTGAACCATTAGTAATACCGATCCATCTTTTATAAATCTGTAAAGTGCTTGATTAAATCTGAGAGCTCAGTCTTCTCATTCCTCTGCTATACCATTTACCATTGATATTAGTTTCAGTGCATCTCCTTTGCTGCATCTTGTACTACAGGATGTATGTATTGGGGACAGTGTGATGCTGAAGTCTAAAGCGCTGTGGAATATGTCAGCGCTATACAAGTGAGTAAATTAAATAAAATATAGACCTATCCTCAGGATAGGTCATCAATATCAGGTGGGCGGGGGTCCCAACTGACAGCACCCCAGCCAATCAGCTGTATGAAGAGAATGCAGTACTCATACAAGCACCGCCTTCTCTTCTCTGTTTAACTGCACGGAGTCGACACTGCTGTGGCGAGCAGATGTAATTACAGCTCCAGCATACCATTCACTACAGTAGGACGGGCACTGTATGGAGGAGCTGTAATTACATCTGCTCGCCGCTACAGGTGTCGACGCCATGCAGAAAAACAGAGAAGGCAGTGCTTGTATGAGCGCTGCATTCTCTTCATACAGCTGATTGGCTGGGGTGCTGGCAGTCTACCTTAGTGTTGCGATATACTGGTATCCATGATATACCAAGGTATTAGGAAACTTCGATATGACAGTTTCTTAAGTACTGTGATATTTTAATGACGTCATAGGGGAGGTCAGACATCCTTCTAAAATGGGCACCGTTACACTCCATAAAGCAGTGGCATCATCTGAGCATGCACCGTTTAGTGAGCCTTATGAACTACACATCCCCACCGCAGTAGGCTAACAGTGGACACAGAAGTCTTCCCAGCTTGTAACAAGAACGGGGCGAGAAGTGCACTGGAGTTGATACTGCCCTTCTGCTCCTGTTTCGTCAGCAGTGGTGTATGAGAAGCATAGTAAAGTATCTCTGGGCATTGTGTTTAGTCAGTATGCTCCCTGATTTGAGGCTGTACTGGAGGGTTTAGCTGGGACTTGTAGTTTCACTGAAGAGGATACTCCTTGTCAGGCTGAAGAGGGAGCACACTGTGGTGCATCACTGGCTGTTGTAGTTGCTATGGAGCCCATATAATAGAATAGTGGTGCTATAAGCTGTGTTATGGCAGTGGGATATATACATGATATAATGATGTAATACCGCTATCCCACAAGTTATTTCTCAGTATAGTGCACATAGATGCGGATGCAAGAGGTGGGGGATGTACTAGACCCAAGGGGAATACACAAGTCATGAGTCCCATGGAGAGTATAAGTATAATGTCTCCTTGTGGGCCCCATACAGTATTAATGTCTCCTTGTGGGCCCCATACAGTATTAATGTCTCCTTGTGGGCCCCATACAGTATTAATGTCTCCTTGTGGGCCCCATACAGTATTAATGTCTCCTTGTGGGCCCCATACAGTATTAATGTCTCCTTGTGGGCCCCATACAGTATTAATGTCTCCTTGTGGGCCCCATACAGTATTAATGTCTCCTTGTGGGCCCCATACAGTATTAATGTCTCCTTGTGGGCCCCATACAGTATTAATGTCTCCTTGTGGGCCCCATACAGTATAATGTCTCCTTGTGGGCCCCATACAGTATTAATGTCTCCTTGTGGGCCCCATACAGTATTAATGTCTCCTTGTGGGCCCCATACAGTATTAATGTCTCCTTGTGGGCCCCATACAGTATTAATGTCTCCTTGTGGGCCCCATACAGTATAATGTCTCCTTGTGGGCCCCATACAGTATAATGTGAAGTGAGTGGAAAAAAAATGTTGGCAGACTCTAGGCCTGTATCAATGTTTTGCAGACCGAAAAACGGATATGGTCATGTGCATGAGCCCTAATATTGTAATCACTTACATATCTCTTTATTATTTAACACTTCTTTCAACTCCTTGGTGCGTTTTTTTCCCATCAGTGTATATTACGCAAAACTCATCTGAACCCACCAACGTCAGCTGACAATCTAATGTGTATTGGGACCTTCTGATCCTTACCCTACATCAGCCAATGGAGTTACAACATGGCTGACCCCTTCCCCCTACAGGACAGAAGCCATTGCCTGGGTCTCAGCTGGCAGCAGCTTACTGCTGTTATAATAAACATACAGCTTTTGCAGACAGAATGTATTTCAAAGAGCGTGTATGTATAGATTATTTTTATTTAGCACATGATATAGGATTATTGTACCTGATACAGCAAAGTAGATGGAGGCGGCTCAATGCAGGGCTGCTGGTCTGGTAAGGGCAGCTCTTCCAACAGATCTACATTCGACAAAGCGTCCTCCAGTGTCACTTGTGTCGTCATTTTGAGGCTGTAAAAACAAAATATGTTAATATAGTACACAGTCAACCGAGGAGGACCTCAATGTGGAATGGACACTAGTATGGAACTGAAAGCAGACAGAAGAAACATTTGCCCACATGGTTGGTTCGTCAGTTTGCAGGACTGGGGTAAACTTAAAACTGCAAATTTCCTATCAACTGTACAAAGAAAGATACACTGTAAATGGAGTAAAACTCTATGATCATCTCCTGCCCATCCTATCACGAGCCTCACCACTCCCTTTCCCTTAGGAAAAAGGCCCAACATAGCCATATCTGAGTTGAGCGTCCAATGTAAAACACGCACGACAGCAGCAGATGGTACACAACTAAACAAAACACAAAAAAAAAAAAAAAAAAAAAAAAAGACATAAAACACTTCTGACCCCAACGATTCTAAGAATTTACAACCACGGCAAAATCTACTAACAACGATGGATAAAACAATGCAGTCGTATCCAAGAGAAAGCACAGAAAGGGAGATGCTCTTAGTATATAGATATGTTCAGCTTTGGTTCACACCCTTGACATGAGAAAGTAACGGAACCAGCCACTTCCTGTAAACTGGTAATCTATCACCAAGACATACTGAGGCATCTGCTCCACACATATATGCACAGAGGATAGAGACAGAATTAATGTATAAGGCCTCATGCACACGAACATTGTTTGTTTCCGTGTCTGTTCAGTTTTTTTTGCGGATAGGATGCAGACCCATTCAGTTCAATGGATCCTATTCTTGTCCGTTTTAGGCATTGTTACAATGGATCCACAAAAAAAACAAATGGCATTTGTATGCTATCCGTTTTTTTTTACGGACCACAAAACACATACAGTCGTGTGCATGTAGCCTAAAATATATGTAGAAAATGGAGAATACAACTCTCTAAAACTGCCAGTAAGATTACAGATGGCTGTGAACAACCCCCTGACTACTCCTTCTACATGCACAGTGGCTAAGCATGTATGTCAACCTACTGCCAGACATCGCTCCCTAGAAAAAAAGACAAGCTTGATGAAATCCAACATCTGGTGTGGGTTCCACACATATGGAGAGAAGACAGAGACCCCTGAACTGTCAAGCGAGGTGCAGAATGTTCATGCCTCTCCATTCACTTCTATGAGAGATACAAATACGGTGGAGTAAGCCTGGGCCCGATTCTCCACATAGGCTTTGGTTCCACAAGTTGAAACCTGCATCTATCAGACAAAAATCAGATGAAGAGTCAATATAAAAATATATTTGAGATGGCCACTTTCCACAATGGACAAGTGACCATACTCAAAATTCTGTTCTTTTCCTAAGGTCTAAAAAGTTGGAAAAATGTAGTCAAAATGACTAGTGTTATTCCAATCTCCTAAAAAGTCGTACCTTTGTTTGTCTTCAAGAGGGTAAGCAATGAGCTCCTAGCAAGCTCTGCCTCTGATGCCACCGGATGTAAGGCAGCTATCCTAAGTCAATGTTCGACCTTTTAAAAGGCCTTGAGATATGACTTGGATAATAAAATTTGGGCATCAATCAGGCCAAACCACGTTAGATTAACAGGTATCTACTTTACTCTACTTTCACACTCGCGTTTTGGCTTTCCGTTGCTTTAGTTAAAAGACAAGCACAACCATAGGAAGAGTGCACAAAACATGTCGGGACATCAAGTTATAGAATTACAAGTAGTGGAAAAGGTGGGATGGAGAAACAAGTATACATAAATACAAAATCAAACCATGTGGCTCCCCCACCTAGAAAAACAAAAACAAAGCCATGATTCACAACATACACAATACAGAGCCGGCTAGTGGCACCAGCTTCCTTTTGTATATGTTGAGTGCCTGGGCTTGTCCCATCTAGGAGTTATTCATTTTTGACACTTGCATTTTATTCGTGCTGTACAACCGTATTCCGGTTTTGTATTTGATCACTCTGTACCTTCTTTTACCACTTTAGTTAAAAGGTTGAAGATATTTTTTAGTTTAGCAGAAAAAAATAAAGTTTCATGAGGTGTATCCAGTTCCCCAGAGATCGCGCTCCATTTTTGTTGGAAGAGTAAAAATACTCCTCTTACAATTTTTGAGGAGTATTTTTAGCCCATGAGGAGTACGAAAGTTACAGTAATTCAAATAGTTAATACGAAGTCCTACATAACATTGAGGGGTTGCTATTTATGCAGGGAAACCATTACTAGTACTCTAGAACGGTTTTCCATGCATAAATAGCAAATTTAGACAATACTAAACATAGGACCACTGCCACCTAAACACTGCCACCAGTTCTTGCCGGTATAAATAAATGCGAACAGTAGACTCCTTATTACAAACATTCCTCCAACGCCTAAAGCTGGGGACACTGTTAAGGTCCATTCACATGTCCGCAAGTGTTTTGCGGTCCGCAAATTGGCACTTTAAATAGAAATGCCTTTTCTTGTCCGTGTCTGCGGACAAGAATAAGACATGTTCTATTTTTTGTGGAATGGAACTGTGGATGCAGACAGCACACTGTGTGCTGTCCGCATCTTTTGCGACCCCATTGAAAAAGAATGGGTCCGGATCCGTTCTGCAACATTGCAGAACGGATCCGGACCCATTTTGCGGACGTGTGAATGGACCCTTAAACTCCATTTCTGCTGAGTGTAGGGGCAACTTGGTACCAAGCACCGCGCTCATGAGAGCTTCCCCCTCTGCAGTGGTCTCAGATTGGATGCTAATGCTATGGCACAGAGAGCTCTGCAGGGTCTGGGTGGTAGGTGTACTTAGTGCACTGTATAACAGTGCCCACCGTGCGATGGTGCACTGTATAACAGTGCCCACCGTGCGATGGTGCACTGTATAACAGTGCCCACCGTGCGATGGTGCACTGTATAACAGTGCCCACCGTGCGATGGTGCACTGTATAACAGTGCCCACCGTGCGATGGTGCACTGTATAACAGTGCCCACCGTGCGATGGTGCACTGTATAACAGTGCCCACCGTGCGATGGTGCACTGTATAACAGTGCCCACCGTGCGATGGTGCACTGTATAACAGTGCCCACCGTGCGATGGTGCACTGTATAACAGTGCCCACCGTGCGATGGTGCACTGTATAACAGTGCCCACCGTGCGATGGTGCACTGTATAACAGTGCCCACCGTGCGATGGTGCACTGTATAACAGTGCCCACCGTGCGATGGTGCACTGTATAACAGTGCCCACCGTGCGATGGTGCACTGTATAACAGTGCCCACCGTGCGATGGTGCACTGTATAACAGTGCCCACCGTGCGATGGTGCACTGTATAACAGTGCCCACCGTGCGATAGTGCACTGTATAACAGTGCCCACCGTGCGATAGTGCACTGTATAACAGTGCCCACCGTGCGATAGTGCACTGTATAACAGTGCCCACCGTGCGATAGTGCACTGTATAACAGTGCCCACCGTGCGATAGTGCACTGTATAACAGTGCCCACCGTGCGATAGTGCACTGTATAACAGTGCCCACCGTGCGATAGTGCACTGTATAACAGTGCCCACCGTGCGATAGTGCACTGTATAACAGTGCCCACCGTGCGATAGTGCACTGTATAACAGTGCCCACCGTGCGATAGTGCACTGTATAACAGTGCCCACCGTGCGATAGTGCACTGTATAACAGTGCCCACCGTGCGATAGTGCACTGTATAACAGTGCCCACCGTGCGATAGTGCACTGTATAACAGTGCCCACCGTGCGATAGTGCACTGTATAACAGTGCCCACCGTGCGATAGTGCACTGTATAACAGTGCCCACCGTGCGATAGTGCACTGTATAACAGTGCCCACCGTGCGATAGTGCACTGTATAACAGTGCCCACCGTGCGATAGTGCACTGTATAACAGTGCCCACCGTGCGATAGTGCACTGTATAACAGTGCCCACCGTGCGATAGTGCACTGTATAACAGTGCCCACCGTGCGATAGTGCACTGTATAACAGTGCCCACCGTGCGATAGTGCACTGTATAACAGTGCCCACCGTGCGATAGTGCACTGTATAACAGTGCCCACCGTGCGATAGTGCACTGTATAACAGTGCCCACCGTGCGATAGTGCACTGTATATACTGTTACAGTGCACATAGTGTGGAAATATACTGTTACAGTGCACATAGTGCGATAGTGTACTGTATATGCTGTTACAGTATACGGTATATAGTGTGATAATGTCCTGGACTATAGTGCACATAGTTTAATAGTGTACGGTATATAGTGGGACAGTGATGCTTTTCCTTGGCCACTACTGTCTGTGTGTGAACCCGACCCTGCCCCTCATGCAGCCTCCTGTTCCATGGTGCTTGCAGGATTAGCATTGGCAATGAGAGTAGGGGTATCTGTAAGTCAGTCGTGCTGTGACATCGGTGTATCAGCCAGGAGGCTTGTGCTGGGCCCCGCACCAGGTACAAAGGCACATCACAGTCTGCTGCATCTATAAGCTGCTGCTCCTTTATTTTTCTGGCTACGGGACAATAGAATGACCTGCCCTGAGCGTCTACCTCCCATGCCCTCGCTGTCTTGCAGCTGGCAGTCAGACCTAAGTCTGAGGTTGGTGTTGCTTGCTGCTGGTCCCCTGTTGGCGTGTCCAGTGCGGAGACCCTCGCTGACTTCTATAAGCAGGAGTCTGAAGCGATCAGCCACTTTTCCTCACTGCTGAGCGCAGTAGTGAAGATGGTCCCCTAGACCTTCTATTCATGCCGTCTTCACTACCGCACTCAGCAGGGAGGAGAGACAGCGCTCGGCTGAGCGTTTCAGATTCATCATTCTAGAGAAAAACAAGGCGCTCAGATCTGGGATCCCCGCTAAATTTTACTACACAGCAAGGCCACTTACCCCGCCAGTGACTATCGTGCACCTCCTTCCACGTGCGCCTCCGGTGTGCCGCTCAAACTAACCAAACACTAAGCTCCTTACTGTAAAGAGCTTTGTGATTGGTTGTTTCAGGCAGCAGCAGCATTGCTGCGCTGCCTGTGCCGTTTACAGCGCTCAATGCGCTGATGAATGGCAGGGAAAAGTCTAAGGCGTATTGGTACACCTTAGACTTTTTCCAGGGAGTAAAATGGCCTGAACAGGCGTCTATGACGCTTGTACAGGCATTATTGCGACCTCTGCAGTTCCCCAAGTGTATTTTGTCTATTTCTTTCTAGCGACATAGCTCCCTACTGTAGGTCTGATTAGCCAAATAACAGCTTGATATGCAATTATGATGGTCGTAATAGCGGTGCAGATATGGACAGTAACACCACGTAGGTTTGTAAAGCTCATAAGCCACGATCCTGGGGTCAGTACACTAGTCACACTTCTATCGAACTATACCGTCAAGAGAAATGTTCATACAGAAATATCTTTTTGAGCATGCACTTTTCCCAAGGTTCCCGATTGCCCAAAAAATATTAAAGTGATTTCTTGAGTCCCCTTAGGTTAGTGGGGTGCAGGCTGGGATGAGTGACTGGAAACCAGCGTTTGTGTAGGAGTCAGATATGACGAGAATCTAACCGGGTGGGGTTAAAGAGTGATTTGTGTTAGGTATAATTATTGATAGGCCCTACGCACGCACATGGAAGGGTTATGTTCTGTCAGATGGACAGTATGACGAGATGAGATACGGCTATTACAAATGGCGGACCGTTTCTTCGCTAGGGGGTAGGGGGGATTGGAAGGGTTTATTTTTACTTTGTGGGGTTTAAATAATGGCGCTGTATGTCATTTATATGATCGGATGTATTACTATCTGTAAAGGAGTCATTATTGTTTGTACAATTTTGGAAAATCTGTTTAATAAAAAAAAAAAAAAAAGTGATTGCTGGAGTCTGTTACCTCCAAATTGGTTTCACAGTAATAATACAGCCAAGTAGGGTAGATTCCCTGAAACATAACTATATCTATACTAGGCCTACACAATATATCGCAATAAATCGCCATATCGCAATCGCCAATTGGCCGACCCAAAAATGCTGCAATTGTATTACCATATTTTTCGCTTTATAAGACAAACTTTTTTCCCCCAAAAGTGGGGGGAAAATGGCAGTGCGTCTTATAAAGCGATGGTTGACTTTTTACGTGGCTGACATGGATGTATCGCCGGCCGCTATGTTGCACAGCGCGGCCGGCGATACATCAGTTACAGTGCGGGGGAGGGGTTGGAGGCAAGTCGTTATTTTAATGAACAAATGTTCTTCTATTTATTCTGTTTATCTGTTCTGTGCAGTGCTATTAGGAAAATGGCGAGTTTTGTATTTTGTACTTTTGCGGTAAAGCAAATATGTTATTTAATTTAGTAAAAGATGTTTTATTTTGAAAAACACTGCATTTCAGTTCTTGAGTTGAGCATAACTACATTTCAGCATTATCAGTAATTTGTATGTGCTTTTGCCTTGAAAATCCAAGCAAATAGACCTCTAGCACAATTCCCTTAAAATATCGCATCGCATATTGTTATCGCAATTTTTTAGGGCCCTAATCGCAATCGCACAAAATTCCCATATCGTGCAGCCCTAATCTATACCTAAAAATTCACTCCTCTATTCCTGAGCTTTTGGGGGCGCAGTCGCTCCACAATAATACCCTCTTGCTTGATCAACAGTCCCTGAGATTTCAGCAGAAGCCAGGTGGACCAAATAGAGCATCCCCGCCCACAGAGCACTGAAAATCTTATTTGCAAATGTTGTAGAAATATTAATATTAGAAATCCGCTCTCTAATGTCTTTGTGTAAGGAAAGGTAAAAATCTCAACCGCAGTCAGCCAAAGGTGTTTTCACGTTAAGTTCTGCTGAGCAACTCCCTTCCCCTGCCCAGTCTGTTTCTTTTATTTACTCACAAAAGGTGTAAAAGGTGCTGGCCCATAACAAGGATGACATACAGGAAGTGATGACATAGAAAGACAAGACACCATCATTTAGAATAACATAGCCAGCTAACACATGTTTACTATAATCTACCATTACCACTAGAGTTAATTTTATCCAGTCTTGCTCAGTGATCAATGCCAGATAACGTTACTATGATCCTCATGCATGTTTATTTACAGGACAACGTCATTATCTCCAGCGGGTGATCAGGCGCACTAGAGACAACAAACGCACGCTCCTTTCATATATTGTTCTCTTAACAAGCCAAGAAATCCGCGTTCTGCGCGGGGGCCCTAGCCGGCGTCCATACATCAGCCAACAAAACACTGCTCTGCTGAACACATCAGTCTCCCCCCGGCCCACAGCCCAGTGCTTAGCACATGGACCATTCGCTGACGGAGACCTCTGCGCCCAGCAGCTGTGACAGGACATGCACAGGAAGATATCCACTCCAATGGTTTACCCTGACACTGAGAGACATGGTGACAATACACAATATATTAGAAACACACCCTAATACAATTTCCACAACACAAAAAAATAAGGCCTCATCCACACAAGCGTTTGGGTCCACATCCGAGCCGCATAGGCATTTCTATTATGGGCAGCCCGTTCCGTTCCACAAATTGCGGAACGCACACAGTCGTGTGCCTAAAAGGCATTTCTTAGGATTAGGCCTCCTGCACACAAGCGTGTGCGCCCCGTGGCCGTGCTGAGGCTCGCAAATTGCTGTCCGCAATGCACAAACACTGACCGTAGGGCAGCCGCAGCGGATCGCGGACCCATTCTTTATAACGGGCCCGCAATCCGCCCGCTCCGCAAAAACATAGGACATGTATTATCTTTTTGCGGAACGGAAGTACGGGACGAAACCCCACTGAAGCACTCTGTAGTGCTTCCGTAGGGTTCCGTTCCCCACCATTCCGCATCTCCGGATTTGCGGACCCATTGAAGTGAATGGGTCTGCATCCGTGATGCGGAATGCCCACGGAACGGCGCCCGTGTATTGCGGATCTGCAATACGGCAAAGGGGCGCACACGTTCGTGTGCAGGAGGCCTTATAGGACCACATTTTTTTTTACAAGAAAGGTACTGTATCAGGGCCCTACCCTACATGGTGGTATGCTCACTGATTTTGGAAGGGGACAGACTCCCTTTAAAGTTTAAATCTGTACATTCAAACAATGAAGGCAATAAGACAGAACAGTAACTTGTGGCCAGAAGCCCTTCCTTTCACTTCAATATCTTTATGTGGTTTATGCGTCAAGCAGACACCTGAGCCCAGTGTGGTCAAAACGCCGGAAACGTTGGTGGTTAGACATTTAGTCATAGATGATGTTAAAAATACTGAATAAGCTTTAGTAGTAAATAACTACTAGACAACAATAACACCCAGTAGACATGTCATCTGTTTGACCTATAAGGTAACTGTGGTTATAAGGTATATGGAGGCATTTCATGGACATTTCTATCAATATCATTTGTTTAAAGGGTTGTCCAGTTATGGAACATTTTTAGGCTACTTTCACACTAGTGTTCGGGGCTCCGCTTGTGAGTTCCGTTTGAAGGGGCTCCCAAGCGGCCCCGAACGGATCCGTCCAGCCCTAATGCATTCTGAATGGATGCGGATCCGCTCAGAATGCATCAGTCTGGCTCCGTTTGTCCTCCGCTCCGCTCAGCAGGCGGACACCTGAACGCAGCTTGCAGCGTTCGGGTGTCCGCCTGGCCGTGCGGAGGCAAACGGATCCGTCCAGACTTACAATGTAAGTCAATGGGGACGGATCCGTTTGAAGTTGACACAGTATGGCTCAATTTTCAAACGGATCCGTCTCCCATTGACTTTCAATGTAAAGTCAAAACGGATCCGTTTGCATTATCATGGTAATGCAAACGGATCCGTTCTGAACGGATCTAAGAGTTTGCATTATAGGTGCGGATCCGTCTGGGCACATACCAGACGGATCCGACCTAAACGCAGGTGTGAAAGTAGCCTTAACTGTGGGGAGCTTACACCTGCTGAAATAAACCATACTCGCCCATCCCCGACCACTCAGTTCCAGCTCCTTGGCTCCCCTTATTGTAAGCTTACAAACCGACGGGGTTACGTGCATCACTGCAGCCAAAGACTGGCCTCAGCAGTGACATGCCCTCAAGAAACATGTCACCAGCCAACCAGTGCCTACTGGAATCTGAAACTGGAGTGAGCGATACTCCTTGGAACGGCTCATCACACCGATGCATTGAATTTTCTTAATAGGGCATTTTCATACTGCCACACAGGGTGGCTGTAAATGAACACATTGGACTGGCCCACCAGAGTACCAGGATATGCACTGGTGGGCCCATGATCTGATACCATAGAAGGCCCAAAGGCCCAGGTGACAAAATGTATTTGGAGCCAATAACTAGGGTTTATTTCTTTAAATCAAAACCTATTAGACATTATTGGTGATATAGGGGTTGGTGGGCCCAAGGAACCCTAGTCCGACCCTGTCTGTGGCCAGCGTAACAGGGAGAAAAGTAAGAGATTATAGAAGGGTCCAACATAGCACTCATTGATAGCAATTCATGGAGATTCATTCTCCAGATGCCAGCAACAACCCCATAATAAACCATGGGTTCAGTTCTGGCATCAGTTTCCTTCCAGTGTCTCTGTACTACACCGGATGGCTCGCTACATGGGAACTCAGTCCTAGGGCCCTTGCACACGATCGTATGCCCTCCAAGACATACAGTCAGTGAGTGGGCCATATGTCCCGGAGCGGCATTGATCGTGCGCACGGGAGCGCACAGCATCATAGATTACAATGATACTGTGCAGGTCGGGCCGCCCGCGGGACTATTGTCCTGTACTTATATGATCATACAAGTGCGGGACAATAGTGCACGTATCACAGTAACCTATGATGCTGTGCGCTCCCCTGCACACAATCAATGCCGCTCCGGGACATATGGCCCGCTCACGGTGCATCTGGACAGCATTCACAGAACTACAGGAGGTACAAAAGAAAACATCTATACCACGATGTGACAAACTGCCATTTGCCACTGGGCATTGTAGAGGACTTATGGCTAGCCTCCTGCCCTACGACTATGGCCCCGGGACATGTTGCCCTTCAGGAACAGTGACAGAACTGTGCCGCATGTCTGGACTGTTGGTGGGACCGAACGCGGTCAGCAGTGTATGCTGGGGATTCTGTGGAGCTGGAATCGGATGCGCGGATACACGAACGCCGCTGACCCTTACCTTCTGCCATACTGAACTTTCAGCTCCAGAGACTAAGTCCCGTTCGAAGATGGGACTTAGTCGTTTTTCTGCATGGAATTGACTGACCGCACAGCCCAAATCTATGGAACTGTTTTGGGCAGGAAATTGTGCTTGCGGTCGGTCATAAAGGACTTCCACTAAACTTTTGATCCGCTGGAGGGATTTGTGTGATTTTTGGAAGTGTTTATGTTTGATGTATGCAGAGTTTAAATATGTAATTTTTATGGAGATGGAATGTATGGTTTTAAAGTTACAGTGTATGTTTAAAAAACTGTATTTTTACTGTCTGTGATAGTTATGTTAATCCATAATTATATCCCAGACAGAAGGGAGGATTTTGTGTATTCGGGTGGGGATTCCTCTCCTATTGTTCCCACATGTGTATTGGTGATCTCCCTTTGTCCTGGGAGATAATTGAATTGCACTTCGGGTGTCTCCAGGCAGAGAGGAGGAAACCATGATGCATTGTGGGGACCTGCATAAATACGGGCGGGTAGCCCTCAATAAAGAGTTCAGCTCAGTTCATGTTTTTCTAACCCTTCAAAACGCAGCCTTGTCTCGTTATTGGAGGGAATTGCTGTATCACGCTGGGGATTGCTATGCTCTGCATATTCCCTGGAGGAGAGATCTTTCCCACACGGTCCTGAATGCTGGAGGTTCATTCAGGGTGGAAGGAAGACGGCGCGGCTCCAGTTAAGCTACGGCGGTTGTGGAGTCTGCGGTGGTTGTGGTGTCCAGTGCGGTGCTTGTGGTCCTCGGCGCAAGCTAGGAAGCGTCCATTAACGGAAGCGGATCCGTTACACACGACCATGAACAAACGGCCACCAAAAATGTCAAACATTACTCTCCTGGTACATTCCCTTGCTCTATTGTCGATGCTCTGGTGGTCTCAGTTTGCTTTCCTCCAGCAGAGGACTGGCCTCAGGATCCATGATTACTAGCTTATGACATTTCCTGCAGTTGGTCCAATGTCTTCAACTCTTGGACAACCTCCTTAAATCCGTACTCATGTATGAGTCAGGAACTTTGAAACATTTCCAGCTCCAGTCAAACCATGTCTGGCTGTCAAGAGAAATCTCAAGTCAGAACGACATAGGAACGGCATCAAAGCCAGGAAATGGTCTTTTAGTGGAAGATGGTATTTTTGGTCCATGCTGATCCTCATTTTTGTTTTTTGATCGCAACACATTCATTTCTATGGGTCACAAAAGATTCGGATAGCACATGTTCTGCAAATTATAGTATATGTCCTATTCTTGTCCATTTTGTGAACAAGAATAGGAATTTCTATAAAAAGGGACCACGGAAAGTGTGGGATGCACACGGCAGATATCTGTATTTTACGGATCCGCGGTTTGTGGACCACAAAATACATACGGTCATGTGCATGAGGCCTAAAAACATCGGACTGCAAAACACACAACGGTCGTGTGCATGTAGCCTTATCCTCATAATAGTGTGTCATCCGTAGATCCCCCATAACAGTGTGAAATATTCTATTTGGTTCAAAATATTTTTTTCTTATTCTCCTCCTCTAAAACCTAGGTGCGTCTCATCATCGGGTGCATCTTATAAAACGAAAGATACTAGTACAAAATAGAGTAATCCAGGTTTGTACCTCCATGCACCCATGTGACCACCAACACAATGCTCTGCTGACACGGTTTTCTAGCAGTGCACATGGACAATGGGAGCAGAAAATGCTTTTGCTCATCACAAACAATAAAATGAACGTACCGAGAGAACAGACGCTTTCTCTGAGGTCCATTAATAACCGTGAATTCCTATACTTTTTTAAAACAGAACGGTCACCTAAATATACTGGCCTGTGGAAAGGCGGGATATTAAAGGAATATTAAAGGGTCCGTTCTGCAATATAGGCTGTCAATCACTGCTTTGAGAGGTGGGGGTCTGCTCTTCTCAGATTTACAGCTCACATAACAGGCACGTTCCCAGAAAAATCATTCATCGCCTGGTTTCACTGAACATGCATGGTCAGGATGAACAACTATAATGGGCAATATGGACTAAAATGTTATTGTTGTGTCTGTGAAAGGAACGTTCACCAGACGATTGTTCGACTTGTATCTAAGAAGTATAGTCGCCTTTAGCATTGGTAATGAATGTGATGGCCAACCACGTGTCCACACCGCTCACTTCAGTCTCCTGCAGGGCGTACAGCTGGATGCACCGCCATACACACTCCACCACCTGGAAGGAGGGAAAGGCTGTTTGCATGTAGCCATACAAACGAGACCTGGTAGCCTCAAAAAAGAGATTTTCTTTTTAATTTTTTTCTTTTAAATCTGACAGAGCAGGACTGGATAAATCCCAGGGGCCCTGGTTAAATATATTTTTTGCTATTTCCATCAAACGATTGGGTTGTTTTAAATCCTGGAGTGGTCGATCTGGCCTGGAAGGTCTACAGTAATATGTCCCTCTCTGACAGAGCCGTGTGGGGAAGAGCAGCAGCCACATAAGGGGAAGTCCACACAGGACATAAAAAGCAGTGGCAAGTAACAGGCGGATTTTGTCAGAGTTTACCATATTTACTGCAAAGGGTGAAAACCTCAAGCATAAGGCTAGGGCTACACGACACATGGGGCTTAACTACACAGCAACATGTGTCGCGCGGCAATTTTTTTTATTATTAAAGCGCCATTCATTCCATAGCGCTCTCCATATGATAAGGGGTGCACATACATAATACAGACAATTGCATTAATCATAAGACAAGTTACAAACTGGTACAGAAAGAAAGCGCCCTGCCCGTGAGGGCTTACAATCTACATGGTATGGGAGAAGAACACAGTAGGTGAGGGTGAAGTTGGTCATGGCGGTATAGAGGCAGCAGGGTCACTGGTTGTAGGCTTGTCTGAAGAGGTGGGTTTTCAGGTTTCTTTTGAAGGATTCCACTGTAGGTGAGAGTCTGATATGTTGGGGTAGCGCGTTCCAGAGTATGGGGGATGCACGGGAGAAATCTTGGAGGAGATTGTGGGAAGAGGCGATAAGAGGAGAGGAGAGGAGAGAAGGAGGTCTTGTGAGGATCGGAGATTGCATGTGGGGATGTATCGGGAAAGTAGCTCAGAGATGTAGGGAGGGGACAGGTTGTGGACGGCCTTGTATGTATTTGTTAGGCTACTTTCACACTTGCGTTAGGTGCGGATCCGTCTGGTATCTGCACAGACGGATCAGCACCTATAATGCAAACGCTTGCATCCGTTCAGAACGGATCCGTCTGCATAACAGCTTTTTCAGATCTGAGTTTTCACAATTGTTAAAACTCAGATCTGACAGTATATTCTAACACAGAGGCGTTCCCATGGTGATGGGGACACTTCAAGTTAGAATATACTAAGAACTGTGTACATAACTGCCCCCTGCTGCTTACAGGGGGCTGTGATCCGCACAATTAACCCCTCAGGTGCCGCACCTGAGGGGTTAATTGTGCAGATCTCAGCCCCCTGATCGGGTGCTGCCAGGCAGCAGGGGCCAGATCCCCATCCCTCCCCAGTATTAAAGCATTGGTGGCCAGTGCGGCCCCCCTCCCTCCCCAGTATTAAATTCATTGGTGGCCAGTGCGGCCCCCCCTCTCCCCTAATTAAAATCACCCCCCCCCCCATTATTGGTGGCAGTGGAGAGTTCCGATCGGAGTCCCAGTTTAATCGCTGGGGCTCCGATCGGTTACCATGGCAGCCAGGACGCTACTGCAGTCATGGCTGCCATGGCCTTACGCTTCATGCACACGGCCGTATTCATATTTCGGTCCGCCACTAACGGATCCACAAAATAAGCATGATTTAATAGAAAGGACTATTCTCGTCCACAATGCAGGCCAGAAGAGAACACGTTCTAGAATTTGAACACACATATATGAAAAAATATGTGCATGTGCATGGTCTCATACACGTGAATGGGTCAGTGTGCTATCCGCAAAAAATTATGCAGGAAGGATACAGATGAAAAATACTGTTGGGTGCATGAGGCCTTATAGTGGGGTCCATCAGGGACCATCTGGCAAATCTGCAAACTGCTGACAGAGCCTCAGAGGGCAGTGTGAGCCTTTCAAACACAGTGCCTGTTTCACCTTCCATACTGCCTGCCGGGTGTGACCTGCCATCCTGCCAGCACGTTACTTTATAAGTGAAGCATTCATCTGTGCCAGCCACGCCACAAGCAGAAACCCATTGACATAATAATGGAAGACGGGACAACGCCATTGAAATGAAACTGGCATTTCTTAAGACATTGTCCCCTCTGTGCCCAGCACTGCAGAATAGGCGGGTGCCATAAAGGAGTAACATGCGAGACGAAGCTCCACAATACAGCAGTATAGCTAAGTTCCTCAAACAGTAATTAAATGGGGAAATGAAAGAGATGAAAGATGTACAGGCCACAAAAATCCTGCAGACAGTGCGGAAAACGTCCAGCGAGAAAGCACGGAGGAGACACCCCTGTGCAGTTCCTCTTGGTCTGCAACTATGAGGCCACGTAGACAGAAAGGATGCAGTATTACATGCTTCATTAAATGGCTAGCCACGTACTATACGGAGGGCTCAGGTCCACATGATCGTGGGGGTCTCTGACCTCTGGGACCATCATCAATCCTGAATGAAGATTTCCTTGCTGAGCAGCTCTCTGGGACTATTACTAGGACAGACCACCTACATTAGATCAGTGGTTGCTGTTCTGAGTAATGCAACCTTCAAATTAATCAGCTGACCACAAAGCAGAACAGGGCTTAAAGAGGTATTCCGGTTATGTTATATCCTATCCACAGGATAGGGGATAGCTATTAGATCGGTGGGAACCCTACCGCTGGGACTCTCGTACTCCGTGAAGACTCCCAAAATGAATGGAGCAGCAGGCTAGGCATGCGTTCAGCTGCTCCATCCATTGCTAGGGGAGTTCTATAGATCGCCAATCTATATACACTGAACAAAAATATAAACTTAACACTTTCGGTTTTGCTCCCATTCTGCATGAGCTGAACTCAAAGATCTGAAACATTTTCTACATACACAAAAGACCCATTACTTTCAAATATTGTTCACAAATCTGTCTAAATCTGTGTTAGTGAGCACTTCTCCTTTGCCGAGATAATCCATCCCACCTCACAGGTGTGGCATATCAAGGTGCTGATTAGACAGCATGAAAATTGCACAGGTGTGCCTTAGACTGCCCACAATAAAAGCCCACTCTGAAATGTGCTGTTTTATCACACAGCACAATGCCACAGATGTCGCAGGAATGTCTACCAGAGCTGTTGCCCGTGCAATGAATGTTCATTTCTCTACCATAAGCTATCTCCAAAAGGTATTTCAGAGAATTTGGCAGTACATCCAACCGGCCTCACAACTGCAGACCACGTGTAACCACACCAGCCCAGGACCTCCACATCCAGCATGTTCACCTCCATGATCGTCCCCGGACAGCTGCAGCAACAATCTTTTTGTATAACCAAAGAATTTCTGCACAAACTGTCAGAAACAGTCTCAGGGAAGCTCATCTGTATGCTCGTCGTCCTCATCGGGGTCTGGGTCTGACTGCAGTTAGTCGGCGTAACTGACTTGAGTGGGCAAATGCTCACATTGGATGGCGTCTGGCACGTTGGAGAAACGTTCTGTTCACGAATGAGTCCCGGTTTTCACTGTTCAGGGCAGATGGCAGACAGCATGTGTGGCGTAGTGTGGGTGAGCGGTTTGCTGACGTCATGGTTGTGGATCGAGTGGCCCATGGTGGCGGTGGGGTTATGGTATGGGCAGGCGTATGTTATTGACAACGAACACAAGTGCATTTTATTGACGGCATTTTGAATGCACAGAGGTACCGTGACGAGATCCTGAGGCCCATTGTTGTGCCATTCATCCATGACCATCACCTCATGTTGCAGCATGATAATGCATGACCCCATATTGCAAGGATCTGTACACAATTCCTGGACCCAGTTCTTGCATGGCCAGCATACTCACCGGACATGTCACCCATTGAGCATGTTTGGGACGCTCTGGATCGGCGTATACGACAGCGTGTTCCAGTTCCTGGCAATATTCTGCAACTTCGCACAGCTATTGAAGAGGAGTGGACCAACATTACACAGGCCACAATCAACAACCTGATCAACTCTATGCGACGGAGATGTGTTACACTGGGTGAGGCAAATGGTGGCCACACAAGATACTGACTGGTGTGGCCACCCCACCCCAGTAAGGCAAAACTGTGCACATTTCAGAGTGACCTTTTATTGTGGGCAGTCTAAGGCACACCTGTGCAATATTCATGCTGTCTAATCAGCACCTTGATATGCCACACCTGTGAGGGGGATGGATTATCTCGGCAAAGGAGAAGAGCTCACTAACACAGATTTAGGGTTCATTCACACGTCCATATGTGTTTTGCGGACCACACATCGCTGGCACTCATAGAAAATGCCTTTTCTTGTCCGCAATTGAGAACAAGAATAGGACATGTTCTATTTTTTTGCGGAACAGAAGTCCGGATCCGCAAATGCAGACAGCACATTCCGGCCCCATTGAAAATGAATGGGTCCGCACCAAATTGCGGACGTGTGAATGGACCCTTAGACAGATTTGTGAACAATATTTGAGAGTAATGGGTCTTTTGTGTATGTAGAAAATGTTTCAGATCTTTGAGTTCAGCTCATGCAGAATGGGAGCAAAACCGAAAGTGTTGCGTTTATATTTTTGGTAAGTGAAAATTGATGACATCCTCAGGATAGGTAATCAATATCAGACTGGCAGGGGTCTGACTCTCTGTACCCCCGCCGATCAGCTGTTTGACGAGGAGGTGGCGCTCGTGGACCCGCTGCTTCCTGGTCATTACACTATGCGCCATTGTCAAGTAAACGGAGCAAGTACTCGTCTTCCCCCTGCACTTCTAAGACTAAGTGCAGTATAATGAAGAGAAGGCGGCACTGGCTGATCGGCAGGGGTGCCAGGACGCCCACCAATCAAATATTGATGACCTATCCTGACAATAGGTCATCAATATGTATGGCAGGACAACCCCTTTAAAGGGTTATTCCCATCTCAGATATTGGAGGCATATCGCTAGGGCAGTGATGGCACTCCAGCTGTGGTGAAACTACGACTCCCAGCATGCTCCATTCATTTCTATGAAGTTCTAAGAACAGCCATGCCAGTCTACATCTTAAGTTGAATGAATGAAGGGCTGACACGCATGCCCGATGCACCCTCCAAGACGTTGCAGGCTCCGTTCTAAGCATAGGAGCAGGTCCTAGAAGTCTGACCCGCACCAATCAGACATTGGGGGCATACCCTAGCAGCCTCTACAAAGGAGACGACGCTCAGGTCATTTTGGAGAGAAAACAGCCCTCACAAAACACTGATGGGCAGGGGTGTGGGGAATCGGACCCCCATCGATCTGACATTGATCACCCATCCTGAGGATATCCCCTAATAACAATTTGACAACTCGAAGTCAGTGGAAGTGTGATCCCTTGTGTCTCTCCGCCATCAGATCACACAGACGCTGCAGCCAGTCGTCAGCTGCACATACTGTACATGCACCAACCTGCAGCAGCGCCGTCAGGCCACATAACTCGTCACAGATCTGCCGCATTTGCCATCCACTTCCCCTTCTGCAACATATGCTGTGCAGTGCCCAGCCTACCAGTGCCAGGTGGCTCTAAAGTACATAGACACTACAGTACCGTATGTTACTGTGCAAAACATCCCATCGTCTGCACAGCATGGGGCGGCAATCAACGCAAGTCTGCCAGTTCTGGAATAATCGCAATGAAAAGTGTGATGGGCACAGATGCCATCAGCAATATGCATGGCACTTTTTACCAGTGTCAGGATAGGGGGGCTTCATGGCTTTCTATTTATTAAGGGGTTCTCCTCAGACCATTCATGGGGGATATGACACAGCCCAGGCTGGAAATGTGCCAACTGTGTGACTCGGTGGCACCACCAGCAGCAGTCCTGTCACCTTTAGCACAACTCACAGGTGGTGGTGAAGGGGCACCCTGGCAGCCACACAACTTCCCCCACTTGTCACATCCCATACACACAGCCCCACCTAGGGCGGAAGCAGCACCCCTGACACGACCCGCGGCCACACACAGGCTACGCTCGGGGGGCGTCCGTGTCGCTTACCCGTAACTTGCTGCTGCTTCTCCGCCGCCAGTGACGAGCTCCTTCCCGGGGGCTGCTGCCGCTCTCCCGGCCTCTGCACAACTCTTTACTTCACTTTTACCAGGCCGAAACTTCCTAGAGAAACCGAGGAAACACCCTTCCTCCCAGGCCGGAGAGCGGTGGGCGGGGCCTCCTCAAGCCACTCCTCCCTGGCTGTACACACGGGCCGCCATGTCGCCTCCTTCTGAGGCACGCTGGTCGTGTCGCCTCACCACTGTCACCTTTTGGACCCCAGTCCCTCTGTCTCTCTTTTTGACATGAAATAAATTAGCATTAACCCCTTCTATCCCTGGCCAGTTTTCGCCCTCCTGCCCAGGCCATTTTTTTTGCAAATCTGACATGTGTCACTTTATGTGGTAATAACTGGAATGCGTTTACTTGTCCAAGCCGTTCTGAGATTGTTTTCTTGGGGGACATTTACTAAACATGTTGCGTCAAAATTATGGTGTAAAATGCACCAAAAAGAATGGTGTTTTGATTTGCGCCAAATATATCAACTTTTCTACACAATTTTTCGCCATAAAGAATGCATCACGCCAGAAATGATTTATAAATGTCAAAGTGGGCGGGGCTATAAAACTGGCGCATGTTACGGCTCATTATCATCCTCTTATCGGCAGAAATGGTTCAAATAGTGGCGGACAATTAAGCCAGCCTATGTGGTGGTGTTTGGTGTAAAAAGTCGAATTTATGGCATAAAGATGCGACTTTTTGTCAAAAAGTCGAATTTATGAATGGAAAAACCAGCTCGTCGTGGGAACAAGTGATACGTAAGTAATAAAACAGGACACATTTATTTTTATCTAATAGAAATGATCTAAACAGCAGGGTTTTGTCAGCAAATTGACATTCAACAAGAACAGCCTGAGTCTGAGACAAAAGTTGCAATTTACCACAGGAAATGTCGCAAATATGCTTCAAAAGTCACAAATATGTTTCAAAAACTCTCAAGTGTGATCTGGCAGGGGTGGCTAAAATGGTGCATTTTGGTTTAAAAAAAAAAAGTTGCATTTTTATGCCATTGGCATTAAAATGTTGCAAAAAGAGATAAGTCCCCAAGTCTATGAGGGTCATTTATCATTAATGGTGTAATTTGCGCCCAAAACATACTAACATTACAAATCAAAAGTGGTTATCTGTTTCACTTCATATATCACCAGGCGCACGCCACTTGTAAAATGTGACTATATTAAAGGGGTTATCCCATCTTAGACAATGGGGGCATATCGCTAGGGTATGCCCCCATTGTCTGATATGTGCGGGTCTCACCTCTGGGACCTGCACCTACAAGGAGAACGGAGCGGAGAAAGTGGAGGAGGGCGCACTGCGCATGCGCAGCCACCCTCCATTCATTTCTATGTAGCCGCCGAAAATAGGCGAGCTATTTCCGTCAGCCCCATAGAAATGAATGGGAGCAGTGGCCGCGCATGCGCGGTGCGCTCCCATTCACTTCAATGGGAGAGGCGGGGAGCTGCGTCTGGTGGTGGACGGACCCTGGGAAACCCAGGGTCCTCCAGTCATAACTCTCCCCGGCTCCGTTCTCGTTGTAGGTGCGGGTCCCAGAGGTGGGACCCGCACCTATCAGACAATGGGGCATATCCTAGCAGGGATAACCCCTTTAAATATAAACTTGATTATCCGCCTATTTCTCTTGATTTGCGACATTTTAACACCAATAGCACTAAAATTAGACTTTTTAAAACTGAAATGTTTCATTCCAGCCAACCCTGTCCAGACCACACTTGCGACTTTTGAAGCATATTTGCGACATTTCCAGTGGTAAATTGCGACTTTTGTCTCAGACTCAGGGTTCATGCACACGGCTGTTGCCTGGTCGTGGCCGTATTGCGGCCCGCAAACAGCAGGTCCGTAATACACGGGCATCGGCTGTGTGCACCCTGCATCACGGATGCGGACCCACTCACTTAAATTCGGTACGGATTGGAAGCACTACGGAGTGCTTCCGTGGGTTTTCTGTCCGTGCCCTTTTTGCACTACTTTTTTGAGGTGCAGACAGTCGGATACGGTCCCCATTTAAGTTAATGGGTCCGCGATCAGCATGCAGCGGCCCCATCCGGCACATGGTCGTGTGCATGAGCCCTCAGGACGTTTGTCATGGTTTTGTTTTTGTTGAATGTCACTTTACTGACAAAACCCTGTTGTTCAGCTCCTTTATATTAGATAAAAATAAATGTGTCCTGTTTTAATACTTACCTATCATTTGTTCCCATGAGGAGTTGATTTTTCTGTTCAGAAATCGACTTTATGACAAAAAGTTGCATCTTTCTGCCATAAATACGACTTTTTACATAAAACACCGACACATAAGTTGGCTTACTTGTCTGCAAGAATTTGAGCCATTTCTGCCCATAGGAGGATGGTAAATGAGGCTTAATATGAATTTGAAAGCTCCGCCCACTTTGACATTTATACCTTATTTCTGGCGTGATGCATTCTTGTGATATTTTTGTAGAGCTGGTTGTTACGGACGCGATACCTAATATGTGTACTTTTTTAAGTTTGTTTCTGTTTTACACAATAAAAGAATTCATGAAAAAAAAAAAAAAGATGTTTTGTTAGGGTACTTTCACACTAGCGTTATTCTTTTCCGGCATTGAGTTCTGTCCTAGGGGCTCTATACCGGAAAAGAACTGATTCGTTTTCTCCTAATGCATTCTGAATAGTGTTGAGCGAACTTCTGTTTTAAGTTCGGCGTCTAAAGTTCGGCTTCCGGTTAGCGGAGAATCCCGATATGGATTCCGAATTCCGTTGTGGTCCGTGGTAGCGGAATCAATAATCGTCCATTATTGATTCCGCTACCACGGACCACAACGGAATTCGGAATCCATATCGGGATTCTCCGCTAACCGGAAGCCGAACTTTAGACGCCGAACTTAAAACAGAAGTTCGCTCAACACTAATTCTGAATGGAGAGCAATCCGTTCAGGATGCATCAGGATTAGAGTTGAGCGGACACCTGGATGTTCGGGTTCGGCCGAACTTCACAAAAAAGTTTGAGTTCGGGACCTGAACTTAACCCGAACCCCATTGAAGTCAATGGGGACCCGAACTTTTGAGCACTAAAATGGCTGTAAAAATGTCATGGAAAGTGTCACCGCCAGTTCTGTGAGAAGGTCTGGCAGACGTTCTTCTCTACCTCTTGTATGACGTTCTTTGTTTTGGTTTCACTTTGTCTTTCCCTTTCCTTCTGCCAGGTGTCCTTATTTAGACTAATTGTCTTCCTTTATATTCCCTCCCATACTGCCTCACTTTGTGGTTTATACTACTTCCTGGATGAAGTGTTCACTGCTGGAGGCTGCTGCTGCTGTTTGCTCAGATATGTCTCTTCCTTTTTTTGTGTTTCCTTGCTGGCTTGATTCTAGGTGACCCTTACTACTCCGTCCGTATTAAGTGCAGGGAGTCAGTGGTCGTGTCCCCTCACTATTATAGGGTTTTCAGGTGTCACACTGTCTTAGGTACGTGGGCATGCAATCGTCTACCATTGAGACCCTTGCATGTGCTTAGCAGTCAGGGACAATCCCGATATGGATTCCGAATTCCGTTGTGGTCCGTGGTAGCGGAATCAATAATCGTCCATTATTGATTCCGCTACCACGGACCACAACGGAATTCGGAATCCATATCGGGATTCTCCGCTAACCGGAAGCCGAACTTTAGACGCCGAACTTAAAACAGAAGTTCGCTCAACACTAATTCTGAATGGAGAGCAATCCGTTCAGGATGCATCAGGATTAGAGTTGAGCGGACACCTGGATGTTCGGGTTCGGCCGAACTTCACAAAAAAGTTTGAGTTCGGGACCTGAACTTAACCCGAACCCCATTGAAGTCAATGGGGACCCGAACTTTTGAGCACTAAAATGGCTGTAAAAATGTCATGGAAAGTGTCACCGCCAGTTCTGTGAGAAGGTCTGGCAGACGTTCTTCTCTACCTCTTGTATGACGTTCTTTGTTTTGGTTTCACTTTGTCTTTCCCTTTCCTTCTGCCAGGTGTCCTTATTTAGACTAATTGTCTTCCTTTATATTCCCTCCCATACTGCCTCACTTTGTGGTTTATACTACTTCCTGGATGAAGTGTTCACTGCTGGAGGCTGCTGCTGCTGTTTGCTCAGATATGTCTCTTCCTTTTTTTGTGTTTCCTTGCTGGCTTGATTCTAGGTGACCCTTACTACTCCGTCCGTATTAAGTGCAGGGAGCCAGTGGTCGTGTCCCCTCACTATTATAGGGTTTTCAGGTGTCACACTGTCTTAGGTACGTGGGCATGCAATCGTCTACCATTGAGACCCTTGCATGTGCTTAGCAGTCAGGGAGAGCTCTTAGGGTTTTATAGGGCTCACCTACTGTATATGCTCCTTAGTAGATCAAGCCAGTCGGTCGTTTATTTATAAGTTCCAGTTATCTACAACTTCACCCGTGACAGAAAGGGCTAGAGGGCTGCAAATGCCAGCAAAATGTGGTTAAGAGCATGGCAAGTGCTCTGCAAACAAATGTGGATAGGGAAATGACTTTAAATAACATAAAATACGTAAAAATAAAAAATAATAATCTTGATCTAGGAGGACGAGGTCCACATGGAGTAGGAGGTTGAGGAGGCGGTGGATGTGGCGGTGGAGGTGGAAGCGCCGGTGGAGAAGGAGGAGGTAGCCTACACTGCTTTTTGGTTTTAAATTTATTTTTTATTTTTTTAATTAGGGTACACACCAAAACATTGGGAAATATAACCTGTGATAACCCCCTCCAGTCGTGCACGTTCAGACAATACACTGGCTAGAGGGCAGGCCAGCACCTCCAAGGCGTAAAGGGCAAGCTCAGGCCATGTGCCCAATTTGGAGACCCAGAAGTTGAAGGGGCAGACCCATCATTCAGTTCGTCATACTGCTCCACCATGTCGCACGTCTCCATGATGTCCACGATCCAATTGGATATCTTCTCTGTCAACTTTCGATGTTCTTTTATGCGCCTACCATGGTTATAACGGGTGGCAGGGAATCAGGGTTCCAGGCCGGAGAGGGAGCCTGAGAAAGAGAGACCACATCCAAGGGAGGTCAATGGATGAAATTAAATGTAATCGAGCAGGAATGTGGGACAAAGTATTGAAGCATAAGCTTCCAAGTTAAGGAGGGGGCGCGCAGCAATTACCCACTCCCGACTCGGGGAGGTAGTGACGATAAATAACAATACAGGACTCTTAAGATGCCCTGTTATTGGAATGATTAATAAAAAATTATAGGGAATGTCACTGTGGTATTTTGGATTTGGAAACGTTAGCCAGGAGAGGCCCTGCTGCCACTTTGTTGACTCTAGCTAACTTCTGCCTGATCGCACGTCCCTGTGACGTCCACCATCCATTTGGATATCTTCTCCATCAACTTTCGATGTTCTTTTCTGAGCCTAGCATGTTGATCAGGGTTATTGGCGAATCAGGGTTCCACGCCGGAGAGGGAGCATGAGAAAGGGAGACCTCATCCAAGGGAGGTCAATGGCTGCAATGGGATGAAGCGGAAATGTGGGACAGGTTATTAAAGCAGAAGGATCGAATGAAAGGGTCAATTAAAGACGAATTTTAGAAATTTAAGTCCCTGTCACCTATGCAGAGCAGGGGGTTTTCATCGCCAGAAATGGTTTAATGTCACCCACCAATGGAACCCTATGCAGAGCAGGGGTTTATTCATGGCAAAAGTTGTAAAATGTCACAGAAGAATGTAACAGAAAAATTAGTGAAATTTATTAACCTGTCTACTAGGTAGAGCAGGGGTATATCACAGCCATAAATTGGTGAATTTCACCCGAAAATGTAACAGACAAATTAGTGATTTATTTTAACCTGTCTACTAGGTATAGCAGTGGTATATCACACCCAAAAATTGGTGAATTTCACCCGAAAATTTAACAGACAAATTAGTGAAATGACATAAAATAAAATACGTACAAATAAAAAAAAAAAAACTTTATTTATGAGGTGGGTGTCCATATTGAGTATGAGTTGGAGGAGGCGGTGGACGTAGCGGTGTAGGTGGAAGCAGCGGTGGAGGAGGACGAGGTAGCCAACACTGGTTTTTGGTTTTAATTTTTTATTAGGGTACACTCCAAAAGAGTGTGAAATATCCAAAATACAAGAATGAGCAATTGCGCTGTAGTATGTCTATTCTGCAAAAGGTATGGACAAGTCCTGTGGGATCCATGCCTGGTTAATTTTAATGAACGTGGGCTTGTCCACATTGGCTGTGGACAGGCGGCTGCGCTTGTCTGTGATAACGCCCCCTGCCGTGCTAAACACACGTTCAGATAATACACTGGCTGCAGGGCAGGCCAGCACCTCCAAGGCGTAAAGGGCAAGCTCAGGCCATGTGCCCAATTCCACAAGAGAATCATGAAGTTCCTGTCTAGGAATTGGGTTGGCAAGGAGGCTTTCATTTATCCGCCAATTACATATTTTCGAGTGACATCCAGCTGTTTTGATATTGATAAAAATAGGCGCATGATCAGACCAGGAAATGTTGCCCAGCTCTGCCGATTCCAGCATTCGAAGAGTCGGGGTGTTCCCAAAAAAATAATCTATGCTAGTATGTGTGCGGTGTGGATAGGAATAAAAGGTGTAACTCTTAGGCTGCGTTCACACGGGCGAGATTTCCGCACGGGTGCAATGCGGTAGGTGAACGTATTGCACCCGCACTGAATCCCGACCCATTCATTTCTATGGGGCTGTTCAGATGAGCAGTGATTTTCACGCATCACTTGTGCGTTGCGTGAAAATCGCAGCATGCTCTATATTCTGCGTTTTTCACGCAACGCAGGCCCCATAGAAGTGAATGGGGTTGCGTGAAAATCGCAAGCATCCGCAAGCAAGTGCGGATGCAGTGCAATTTTCACGCACGGTTGCTAGGAGACGATCGGGATGGAGACCCGATCATTATTATTTTCCCTTATAACATGGTTATAAGGGACAATAATAGCATTCTGAATACAGAATGCATAGTAAAACAGCGCTGGAGGGGTTAAGAAAAATAAAAATAAATTTAACTCACCTTAGTCCACTTGATCGCGTAGTCCGGCATCTCCTTCTGTCTCCTTTGTTGAATAGGACCTGTGGTGAGCATTAATTACAGGAACAGGACCTTTGATGACGTCACTCCGGTCATCACATGGTACGTCACATGATCTTTTACCATGTTATAAGGGAAAATAATACAATCTACAGAACACCGATCCCAAGCCCGAACTTCTGTGAAGAAGTTTGGGTTTGGGTACCAAACATGCGTGATTTTTCTCACGCGAGTGCAAAACGCATTACAATGTTTTGCACTCGCGCGGAAAAATCGCGGGTGTTCCCGCAACGCACCCGCACATTTTCCCGAAACGCCCGTGTGAACCCAGCCTTAGGCTACTTTCACACTAGCGTTCGGGGCTCCGCTTGTGAGCTCCGTTTGAAGGCTCTCACAAGCGGCCCCGAACGCATCCGTACTGCCCCAACGCATTCTGAGTGGATGCGGATCCGCTCAGAATGCATCAGTCTGGCAGCGTTCAGCCTCCGCTCCGCTCAGCAGGTTGCAGCGTTCGGGTGTCCGCCTGGCCGTGCGGAGGCAAACGGATCCGTCCAGACTTACAATGTAAGTCAATGGGGACGGATCCGTTTGAAGTTGACACAATATGGCTCAATTTTCAAACGGATCCGTCCCCCATTGACTTTCAATGTAAAGTCTGGACGGATCCGTCTGAACAACTTTCACACTTAGAACTTTTTCTAAACTATAATGCAGACGGATCCGTTCTGAACGGATCCAAACGTCTGCATTATAGGAGCGGATCCGTCTGTGCAGACACCAGACGGATCCGCTCTGAACGCAAGTGTGAAAGTAGCCTTAGAGGCAGGGTAGTTTATTCTCCAAAAGTCATAAAGTGCATGCTTTCTGATTAGTCGCCTAAACCGCTGTGAAAGCCTACGTTGTGTGATGAGGGCGGTGCTGCATGCAGAGATAGCCTGTTCCAATGATCAGAGAATGAGATATTAAAGTCTCCACCGATGATCATTGTCGCTGGCAAATAAGTAGATAGTTTCCCATATTGTATTATGGGCTGTCACACATTTGCACCTAGAGTGTCCATGGGTACACAATTGACCAACATGCAAATAATCAATATATATATATACACAATACTATGAGGTTACAGGATGGCATTGAATTACATCCCGAACCCTCATAGAAAAACCTAATACAATATAATATACACACATACACCACACTATGGGGTTTCAGGATGGCTTTGGATTTTCGTCCCGAACCCTCATAGGAAACAGTATGTCCAAGTGATCCCTGGCTTCAGGACTTTGTTGGAGCTATGTCCTGAGCCTCCTACGATTAACTTCGTGAAGTTCTGTCTGGTTCTGGTTTAGTTGGTTCGCAAGTCTCTTGACCCTCCTGTAAATTAGACACAGTCCCATGTACATGACGATTACCAGAACCAGAAGAACTATCACCGGGTGTATCAATAGGTTGAAGAAGGATGTTGCCTTCGGACTGTAGACAAACTTTCCCACCAGGAAACTTCTCTAAGGCGGTAGCGATCGCAGTTATTTTGTTCTTATCATGCCATAGTTGAATGGTGGCTTGTTTCTCTGTCTCTAGAACATTATAAAGTATTTCATCCTCTTGGCTGAAGTCCAGCAGGAGGTGCTTAAGTTCTATCCCAAAGCCAAAAGGAATCTTCTGGAGTTTCACGGGAACGTCAGGGCGGATGTGGAGTCTCTTCTCCGGGGTGATTGGTGTCCTTCCTTGCAGCTCTGCAACGTCTAAACCTAGGACAGAACTAAGGGTGCAATACGCTCCGGGGAGGAGTTCTCCTCTCTCGGTGCAATTAGTCCCATGAATTGCATAAGACATATTTTGCCTTTGGTACCAACACCAATACCCCTGTCCCAAGTATTTTCAGATGGGAGGAGGGTATTGGGCTGGCCTTCTCATAGGACCCCTCAGTGTTCCAACACTGGTGTCCAAGCACCTGATCTTGACAGAGGATAGCATCCTCTTTCTCCCAACATCCCTCCGTGTCTAACAGATAAGGATGGCCTCCCTCATAGGCTAGAACACCCGAGGGGAGCTGTGGATGAAGTACCGTCCGGTTATTTATAACAATTCCTAGGTTAATGGCACTGTATCCCTGTCTAAGATGGCCAGATACAGGTGCCAATGATGAAGCAGTGCAAGTGAGATTCCGACATCCGTGCCACTGGACTACCCACCAGTTGGTGTGATTGGCTGCAAAAAGAGATATAAGAGGACTTACCTGTTGGCGGAGTTTCAATGGGAAGTGGCCGCCGTACAATGATGATACAATATATTTAAGGTTGCCCGAGAGTTCACTTTGGACTTGCGTACACGCCAGAGCAAGTTGAGTTCTATTCTGTTCCTCCAAGAGTTTACATCGTGCTGGGTCTTGAATCCTTCTCCGGCGTGTCGCGCAATATCCCCAAGTTTACTTCTCAGGACTTCCATATCCATAGTGTTCAGGGTGCCTACTCCCAATGCACCTCCGCCTAGTCCCATGGCTACCAGATCTCTTCTTCCCGTGTTTCCTGTGTCCGAGGTCGTCCTTTCTTACCTCTTGCCCCGCCTCTATCCAACCTCTTATCATGTCAATTTGGTTCCTCACAAACTCCCCACATCTGTGATCCCAATGATCAACTCTGAAGTCATCCACGGAAATTCTCCAGGTGAATAGGACGAATTATGCCCCTGTGATGATCTTCCATGGGGATGACAGTTGAGGAGCTATAGGATCTGCCAATTGATGGATAGGGGCGTTGCAAGAGTCCGAATGCAGTTTTATAGGTTGGAGACCTGTCGTTTCATACGGGATCCTCACCACTGTTACACAAACTTGCCCTCTACCTCTGAACGAATACCATTGGTCACTTTCTCCAGCCTGTAACACTAGTTTTCCTACGGGTTCGGATTTGGACAGATAGACCCACTGTGTAAATGTCCAGCACCCTTCATCTACTGCCTCGCAAAACGAACCTATAAAATCTATATTGATGTCAAAGTTAATATCCCTGCCACTGGGGTCTTTCCAATCGGAAGACACATACCTTCTCCGGTATTCCTCAGTCATAGGGGTACCGTCCATCCATACATCCACAGTAGGGGTATCCACCCCATTGCACACTAAATCCCAACTCTAGGGATTAGTGTCCAACATTACCATCTGGGTATCTTGTTCCCAGTGGGCATAGGTGACGAAATAGTATACAGTCACCTCCTGAACACAATTGTCTTTTATGATGGTGATCATGAAAGACCGTATGGATGGAGATCCCTTTAACTGAGCATACCTAGGATCCTTGGCATCAATCCGTACCGTTAAAACTGTGGCTCAGTAAAAGCCTTCCAGTTTTACCGGACCACTCTGGTCATTCCATAGGGCCTGACTAGAGTTACTGCAGTTTAACTTTAACATCATTATACTGGTTCGTATGTAATCTGTGGACACATGAACATA
Organism: Bufo bufo; assembly: GCF_905171765.1. Taxonomy (NCBI): domain Eukaryota; kingdom Metazoa; phylum Chordata; class Amphibia; order Anura; family Bufonidae; genus Bufo; species Bufo bufo. The sequence continues at coordinate 456,065,586 of NC_053391.1, forward strand.
ACTGGATTCCCTAGTGGGAATCCCTCAACATACAATAAGCTTTTAGGGTACCCTTTACCGGAATGGGTCTATCAAAATATGTCCTTACCCTCAACCCATCATGGCTGTCCTTCCTTATGAAGGTAGCTTTAGGATATGCCAGCCACTATACTCTGCCCCAGTGACATCTTCAGGACTCAAAACCCCTTCCTTGATACACAACACCATAGTAGTGTTGGCTTCCACTTGCTTGTAAGGGTGCAAGTGAGGATCCCTAGTCACCCATCTTAAAGATTTGATAGGTGCAGGGTCTGAGTCCTGAAAATGTCTGAATTCCTTGAGGCAGAGGGCATGTAAGTAAGTCATGTTGTATGGCAGACACATTCTCCACAGGGGTATAATGTTGAATTACACCTTTGGCAAAACCCTCCCTCTGGAAACCATACAGATACCACTGTCCCGGTGCAAAGGAGAAGTTCTCGTATGGTTCCAGGATTTTGCCATCCAAACATTCTACCATTAAAAGACCGGGTTTACTAATTGATATGTTGGCCATACCATTATGAACTCCCAGGCCCTCCCCCGAAGAGGTTGAGCCTGCCATCATTATGCTTACCACCAGTGTCACAAGTTGGAGATGTGCCATGTTCAGAGGATTTCTGGGACAGAACATACTTGGCCTTGTGGTTCATCTGCAGACTCTGGCCACTGAGATCCATAATCCACCTCCCGAATCTCTGTTGGGAGACTCCAGGGAGTGTATCACGGAGCAAGAAGGCCTATGGAGAGTGTGGAGTCTGCAAGGTGAGGGGCCTGAAGCCTACAATATGCTCTGTGTTTTTTTTTTTAAAAAGGCTTTATTTTTCCATTTTCACAGAAATAAACAAACTTTAAATAGGGGAACAACCCCCTCAACAAGGTGTAACCTTAAACATCACATTCAATTGACAGGCAAAATAATAGGATTACTTATAGACAATATGTCTGCAATTGCAAAGGGTCTAATGTAATTCACATCAGTCATGAAGCAGAATTATTGTCATGAAGTCTAATTGTTTCATTAAAACATGTCTCCATTCATGCACACATTCATACTGGCAGTGACCTGGACATCTCAAAACTCCTCCAGCCCCATTACACAGTGACTGAGTTTGCACTCAGCCAAATATCCCAGATTTTCCCCAAATTTTCCGGTACGCCCCTAGCTTCGTGAGTTAGCTTGTATACTGATAGTGTGGCATTAATAAGCTGGATCCAATGAGACAATGTTGTTTTTTTGGGGGGCTTCCAGTTTAGCAGAATTGACTTTCTCGCATAAAACATCAGCAACCTATAAAGGATTTTGGTATGTTTAGTTGGAATAATATCGTTGACAAGACCTAGTAGACTAACTTCAGGTGTTACAACTGCTGGGAGCCCCAGTTGAGCATCAAGATAGTCATCCACCTGCGTCCAGAATTCAGCAATGACCGGACACTCCCATACCATGTGCAATAGGGTCCCCCTGTCATTATCACATCTTGTACACGTATCTGAAGCAAGTTTATGCATGTGTACCAATCTCACTGGGGTATAGTAGACTCTGTGTAACCATTTCGTCTGAATCAGCTGATCCCGTGCACAAATCACAATCCTCCAATGCAGGAATATCAGCCCTCCACTTAAGAAAAGCACTTGTCATCAGCGAAGGCCGGGAGGATAGAAGGAAAGCGTAAAAAGACGACACCATTTTAGTGTCCGACTGGCAATTTTCTCTACTGCACTATATTCTAGCCTCAAAGGACCAGCCCCAAACTGGGATTCGCAAGCATGTCTCAGTTGAAAAAATCTAAAAAGAGATGCTTGTGGCAAGTTGTATTCCGTTTGCAAGGTTGAGAATGTTTTAAAAAACCCGTCTTCATACACTTGAGTCAGGTATTTGACACCCTTTCACGGCCAGAACTCAAAATCAAGCAGAGAATTTAGTTCCACCAGTTTGGGATTTCCCCACAAGGGCATCACTGGGGATAGTATATTGCTTTCCTCTCCATCCTCCCCACCCCCGCAAAAGTATTCCACGCATTGATCACCCCCGCCATCAGTGTAGTAAAATGTTTTACCGGGTACTTCCCTGCTCTATACACTAAGTTCGTCATAGCTTCATACGACCCCATGAGAGCCGCCTCCAATACCACCGCCGGGTTATAAGGGTCTGCCTTAATCCACCAAGCAGCATAATTTAGTTGTGTCGCAATGTAGTATAGGTACATATTCGGAAGGTCCAGGCCACCTCTCTCATTAGTAGCTTTCAAAGTATCCCTAGCTATGCGAGGAACGGAATTATTCCATAAAAAGGGCGTTAGTAAGCGGTCTAGGGTCTGAAAATGAGATTTCTGCAAAGTTAAAGGGGTTTCTCTATATATGTACAGTAGCTTAGGAAGAAGGATCATTTTAAATATATTAATGCGCGCTATCAGTGACAGTGGTAGCGCCTCCCAAGCTTTCAGTTTTTGCAAAACGTATTTAACTACCGGGTTTATGTTCAAATCTATAAATTGGGTGACGTCTTTATGTATGACTATCCCCAGGTATGTGAAGTTACTCACCACCTGAAGTGACGACCTGGGTGAGACACTCTGAGGGGAAGACTCATCAACCAAATATAATGCTGATTTGGCCCAATTGACCCGTAATCCTGAAAATGTTCCATATAAATCCACTATCTCTAGTAAGGCTTCCAAAGAATGACCTACATCTGTGTGAATTCAGTTAAAGGGTTTCTGTCACCCCACAAAACTCTTCTTTTTTTTTTTTGGATACTTATATTCCTTATAGCGCGATATAGGAGAATATAATAGTCTTACTTACTTTCATGCGGCCGATTCTTTAGAAAACGAAGTTTTATAATATGCAAATCAGGGCTCTACCAGCAAGTAGGGCGTCTACTTGCTGGTAGACGCAGCAGAAATCCGCCCCCTCATCACCGAAAGAGAAGACGTCATCGGCGCAGGCGCACTGAGGGAGTGCTGAGGAGACGAGCCTCCTCATCTCAGAGCGCCTGCGCCGAATGACCAGAGGCGCGCGATTTTTGAAATACTGACAGGGCCGGCCGGAGGAGGAGATCACGGCTGGCTCTGTCAATCAACAAGAGGAGGGGGCGGATTTCTGCTGCGGTTACCAGCAAGTAGACGCCCTACTTGCTGGTAGAGCCCTGATTTGCATATTATAAAACTTCGTTTTCTAAAGAATCGGCCGCATGAAAGTAAGTAAGACTATTATATTCTCCTATATCGCGCTATAAGGAATATAAGTATCCAAAAAAAAAAAAAAAGAGTTTTGTGGGGTGACAGAAACCCTTTAAGTATAAATTGTATTGTCTTTGAGCTAGCAACCAAAGTGAATGATACTCTGGCGTGGGGTCATCTACATATGCTTTTTCTGCAACATCTAATTTTCCCTCTAATTTCACCCGCGAAGAGAGCAGTTCTGTCCTGTGTGTTGCTATCGCCGCTATTAGTACCCCTCTCGCAGCCTTACTTGCGTCCCATACCACCAGTGGATTGGAGGAGCCCTCATTAACTTCCCAATATGCTGAAATAGCTTTCCTACACGCCACTCCCACAGGAAGGACGTCTAGCCACTTTGGATTCAACCACCAAGTAGAACGCGGCCTACTGCTCGGCAATGTAAGGATTATCTGCAAGGGGGCATGATCTGAAATACCCCTCGGCAGATACTCTGCAGCTTTCACCCATAAAAGCCCCTCCTGATTTGTGAAGGCCAGATCTATACGGGACAATGCATTAACAGAGGTCGAGTGACATGAGTATTGCTTTGTGTTAGAGTATAAGTTCCTCCTTATCTCCGTCAAGTGATGTGCTTTCGCCCAATATAGTAAAGCGGGATTATGTCTGGGAGAAGGCCTAAGTCTATCAAGATTGCTATCTAGCGTGGCATTAAAATCTCCCAATATGAACAAGGGAGCAGCAGGTAGAACAACTACTCTGGCTATGATTTGGTCAACCACTTCCCTCTTAAACGGTGGGAGTACATAAATACCTACTATTAAGACGTCACAACTAGGGATGAGCGAACCCGAACTGTATAGTTCGGGTTCGTACCGAATTTTGGGGTGTCCGTGACACGGACCCGAACCCGAACATTTTCGTAAAAGTCCGGGTTCGGGTTCGGTGTTCGGCGCTTTCTTGGCGCTTTTTGAAAGGCTGCAAAGCAGCCAATCAACAAGCGTCATACTACTTGCCCAAAGAGGCCATCACAGCCTTGCCTACTATTGGCATGGCTGTGATTGGCCAGTGCAGCATGTGACCCAGCCTCTATATAAAAGCTTGGGTCACGTAGCGCTACACGTCACTCAGCTGATTCAAGCATAGGGAGAGGTTGCAGCTGCGACGTTAGGGCGAGATTAGGCAGATTAACTCCTCCAAAAGACTTCATTCTGTGATCGATCTGCAGCTGTGGATCATTGAAGTGCTAATATCAACTTGCTCACTTTTTTGAGGCTGCCCAGAGCGTTTTTAGATCACTTTTTTCTGGGGTGATCGGCGGCCATTTTGTGGCTTGTGGTGCGCCAGCACAATTGATCACCAAGTGTATTTAACCATCAATAGTGTGGTTATTTTTTGCTATATCCTACATCAGCTGCAGGCTGAGCCTGTGTCACCGAAGTGCATTTAACCATCAACAGTCTGGTTATTTTTTGGCCATATACTACATCAGCTGCAGGCTGAGCCTGTGTCACCGAAGTGCATTTAACCATCAACAGTCTGGTTATTTTTTGGCCATATACTACATCTGGTGCAGGCTGAGCCTGTGTCACCCAAGTGCATTTAACCATCAATAGTGTGGTTATTTTTTGGCCATATACTACATCAGGGGCAAGTTGAGCCTGTCACCCAGCGCCTAAAAAAAAGACCTGACATTTCTATTCAACCAAATTTGTACTGTTTTAGCTGGTCAAGTTATTTGTAGTGACCGTAAAAGCACACTTTTTGTTCTGGGTTGAAAAACTATTCCCAAATTTGCCATTCTCAAAATAACTAGTTTCTGCTATATGAGGCCTACTTGAAATCTATCCCAAAAAGGATATCTTACATTGAAGGTGCTGATAGTGTCATTCAGAAAAACTTAACACACACGCTACCGTGCAGATACAAGTCTAATTCTGTGATTAAACCTATACCTGTCACACAGCGCAAAAAAAAACAGGCCTGACATTTCTATTCAACCAAATCTGTACTGTTTTAGCTGGTCAAGTTATTTGTAGTGACCGTAAAAGCACACTTTTTGTTCTGGGTTGAAAAACTATTCCCAAATTTGCCATTCTCAAAATTGTGGTGAACGGGAACAATGAGGAAAACATCTAATAAGGGACGCGGAAGTGGACATGGTCGTGGTGGCGTTAGTGGACCCTCTGGTGCTGGGAGAGGACGTGGCCGTTCTGCCACAGCCACACGTCCTAGTAAACCAACTACCTCAGGTCCCAGTAGCCACCAGAATTTACAGCGATATTTGGTGGGGCCCAATGCCGTTCTAAGGATGGTAAGGCCTGAGCAGGTACAGGCATTAGTCAATTGGGTGGCCGACAGTGGATCCAGCACGTTCACATTATCTCCCAAGCAGTCTTCTGCAGAAAGCGCACAGATGGCGCATGAAAACTAAGCCCATCGGTCTGTCACATCACCCCCATGCATATCAGGGAAACTGTCTGAGCCTCAAGTTATGCAGCAGTCTCTTATGCTGTTTGAAGACTCTGCTGCCAGGGTTTCCCAAGGGCATCCACCTAGCCCTTCCCCAGGGGTGGAAGAGATAGAATGCACTAACGCACAACCACTTATGTTTCCTGATGATGAGAACATGGGAATACCACCTCAGCACGTCTCTGATGATGACGAAACACAGGTGCCAACTGCTGCGTCTTTCTGCAGTGTGCAGACTGAACAGGAGGTCAGGGATCAAGACTGGGTGGAAGACGATGCAGGGGACGATGAGGTCCTAGACCCCACATGGAATGAAGGTCGTGCCACTGACTTTCAGAGTTCGGAGGAAGAGGCAGTGGTGAGACCGAGCCAACAGCGTAGCAAAAGAGGGAGCAGTGGGCAAAATCAGAACACCCGCCGCCAAGAGACTCCGCCTGCCACTGACCGCCACCATCTGGGACCGAGCACCCCAAAGGCAGCTTCAAGGAGTTCCCTGGCATGGCACTTCTTCAAAAAATGTGCTGATGACAAGACCCGAGTGGTTTGCACGCTGTGCCATCAGAGCCTGAAGCAAGGCATTAACGTTCTGAACCTTAGCACAACCTGTATGACCAGGCACCTGCATGCAAAGCATGAACTGCAGTGGAGTAAACACCTTAAAAACAAGGAAGTCACTCAGGCTCCCCCTGCTACCTCTTCTGCTGCTGCCGCCTCGGCCTCTTCTGCTGCTGCCGCCGCCTCGGCCTCTTCTGCTGCTGCTGCCGCCGCCTCGGCCTCTTCCTCGGCCTCTGGAGGAACGTTGGCACCTGCCGCCCAGCAAACATGGGATGTACCACCAACACCACCACCTGCGTCACCAAGCATCTCAACCATGTCACACGGCAGCGTTCAGCTCTCCATCTCACAAACATTTGAAAGAAAGCGTAAATTCCCACCTAGCCACCCTCGATCCCTGGCCCTGAATGCCAGCATTTCTAAACTACTGGCCTATGAAATGCTGTCATTTAGGCTGGTGGACACACACAGCTTCAAACAGCTCATGTCGCTTGCTGTCCCACAGTATGTTGTTCCCAGCCGGCACTACTTCTCCAAGAGAGCCGTGCCTTCCCTGCACAAACAAGTGTCCGATAAAATCAAGTGTGCACTGCGCAACGCCATCTGTGGCAAGGTCCACCTAACCACAGATACGTGGACCAGTAAGCACGGCCAGGGACGCTATATCTCCCTAACTGCACACTGGGTAAATGTAGTGGCAGCTGGGCCCCAGGCGGAGAGCTGTTTGGCGCACGTCCTTCCGCTGCCAAGGATCGCAGGGCAACATTCTTTGCCTCCTGTCTCCTCCTCCTCCTACTCAGCTTCCTCCTCCTCTTCTTCCACCTGCTCATCCAGTCAGCCACACACCTTCACCACCAACTTCAGCACAGCCCGGGGTAACGTCAGCAGGCCGTTCTGAAACTCATATGTTTGGGGGACAGGCCCCACACCGCACAGGAGTTGTGGGGGGGTATAGAACAACAGACCGACGAGTGGTTGCTGCCGGTGAGCCTCAAGCCCGGCCTGGTGGTGTGCGATAATGGGCAAAATCTCGTTGCAGCTCTGGGACTAGCCGGTTTGACGCACATCCCTTGCCTGGCGCATGTGCTGAATTTGGTGGTGCAGAAGTTCATTCCCAACTACCCCGACATGTGCGGGCCGTCTGTTCGCGCTTCCGGCGTTCACACCCTGCCGCTGCTCGCCTGTCTGCGCTACAGCGTAACTTCGGCCTTCCCGCTCACCGCCTCATATGCGACGTGCCCACCAGGTGGAACTCCACCTTGCACATGCTGGACAGACTGTGCGAGCAGCAGCAGGCCATAGTGGAGTTTCAGCTGCAGCACGCACGGGTCAGTCGCACTGCGGATCAGACCCACTTCACCACCAATGACTGGGCCTCCATGCGAGACCTGTGTGCCCTGTTGCGCTGTTTCGAGTACTCCACCAACATGGCCAGTTGCTATGACGCCGTTATCAGCGTTACAATACCACTTCTATGTCTCCTTGAGAAAACACTTAGGGCGATGATGGAAGAGGAGGTGGCCCAGGAGGAAGAGGAGGAAGAGGGGTCATTTTTAGCACTTTCAGGCCAGTCTCTTCGAAGTGACTCAGAGGGAGGTTTTTTGCAACACCAGAGGCCAGGTACAAATGTGGCCAGACAGGGCCCACTACTGGAGGACGAGGAGGAGGTGGAGGAGGATGAGGATGAAGCATGTTCACAGCGGGGTGGCACCCAAAGCAGCTCGGGCCCATCACTGGTGCGTGGCTGGGGGGAAACACAGGACGATGACGATACGCCTCCCACAGAGGACAGGGCAGCCTGGCACACATGAGCGACTACATGCTGCAGTGCCTGCGCAACGACAGCAGAGTTGCCCACATTTTAACGTGTGCGGACTACTGGGTTGCCACCCTGCTGGATCCCCGGTACAAAGACAATGTGCCCACCTTACTTCCTACACTGGAGCGTGATAGGAAAATGCGCAAGTACAAGCGCACGTTGGTAGACGCGCTACTGAGAGCATTCCCAAATGTCACGGGGGAACCAGTGGAAGCCCAAGGCGAAGGCAGAGGAGGAGCAAGAGGTCGCCAACGCAGCTGTGTCACGGCCAGCTCCTCTGAGGGCAGGGTTAGCATGGCAGAGATGTGGAAAAGTTTTGTCACCACGCCACAGCTAACTGTGGCAACATTTCACTAACATGGTGGAACAGTACCTGTGCACACCCCTCCACGTACTGACTGATGGTTCGGCCCCATTCAACTTCTGGGTCTCCAAATTGTCCACGTGGCCAGAGCTAGCCTTTTATGCCTTGGAGGTGCTGGCCTGCCTGGCGGCCAGCGTTTTGTCTGAACGTGTATTCAGCACGGCAGGGGGCGTCATTACAGACAAACGCAGCCGCCTGTCTACAGCCAATGTGGACAAGCTGACATTCATAAAAATGAACCAGGCATGGATCCCACAGGACCTGTCCATCCCTTGTGCAGATTAGATATTAACTACCTCCCCTTAACAATATATTATTCTACTCCAGGGCACTTCCTCATTCAATCCTATTTTTATTTTCATTTTACCATTATATTGCGGGGCAACCCAAAGTTGAATGAACCTCTCCTCTGTCTGGGTGCCTGGGCCTAAATGTGTGACAGTGGCCTGTTCCAGTGGTGGGTGACGTGAAGCCTGATTCTCTGCTATGACATGAAGACTGATTCTGTGCTGACATAAGGCCAGATTCTCTGTTACGGGACCTCTCTCCTCTGTCTGGGTGCCGGGGCCTAAATATGTGACAGTGGCCTGTTCCAGTGGTGGGTGACGTGAAGCCTGATTCTCTGCTATGACATGAAGACAGATTCTGTGCTGACATAAGGCCAGATTCTCTGTTACGGGACCTCTCTCCTCTGCCTGGGTGCCTGGGCCTAAATATGTAACAGTGGCCTGTTCCAGTGGTGGGTGACGTGAAGCCTGATTCTCTGCTATTAAGGAAATTGTGGAGACCGCACACCTGAGTATAATGGTGGGTGCTCGCAGAGGACTTCAGTCGCAGAGTATATAGAGATAATCCACGGCACACCAATGTCTTTTGCTTTGCAAATTTATTATTGGTACAAAAAAGTATTCACAGATTTTGTCAATATATGACTGGTCGCGCCATCATAATGATATCAGCATAAATCACATATCTTTGTAGGCCATAATGTGTCCCAACGTTTCGGTCCTGTCAAAGACCTTTCTCAAGGGATCTGTAAAGGAGTATAAATATAACGTTTTTATTGGCGTCTAGATGTGCCGACCATAGCATACTGTTGACATATAGTAAGGGAGGAAACAAATAAGAGAATAGGAGGAATTGTACACATACATATATGAGTGTGTATGTGTGTTTCTGTACACACACACACATACATGCACATACATATGCATACATACAGGTCTCAGATTATGACATTGGTAAAAAAGAGAGTAAAGGGTAGGTAAAGTAAGAGGGATACAGGACAGGTAAGGCAAATGCTGTCTTTGTTAAAGGAGAACCTAGTGATCAGGACTGGGCTGTAGCATGAACTATTACTGATTGGTGGGGCATAAAACTGAATCAAGGATCTGGGTAATGAATAAGTTAGATTGATGTGGTAAGTATCACAAGAATTGTCTGTGCATGAATAGAGCAGCGAATTAAATCTAAGTACCTAGTGCATAAATGGCATGGATATGTAGCATAGATATATGGCATATAGACTCACCATGGCCGGGTAGCAAATGGCTTGATGCAGGCGCTGTGTGTCTCTGCGTCTGTTTGGATTTTATGCTAGAGGACCGGAAGTCATGCGGGCGCTGTGGTCTGTGACCGGGTTCAGTTGGTCACATGATCGCTGGTGACGTCATGTGAGCCGCGTGACCGCGGGCCGCAGCATGCGCATGCGCACTAGGTGCTGGGGCAGAGAAATGAAAGATAGCTTTATTCTGGGGATGTGTAACCTGTTGTGCCTAGGAAAAAGGAAATAATTGGCTGGGGATCGCTCTGCTGGTAGATTAGAAGGAAGAAGAGGAGTTGTAGAGAAAGATATTGAGAATATTATGAAATAAAAAGTATATACAGTTCTATGCTAGAGCTATGATTGAAATGAATGGGGAAGGTTTTCTCTGGTGAAAAGGGGTCACATACATATATAGAAGGAATAATTTAAAGTATAATTAAGTAATTGCTTCTGTTCTCGTCGTGCTAAAATATGAGGAATAAAACAAGAAACCACACAATAGACAATAAAACAAAAAACAAAAGACAAAAGGCGAACAAATCACATTATATAGTTCTAGGTTCCATAGATAAGTATCTAAGCATATACGTATCTATATGTACTATAATCTTATACTATATTATACTATAATATAATCTATGATGAGAGAGAGGGGGGACGGAAAGGGAGAAAAAGGGGGAGGGGGAGGGGAAGAGGGGGAAGGGTGGAAGGAAAGTACGGGGGAGGGGAAGGGAGGGGGGAGGGAAAGGTTTTTTTCTCACCAACTTGTATATTGACTATGAATATATCCGACTAGGGAGCCTGAAATAAAGGAGAAGTATATGCATATTAATATCAAAGAAATAACATTATGGCTCCATAGCAGTCCACAATCCGAAAAATAAGAAAAATTATTAAAGATTGAGTGTTTAAAGATCACAGTAAAAGTCACATTCCCGGTTAAGGCCTCTCGGGGATAAAGTGTCCAGTCGGTGAATCCAGAAGCTTTCTCTTTGTTTCAATGTTTTGATCCTGTTACCGCCTCTCCGTGGGGTATTAACTTGTTCCAAAACCTGATAGCGTAAGGAGGAGATCTGGTGGTTGTGCTCCTTAAAATGTGCTGGGATTGGTAACAAAAACTGTTCAGTCCTGATGGTGGATTTATGTTTAGAAATACGATTCCTTATTTGTTGCGTGGTTTCACCCACATAGCAAAGTCCACACGGGCATTTAATTAAATAAACGACAAATGAGGAATCACAGGTATAGTATCCTTTGATAGGAAATCTTTTGCCAGTGTGTGAATGTGTAATAAAGTTGCCCTTGATCACACTCGAGCACTGGGCACAGTGTAGGCACGGGAAAGTGCCGTATTTTGGATTCTGTAAAAAACGCTGTTTTGGTATTTTATTTAAAGGTCCAATATCTGCACGGATGAGGTGGTCCCTAATGTTTTAGGGATCTTTTGTAACAAGTGATGGGGGGAGACTGAAACTCTGGGATCTCGGGGTATGCTTGTGACAGTATAGACCATTGTTTTCTGATTGTTTGTTGGATTTTTGGGGCAAGGGGGTGGTATGTGAGGATGCATGGTATCCGTGGTGAGGGAATGGTAGTTTGTGAGGTAGTTTGTTTGCATATTGTCGGTTTGTTGGTAATCAGTTGGTCAGGGTAGCCTCTCTGTCTGAATTTAGATTTCATATCTGATTGTCTCTGTTGTAAAGTTGATGGATCTGTTACTATTCTTTCTAACCTTGTGAATTGAGATTTAGGGAGTGATGCTTTGGTGGCTCTAGGGTGGTTGCTGGTGTAATGTAGTAGGCTGTTCCTGTCTGTTGGTTTATTGTAGAGGTCAAATTGAATGTGACCAGATGGATCCTTCAGGACTAAGGTATCTAAAAAGCAGATTTTCTCGGTATTGGTTATGATAGTGAAACCAAGTTCTGGGTAGACATTGTCAAGGTGGTGATGAAAGTGCAAAGCACTCGATAAGGGACCTCTCCACAAACAGAAAATATCATCGATAAATCGGAGCCATATTTTCGCATGTTCTTGAAAAAGATAATGTGTGTAGACAAACTGTTCCTCAAAGTGGATCATGAAAGCGTTTGCATAGGGCGGGGCTACGTTAGCCCCCATCGCGGTACCCCGTTTTTGAACATAGTATTGATCCCCAAAGAGGAAGTAGTTTTCCTGCAACACTAAGGTGAGCAAAGATAGGCAGAATTCCTGTTGTGTGGGGGATAAAGTAGAGGCAGTAGCAAGTAAGTGTGCTGTGGCTTTGATGCCTTTATCATGTTCAATGGACGTATAAAGGCTGTTGACATCCATAGTAAACAGAATGGTATCTGGTTCTGGTTGGATCTGTTTAATTTTGGAGATGAAGTCATTGGTATCTAATAAAAATGATCGTGACGTCTTGATGAGTGGGGTAAGTATACGGTCTAGGTAAATGGAGAGGGGGGACAGGATAGATTCAGTGGAGGCAACGATTGGTCTTCCAGGGGGGTTCTCGAGGTTCTTGTGTATTTTGGGCAAGATATAAAAAACTGGGATTATTGGATGTTGTTTGGTTAAATAAGTTGTTGTTTTGCTATCAATTATGCCTAATTCTTGATAGTGCGATAAGGTGGACTGAATTTTTTTGGCTAACGTGAATGTTGGGTTGGATGGTAATGGCAGGTAGGTAGTAGAGTCACTCAATTGTTTTTGCACTTCAGTAATGTACATGGACTTGTCCATGACTACTATTGCGCCGCCTTTATCAGCAGGTTTGATAATGATGTCCTGGTTTGTTTGTAATTCCGTGATAGCCCTTTGTTCTTCTATGGGGAGATTATTGGTGTGTTTAAATTTACCAGTCTGTTGGGCCTTGATGATCTGTTGAATGGATTGGTATGTGAAAGAGATATAGGTTTCTGCTGGGTGGTAGGTTCTGGGAGGCATGAATGTGCTTTTTAGTCTCAGATCAAAGTTCTTCAATGATAGGGGGTCTGAAATGCTGGCTTGTGATGGGATTGGTATGGGATCTGCTTGGTTGAAATGTGCCTTTAATCTTATGTTGCGAAAAAATCGCTGTAATTCTAATTCCAAATGAAATGTATCAAGAGGAGTGGTAGGACAAAAGGTTAATCCTTTTTGTAAGACTGCGATATGTGCTGGAGATAGGTTCATGGAGGAAATATTGACAACTAAGTTCTCAACTTTACCTGAGAGCGAGTCTGGATTCTGTTGTCGGTGTCTGTGCCTTTTGCCCCTCCGCGTTCGTTTCTGTTGTAGCGTTGGCGTGTCCGTCCTCGTCCTAAAAAAGGTTGGGAGTTGTATTGGTTGTAGGATCGGTCGCTTTCGGATCCGGAGGAACTTGCGGAGAAGTGTTGTTGGCGATGGTCTTGTGGTGGCCGAAAGTTGGGATCCCTCCACCTGTAGACTCGATTGGAGCGATAGTCTTCCGCGTCTCTGATGAACTTTGTTCTTTTCCTTTTTTCTATCAGCTTCTGGAACTCGGAAATCTGTTTGGTAGTTTTCTCCTTTAGGTTTGTCCACTCCTCTTGTGGCAATACTGTTGAGAGTTGGTTTTCTGTGGATTCAATCTGTTTCGTTAATTCGCCAATTGTTTGATGAGCCTTGTCTATGGTCAGGAGCATTAAATCAAAAGAGCACTTATTAAGTATGCTTTCAAAACGATTGCAAAAATCAGGGTCATCACGAAAAAGTGTGGGACGCAAATGGGACCGTAGTCCCCTCGGTATGCGACCGCTTTTGTGATACTCGGTGAGTGTACTGCAATGTAACTGCAGTGAAACCAGTCTTCGTTGATCACGTGTGTAATCTCTGGTTTTCCATTCCTGTGAGGGAATTTGTAGAAAATCATTACCCAGTTGTACCTGGGCGATGATATTGGTAGTTGCTTCAAGATCATATGAAAACGTGTTCTGAGACATATAGTCTGGGTGCTGATTCTCTGCTATGACATGAAGACAGATTCTGTGCTGACATAAGGCCAGATTCTCTGTTACGGGACCTCTCTCCTCTGTCTGGGTGCCGGGGCCTAAATATGTGACAGTGGCCTGTTCCAGTGGTGGGTGACGTGAAGCCTGATTCTCTGCTATGACATGAAGACAGATTCTGTGCTGACATAAGGCCAGATTCTCTGTTACGGGACCTCTCTCCTTTGCCTGGGCCTAAATATGTGACAGTGGCCTGTTCCAGTGGTGGGTGACGTGAAGCCTGATTCTCTTCTATGACATGAAGACAGATTCTGTGCTGACATAAGGCCAGATTCTCTGTTACGGGACCTCTCTCCTCTGTCTGGGCCTAAATATGTGACAGTGGCCTGTTCCAGTGGTGGGTGACGTGAAGCCTGATTCTCTGCTAGGACATGAAGACAGATTCTGTGCTGACATAAGGCCAGATTCTCTGTTACGGGACCTCTCTCCTCTGTCTGGGTGCCGGGGCCTAAATATGTGACAGTGGCCTGTTCCAGTGGTGGGTGACGTGAAGCCTGATTCTCTGCTATGACATGAAGACTGATTCTGCGCTGACATAAGGCCAGATTCTCTGTTACGGGACCTCTCTTCTCTGTCTGGGTGGCGGGGCCTAAATATGTGACAGTGGCCTGTTCCAGTGGTGGGTGACGTGAAGCCTGATTCTCTGCTATGACATGAAGACAGATTCTGTGCTGACATGAAGACAGATTCTCTGCTATGGCATGAAGAGACTGATTCTCTGCTGACATGAAGCCAGATTCTTTGCTATGGCATGAAGAGACTGATTCTCTGCTGACGTGAAGCCAGATTCTCTGCTATGGGACCTCTGTCCAATTGATATTGGTTAATTTTTATTTTTTTAATTTTTATTTTAATTCATTTCCCTATCCACATTTGTTTGCAGGGGATTTACCTACATGTTGCTGCCTTTTGCAGCCCTCTAGCTCTTTCCTGGGCTGTTTTACAGCCTTTTTAGTGCCGAAAAGTTCGGGTCCCCATTGACTTCAATGGGGTTCGGGACGAAGTTCGGGTCGGGTTCGGATCCCGAACCCGAACATTTCCGGGATGTTCGGCCGAACTTCTCGAACCCGAACATCCAGGTGTTCGCTCAACTCTAGTCACAACCTCTAATGTTAGCCTGCAGCAGTACATATTTCTCTGCCGGATCAATGTGCACGGACATCAGCTGAAACGGAAGAGTCTTACTGACCAGTATGGAAACTCCTCTAGCGTAGTTAGAATAAGTCGCATGATAAACAGATCCCACCCATGGTCTTTTAACCGCAAACACTTTTTGACCCCGGAGATGAGTTTCCTGAAAAATAAGAACATCCGGGTTATACTTCTTAATAGTGGTAGGTTGTGGTGGCTCACTAGCAAGTAGTTAAGGTATGGTGCTGCAAGCTCATATAGAGGGAATCACCCCACCCTCTCTTAAAAGGCAAATGTAGTAACTGGTAACTGGTAACAAGATTGACATGTGCAGAAAATATTTATTAAATTCCCATAAAATACAAGTAATAAAATTTATAAGAACAATGTAGCAATAATATACAACATTACAGTCACATATATTGTGGTAGATATGATCGATACTATATTAAAAAATATATATATTCGATAGAAATATTCGATAGATTGAATGGTAGAAAATTCAATGTTGAAATATTCGATAGAATATTCGATACCACTCAATAGTGTCGATAAATTCAATAATATATATCACACCAAAAAACTTATGCTGTTTAGCAAGTATATGCTGTTATTTGGGAAAGAGGGGGTATTATCTTCTAGCACTCTATCCCAATTTGGGAAACTGAATGTCACTGAAAATGTTGTAGGTGTATTCACTGGGAGCGCAATATGTTCATAAAGTGTCCACAGGAATCCTGATAATGTGAAAAGTCTCTTATAGCATATCCTTTTAAGGTCGATATGAGCTTTGAATTGAAGAAAACTTTAAATCGATATTTGGCTTACCGTCTAGCGTCTGTTGTCTCCCTATTGCTTCAATGGAGCTTTAAATATTTGCCGGCTTATTCAGTCGCTCCATACAGCAAGCTGGTTTAAATTTTGCGGGAGTTCCAAAGATCGCGGGAGTTGCCACTCTGTTCCGCAATTTCCTTTGGTGCAGCTTTCGACGATAAGAATAGTTAATCCTTTACTGTAGAAATTTTCTTCTGTATGGCCATACAGTATTATCGGAGGCTTTTCAATGCAGGTACATCACTTGTTTCACCATACGCATTACGGGTAGATTCACTCTCCCTTCCTCAGTGGTCAAGTGTCTGCCTGCTCTGCCTCCATTTTTATCCATTCCTTTAATTGCTTCCCAAATCTCGGACACCTGTTGTTCATGCTACTCCCAGTTGGCCAGGGAATCCTCCCACATAATCAGGGGATAATTCTATACAGCCTGGATTTTATTTTATTTTTTTCCCTCTTGCAGTTTCCATGCGTTTTTTATGCGTTTTTTTGGGGACACAATCGTTTTTTGGCCCAGATGTCCCAATTGGTGTGATATATCATTGTGTGAAATATTAACTTGATATCTGATTGCTAACACTTATAAAATTACTTTTTATAATAAAATATTATTAAACAAATTTTCAAGATTAAAATATCAATATAAGAATGTAAAACAATAAATAATAAATGTGAGGAATCTCACATTTATGATCTGTTAGAGAAAGGTCTGAAGTTTACCCCCACTAATAAGATAGATAAATTCTCTACATATATAGGAGTACAAAAACTAATAAGGAATATCTGCCTCAAAAAATATTTTATCAAAAATCCAATTGTGAGGAATGAGAAAGTGATAGTTGAAAAAAAACGTAAAAAAGACAAAAAACCCTAACAAAAACCTCCTAACAAATAAATCAAATATGTTCCCGAGGAGTGAAATCAGCAAAGAAATAGGAGCCTTTCAGAAGTGTGTAGAGGAAGATATTTGCAAACTAAAAGCTAGATCAAGAGCCACAAACAATCTTACCAGAGGAGAGTTTGAGGCATTGAAACTACAAAAAAAACACTCTATCACTATACGCCCCGCGGATAAGGGAGGTGCGGTAGTGGTGATGGACACAATTAATTATAATAGGGAATGTCTCCGACAACTCTCAGATGGGGAGACCTATCAAAAATTGGGGGGAGACCCCCTTGAGAGATTTGAGTTGGAGCTCAGGAGATACAGTATGGACGGATTGGATAATGGTACAATATCACAGCAGGAACTGGATTTCATTTTGGGCACGCAGAGGAGGCTACCATGCTTCTACTGCCTGCCCAAGGTGCATAAAAATCCGAATGATCCTCCAGGACACCCTATCGTCTCAGGGATTGGATCTATCACATCCAACCTGTCCAAATATATAGACGTACAGTTATAGCCAATAGTCAAGAAAACCAATTCCTATATTAAAGATACTACCCAAATCATACAGATTCTGGAAAACTTAGATGTCCAGTCTGGATGGATTATGGGTACACTTGATATTCAGTCACTTTATACTGTGATTGAACATCAGCAAGGAATTGATGCTGTAAAAATGCAATTAATAAGAGATGGCTCGTATGGAGCAATAAAAAAAGAATTTATAACGAAAGGAATAGAGTATATCCTGAGCCACAACTACTTCTTTTTTGAGGGGGAATTCTTCCTGCAGAAGCAGAGTACCGCCATGGGGACCAGATTCGCCCCCAGCTATGCTAATTTGTTCTTGGCTGAGTGGGAGTACAACCTCATCAAGCCGAGGCTGGGGACGGATCTGGCCCTGTGGCGCCGTTATATAGATGATGTGATCTTCATCTGGAAAAAGAGTAAAGAAGAACTGGAAAAATTCCTAGAAACAATTAATATTAATAATTTAAATCTGGTCTTTTCCTCAAACATACAGGAGAGCACCGAATTCTTGGATTTATTAATCACACAATCTGGTAATAAATATATATGTGAGACATTTTGTAAATCCACAGCTAGAAATAGTTATATTGATTTTTCTAGCTGTCACCTGCCGAAATGGCTGACAAATGTTCCCTCTGGTCAGTTCCGTAGGATTAAGCGGAACTGCACAGAGGGACATACTTTTCAGATGGAAGCCATTGAGATGAAAAGACAATTTATTGAGAAGGAATATCCTGAAAACTTAGTGGAGGAGTCACTCACTAGGAAATTAGATAGAAG
This sequence comes from Bufo bufo, assembly GCF_905171765.1. NCBI lineage: Eukaryota > Metazoa > Chordata > Amphibia > Anura > Bufonidae > Bufo > Bufo bufo. Next base: position 456,083,696 of record NC_053391.1, read on the forward strand.
AGCGTTCTTTAATAAGGAGGACAATAAAGATAAAAATGAGATGGATAATGAGAAAGATAAAACACAAAATAAAGAAGAAGCCATGAGAGTTGTTCTTCCATTTAATGAGAATTATAGGAAGATTCAGAAAATTATTAAAACCCATTGGCACCATGTGTTGAATGACAAAATTGTGGGACACTTACTCCCGACTGTTCCGACGATTACCTTCACTAGGGCACCCAATCTAGGTATCAAGGTGGCCCCTACCGTAAAACCGTGGAAACAGAATAAGTTGAGTTTTTCAGGAACTTGGCTGAGTTTGAAGGGTTTTTATAAATGTGGAAGGTGTATGGGGTGTAGAATGAATAAAAAAACCCTGCCTGACGACTAATGTCCCCTCGACTCAAAACGACTTTAATTGGGAGATAGAAGATTGTCTTACATGTGACTCCAGTGGAGTTATCTACCTTCTCCAGTGCCCCTGTAACAGACAATATATAGGACGTACCAAGAGGCCATTCAAAAAAAGAGTGGCCGAACACAACATCAGGAAGGGTTATGATAAACATTCCCTATCTAAACATTATAAAGAGATACATAATCAGGATCCATCAAGTCTGATGTTTATGGCACTGGAGAAGGTGGAGAAACACTGGAGAGGCAGTGATTTTATCAGACAAATGTCTAGGATAGAATCCAGACGCATTTATGAATTTGGATCTCTACAACCGAAAGGCCTTAATTCGGAGTTGGAAATTTTTGGATTTATGTAGGTTGGGGGTCTCGTGGCCGACGGCACGTCGCATGCTAGGCCGTTTATCGGCGCTGCGACGTGTCCTTGGCTCCGAGATACCCACCCTTCTTTCTCTATCAAATCCGAATAATTGTATCAAACTCTAGGATTCCTATGAAACTTTCAAGATTCCTCACATTTATTATTTATTGTTTTACATTCTTATATTGATATTTTAATCTTGAAAATTTGTTCAATAATATTTTATTATAAAAAGTCATTTTATAAGTGTTCGCAATCAGATATCAAGTTAATATTTCACACAATGATATATCACACCAATTGGGACATCTGGGCCAAAAAACGCATGTGTCCCCAAAAAAACGCATAAAAAACGCATGAAAACTGCAAGAGGAAAAAAAAATTAAAAATTAAAATCAAGGCTGTATAGAATTATCCCCTGATTATGTGGGAGGATTCCCTGGCCAACTGGGAGTAGCATGAACAACAGATTTGGGAAGCAATTAAAGGAATGGATAAAAATGGAGGCAGAGCAGGCAGACACTTGACCACTGAGGAAGGGAGAGTGAATCTACCCGTAACGCTTATGGTGAAACAAGTGATATACCTGCATTGTGGGCTGCCCTCTTCACAGTTCTATCGTTATTTGCAACTTTGACATGCTTTAAAAGCCCAATCTAAGATAGCCCCGAATTTGATGATGGAGGCAGAGCAGGCAGATACTTGACCACTGAGGAAGGGAGAGTGAATCTACCCGTAATGCGTATGGTGAAACAAGTGATGTACCTGCATTGAAAAGCCTCCGATAATACTGTATGGCCATACAGAAGAAAATTTCTACAGTAAAGGATTAACTATTCTTATCGTCGAAAGCTGCACCAAAGGAAATTGCGGAACAGAGTGGCAACTCCCGCTATCTTTGGAACTCCCGCGAAATTTAAACCAGCTTGCTGTATGGAGCGACTGAATAAGCCGGCAAATATTTAAAGCTCCATTGAAGCAATAGGGAGACAACAGACGCTAGACGGTAAGCCAAATATCGATTTAAAGTTTTCTTCAATTCAAAGCTCATATCGACCTTAAAAGGATATGCTATAAGAGACTTTTCACATTATCAGGATTCCTGTGGACACTTTATGAACATATTGCGCTCCCAATGAATACACCTACAACATTTTCAGTGGCATTCAGTTTCCCAAATTGGGATAGAGCGCTAGAAGATAATACCCCCTCTTTCCCAAATAACAGCATATACTTGAAGTTTTTTGGTGTGATATATACACTGCTCAAAAAAATAAAGGGAACACTTAAACAACACAATGTAACTCCAAGTCAATCACACTTCTGTGAAATCAAACTGTCCACTTAGGAAGCAACACTGAGTGACAATCAATTTCACATTCTGTTGTGCAAATGGGATAGACAACAGGTGGAAATTATAGGCAATTAGCAAGACACCCCCAATAAAAGAGTGGTTCTGCAGGTGGTGACCTGACCACTTCTCAGTTCCTATGCTTCCTGGCTGATGTTTTGGTCACTTTTGAATGCTGCCGGTGCTTTCACTCTAGTGGTAGCATGAGACGGAGTCTACAACCCACACAAGTGGCTCAGGTAGTGCAGCTTATCCAGGATGGCACATCAATGTGAGCTGTGGCAAGAAGGTTTGCTGTGTCTGTCAGCGTAGTGTCCAGAGCATGGAGGCGCTACCAGGAGACAGGCCAGTACATTAGGAGATGTGGAGGAGGCCGTAGGAGGGCAACAACCCAGCAGCAGGACCGCTACCTCCGCCTTTGTGCAAGGAGGAACAGTAGGAGCACTGCCAGAGCCCTGCAAAATGACCTCCAGCAGGCCACAAATGTGCATGTGTCTGCTCAAATGGTCAGAAACAGACTCCATGAGAGTGATATGAGGGCCCAACGTCCACAGGTGGGGGTTGTGCTTACAACCCAACACCGTGCAGAACGTTTGGCATTTGCCAGAAAACACCAAGATTGGCAAATTCGCCACTGGCGCCCTGTGCTCTTCACAGATGAAAGCAGGTTCACACTGAGCACATGTGACAGACGTGACAGAGTCTGGAGACGCCGTGGAGAACGTTCTGCTGCCTGCAACATCCTCCTGCATGACCGATTTGGCATTGGGTCAGTAATGGTGTGGGGTGGCATTTCTTTGGAGGGCCGCACAGCCCTCCATGTGCTCGCCAGAGGTAGCCTGACTGCCATTAGGTACCGAGATGAGATCCTCAGACCCCTTGTGAGACCATATGCTGGTGCGGTTGGCCCTGGGTTCCTCCTAATGCAAGACAATGCTAGACCTCATGTGGCTGGAGTGTGTCAGCAGTTCCTGCAAGACGAAGGCATTGATGCTATGGACTGGCCCGCCCGTTCCCCAGACCTGAATCCAATTGAGCCAATTGAGCACATCTGGGACATCACGTCTCGCTCTATCCACCAACGTCACGTTACACCACAGACTGTCCAGGAGTTGGCAGATGCTTTAGTCCAGGTCTGGGAGGAGATCCCTCAGGAGACCACCTCATCAGGAGCATGCACAGGCGTTGTAGGGAGGTCATACAGGCACGTGGAGGCCACGCACACTACTGAGCCTCATTTTGACTTGTTTTAAGGACATTACATCAAAGTTGGATCAGCCTGTAGTCTGTTTTTCCACTTCAATTTTGAGGGTGACTCCAAATCCAGACCTCCATGGGTTAAAAAATTAGATTTCCATTTTTTTATTTTGTGTGATTTTGTTGTCAGCACATTTAACTATGTAAAGAACAAAGTATTTCAGAAGAATATTTAATTAATTCAGATCTAGGATGTGTTATTTTTGTGTTCCCTTTATTTTTTTGAGCAGTGTATTATTGAATTTATCGACACTATTGAGTGGTATCGAATATTCTATCGAATATTTCAACATTTAATTTTCTACCATTCAATCTATCAAATATTTCTATCGAATATATATATTTTTGAATATAGTATCGATCATATCTACCACAATATATGTGACTGTAATGTTGTATACTTCTTAATGTAATTAAACACTAGTGCTCTTTTACCTTTGTCATTGAGTCCCCGGACATTCCAGGAAATTAGCTTACATATAGCCATTGTTGCTTAAGAGATATATCCCCTTCTCCTCCAGATCCTTCAGCGTCACTGCCCCATTCACACACACACACATTCCAACTTATATCTAAAGTAGAACATCCCAATCTGCACCCACCCTGCCCAGACATCCCCAACTCGTCTAAGCTTCTATATCCCTAACCTACCAATCCTTTTAGTGTAAACCAAGGAAGACACAGTCTGCTTAAAAAAACAAAAACTAAGACATAGTATAAGACCTAAGTCCCTCAAAACTATTCAAAATAGAGTGATAACTCTGAACTGAGATTAACCCCTGTCAGTACCAAAACTTCCTGGCATTACTATACTATCCTGCTATCTGCGTGTAGGATCATATCTGTCCCGCAACAGCTGAGGTGTGACACCTAAAGACCAGATTGATATAAACAGAGCTCCATTAGTAGAGCAAAACATTAGCAGCGGTTCTCTGCGATTCCATAGTCCTCCACCTCATCTCGGACGCTGTCGATCAATCCAGTCAGCCGCTTCCTCTGGAGTCTGGAAGAATCTGGCTCTGTCTCCCTGTTGGATTCTCAGCTTGGCCGGGTATATCATTGCGTATTTAATTCCCAGCTCCCGTAGACGAGTCCTGGCATTTGAGAACGGTCGCCGTTGCTTCTGCACCTCTGCTGTAAAATCAGGGTAGAAGGATAACTTCTCATTTTCAATTTGAATGTCCTTCTTTTGTCTGGCGGCCGCCAGAATAGCATCCCGATCCCTGTAGTTTAATATCTTCATTATTGAAGACCATTTCAGGGGACTACCTCTTGAAGCTCATCAAGAGAATGCCAAGAGTGTGCAAAGCAGTAATCAAAGCAAAAGGTGGCTACTTTAAAGAACCTAGAATATGACATATTTTCAGTTGTTTCACACTTGTTTGTTATGTATATAATTCCACATGTGTTAATTCATAGTTTTGATGCCTTCATAGTCATGAAAATAAAGAAAACTCTTTGAATGAGAAGGTGTGTCCAAACTTTTGGTCTGTACTGTATATACATATATATACACACACATATTATATATATATATATATATATATATATATATATATAAATAATATACTTATGTAATGCGGCCAGAATATCGCCCATTTCGGGTGCCCCGCCAGAATGCGCCTGCAGGAGGGAGAGGCCGACAACTGGACAATTATGTCCAGTTTCGGCCACTTCAAAGGACAGAGGATCAATAAAGATCCTCTGCCCTTTGATAACATCTCCGGCAGCGCCGGAGTAATTACAGTGTCGGAGGTATGCGATATCTCCACACGCGGGAGGATCAAAGGATCCCCCTGCCTGGAAGCGCGGGCTGGCGCAGTGATGTCAGGAAGGCGCGGAAAGGCAGGAGCGCGCGCGCCGGGTCTAAATAACCCGGCAGCGCTGCGCTACAGTGAGTTAACCCCCGCCGCCCCAGAAGCGAGGAGAGCGCAGGCTGCGCTCTGAAAGAGGCGGTGCTGCGCTCCATATTTAGCCGTGCAGCCCGGACAAGAGCATCCCCTAGAGACGAGCATTACCCCTGGACCGGTATAAGTATCCCTATATCACCAACAAACCCCTTACTATTCCCTATACCACCAACGCTTTTATTAACCCCTTCCCTGCATTGCCCTGCTATCCCTGATCCACTGCCACCAATCCCCTATAACCCCTGCTATTGCCCTACATTCCTACCCACTGCTACCAATCCCTGCTATACCGCTGATCCCTGTACCCCCCTTGCAGTAACCCCTACAACTTGTTCCCCTGAAATACCCCTTTACCTACCCCCCTGCTGTACTCTTGCAGCAAATAGTGTTTATCCCCTTGTTACCCCATAGAGACAGCGTATAGAGCCAGGTTGGGTGGGCTGCTACTATTTGTGTGTGTGTGAAGTGTAATATTTAGATAGATTTGGGGAGGAATATTGTACTGTGTGTAGCGTAGTTTAGGCGTATTATTATAGTGTATTGTTTTATTATATTGCGGTGTGTACAGCTATATGTATATATATAACCGTTGATGTATAAATATATATAGCGTATTGTTAGACTTGTATATTTGTATTGTGTAATAAATATTTTATTATTCATAATACAGTGTATAGTGTTTTTGGGTCGTCGCCGTAGTATATCGTAGTAGCAGTAGTAATTTGCACGTAATTCAGGAAATTAGGTAAGGCAACAGAGGTAGTTTTCTTTTAAAGGGTTTCTGTCACCCCACTAAAGTGATTTTTTTTTTTTGGGCTAGTTAAATTAGTTATATAGCGATATCTGAAAATATAATAGTGTTCCTTACTTTGATCCAGCAGTTTAGTCAAAAAACGAAGTTTTATCATATGCAAATTCGGTCTCTACCAGCAAGTAGGGCGTCTACTTGCTGGTAGCTGCTGCAGAAATCCGCCCCCTCCTCTTGTTGATTGACAGGGCCAGCCGGGATCTCCTCCTCCGGCCAGCTCTGTCGGCATTTCAAAAATCGCGCGCCCGTGTTGAATCTGCGCAGGGGCTCTGAGATGAGGAGGCTCGTCTCCTCAGAACTCCCTCAGTGCGCCTGCACCGATGACGTCTTCTATTTCGATGATGTCATCGGCGCAGGCGCACTGAGGGAGCTCTGAGGAGACGAGCCTCCTCATCTCAGAGCGCCTGCGCAGATTCAACACGGGCGCGCGATTTTTGAAATGCCGACAGGGCTGGCCGGAGGAGGAGATCCCGGCTGGCCCTGTCAATCAACAAGAGGAGGGGGCGGATTTCTGCAGCAGCTACCAGCAAGTAGACGCCCTACTTGCTGGTAGAGACCGAATTTGCATATGATAAAACTTCGTTTTTTGACTAAACTGCTGGATCAAAGTAAGGAACACTATTATATTTTCAGATATCGCTATATAACTAATTTAACTAGCCCCCAAAAAAAAAAAAATCACTTTAGTGGGGTGACAGAAACCCTTTAAGGCATAAATAGGCAGAGTCATCACTAGATGACTCACGCCTATTTATGAATATTAATTATTGATATTAACCAAAATATTAATAATTAATATTTCCCTTTACAAAGCCAAAGCTTGATTTATCCTGTCCAGAAGATACTGAATAGACAATCTGGGGAAGGGGGGGAAAAGACAAACATCATTTAGAGGAAACTAAAGAGGAAATTTTATCCTGTACAAATATTAAATAAAATTTTAATTTACACAGCTGGTAATTGCGTATCATGGTTTACAGTTTACATAGACGGATCTATCTTTGTAAATGAAAGCAGACATATTTATTGTAAAATTATTATAATATGTACAGTAAGCACTGAACATAATCGGTTACAGCTAACCCCAAGTTAGGTTGGTAGTAAAAGCAGTGACATGACTGTTGCCTACACCAATGTTCCTTTGCCCTATTGTATTTACTATACAACATATATACACACACACATATCACAGAAACACATTATTTCATTTGCATTCATGACTGAATGATCCATCTTCCTGTTTTTTCAGAACCAGGACTAGGTTTGCTCCATGCCAGCCATAAGAGATAAAGCCAAAGATTCCACTAAGACAAGGAAAGAAACAAAAGGTACTCAGTGACAGCACGTAATACCCCTCCATCCACAGATACAAGCAAGCATGTAATACAGGGAGACAGGATTAGAGTTGAATTTGTAGTAGACTAATATATATATATATATATATATACAATATAGACGATAGCTTTTGGACTTTAGGGAACAAGAAAATTTTATTTTACCACTGTTGCATTTCAAAAGCTATAGCCTTTGTTTTCTGTTGGTATGTAGTTCTACAGGTCCATACAAATGAAGTCATACCAAATAAGTGGGCAGTAAAGATATCAAGTTTTTCCGGGACTTCTGATATTGATGACCTATCCTCAGGATAGAAAACCTCAGGGATTGGCAGCACTACTTATCCCACACACTTGGGTACGGACCAGTAGACAGGCTTCAAGCCGGGTGGTGCACGCAGATAGGGATCCTGCCTGGGGGTCTGCCTGGGGGTCCCAACTCATCCAGAAGCTTCAATAATCCGCAGCACTCACCAGTAGTTGATGTAAAGTGGTGATTTATTCACTCAGACAGCAAGGTTATAGCGACGTTTCGACCATGGTTGGTCTTTATCAAGCAATGTTGCCTCAGGATAGGCCATCAATATCAGATCAGTGGGGGGGCAACAACCCCTGTAATTAAACTTAATTATATTTTTTTTTGTCCCCCCTCCTACAAGAACTTAAAGCAGCAATGCTTTCAAATACATGATAGTGTCATATGGGCAAACTATTAGGACATGCATCCAACTGGAGATCAACTTTATTTGACAAAGGGATGCTTCAGCACATGGAGCTGCAGTCTTCATCTAAAGCGCCGCAGTATAAAGATGGCACATCAGAAGATGTTCTTTAAAAGGCTGCTTTAAAAACACTGTGCAATGGTGGCTAAAGGGGTTATCCAGTCTTTTAAAATTGATTACGCTCACAGAAACACATACATACATACATATATATATATATATATATATATATATTTTTTTTTTATATATATTGAATGGAGTTATAGAAAATTAGCTCACATGAAAACAAAAAAAAACCTAAAACATAACTTTTAATAAATATAATATAAAGATAAAATAATCTTAGATCGTTGCCAACAGATTAGCTAGTGTGACTGATATAAGATATCAAATACAAGAGGCACAAGTAGGGATAATTCTATACAGTAAATACTGAATGAATAAACAAAGTGGGCCTCTTAGTGAGGTACTCACGGTTCCTGTGATTTAGGAATATCACTACCTGATGGAGGTACACTAATGAACTCACGGTTGTTGCGGTTTCTGGAGAGTAACCCACCAAAGTATGTCGTCACCGAGAGATGGTTGTCGGCAGATGACCTGTCCCTAGGTGTCCCTTCAGGCTATCCCTGCCTAAAAGCGGAGCACCCGCCCCGAAAGGGGCGACCCCACTTCTCGGGGGCTAAAGTCTGAGAAAATGCCCTAGAAGGCCCTAGGTGAGTTTGTCAAGCTGAAGTCCCGACGAGTTTACCCATTAATGGTAAAAATGGTTCATCAGGGGACAAGAAAAAAGTCCAATCAAAACAAAAGATACAGAGGACAGATGATAATGGATACCCAGATACTATAGGCGCAATTGTACACCCACAAGGGCCCCCTATTTTTACCTAATGTGGGCTCCGTTCAAAAATGGCCCTCCCGCACTTACCGACGCGAACAACCGGAGGAGGAAGTTATTAAAAACTTCCGGTACGTGGAACGCAAAATGCGTTCCAAAATGGTGCCAGGTTAATATAAGATACTAGAATGTTAAAAAGATAGGCAGTACACCTACAAAGTATTTGCCCACATTCAAATAAGTAGTTGATAAATGATACATATCCTAGTATTCAGCGATAGAAACAGAGCATGTCTCTCTCCACTGAGGTGCGACAAACTTCCTGTGAATGGACCGCACTTCCGGTAATTAGAACGCACATGGGAAGATATACTATATCGGTAATTAGGTCAAATTGCCGTGTTCGCACTTTGTGATAAAATGCAAATAGGAGGAGGATAAGTTTATGCTATCGTGTGCGCTCCATCCCATTGTTGGGACATAGAACAGTATTATAATTATTATAATAACTGCTAATATGATAGGAGAGGGTACAATTAGAGGAACAATTGCACAATATAGAGGTAACCTAGTTAAAGTGAGGCTACATAAAAGGGAAAAATTAAACCTGGGATACAGGGCATAATACCCTGAACGTCAGGACCCCCAGTAGATATTAATGTACACTATAGACCAATTATGGTCAGATTAGAAAAGCAGGTTAGTGTGTGTACATAAAGTGAAATATAAAGATACCAAATTACTAACAGTCTTGGATTTTTTAATTTCAAAAGGAACAGAAAAGGAGCTCAAAGGAAACACGCAAAAGAGGGGACACCGATTTGAGACGGTGCAAAACAATATTGAGTGTCATCAAACCACTCTAAAAGAAAGAAAACAGACAATTTATACAGGATCTTACTGAATTTCGTGAGAAACATGTATTTAATTTTCTCAGGAACGATACCCAGGAAAATATAATTGGTGAATCCTCAGTATCTTTTGTTTTGATTACTTTTTTCTTGTCCCCTGATGAACCATTTTTACTATTAATGGGGAAACGCGTCGGGACTTCAGCTTGACAAACTCATCTAGGGCATTTTCTCAGGGTTTAGCCATGAGAGGTGGGGTCGCCCTTTTCAGGGCGGGTGCTCCGCTTTTAGGCAGGGATAGCCTGAAGGGACACCCAGGGACAGGTCATCTGCCGACAACCATCTCTCGGTGACAACATACCTTGGTGGGTTACTCTCTAGAAACCGCAACCATGAGTTCATCAGGTGGTGATATTCCAAAATCATGGGAACCATGAGTACCTCACTAAGAGGCCCACTTTGCGGTATTTACTGTATAGATTTAGCCCTACTTGTGCCTCTTGTATTTGATATCTTATATCCAGTCACACTAGCTAATCTGTTGGCAACTATCTAAGATTATTTTATATACGTGGGGGTTATTTATATTATATTAATAAAAGTTAAGTTTTAGTGGTTTTTGTTTCATGTGAGCCTGTTAAAATTGATGGCCTAACCTTAGAATTGTCCATCAATATTAAGATAGTGGGGGTCTGACTCTCGGCAACTCCACCGATCAGCTGTTTGAAGGAGCCAAGGTTTACTTGAAATAGACAGAGCTGCAATACCCACAACAGCCACTACTAATAGTAAGGCGTTTTGAGTATAAAAAGTGCCCAAACCAATGTAAATAATGAAGAGGCCTGAGCGCTCACACGGGCACCGGTGCCCCATCAAGCTGCTTACTGGCGTGGTGCCGCGCGTTGGCTCCCCACCGATCTAATATTTATGAGTTATCCCCGCTGAGAGACCTACAGAAAATCTAAATCAATTAGATTAATAAGATTATCGCATTTTCTCTGGTGATTGATTTATATTTGCCATAGGTCTCTCAGCTAGTCACTGCATTCCCAGATCAAGTGAAGGTCAATACAGAGATTAATAATCTCTATGTAGCAATGTCAACATGGACCAAATTTTACTACCATATATTTAAAAGGGATATTCCGGTTATAGAAAGTTATCAAGAGAACGGGGTGCCCCCCTTAAGTGGACGGAGCGGCTGGTAGGAAAAGCGCAACGCCACTCCATTCATTTCTATGGGAGCGCCGGAGATAGTAGAGTGCAGCGCTGAGCTATCTCCATAGAAATTATTGAAGTGGCACATGGCTAACAAGCCGCTCTGTCCATTTAAGGGTCTCCATGGGGCATGGGAGCCCTGTTCTCATGATCAGTGGGTGTCCTACCACCGTGGATAGGGGATAACTTTTTGTAACCGGAATACCCCATTAATAAAAGTACTAAATATGTGTATATATACTTACAGTGTGGAAACGAGCCCCTGCAGACTGCCTTATTTAATACTTTTACAAGAAACTTGTGACAGTTTGTAAAATCAGACTCCATCTTCAGGATATATTCTGCCCTTTAAAAAAAAGCATTAAATATATTAACACACATTTTACAAATCCAATAGGTTTACACTACCTGGGTCAGTGTCCAGTCCTTCTCAATGTCTAAATGGTAACAGATCAGTTACGGACAAAGTTCACTGCTCACTGCCACATCTATCTGTAGATATAACTGGTTTCACTATGAACTTTGGAGGTAGTTTCCAGTTTACATTGCATTACTTACTTCCATGCTCCGAAACCAGCATGCCAGCGATCTGCAAACATCAGCACAACATTCATCACTTTCATTATGGCTTCTTTTACAGAGCTCACCTAAAAGCAAAAGTAATATCACATTTAAAAGAATTTAGCTGGAAATTACTGAACACTGAAGACTAAAACATAACATACTTAAAGGGGTTGTACTGTGATATAATACTGATGACCTATACTCAGCATAGGTCATCAATATCATATCGGCGGGGGTCCGACACCCAGCACCCCCAGCTGTCTGAAGGGGTTGTGGTGCTCCTATGTGCGCTGCGTCCTCTTCAATAATTACATGAATGCCACCTAGCTTGCAGCGCTGGTGAAATGTATCTACAGAACCCCATTAGCCTATTTTCAGGACAAAAGATGACCTGCCATTGTTACTTTCCAATTATAGTTGTGGGTAGTAAAATCAAAGTCTGACATCATCTTTTCATACCTTTTCCCTTAAAAGACAGCGATCATGAATGGTAGACAGATATCTATAATGAATTTTAATCAGTTGGTCCAGATCTTTTGCTTCCTCTACTTGATGTTGAAACTCCAGTCCTGTGCTATGAAGAATCTTTAAAACAAAATGTTATTAAATAACTGCAAAGATTTATTGGGACTTACTATCCCTACTCTATTCAGTTAGGCATTGCATAGACCAGGGATCAGCAACCTTCGGCACTCCAGCTGTTGTGAAACTACAATTACAAGCATGCTCCATTCATTTCTATGAGAGTTCTTAGAAGAGCAGAGCAAATATGCATGCTGGGAGTTGTAGTTTCACAATAGCTGGAGTGCCGGAAGTTGCCTACCCCTGGCATAGACAATAGAAGAATTAGAAAAACACAGTAATTTAATTTTAACATGTACATGCTTTACAACGGTTATTAAAGGGGTATTCTGGTTGTTAGAGTCATCCCCAATCCACAGGCCAGGGGATAACTATTAGAACAGTGGGGGTCCTAACGGCTGGAACCCCACCCGAAATCACGAGAATAGGTACCCTGTACCCCTCATAGCCTCCCCCCAAAATGAACGGAGCCCCAGGTCGAGCATGCCTTTACTCTGGTGAAGATGAATGGAGCAGCAGTGCACACGCTTAACCTGCAGCTCTGTTAATTTCAGAGGCTCAAAATGGTATGGGGTGACCATTCTTGTGATTGGTAGGGGTCCCAGTGGCAGGACTACAGTAATCTAAGTTACCGCCTACCCTGTGGATAAGGAATAACTTTGCGGGGCAAGGTTTTGGGTTGAAAATGAAAAAATTTGATGATTTGAGAATAAATGTACAGGTGCCTGCTGTTTTATACATCACTAGTCTAACGAAATGTTATTCATGATTTATTGATCGCATGTATAACCTGTAATAACTCTCATTTCAATAAAGAGATTATAAAAAAAAATAAAAAATGAAAAAAAGGAATAACTTTGAACAAGTGGACTACCCTTATAACCCTTTAGTGACCACCAATACGCCTTTTTACGACAGCCACTTCTACGGTGGCCTAGTCTAAGTGCTGCACATATTTCCCTTGCAACAGAGAGCGGAGATTCAGATCTCATATGAGCCGGAATCGTTCTTTAATGGCCCGGTCCAGCAGAAGTGCCTATCCAGGCCGTTTAAAAAAAAAAAAAAAAAAAAAAAAAAAAAAAAAGCTTTTCAATGGAAAAAATTGCTAAAATAAAATCTCCTCCTCATATTTGGATTGCTGTATCCGTAATGACCCGCACTATACTATGGCTACTTTCACACTCGCGTTTTGTGCGGATCCGTCTTGTATATGCACAGACGGATCCGCACCAATAATGCAAACGCTTGTATCCGTTATTAACTGATCCGATTGCATTATTCATTAAAAAAAAAAGTCTTGACTTACATTGAAAGTCAACGGGGGACGGATCCGTTGTCAATTGCATCATATTGTGTCATTAAAAAACAGATCCGTCCCCAATGACTTACATTGCAAGTCTAGACGGATCCGTTTGGTTCCGCATAGTCAGACGGTCACCAAAACGCTGCAAGCTGCGTTTTAGTGACCGTCTAAAAAACGCAACGGAGACCAAACGCAGCCAAATTGATGCATTCTGAACGGATTCTTATCCACTCAGAATGCATTGGGGCTGAACTGATCTGTTTTGGGCCGCTTTTGAGAGCCCTGAAACGGATCTCACAAGTGGACCCAGAAAAGCCAGTGTGAAAGTAGCCTATCATGTATTTTATCTTTAACATTTATTTATTAATGGGTTTTATTGTGAAAAAGTACCAAAACGTAAAAAAAAAATAAAAAAAAAAATATGTATTTGATATTGCTGTAATTGTACTAACCCAGAGAATAAAGTTATCAAGTTATTTAAAAATGAACACCACAAAATTTATAACGTAAAAACTCAATGGTGGCATTCCTGCCCCCTCCCCCATAAAGAGTAAAAAAAAAGTGAATCAGTAAGTTATGTGTAGCCCAAAAAGGTGCCATTAAAAACTACAACTTGTCCTGCAAAAAAGAAGCCCTCATACAGCTTTATCAATGAAAAAAAAAAAAAAAAAGATATAGCTATTGGAATGCGACAATGAAAAAAAAAAATATAAATAATCACTTGGTCACTAAGGCCCAAAATAGGCTGGTCACTAAGAGGTTAAAGAGCATTCACTGCCTGTTTATCTTCACATCCCCAGGCAACTTTCATAAATTCAGTTGGAAATTAAATTAATTCATGAAAAATCTAATCGCTAACCCTGGTCATCATATAATTGTGCAAACTGTTGACAAAATGCATAAGCTTGACCCGAAGGAGAAACATGCGATGGATCTGCTGTTCCTTAGGCTCTGCTGGCGTTACTAGATGAGAAGGTAGTTGTTGCTGGTGTTCGGATCCAGACTCCTCTTTTGGAGATTCCTTCTCAGCCGCGCTAACAAGTTCTGTGAAAATATAGGTAATAAAAAAACATTACGATGAAGATCAGATCATCAAATCATCTCAAGGAACAGGGTCCTCACAAGAAAGAAATGATCCATAAAAGGAAGCTGATCATAAGAAAGATATACCAGAAGAAACTTGAATTATATTTTGACTACTAGAGAAGTCCTGAGACCTGGTCCCATCCGAGACTCTGCCCACCCTTGACTTGGTAACGTATGTTATATTTATTGCTTGTGATATTAATAATATACTTCTATCGGTATATAGATAGAAATCGCCATATTGTGGGAATATATAGTGTTAAGCGCCTCCATAATGTTTAGTACTCTAATAGCAAAGATGCATATTGCTAATGGAAAATTTGGCATTATTTGAAAAGAGGACTAAACCTTTGGAAAGTTATTTTCCGTAGTCTGATTACCGAATTGAATACATTACCATATTAATATCATATATATTTTTGATTGTCAAAGGCAGAGACAGAGTCAAGGGACAATATTTATTGTTCTTGTATTAATCTGTGTTTTGTCATGTTATAACCTGTTGGTAAACAGAAGATCCTGAGTTTCTCTTGATATATTAATTATTGGTCTGTTTGCTAAAAATAAAGCATTTGCATTTTATCATATGTAACTAAGTCATTCTATATTAGTGAAGTGATGGTGTTTGGTTACAGCACCATCTAGTAGTGGTGAGTGGCATCACAGTTTAAAATCTGTATGTCTGTCCTGAAGCCCTGCAGGACCTGAGTAGAGGTATCAGTTCTGAGGAAGTAATCTATACAATTAACTCCTTGAAACTGGGGAAGGCCCCGGGCCCTGATGGGCTGTCAGCCATGTACTACAAAAAATATGCCCCGATATTAACCCCACACATTGTACAATTCTGCAACCATTTATTATCAGGTCATAACCCCCATCCAGACTTTCTTTTTGCTAACATCACCGTACTGCCCAAACCTAAAAAAGATCCCTTATCTCCCACTAACTATAGACCGATATCCCTGTTAAATTTGGATACTAAACTTTTTACATCTATACTAGCGAGGCGCCTTAATATTCTTCTCCCCGGCCTTGTTCACAAAGACCAGGTGGGTTTCATACCAGACAGAGAGGCACCAGATAACATCAGAAAGGTACTCAACGTGATACAGGTAGCCAACACTAGTAAGACTCCACTGGCCATTTTGGCGCTGGATATAGAAAAGGCCTTTGATTCTTTTAGCTGGGATTACTTGTATAAAGTGTTGCACAACATGGGCATTACGGGTCCTTTCTTAAAAGCGATTCAGGCGATATACTCAGCCCCCGTCGCATACCTTAAACTCCCAACTACTCATCCCTCACCAATCCAAATTCTTAGAGGCACTAGACAGGGTTGCCCCCTCTCCCCTGCCTTATTCGCATTGGCCATGGAACCCCTCGCAATCTCTATCAGGAACGACCCCAACCTATCAGGCATTAAAATAGGAAACACTGAATATAAACTAAGCTTATTTGCGGATGACCTCCTGTTATCTCTGACTAACCCTCTCATCTCACTTCCGAACCTCTTACAGCTATTAAATACCTTTTCCTCAGCCTCGGGGCTCAAAATTAACCAAAAAAAGTCCGAACTCCTGTTATGTAATTCCCCATCGTCCCTCCAAACTTCACTTGCTCAAAATTTCCCTTTCACCCAACTAACCAATCACATTCAATATCTAGGAACCTCAATACCTGCGAAGCTGTCCTCAACCTACAAACTCAACTATATGCCGCTCTACCGTAGAATTAGAGAAGATTACAAAACTTGGAGCTCACTACCAGTCTCATGGGTAGGGAGAATACATATTGTTAGGATGGTGGTACTGCCCCGCATTCTATACTTGTTCAGAACCCTTCCGGTTCAGATCCCCATCAAGGACCTCCGAAATTTGCAGGCGGACACCATGAAATTTATATGGGCTGGCAAGCGGGCTAGGATCTCCAGGTCCACAATGTGTAGACACAAATCCCAGGGAGGTCTTTCTGTTCCAGACTTCATCAAGTATTACAAATCAGCAGGCTTAGCTCAACTATTCTTGACCCACTTAAAACCAGAGGCCTTCCCTCTATGGGTATCTTTGGAACAGACTCTGTGTGCACCCTGGACCTGGAGATCCCTCCTCTGGAATACCATTCCCTTGGCTTCAGCTATACGTACAGCTTCACCATTGTCGTACCATTCTCTGATCCTTTGGCGGTCTGTCAGATTTAAAGCAGGCCTCCAATCTAAACATACGCTGCTTTTTTACCTTTTTGGGAATCCATTATTCCACCCTGGCCTCCGGATGGAGACTTTCCGGTGGTGGATTTCCAATAATTTCACCACTCTTTATAGGTTTTTGGTTAGGGGAAAGCTTATGTCCATAACTGACTTGAAAACAAATACAATTTGCCGGATTGTGAATCATTTAATGCCCTACAGATCTTTTCATGCCTACAATCCCTGAAGATCAATGACACGAATGTGGAATTTACTCCCTTTGAAAGATCTGTTACTTACTCACTATATAAGCAGGGGTTATTATCTAGGATTTATGGTTTACTTAATACCTTACCGGAGGGACTTAGGTTGCCATATATGCTGGAGTGGGAGGGGGATATCCAGGAAGACCTTACGATTGCAAAATGGCATCAATGCTCACAGACTTTGAATAAGACTTCTTGGCAAATTACACTAGCGGAAACTTCAATCAAGGTTCTTCATAGGACATATTTAGTTCCTTATAGACTTCACCACATCTACCCGGAGGTCTCTCCTCTGTGTTTCAGGGGGTGCGCGGTGGATGGCACGGTCTATCACATTTGGTGGTCTTGCCCAGTGGTGCAGGGATTTTGGAGTAAGATTTGTGACCTGATCTCCTCTGTGCTGGGCTGTGCCTTTCCCCTGATACCTACCTTATGCCTTCTAGGCGATAAATCCTCTAGGATGCCATATTCCAAATTCAAGCTGTCTCAACATATGTTATTAGCAGCCAGGATCCACATTGCATATAAATGGCGGTCGGCCGATCTTAGTTTTCAAGCCGTAGTTGATAGAATTAACAAAATATTACTGTATGAGAGATTGAATGCTATCCGTCAAGATACATACGAGGCCTTTGAGAAGTTGTGGGAACCCTGGATATCCTCCTCATATTCAACGGCTACACAGCATAGCCTGACTTATTACTGACCATGATCCTTAGGGCACATGTCCTGATAATTTACATCTAAAAGGTAAATGTGTGTCGCTAAATATTTTTCAACATTGCCTTGGTCTACTTTGGCTCATAGATATGATCTCCATATGTTAATTTATTTTATTTTTATTTAATCTTGCTTTATTTTTGTATTATTTATGTTATTCTCATTATTTGCTCTTCATCATATTCTATATGGATGTAATGATACCTGCTTAGCATATATGACTTGCCTATTGTGGTGCTTGTTACTCCGGCACCATTTTATGTATCCTATATGATGTGCACAATTGCTTTCATTATGAATAAAATACTTTGAAACATAAAATCTGTATGTCTGAAAATTGTCTGTATTTTATTGGATTTATATGCATTCTGTAAATAAATTTTATATTTTTGCATAATTGATTGCCCATTTTTTTTTTCATAAATTGCATAAATTAAATTTTGAATCTCAAGATAAAAGAAAAGACGTTTTTATGTCCGCCTAGTGGGTTTCCTGACCTGATTTCCATATTTTATTGACATTTTATCTCTTATATAAGATATTTATATAAAAGATTAGTTTTGACAACGAGCAGAACAATATTATCTCATTCTCTCAGTTTAGTCAATGATGGGCAATGCCAAGGTTGAAAGCAGCGGAAGATAAAGTCAAATTCCTCATGCAATGCTGCCGTATAAACCAGACCATTTCAGGCGGCCAGTGGATTTCAGGAAAACCCACTGCTCAGTTTCCATTTTGGAACTTCAGACTCGCTACGTGTGGACCCTAATAGGGTACCTTTACAGGATGAGCATGTTCTTACCATTAAATTGCAGGACATCCAAGCTGTATTTTGCCCACTTTATTAGCAACAAAAGAAGAAAGATCTGGTTATAAATCTTTTGGCACTCTGAGCTGATAACTATATCAACAGGCCAAGGCACCTAGACAAAAAAAGATAGGAGGAGCAGTTGTTGAGAAGACATATGGCATGTAAACATTACAGAAAAGGTTAGGCAGCTGGACATACAACATTTGGCTGAATCTGTCTGACAAATACCATAAGGTGTTACCCACGGCTCTCCTAGTTTTCCAGCAGCACAGCTCACTACCAAGCCATGCATGTACTAAGTAATCATGATGTTATAACTCAGAACAAGGCCATGTATGCACGGGAATCGGTCACCAACGGCCTCTCCATCCAACTTTTTGCATAGACACATAGCTGTATTCCACTTGAGGGAGGGGATGGCCACAGAGCTCGAGTGCAACAAGAGCAAAGATGATGCCCTCCTTGCACCAAAGTCCTAATTTACATATTAAGAAAAAGTATCAACTCTGGAACGAGGCCTTGGATCATCAGAAATCATCAGGTGACCCACAGTAACGTGTCTATAAGGATGTGACAAAACAGCATTACCTTATAACTCAGTACAAGGCCGTCTAATGTATGAACTGGAAGCTTCTTCTTAGCCAAGTCAACATTTTCAAAGAAGAGGGATAATCTGTATGTGAAAAATAACTAATATGTTATGTTCTATCCATTCACAATAGAATTATTTATAGTGCTTATAACAGTGGTGGCGAACCTATGGCACGGGTGCCAGAGGCGGCACTCAGAGTCCTCTCTGTGGGCACCCGCACCCTGGAAAAAGTCTTTGGTGTATATCAATATGCCTTAGACTTTTCCTGCCATTCATCATCGCATGGCGCACTATGAACAGCACAGGCAGCGCATTGAATGCAGGCAGGCTATTATAGCTAAAAGAAAAAGTACATGGAAGATATACTATATTGGGCTGTAGTGTTCAGGTTACATTGCCGTGTTGGCACTTTGTGATAAATAAGTGGGTTTTGGGTTGCAGTTTGGGCACTCGGTCTCTAACAGGTTCACCATCACTGGCTTATAAGAAGATAACATAAATCCACAGTGCTGTACTGAGACCATCACTAGGAAAAATGTCCTAGCAGGTCTATTAAAGGGGTTGTCCAGTTTCCCATAATGATGGCCTATCAATATCAGATCAGTGGTGGTCCGACTCCCGACACCCCTGCTGATCGGCTGTTTGAGAGACCACAGCGCTCGTACGAGCACTGCCTTCTCTTTACTGTTCACCCGCTCACCGACCGTGCAGTGTAACTAGAGCTGCGCCATCCCATTGAACTGCTGTAAAGTCGGTTCCTAATTAAGACGTATATGACATACAGTACATAACATTTTTGTATTCCTTACCGGGCACTGTCCTCCAGATACCGCTGACCGACTGCTTCCTGCAGCTGGACATTAAGAAAAACAATATTCTGCCACTGCTCCTTCTCCCTTATTTTATCAAATATCGAGGTGTAGAAATCATACATAGTGTCTCCAGCTTCAAGTAGGAAAAAATTTCTCATCGACTGTAGATATTCTACCAGCCTGAAAACCGACATTCATTAGGAAAGATTAGGTTTGTGGAGGATTATACAGTAGACAATCATTCAGAACCTCCATACATACCAGACATCTTTTAAACTAAAGAATTGGGCAAACTACAATAATACAATATTGTTATAAATACATTATCTAATAATCTAAATGCTCATTTCTGGATTCAGTTTAATAAAAATAGACTTTTTACGTTTAATTGGAGTTTGGCCACTTACTTATAATCTTCCTTCAGAGTCTGCATGAGGTTTCCGCAGCACTCCAGATACTGTTTGTCAATGTGGGGATAAAGGCACGAGCGAAGGGTTAATTCAAACGACTGACAAGTAACAGATTCGGAGGATCTATCCACACTGATCTCTTCACAGGTAAAGGTCTCGAGGAAGTCACTCTGCTCCAGGTACAACCTTCAAGGCAGACATGAAATTCTACTGAATAACTCGTGCAGTTTACTTCTTATTTGGTCAGAATGTTATACACTGGTTGCACCCGGATAGAAATGTCACAGGTGTCGTCTCAGACACTGGAGTAAAAGGGCTTCCTCTGCTGTCCTACAAAAAGGCTCTTTTGGGTAGTGTAGCCTTGGGGAGAGCTTGTGGACTGCTAGACATGCCTCTACGATGTGTTCACAGACATTTTGTCCAGATAACAGACTTGGAGAGAAGCAGGATGGTAGTTTCGATGAACTGCCCGCCATGTCGGCTCTTCTGACCTGGCCTTTTAGGAGGTGTGGGAGCAGTGGTTACGTGAGGGCACGAACAGCCTAGACAGACCACCAGTAGAGAGTTTCCTTGTCCACCATCCAGACAGAGGTGGCACCTTCATTACACACCCCCGTCAGAAAACTGGCGGACATAATGACAAGTCTGCATGGGCCTTTAGCCCCACTCACACCACACTCCCATCTTGGAAAGTGGCGAGGGTGGTGTAAGAACAGTTTGTGACAGTTTTGATAAATGACCTCCGATGTCATGTATTTCTCCTACCCAGCCCTTCTGAGTTATTACATTATTAACCCTTGTTTTAATTTTTCTTCCCTATGTTCCTTGAGCCATAACTTTTATATTTTTCCATTCACATAGCTGTATGAGGGCTTATTTTTTGCAGCACAAGTTGTACTTTCTAATGCCACAATTTAATATGGCATACAATGTAGTGGGAAGCGGGAAAAAAAATCCAAATGGGGTGGAATTGGAAAAAAAAAAACGCAATTCCTCCACTGTTTTACGGGTTTTTGTTCCCACGGCGTTACGTTTGCCGCAAAACCGAACTGTACCCTTCATTCTCTGGGTCAGTACGATTACAATGATTCCACTTATGTATAGGTTTTTATGTCTAAATAGTGTAAAAATACTTGAGATTTCACATTCTGACCTCCATAACTTTTTTCTAGTTATATCTACTGAGCTCTGTGGGGGCTCCATTTTGGAGTGAGTGTGACTTTTTCATCACATTTTTCTGGGTAAAAAAAAGCTATAAAAAAATGTCAAAATTGGCTATTTTTACCCTTTTTTTCCTTTGCGCCATTCACTGTATTGGAAATTTTTTAAAATATTTTAATAGTATGGGTGTTTTCGGTCGCAGTGATACCAATGATGTTTATTTTTTATGTTATGGACGGGGGGGGGGGGGGGGGATTTAAACTTTAATATTTCTTTAATTTTTTATATCTTTACTTTTTTTCTTAACTTTTTTAAATTATTTTAAAACTCGTATTTGAGCCTACAAAATCCTTTCTTTTTTTAATTCTGAACAATCATGGATTTTTTACATCCATTAATCGTTCATAATTGCTCATTTCCTATGTTGGCCTGCCACAGCGAGACCTAGGGTATTGAATTCAATTACCGCCATCCTCATTGGTCGCAGAGGATGGCGGTAAGGAGCACTTGATCACGGCACGGTAAGATGCACTTGATCATGGCATTTAAAGGCTCTAATGACCACAATCAGCATTATTGCTTGTCGCGGCCATTAGCCGCGGGTCTCTGCTGTTTCAAACAGTGGAGATCCCCCAGCCATGACGCCCGCTGCACGTACGAGAGGGGGCCATGTTTGTACTTCGCTCCAGTGCCGTACATGTACAGCTCTGGTAGCAAAGAGGTTAAGGAACAAGACTGATCTTCAAAGTTACAGAAATACTTAGGTGAAATTATCTGTAATACATTTATATTGTTATCTGTGTTACATTTATATTGTTATAGGTATATATTTTTTTCCATATGTATTAAAGAGAATCTGTCACCACATACCTACATTTCATTCCAAATAAATTGTTAGATGTGCGCTGGTCTCCTGAGTAAAACACTCTTTCTCCCATCCCGATTGGTTCCCGCATTCCAGAGAAATGCTTTTTTCTGATATGTAAATTAATGTCTCGGTGCAACGAGGGCGTAACTGCTGCACCTGATTGTACTGAAAGCCATGCTCCTCATTGCTGCCCGTCCCGCTCCTCCGAGCTTTGAGGGACACCAGCGATGTAATCTAACCTGACACTGTACTCTCGTCCTGCGCGTTTGCTGGGCACATGTGCACACCTACCAATTCATTTCATCTGGACTGATATGCAGGTAAGTGGTAAGAAATTCCTTATAAATACATTTGGAGAGATTTATCATACGTGGGATTTTTTAAGTCACACTCGCGTGTGAGAGGGTGCAAAATTTGGAGACATTTTAGAGACATAAATGTGTCTAAATCCTGACTAAGCAGCAATTCACACCCACTTTTACATACATTATGCAAATGGCTCTACTTTCTGGCACAAACAGTTAATAAATGTGTCCCACAGCAGACAACACAATAGTGGAGTAAAATACACCAGAAAAAAATGGGCAGATTGATAAATGTCACCCATTGGCTTTCATTTCTTATCTCCAGCAACCACTTTTTATTTTCTGAACACGTATGAAGACTAAGGGGGTGTAAAACTAAAAGTACTGGCTTTTACCTTGCAAAGTTGATGGCAAGTAGTGGATCGTGTATATCATTTAGTTCCAGGTACTTAGCTACTATTGACTGCATCTTTATTAGACTCTGCTTGTTCACTTGCTGTTCTGTAATGGCATCAGTTCCCGATTCTTTTCCATGCTGTAGTCGGGACTGCACAGATTCTAGGAAGAGATTGTACAAACTTTTCCTATCTGCATCTGTTTTAACAGAAAAAGAAAAAAAAAAAAAGTGAAGAGAATTTTAGACAAAAACTCAAATTTCAACTGAACATAAGGGCACCCCCCCCCGTAAGTGTTTTGCGAATCCGCAAAACACGGACACTGGCAATGTGCATTCCGCAATTTGCAGACCGCATATCGCCAGCACTATAATAGAAAATGCCTAATCTTCTCCGCAATTGCAATAGGACAGGTTATATTTTTTTGCAGAAACTGAAGCATGGGTGCGGATCCGGACAGCACATTCCTGCCCCATTGAAAATAAATGGGTCTGCACCCAAATTGCGGAACGGATGCGGACCCATTTTGCGGACCTGTGAATGGACCCTAAGTATTCAAACCCTTTACTATGACACTTGAAATTTCGGGAGCCTCTCATTTCTCTTGATCATCTTTGAGATGTTTCAACACCTTAAAGGGGTTATCAGAGTTACTTTTTTGTTCTTTCTATGTTCCTAACTGGGCAAATGTAGCAGCTTTCCAAGTAACTCACTATCTCCAGTGGCTCCTTTCTCAGATGTCACTGAGGGTCACATCACCTGTGATGTCAGCTTCTCTCCGTGCCCTGATAATGTTGATGCACAAGCCTGAGAGATCTGTACAAGTCACTGTGCTGGCCACGCCCCCTGCACTACAGGCTGCTGCTTATTGCTCTCTCCCAGGATTCTTAACCCCTTGAGCTGCACAGACTCAGGGCTGAAGTGTTTACTGTGTAGCTGCAGGCAGTGAGGAGACAAATGCTGGGCACAGGAGCTGGAAGAGAAGTTCTGCAGAGCATTGCAGGTAGGGGGAAGATCCTGTGTGTATTAGCAGTGTCATTATACAACTAGGACTTGTAGTTCTACACATACAACATGCTGCTGAGTCTCGCAGCAGGCAGACATGTCACTCAGGGCAGCACTTGTATTCACTCCCTTAGCAGTGTCATTATACAGCTGGGACTTGTAGTCCTACACATACAACAAGCTGCTGAGTCTCCCAGCAGGCAGACATGTCACTCAGGGCAGCACTTGTATCCACTCCCTTAGCAGTGTCATTATACAGCTGGGACTTGTAGTCCTACACATACAACATGCTGCAGAGTCTCCCAGCAGGCAGACATTTCACTCAGGGCAGCACTTGTATTCACTCCCTTAGCAGTGCAGGAGGAGGGGCAGAGATTGTTTTTATTGCATGTAAACAAAGGGCCAGAAGAGAACCAGGGAAATAGATTGTTTTTGCCTAAAACTTGCTTAGCTTAGTTATATATAGCTGACCATCAGATTTAGGCCTCATGCACACGACCGTAGTTATGGTCCGCATCCGAGCCGCAATTCACTTCAATGGGGCCGCAAAAGATGCGGACAGCACTCCGTTGCTCCGTTCCGTGGCCCCGCAAAAAAAATATAGCATGTCCTATTTTTGTTCGTTTTGCGGACAAGAATAGGCATGTCTAGAATGGGCCGCCCGTTCCGTAAATTGCGGAAGGCACACTGGCGACTTCGTTTTTTGCGGATCCGCTGTTTGCGGACCGCAAAAATCGGCACGGTCGTGTGCATGAGGCCTTACAGTGCTATATCTTTTTTTTCCATAACTCTGACAACCCCTTTATATGGAGTCCATCTGTGGTAAATTCAGTTGATTGGACATGAAAAACACACACCTTTGTATATAAGGTCTCACAGCTAACAAAGCATATCAGAGCAAAAGCCAATCCATGAGGAGGAAAGAACTGCAGGTAGACCTCAGAGACAGGATTGTGTGGAGGCACAGATCTGGAGAAGCGTACAAAAAAAATGTCTGCTGCACTGAAAGTCCCCAAGAGCACAGGGGCCTCCACAATTCTTAAATGGAAAAAGTTTGGAACAACCAGGACTCTTCATTGAGCTGGCCGTCCCACCAAACTAAGTACTCAAAAAAAATAAAAAAGGGCCTTGGTAAGAGGTAACCAGGAACCCAATGGTCACTTAGGCTAAGCTCCAAAGATCCTGTGTGCAGATGGAAGAATCTTCCAAAAGGTCAACCATCACTGCAGCACTCCAGCAATCTGGGCTTTATGGCAGACACATGTCCTATTTTTGGACGAACGCTATTCACTGAATAGTTCCATAGACTTCCATTGGTGCTAGAAATGGCCGTGTGACGTTATGTGCATGAGGCCTTAGGATAAGACATCGATGTGTGACCCCAGCTGATCAGTAAAATGTAGTGACTGTGGTGCTCTCACTGTTCATCCAGGCACAGCAGATCATCTATAGAGGATGCTGTGTCGGGTACTACAATCATGCCCACTAATTGGAATAGGCTCAAGTTCCAGCTACAGCCATACAAATACATATGTGCTGCTCATCCATTGCAGTTCCAGGAGGTTGACCACCCACTCATACTATATTGATGGCCTTGCTTCAGTACAGAGAACCCCTTTAATAAATAAATAAATGCTCAATTACCCTAAACAATTTAACATTACCTCTCGATGAATCCTGCTGCTGGGACAATCTGCATTTAAGGTTTTTCAATAGTTGCATGGACTTCCCAGCCATAATAATCTGTTTCAGTACAGGCCGCAGAAAGGAGACCATAGTGTGCTGCCTGCTGGCGGGAGCCTGGTCACTGCCTGAGCTGGCACTGGCATTGTCACTCATTTTGTCTTCATTCTCAGTCTTTTCTGAGACACTATACAAAGTGTACGTGGCATACCAAAAGTCCCGATGGTCAACAGGAACATCTTTATTTCTGTAAATAGACAATTCAATCACATAAAAGACCAGCTGGTCCATGTAGTCTACACACATTATTTCCCATTTATTCTTCTCTTAGGATAGATCTGATTAACCCAGGCACGTTTAAAGGGATTGTCTCACTTCATCAAATAGCATTCATTATGTAGAGGAAGTTAATACTTCTACTAATTTAATAATGTACTGTGATTGTCCATATTGCCTTCTTTGCTGGCTTGAATAATTTTTCCATCACATTATACATTGCT
Organism: Bufo bufo; assembly: GCF_905171765.1. Classification (NCBI taxonomy): domain Eukaryota; kingdom Metazoa; phylum Chordata; class Amphibia; order Anura; family Bufonidae; genus Bufo; species Bufo bufo. Next base: position 456,109,990 of record NC_053391.1, read on the forward strand.
CGTATCCAGGGGTTACGACCACCCTGCAATCCCTCAGCGGTGGCCATGCTTACTCACTATAGGAAAAAGCACCAGCCTATGTGCACTCCCACGGTCCCGGCCACTAGAGAGGTTGGTGCTTTTTTCTATGGTGTGCAAGCACAGCCACCGCTGATAGATTGCAAGTTGGTCGTAACCATGGAAACACGCAGTATATAATGGATGGGAAAAATGAATCAAGCCAGTAAAGGAGACAATATGGACAATCACAAAACATTAGTAAGTGCCTTGTATTAACTCTACATGATAAATGCCATTTGCTGAAGTGACACAACCCCTTTACTTCACTCACTTTCATTTTCCAACTGAAGTTTGTTCCAAGCATCTAATACTCTTTCAGTAAAATAATATTTTTTGACATTACTTCTGATCTTCCCCCTTCTAATTTTAGACTGTGCCCTCTAAATATCCTTTTATAATAACTGGCATCTGAAGAGATATCAACACGTAAAAGATTTATATGAATTCTTGGAAGTATAAAGAACTGAATCAATGTTAACCTCTTTCAGGTAAAACTATTATACCCAAGCTTCACCTACCGTTGAATAATAAACTCTTTTGCAGGATCAAAGAGATTTCCATGGACAATCCACTCATCGACTATTTCTAAATACGGCCTCACAGTCTCTACCCAAAGGAAAAATAGAAGTGATACCTGCAAAGACAACGGTGCTATAAATCACGTGTCCCCGACTACAACAATGGTTTGTCTGAAAGTTAAAGGGGTTGTCCCTTTAGCAAGTGGCATTTATCATGTAGAGAAAGTTAATACAAGACACGTACTAATGTATTGTGATTGTCCATATTGTCTCCTCTATGTATATGTATAATGTGATGGAAAAATGAATCCAGCCAGCAAAGGAAGCAATATGGACAATCACAATACATTAGTAAGTGCCTTGTATTAACACTCTCTACATGATAAATGCCACTTGCTGAAGTGAGACGGCTCCTAAATTAATGCAGCTGCCTTTTGTCAGTCCTTCCTGGCTTTTCTGTTTTAGTAACTATTTGCCTCCCCATGAGGTAACACTTCGAATGCATATTTTATAATGACTATGTTGTGCCATTTCTTTATTATTCCTGATAGAAGTTATGAACACATTTCTAGCAGTTTGCAATGAAGATCCAGATGGTGTCACCAGTTGGGGGGTGTCCCTGCACAGTCTGACACTGGAAGCACTGACTGGATAGTGTCAGATTGAGCAGGGACACCCCCCTAACTGGTAACATCCATCTGGACCTTCACTAACTTTTAGAAGGAATAATAAAAGGAATTGCACATCAGACAGTGATACGAATAGATCCTCCAGAATTGTTATTACAATAACAGACATGTCAGGAAAGGTTACAGGTTCTTGTTAAAATAGCTACTTGTTCACCTTAAAGGGCATCTGTCAGCAGATTTGTACCTATAAAAACGGGCTGACCTGTTGCATGTGTGCTTGGCAGCTGAAGGCATCTGTGTTGGTCAATGGGACGGCTTGTTCCTATACAAGTGTACACTGCGTGCAGAATTATTAGGCAAATGAGTATTTTGACCACATCATCCTCTTTATGCATGTTGTCTTACTCCAAGCTGTATAGGCTCGAAAGCCTACTACCAATTAAGCATATTAGGTGATGTGCATCTCTGTAATGAGAAGGGGTGTGGTCTAATGACATCAACACCCTATATTAGGTGTGCATAATTATTAGGCAACTTCCTTTCCTTTGGCAAAATGGGTCAAAAGAAGGACTTGACAGGCTCAGAAAAGTCAAAAATAGTGAGATATCTTGCAGAGGGATGCAGCACTCTTAAAATTGCAAAGCTTCTGAAGCGTGATCATCGAACAATCAAGCGTTTCATTCAAAATAGTCAACAGGGTCGCAAGAAGCGTGTGGAAAAACCAAGGCACAAAATAACTGCCCATGAACTGAGAAAAGTCAAGCGTGCAGCTGCCAAGATGCCACTTGCCACCAGTTTGGCCATATTTCAGAGCTGCAACATCACTGGAGTGCCCAAAAGCACAAGGTGTGCAATACTCAGAGACATGGCCAAGGTAAGAAAGGCTGAAAGACGACCACCACTGAACAAGACACACAAGCTGAAACGTCAAGACTGGGCCAAGAAATATCTCAAGACTGATTTTTCTAAGGTTTTATGGACTGATGAAATGAGAGTGAGTCTTGATGGGCCAGATGGATGGGCCCGTGGCTGGATTGGTAAAGGGCAGAGAGCTCCAGTCCGACTCAGACGCCAGCAAGGTGGAGGTGGAGTACTGGTTTGGGCTGGTATCATCAAAGATGAGCTTGTGGGGCCTTTTCGGGTTGAGGATGGAGTCAAGCTCAACTCCCAGTCCTACTGCCAGTTTCTGGAAGACACCTTCTTCAAGCAGTGGTACAGGAAGAAGTCTGCATCCTTCAAGAAAAACATGATTTTCATGCAGGACAATGCTCCATCACACGCGTCCAAGTACTCCACAGCGTGGCTGGCAAGAAAGGGTATAAAAGAAGAAAATCTAATGACATGGCCTCCTTTTTCACCTGATCTGAACCCCATTGAGAACCTGTGGTCCATCATCAAATGTGAGATTTACAAGGAGGGAAAACAGTACACCTCTCTGAACAGTGTCTGGGAGGCTGTGGTTGCTGCTGCACGCAATGTTGATGGTGAACAGATCAAAACACTGACAGAATCCATGAATGGCAGGCTTTTGAGTTTCCTTGCAAAGAAAGGTGGCTATATTGGTCACTGATTTGTTTTTGTCTTGTTTTTGAATGTCAGAAATGTATATTTGTGAATGTTGAGATGTTATATTGGTTTCACTGGTAAAAATAAATAATTGAAATGGGTATATATTTGTTTTTTGTCAAGTTGCCTAATAATTATGCACAGTAATAGTCACCTGCACACACAGATATCCCCCTAAAATAGCTAAAACTAAAAACAAACTAAAAACTACTTCCAAAAATATTCAGCTTTGATATTAATGAGTTTTTTGGGTTCATTGAGAACATGGTTGTTGTTCAATAATAAAATTAATCCTCAAAAATACAACTTGCCTAATAATTCTGCACTCCCTGTATAGGAACAAGCTATCCCATAAAGGTGAACAGGACATCTTGCAATTACACCTGCTCACCACTGTGATGTCGACAGCGGGCAGATAAACAATGATCGGAGCGCTGCCTTCTCTTCAACCAGCTGATCGGCAGAGGCGCTGGGTGTCAGATTCCTGCCGATCTGATATTTTTGACCTAACCTGAGGAAAGGTCATCAACCTAAAATCCTGGTAAACCCCTTTAAAGGGGTTATCTGGGATCATACAATTGTACCCAAACAGCATCAAATGTGATAGAATGAAAAAAATAAAAAAATAAACCATTACTTATCTATTAAATCCTCACTGTTTTAGCATCAATGGTTTGGTAGTCCCTACCGGTCTTCGCTGACTTCGCTGCAGCCAATCAGTGTTCTCAATGGCCTAAAGCTGTGCATCACTGCTGAGACCAGGAACTGGCTGCAGTGGTCACGAGCATGTATGGCACACCACTGCTTCAGTACTCAAAGACTGGCGGAGCTCCAAGGGATTTAAAAGACAAGCTAAGACTATTTTTATGGTATCACATTACTGCTCTTAGGCTACTTTTACACCAGAATTTTAGCTGGATCCGTCATGGATCAGCAAAAACGCTTCCATCATAATAATACAACCATCTGCATTCGTTCTGAACGAATCAGGTTGTATTATCTCTAAAATAACCAAGACGGATCAGTTTCTAAAACCATTGTAAGTCAATGGAGGACAGATCCGTTTTCTTTTGTGTCCACCACATCGCAGACAGAAAAACGCTGCTTGCAGCGTTATTCTGTCCACAATGGGGAGGCAACCAAACCAAACAGAATGCATTCTGGAGCACTCAGTTTCGTTCAGTTCAGTTTTGTCCCCATTGATAATGGATAGGGACAAATTGGAAGCGTTTTCCCCCCGCTACGGAGATCCTATGACGAATCTCAATAGAGGAAAGGAAAAGCGCAAATGTGAAAGTAGCCTTAGGATATTGTGGTTAAAAAAATAAAAAATAAAATCACAGAAAACCCATTTAAAGGACTAATAAGAGAAAATCAGTAATAATGTTGGCAACGATTTGCAACATCCCTATAAATAAAAGGTGACAATGTAAAACAAAGCTAGAGTGCTGTAAAGTATGTGTAAGTATCTAAATGCGAGTCTTAGGGTACTTTCACACTTGCGTTAAAAGTTTTCCGGTATTGAGTTCCATCGTAGGGGCTCAATACCAGAAAAAACGTATCAGTTTGGTCCTGATGCATTCTGAATGGAGAGCATCAGGATGTCTTCTGTTCCGTCCCTTTTACAATATTTGGCCTGAGAAAATACCGCGGCATGCTGCAGTATTTTCTCCGTCCAAAATTCTGGAACACTTGCCGGAATTTCCATTGAAAATTAAAATTACCACATTGATGGATCCGGTCTCCTGGTCTGCGCAGACTTTAATAATGTGAAAAAAATATATACCGGATCCGTTTTTCAGAATGACACCTGGAGAGACGGATCCGGTATTTCAATGCATTTGTCAGACGGATCCGTAAACAAATGCAATCCGTTTGCATACAGATTTCCGGATCCGACAGGCATTTCCGGCAATGGAACTGCCCGCCATAATCCAACAACGTTAGTGTGAAAGGGGCCTTATTGTAAAGGTGCTTCTGTGATGACCACATACCGTTTGCTCTGACGCTTCTCCTACGTTGTCATATTCCAGAATAGCTTTATACAGTGTATTAAGTAAATGAGACGCTCTCACAACATTCCTGGTGTCCGGAGGCACCTCTGCAATGCCAGTGCTGAAAACTTTATGCAAGACTTTAAGCTGCGCAAGCCGAGGAGCCAACTTCTCAACCACCATTGCCAAAGTGATGGTTTCATCTGGGCACACAAAATGAACACAAGAAAATCTACATTAACATCTTTTACGATTTCATTAGTACATGCCGCGGTACTGAATCATGAGCAATTACCTTTATTAATAATGCATTTCTCAATCTCGGAAAGGTCTTCCTTAAAGCTCATGAAGTATTTATACAAAGCCCACATAAAAGCCTGATATGTTCGGAAGGGGGCTTCAGCGCCTTTCTTTGTAGTTGGTAGCGTTCCTGGCAGTGAATTCTCAGCACAATGACCAGTTACGTCATCCATAAATTTCTGAAGTCTGAACACGACTTGGCCATAGGCTGCGATTTGTTCAAGCACAGACCTAAGGCAATTCTGATGGGAAAAAAGAAAAATACAATTTTTGCAGTCAATTATGCAGTGATAAAGCATTACTGTGAGCACTTTTTATTTTCCTAGTCCCTGGAGATTTATCAAAACTGGTGTACAGGAAAACTGGCTTGGTTGCCCATAGCAACCAATCAGATTCCACCTTTCATTTTTCAGAGCTGTTTTTTATTTTATTTTTTAAGTGGCTATATATGTATCACGGGCTAAATAAGTTCACCACAAAGGTTGGGTATAATATATTGGTATTAGGGTTAGGTTGATCATTATGAATTTATTTATAATTACAGTAAAAAGTTTTTCTGCATGAATTTATACATCACTTTTTAGCACTTATTTATTAGCTTGGCACTTTTTCACTTTTGTTGAACTTTCTATAAATTTCATTGTAGGTATATGATGGCTAGGCATTAAAAAACATGATTTTATCAAGGGGTTAATATAATTATGAAAACTAGATTTTTGTTCTTACCGTAAAATCTGTTTCTCTTCCGTTCATTGGGGGACACAGGCTTGACCGTGGGTATAGCTGCGCCACTAGGAGGCAACACTAAGCACAAAAGTGTGAGCTCATCCCGCCAGCTATACACTTCCTACAGGGACTAAGCTAAAACGAGATTTTTGTGAAACTCACCTGTAAAATCTCTTTCTCTCTTAGTTCATTGGGGGACACAGGACCGTGGGTATAGCTGCTTGCTGCCACTAGGAGGCGACACTAGGCTGAAAAGTGATATGCTCTCTCCAGGCTCCAGGGGAGGAGCTATCAGTTTTTGCCCAAGCAATAGGAGTAGAAGAAAAAAAATAAAAACATACGGTAAACAACCAATAACTGGCCAACGCCAGTCGGATCGAACCAGAACTGAGGGCCATACTGGCTCTACAACCGCCATCATGTACGGCAAACAGAAATTACTGGGTGGGAGCTGTGTCCCCCAATGAACTAAGTGAGAAAGAGATTTTACAGGTGAGTTTCACAAAAATCTCGTTTTCATGCTCGTATCATTGGGGGACACAGGACGGTGAGACGTCCTAGAGCAGTCCACGGGGAGGGAAACAAGTCACATGCCCATGGAGAAAAACGCCCTCGAGGATGCGTAACTCACATGGCTGATGGAGAGCTCGGTCTGTATAATGCAAGGGAGAAAGAAAAGAAATCCATGTCTGATGACGTGGAAGGGCGACAACCTTCTGCAAAGAAAGAGGATACTGGGCGGAGCACTGCCTTATGTTCATGATAAAAGAAAAAAGTACGTACAAGAAGGCGTATCAACTCCAAAAAAACGCCACCAAACAGCTGGCTCCTGGCCGCAACTGTGGAAGTAGAACTAAAAAGCCAGGTCCGCAGGATCCTCCTCTGGCCAAGAGAACGCCCCCTACGGAGCGGAATATTGGTAGACCAATGCCCTTATAGCCGTAGAGGCTTGTGGTGAGACTTCTAGTGAGAGAAGCTGCCCGAGAAACCACTGAGAAAAAAAAAAAACACCTGAGCCAGGCATGCCCCACTGCAGGCCAAAGAATTAATACCTCGAGAGAAAGGTAAAGTAAAGCCGATGTGAGCATCACCGGTGATGGGAAGCCCCATCAGTGACCATATATTGACAATATGACAACCCTGCCTGGAAGGGCAAATGAGTGGAACAAAGATGAGAGAAATACTCTTGCCGGGTGGAGTGCGACGTCCAACGCCTCCACCGTACCCGAGGAACCCTGGGTATATGGAAAAAAAACAGAGATGGGCTTCCAGAGTTGTACAACCCATGGCTACTGGTCAGCTAGACAGAAGGAGAAGGTGATCAGTTATCCAGCTCGAGGAGAGACAGGGAAGGAAAAGGGTGTTCCGTTCCAGGGACGAAAACCCTACCAGCGGTGGCAACTCGTGACAGACACCCGCTCTACCAGTCGTGGGAAGGCTCTCAGTCCACCGCCGGAATGAGCAGTGAAAGAATGACCACCATTGGCTTGAGGTGACGTAGACATTACTGATATCTGAAGAGAGGTAGCACCGATGGCGTCACGGCATCACTAGTAGAACCCAAGTCCCGTTTATAACGGCAATCTAGTGGTTGACGAGTGCCGCAGGGACTAAGCTACCCAGTAGAACGCACTCGAAGGTAGGTGCTGATCAGCAATGGCAATTACGCCATCGCCACGCCCGAGTTGATGACAGAAGGACAACAGTTGTCAGAGCAACGGTCCCTTATCGGTAGTGTAAACCAGAAAGAGACCAGAACTAAAGCCCGTTCCCATCTGAGACTGGCGCTCTACAGAATCTAGTGGTAATGCGATACTCCGTTTGAAGATGAGGCCATCCAAGGGAAGCCACAAGAGTAATGCTCATGCCGTACTCCAGCTGAGGAGTAGGCCACACCGTAGAGGTCACTGATTCTCGTGTTAGAGGAATCAGTCACCTGACGAAAGAGCTGTGCAGTAGGAACCTTAGCATGTAATGGTGACGCAAACACCCCTTGTGCAGTAGGAGCTACCACATGCTCCGCCAGCGTAAAACTGAGGGGAAGGCCTGAGGACATCCAGTAGAAGTCATGGTATCATGCTGTTTCAGTTAGTAGAGCTAACCTTAAACCCTCCACCTGAAAAGGGTGCTGAATAGGAGCAACCGCCGAAGTAGTGCCAGGGTAGAACCCCTACCTGAGGGGGCTGTCCCACTACAGCGATTACGATCATCTAGCCCTAGCGTGAAGACTTCCCCGCGAAGGAGAACCCGTTGTAGTAGTCACTGCAGAGTGCCAGCATAACACCCTCACCTAGATAAGGAAGAGTGGTGGACGAAGCATCCAGAGTCAGTGGAATATTCTGCTTGCTGGATCGTGATCACAGTATTCTGTGTAATGTGACTGACCAGAAACGGTGGAGGCTCATGGGGATGGGGGGTCTCTAGGATAAGTGTTGCTGGGTGACCCGCCTGAGAGCACAAAGGTCAACATTTGTGTGTCCCCAACCAGTGCCGGAAGAAAAGAGGGATACAATATGGGAGTAGCCATAGTATCCAGTGGCAGTATCCATATGCCACTAGATGGAGAGTACCAGGCACCAGTGGGTACCGACTGTTGCCACGGACCACCTGTGAAGGAAGCCAAGGCATCTAGTGTCGTGGCGTAGTTGAATTATAGCATGCAAAGATGCTTAGTGATTCCCCCGTTAATGGATCATTTGTAGAGGGTAATGCCACAGGAAGTATGTGATGGCAAATGAGTGATGGAATAGCAACCAATGGTAGTGCAATCCCCCGGTTAAGGAAGGGGGTAGTGCGATAGTCAGAACCGCAATCTATGGAAGTGCAATTACCCACCCTATGGAGGGGGGTAATGCCTACGGTAAGCACTGCACTCAGTGGCAGTGCAATCACTCCACCTATGATGGGGAGTAACATATCCAGCAAGTACTGTAACCCGAGGTAGTGCAAATACATCACCTATCAAAGGGGGTAACGCACCCAGCAGGAACTTGCATATGACGAGTTCTGTACCCGGTGGGAAGTGCAATTATTCCACCCCAGTAAGGAGGTAATGCATACGCAAACAATGCAACAGCAGTGAGAATGCCATAAAGCCACCTATACAAGAGGCTAATGCATACTGACAGTACTGTGCCCAGTGGAACTGCAATTCCGCCACTTACGGAACGGGGGACGCCTATGGCTGGCATTGAGACCAGTGCTAGTGAGGTCAGTCCACCTAAGGAAGGAGGTAATACATAAGGTAAGTATTGTATCCCGTAGAAGTGCAAATACCGCCTAAGGCAGGGGGTAATGATACACCAGTACCACCGGCTAGCACGGACGTAATCTTGTAAGATTGAACCGGATTCATGTCAGAGTCTGAGCGCGACCCTGGGATGAAGAGTGGGGGTTTGGAGGTGAGCCAGTAGGAATTATGTCCTGCTTCGGCCCGCTCGTGCGCAGTTCCACCTCTCAGCCTCTAGCCCATGGCTGTTGCAGGCTGTGCCGATGTTGATATAACAACCCAACTACCTCGGAGGTGGAATGGAACTAAAGGTCCACGTACCGGACTGCGCAGACGGTGTTCTATTAACCAAACGACCCAGGAGGGTGGATTGGGAACTTCCGTTGTATCGCGCAGGAGGAGAAATATCAATCAGACGACCCAGGAGGGTGGATTGGGAAGTTTTAGTTGTCCTTCACTGGCTTTGCGCAGGTGGAGCATTATCAACCAAACTGCCTGGAGGGCGGATTGGGAATCCTTCAGATGTCCTCCACTGAATTTTTGCAGGTGAAGCATTATCAACCACTGCCCCGGAGGGCGATTGGAAAACTGAGAAATCCTCAACTGTCCGGGATAGGGCACAGGCCCAGTTGGTACACCAGCCAGGGTGATCCTGCCAGTCGGAATACAGCGCTACCTGGATCGGTGTCCGGAATGCGGCCGCCTGTGTCCACTGGCCGCGGAAGCCCACCCCATGTGCCGGAAGAAAAAACTAGATTTTTGTATAACTTACCAGTAAAATCTCTTTCTCGCTCTTCCTTGGGGGACACAGGAAACCTTGGGTATAGCTCATCTCCATAGGAGGCGTGACACTAAGTGAAAGACTGTTAAGCCCCTCCTCCAGCAGCTATACCCTCAGCCTGGAGCGAGAGACTACCAGTTATGTGCCCAAGTAGTTAAAACAAAGGCAAGGATCAACCAAATTAACACCAACAAGTCAAAACACCCGTCAGGGCAACCAAAACAATGGGTGGGTGCTGTGTCCCCCAAGGAAGAGCGAGAAAGAGATTTTACTGGTAAGTTATACAAAAATCTCGTTTTCTCGCCCAATTCCTTGGGGGACACAGGAAACCTTGGGACGTTCAAAAGCAGTCCAAAAAGAGGGAGGGACCACAACCCAAGATGAATTAAAGCACTATAGGCTTTAAGGCACCGCCGCCTGCAAGACCAGGTGGCCCAAAGCAGCATCCGCCGATGCATAAGTGTTCACCCTGTAGAACTTGGTGAAAGTGTGCAAAGAAGACCAGGTGGCCGCCTTACACAATTGTTCAGCCGAAGCTCGATTTCGCTGAGCCCAGGAAGCCCCGACCGCTCTGGTAGAATGAGCAGTAACACCAAAGGGCGGCTCCCTGCCCTTAGCACGGTAAGCCTCGGCAATAGCCATCTTGATGAAGCGGGCAATAACCACTTTAGATGCCGCCAGTCCCCTGCGCGGACCCTCCGGAACCACAAATAGAGAATCCGAGCGCCGAAAGGGTCTAGTTACATCCAAGTAGATCCTCAGAGCCCTAACAACATCCAGACGGTGAAGATCCCGTTCCCGAGGATGAGACGGGGACGGGCACAGAGAAGGAAGGACAATATCTTCATTCAAGTGAAAAGCGGACACCACCTTCGGAAGGAAATCCGGAACCGGGCGGAGAACCACTTTGTCCTGGTGAAAAATCAAGAGGGGTTCTACGCAAGAAAGTGCCGCCAATTCAGACACACGCCGAAGAGACGTGATGGCAACGAGGAAAAAAACTTTGCAAGATAACAAGCGAAGGGAAACCCTACGCAGAGGCTCGAAAGGAGAAGATTGGAGAGCCGTCAGCACAACATTAAGATCCCAAGATGGAACGGAAGCGCGATACGGGGGAGCATAGTGAGCAACCCCCTGAAGAAAGGTCTTAACTGGACCGAGCGGAGCCAGAGGGCGCTGGAAGAGGATCGAAAGCGCTGAGATCTGACCCTTTAGGGTACTGAGACCCAAACCTATGTCCAGACCAGACTGCAAGAAGGATAAAATCGTGGGGAGAGAAAACCGAAGGGGATGAACATCCAAGGTCTCACAGAAGTTCAAATAGGCCCGCCAGGTTCGGTAATAAATCCTGGACGATGCCGGTTTACGCGCACGAATCATGGTACGGACCACATCAGCAGAAAACCCCCGCCGCGTTAGGACTGCGGTTTCAATAGCCACGCCGCTAAACGTAGCGACCCTAAATGCTGGTGGAAGATCGGCCCTTGAGAGAGGAGATCTTCTCTTAGAGGCAGAGGCAAGGGAGCGTCTGCCAGGAGCAGCATAAGGTCGGCGTACCAAGGACGACGAGGCCAATCCGGGGCTATTAGGATCGCCGGCGTGCCTTCTGCCACGATCTTCCGAAGGACTCGTGGAAGAAGAGGCAGGGGCGGAAAAACGTAAAGGAGAGAGAACCCCGTCCAGGGAAGGACGAGTGCGTCCGCGCCGTAAGCGTCCGGATCCTTGGCTCTGGCCATGAAGTGAGAGGAGAACCGCCCTCAGCTCCAGAACGTTGATCGGCAGTTTGGACTCCGATGGAGACCAAGTGCCTTGTACGGACCGAGGAGGAAACACCCCCCCCCCAACCCCGCAGACTGGCATCGGTGGTAATCACCAACCAGGTTATCGGCAAAAAGGATTTCCCTTGGAGAGGGGTCCGCAACCACCAGAGGAGCGAACCTGGGGGGGAAGGGGAAAAAGCCGATCCAGACTCTCCTGGGACTTGTCCCAGGCGGACAGAATGGCAGTCTGAAAGGTGCGGGAGTGATACTGCGCGTAGGGGATTGCTTCGAAACAGGACACCATCTGTCCCAGGACCCGCATGCTGAACCGGAAAGAAGGATGGCGGTGGGTCAGAAGGCTCCGAACCGACCGATGAAGGAGCTGGCGCTTTTCTGACGGAAGCCGAACCTCCGCTGCCTCTGTATCCAGCAGCATCCCCAGAAAGATCAGTTGTCTGGATGGAACAAGAGAGGATTTGGGAAGATTGTTGATAATCCAACCGAACCGGCGTAAGGTTTGTAGCGAGAGGTCCACACTGGCAGATGTCAGTGACAGAGAGGGTGCCTTGATAAGGAGATCGTCCAAATATGGAAGAAGAAAAACTCCCCTGGAACGAAGTAAGGCGAGGACAGGTGCTAGGACCTTTGTGAAAACGCGAGGGGCCGTTGCCAGCCCGAAGGGGAGGGCAACGAACTGGTAGTGGTCGGACCCCACTGCAAAGCGCAGAAAGCACTGATGACACCGAGCGATTGGAATATGAAGGTAGGCGTCCTGGATGTCGATAGAGGCCAGGAACTCCCCTTTTTTCAGAGAGGCCACCACCGACCTGAGAGACTCCATCCGGAACCGCTGAAGACGAAGGAAACGGTTTAACCGTTTTAGATCCAGAATGGGACGAACCGAGCCTTCTTTTTTGGGGACCACAAAAAGGTTCGAATAGAACCCCTTGAATCTTTCTTCCATAGGAACCGGAGCGATGACCCCTTTGTCCAGAAGGGTACGAGTGGCAGTAAAGAAGTCGGCCGCCCCTTGGGGATCCCGGGGAACCCGGGAGCGAAAGAACGGAACTGGGGGAAGGGACGCAAACTCGAGTTTGTACCCGGAAGACACAACCTCGAGAGCCCAGGCGTCGGAGACGTGCGCCTGCCAGAAGTCCCTGAACAGGAGGAGACGTCCCCCCAGGTAGGGTTCTGCTTGGTCGCGGGAGGGCGAGCAGGCTGTGACTTGCGCCAGGAGGGCTGGGTCCGAAAAAAAGGTTTCTTACGTCTGTCTTGGACAGGGTTAGAGGATGGACCTGAAGTGGTGCGAGGTGCGGGAGCCCTGCGGGAAGACCTGAAGCGAGAAAAGGTGGGACGGCCTCGAGTGGTGCTCCTAGTCCTGGATTGGGGAAGATGTGTACTCTTCCCTCCCGTGGCTTCGGAGATGATTTCATCCAAGCGGGTCCCGAACAATCGAGAGCCAGTGAAGGGAAGGCCAGTAAGAGACCGCTTTGACGTGGCGTCCGCCGTCCAAACCTTTAACCAAAGCTCCCTCCTAGCCGAAACGGCCAGGGCAGACGAACGGGCTATAAGAGCCCCCGCATCCAGGGATGCCTCACAGACAAATTTGCCGGCTTGAACAATAAGTTGGGCTAGAGCACGGAGGTCCTGAATAGGGACGTCGGATTCAAGCTCCTGATCCAGCTGAGACGCCCACTCCGAAACCGCTTTTCCAGCCCAAGCGGAGGCAAAGACTGGCCTGAGGGCGGAACCGGAGGCTGCAAAGATACCCTTTGTAATGGCCTCTATACGGCGATCTTCCGTGGATTGTAAGGAAGAACCATCTGCAACGGGAATAGCCGTGCTTTTGGACAAACGGGCCACAGGGGGGGTCGACTTTAGGTGGTGACGCCCAGTTTGTAATGCAATCTGCCGGGAATGGATAACAGATATCCAACTTCTTTGGCGGGGTAAAACGGGCATCAGGACGGGCCCAGGCCTTAGAAACCACTGATGAAAAGTCAGCGTGGAGGGGAAAAACCGCAGACGCCTGTTTTTGGCGAAAAAAGGAAACACTGTTTTTTTCAGAATTAGGAGGATCATCGTGAATCTTAAAAGGTATCACGGATATTGTTAATAAGATGGCCCACGGCAGAAGCCAGCTTTGAAGGCAAGGCCGAGTCCATATCCCAATCAGAATCGACTAGCTCCCCTTCAGAGGGCATATCCTGTAATGAGGAAGGGCCCGACTGAGAGCGCACCCTTGGGGGTGATACCGAAGCATCCGAGGATGATAGGTGCTCCGCCCTGGACCGCTTCTGGGGTTGACGGGCTCTGGAGGTGTCGCCTGGAGAGAGAGACTCAGACGGGTCAGCTAAGGTAGCGGACCCGGAGGGCCCAGCAGGGGAATTATCCGGCTGCGGTAAGGGCAATGCATCTGCAAGGCGGCCCACAACGTTAGTGAGACTGACCACAGCCTGGGAAGGGGATCTAGCCCAGTCAGGGGGATCCAAGAGGCCAGGGGGTGACACAGCAGATGGCGGACCCTGTAATGGGGCTTTGCAAGCCGAGCAATGCGGGTGCACAGCCACCTCACCATTCGACGTTTTCACCCTCTGTCCATCCAGCAGGGACGCCCCTTCAGCCACTGGCACCGAGGTGGCAGGGAGCTGGAGAGGGGCTTGCAGGTGGGCGACCCTTGTGCTGGCGGGATGCAGGGGAGCTGGGCTGCCCTGGTCCTCCTTTTCTTCTGTGGGGGAGGCAGCAGTGCGGATAACCGGCACTGGCGCAGCTCAACCCCGGGAAAACAGAGAGGTCTGTTGCGACTCTGTTGTCCCTGTTGAAAAAAGCAAAAAAATTGAAAGTAAAAAATAAAAAATAAAATAAAATCTTTAGCAAAGACAGCTCTGCAGTGCAGAGAGTGTCTTGCCTCCTTGACACTAAGCAAAAAACTGGTAGTCTCTCGCTCCAGGCTGAGGGTATAGCTGCTGGAGGAGGGGCTTAACAGTCTTTCACTTAGTGTCACGCCTCCTATGGAGATGAGCTATACCCAAGGTTTCCTGTGTCCCCCAAGGAATTGGGCGAGAAAACAGTGCAGCCCGGAGGAAAAAACACAGCGGTACCTGGATCGGTGTCCGGAATGCGGCCGTCTGTGTCCACGGGCCGCGGAAGCCCACCCCATGTGTCGGAAGAAAAAACAGTGCAGCCCGGAGAAAAAAAACGTAGGCCCGAATAAAACCGGGGCCTAGATTTTGCGGCGTCCGGCCAACTGCTTAGCAGGGAGGTCTGTCTCCTACGACACTAAGCTAAAAACTGATATGCTCTCTCCAGGCTGGAGGGGGTATAGCCGGTAGGGGAGGAGTTATCACTTTTCAGCCTAGTGTCACCTCCTAGTGGCAGCAAGCAGCTATACCGACAGTCCTGTGTCCCGCAATGATACGAGCGAGAAAACAGTTTGTGCAAAAGCAGTAGGAGAAGCAAAAAGAAAAAACAGGAAAACAAAACAATGTACAAACCCTGAATCACACAGGCCACAACGAGGCGTGTAACCACAGAAAGGGAGCTGTGTCCCCCAATGAACGGAAGAGAAACAGATTTTACAGTAAATACAAAAATCTATTTTTCTCATCCATATCATTGGGGGGGGGGCCGTGGGACGTTATGACGTTACACAGCAATCCCAGGGGTGGGCCATAAACGAAGAAGCCCTCTGGCCAATCAGAGAACCGCCGTCTGCAAAACTCTACGCCCCAGAGAAGCGTCAAAAGATGCAAAGGTGTGTAAAATTTTGAAAAGGTGTGCAAAGACTAACAGGTAGCCGCCCTGCACACCTGAAGGTTCGACGCCCCATGATGTATTGCCCAAGAGGCCCCCACTGCCCAAGCAGAATGAGCAGTAACCTGGAAGGGTGGAGCCCGGTCACTGATGCAGTACACTTCCACAATGGGCAAACAAATCCATCGGGAAATGGAAACTTTGGACCCAGCCAGCCCTCGTCTCAGTCTCTGGAATGACAAATAATGAATCAGTCCGTCGGAAAGAGGACGTCTGAGACAGATAGATGCGAACGGCCCTACCAAATCCAGAGAGAGTGTGGAGCGACTGCTCACGAGGATGAGACGGGGCAGTACAAAAGGAAGGGAGAATGATCTCTTTATTGAGATGGAATGCCGACACGACGTTCGGAAGGAAGGACTGGACAGGGAGAAGTACTACCTTGTCCTGATGGAGGAAAAGGAAGGGCGACCGACAGGAAAGAGCCGCTAGTTTCGACACACTACGGATGGAAGTGACTGCTACTAAAAAGGCCACCTTGTAGGACACGAAGCGAAGAGACACCTGCTGCAAAGGCTCAAACGTAGAGGACTGGAGAGCGCTGTGCACCAGATTAAGGTCCCAAATATTCAATGGAGGCCGGTAAGGGGGCGCAGTGTGCGCCACCCGCTGCAGAAAGGTCCGAACCGCAAAAAGTGAATGGAACGGGCCGAAACTTGCCCTTTGAGGGAACTGAGAGCCAGCCCCAAGTCCATGCCCGACTCCAGTAAAGACAAGAGTCGCGGCAACAAGAACAGAATGGGAGACAACTTGGTGGTGTTCGCACCAACTAAAGTAGGACTTCCAGGTCTGGTGATAGATCCGGGAGAACTACGGCTTCCTAGCCCGAATCATGGTCTGGACAACAGCATCCGAGAAACCCCGAGCCCTTAGTACGGTGGCTTCAACAGCCATGCCGTTAAATGTAGCGACCCTAAATTCGGGTGGAAGATCGGTCCCTGCGACAAGAGGTCCTCCCGAAGGGGAAGACGCCAGGGTTCGTCGGCGAGGAGGGAGACTAGGGATGCATGCCATACTCTGCGTGGCCAGTCCTGGGCCACGAGAGACGGGCAGACCTTCAAACCTAATTTTCCGGAGAAGATGCGGAAGAGGAGGGGACACGTAAGGAAACGTGAACTGCGTCCACGGGATCACAAGGGCATCCGACGCCCAAGCCAGAGGATCCTTGGACCTTACGACCAAGTTTTCTACCTTGCGGTTGAAGCGGGAGGCCATGAGATCCACATCCGGCTGACCTCATTGCTCGCAGATTGAGAGAAAGACCTGTGGATGCAGAGCCCATTCGCCGGGATCGATTCTCTCTCGGCTGAGAAATTTGGCGATCCAGTTGTCGACGCCGGGGATATGAACTGCCAACAGAGCTTGAACATGGCTCTCCACCCAGGAGAGGATGAGCGCTGCTTCCAACATGGCTGCGGGGCTCCAGGTGCCGCCCTGGTGATTTAGATATGCGACTGCTGTCAGATTAAACCCGAACTGGACAGGAGATGGTCTGTCCAATAAACCAGAGAGAGACGAATCGCCAGCAATTCTAGAATATTGATCGGAAGGGAGCGTTCCTTGCGGGACCAGGTGCCCTGGACCGAGAGATTGTCCAGAACTCCCCACCCCCCAGGCCTGGAGACTGGTGTCCGTAGTCAACACTATCCAGCGGAGGGGGAAGGAAGAAGTGGCCTGTTGTCAGCATCGGAGACATCAACTACCACCGAAGGTCTCGGCGCTTCGGGGCAGGGAGGCAGATGAGTCGATCCAGGGAGGCTAGGGAACGGTCCCAAATGGTCAGAATGTGCCGCTGAAGAGCCCTGGTATGGAACTGAGCGTAGGGCACTGCTTCGAAGGAAAAGACCATGTAGCCCAGAGTCCTCATGCACTGACGAATGGGAAGAGGCCGAGGCCGCAACAAGGAGAGGATCTGACGAGGGAGAGTGGAGAGTTTGTCCGGGAGCAAGAATATCTTGGCCCGATTGGTGTCGAACAGCATGCCCAGAAACATCAGCTGTCGAGATGCGTGAAGACATGACTGACAGGTTCAGAACCCACCTGAAGCGTTCCGGGGTGTCCCGGATGATGCGTAGGCTGTCTGCCTTTGTCCGGAGTGACGGACCCTTGATCAGGAAATCGTCCAAGTACGGAATCGCCAATATCCCCCTGGCATGAAGCAGAGCCATGACTGAGGCCAGTAGCTTGGTAAAGACCCTGGGAGCTGTGGCAAGACCGAATGGGAGGGCCACAAACTGGTAATGAAATGGTCCCATTGCGAACCGAAGATATTTCTGGTGACTGACGCATATGGGAACATGGAGGTAAGTGTCCTTGATGTCTATTGAGGACAGGTACTCCCCCGGGTCCATGGATGCAATGGCCAATCGCAGGGACGCCATCTGGAAAGGGCGGAGCCGAAGGAAGCAGTTGAGGGCTTTGAGGTCTAGGATGAGACGGACCGTTCCCTCCTTTTTGGGGACCACAAAGAGATTGAAGTAGAATCCGCGCAAACGGAACAATCACTCCCTGCCGCAGAAGGGTGGGAATAGCCTGAAAAAAGGAATGGGCGGCGGAGGGAAGCAAAAAAAAACAGGGAGGAGGTGGGGACCTGAACTCCAGTTTGTTACCCTCAGAGATTACTTTTCGTACCCAGACATCCGAGATGTGAGCTAGCCAGACATGCTGGAACAGAAGAAGAGGCGCCAGAGACCACACGTCATGCAGAGGAGGACTTGGGGGGTATAGGGCTTAAAGCCTTGCTGGCGAGGATGAGGCTTGAAAGATGGCTTGTGCTTCTGCTCTGGGGCAGATTTGTCGGCTGGCTGCTTCGGGCTGGAGGAACTCCGAAAGGGCCAAAAAAGAGGTTGGCTCTTTTTAGACCTGTTGACACGCGCTCTACTCTGCGGCAAATGGGTGCTTTTACCCCCTGTAGCATCAGAGATAATCTCATCCAGACGGTTGCCGAAAAGCCTGTTACCTGCAAAGGGGAGGAACGTCAAGGCCTGTTTAGAAGCATTAGAGAGGCCTCACAGATGTAAGAGCTGGCGTGGGAAAGTTGCACTGCAATATTTGAAAGTTCCTCCGAGAAGTCCCCCGAGGCGAGGCCCTGGCGTAGCTTGTTTGCCCAATCGGTTTAGCAAGGCGCTAAACCACGTAGAGGCAAAAACAGGGTGTAGGGCAGTGCCAACTGCTTCAAAAGATTTGGCAAAAGATTCCAATTTCTTATCCCTGGGGTCCGAGGAGGCCATAGGCAAGGTGGTATTCTTAACCAGGCGTGATACCGGAGGGTCAACAATAGGAGAGGAGGACCACTTCTTTGTTAAATCCTCTGGAAATGGATTATAAGACATCTAAGCGTTTCAGCAAAGCAAAACGCCTGTCAGGGAAGTTCCATTCCTTGGAAAGGGAGGAATCAAATTCCGGGTGGTTGGGGAAAACTTTTGGCGAGCGACAGGATCGCCTGGAGGAAAAACTAGAACCGGCAGGTGAGGCTGTAGGGTCCTCAACCTGTAAGATTTCTATAACCGCTGCAATGAGATTGTTTACCATAGCGGACAGTTTGGAAGACTGGTCCTCCAATGAGACAAAGTCAGCGTCTGACAACTTATCCTCAGAACACCCCTCTTCTAATGAGCACACGTCAGAGCAAGACTCCCTAAGAGGCGGCAGGGAGATGGAGAAAACTGGGGACGCAGACGCCCTTCAAGGAGAGGTTGGTCTGGCCCGTTTTTCAGGACATCCGCGATGGGCAGCAGCAGAGGGGTCCCCAGAGTCTGACTGGTCAGATGGTGGCCGCGCAGCCAAACGCCCCAGCATTTCCACAATGGCCCTGTTGGATTAGGAAACGTCCTGCACCATCTTAGACAGAGAGCGCACCCACTCCAGCTCTACCATGGGCTGGGAAGGGGGGGTGACTGGGACAGGGTCAGAGCAACTTGGCGGTGGAGCATAGCAAGAGGAGCAGAGGGGATCCAACTGACCGGATGGGAATTTTGAGAGACAAGAAGCACAGGCAAAATGTTGCACGGAAGTGACCGCAGGCTTTGGGGCCTGGCATCTGGGTTCAGACATAGTGAGTACCTGTAGTGAAAGGTAGGAGGGCTAAAGTTAGACCCTGTAGGAAGGGGGGAAAAAGCTTACCCGGCCTGTGTCCCTTACTGCAGCCTGTCCGGAAAAAACCTGGTGCCAGAGTTCGCAGAGGTCCTCCTGAGCAGGAGATGGGCGGAGTCAGAGAAAACGTACGAAGAATTTGCACCAGGAAGCTAGATGAAGGAGAGGGGAAGCATGGAGAACTAATGCCCCGCCCCCCTTATGGAGTCTGCGATAATTAAAAAGAGCCTCGGTGCACCAACTGGAGGTCTCTCCTCCCCACCACCCATATAGAGGTGCTGCCGCAAGGAACCCTGGCCGGGCGGATCAAAAGTAGGCAGCAGTAGAAGGCGGGGCCTCAATTTACAAGCGGCCCCGGCGGAGGAGAATAACATAACTCTGCAAAAGAACAGGTGGGGGCGGGCGCCATGCAGCTGTTAGCCCTTTCCCTGCCTGGGGGGACAAGGCTTCATAGGTGCCATCCACAGCAAATGTGACCTGAAAAGGGGGATTTGCTGCCAGGAATACTACCCACTATTTATTATTT
Organism: Bufo bufo; assembly: GCF_905171765.1. Lineage (NCBI taxonomy): Eukaryota > Metazoa > Chordata > Amphibia > Anura > Bufonidae > Bufo > Bufo bufo. The sequence continues at coordinate 456,129,984 of NC_053391.1, forward strand.
TTAATAATGATTGAAATGTGATTATATACATATATCATGAGAATTATTACACATTCTTCTTCATATTTATTACATTATACTTCCTTTTTTTTAAAATGTTTTCATGATTGTTTATCCACCATCAATTGTTCACGTACAGTGGTTCATGTATAAAAGGGTATATGGAACTAATAGAGCACGGTATGTGTTACTGCGATGCAAGCTGATGATGGAGCGGTGCGTTCCAGAGTGAAGCGCACGCCGGATGTCCAGGAGTACTGAGGCACGTGGCACGATAAGAGCGCAGTGCGCTCTCTTGCCCTGGGAGGTGGCAATGAGATGCGCTCCAGGGTGGAACGCATGCCGGATATCCATGAGCACTGTTGTACGCTCCTAGGTGAAGAATTACCGCTTCTATTTGATATATAAATTCCCTCTCTCTTCCTTTCTTTTTCATTATCTGGCCTTAGGTCTTTCCTGATCTTCAGGATTTATTTGTATTATATTGAGAAATCTAGCAGGTTAGGAGGTGGGAGGTCCCTAGTAATGGAAAGGATGTGATGTCATGCGTTCCAGAGTGGCACGCACGCCATGAACATCCAGGAAGCACATGTGCTGGCACTTTAATAAGGTATTCCCACTGATTTTTTATGTTATAGTAATTAGTAGGGTATATATAGCTAGTGAGCACACAGTGTATTCCTCCCCTGAAAAAGCGATATGCGAAACGCGGTTCGGGGTCAGAGCCACACTGGTCAGTATTACTTGTTTCATTATGTACTCCTTGATAATCTCTGTATAGGACATATTGCACTAGGCACTTTATTCTGATGTATTTATTGTAGAAATGTGACTTCTCCCTTCCAAATGTAATTTGTTTTACTTGAATGAAAGGGTTGCACAATGCAATTTTCGGTATCTTTCCAATCCCTTATAATGGTGAGGATGGGCACTACATATTAGTACTAGTCATCAATAGGTCTTTTCTTTGGTATATGATATATTCATTGTGGTTCGGTTTCTCTGCTGTATATGTATGCCGCTGCTACTGGTTTTTATAGGTTACTAGATATGTAATTAATAAAATATTTATTTAGACTGATCGTGTGCTGTGTATCTATTATGTTTGTTTTGGTGTGGGGATTCTAATTTAGCCGTGCACAGCCATTACCTTGTTTGGAGCTAGTGTATTTTTGGGGTCTGTTTTGGAAAATGAAAGGTGGAATCTGATTGGTTGCTAGGGGCAAATAAGCCCGTTTTCCTTTGCACCGCTTTTGATAAATCTCCCGCAAAGTATTCATAATCACATGACAGCAGTAATATTTCAGATCTTTTCAACAAGATACATGATTTAGAGGTGCTAGGAAAACATTTTCAGTAATTAATCTAACTAGTACGCAGGCAAATCTTAAAAGGGTTGTCCAGGACTCAAATACTGACGATCTATCCTTAGGATGGGCCATCAATAGCTGATCGGTGGGGGTCTGATGATCTGTAGGCCTCTGACATCACATCCATCAGTCACGTCGCCTTTCTGCTGCTCAGTATCTTTCAAGTGAATGGGGCTGAGCTGCAATACCAAGCACAGCTGCTATACAACGTAGGGCACGGTGCTTGGTATAGTATGAAGAGGTCGCACCTCTCATCTCAGCACTGTGGCCCTTCAAGCAGCTGAACCCCACCAATGTGAGATTTATCAGCTATCCTGAGGATAGGTCATCAATATCTGAGTCCTAGATTTAAATGTAGACGTCAGGATAAAAATAATCTTATCAACCTACATGTGTCATATGTGTCACAACAATGTCATTCCTGACAGTAACTTTTCCATCATTTAAGTGAAATATAAAAAGCTTCTTCACCCCTGAAAGTAACCTGAAAGAGACAAAATATAGTTTACTTAACATTAAAAAGAAAATAAATAAATAAAAATCACAGCAAAAAACTAAACTATGCCCGATGCAATAACATTACCTATTTTAAATTAAAGGGGTTCTGCAGTTTTTTTTAAACTGATGATCTATCCCTCTGGATAGATCATCAACATCTGATCGGCGTTGGTCCGACACCTGGGACCCCCACCATTAGCTGTTTGAGAAGGCAGCAGCAATGGCAGTAGCGCCCAGTGATGTCACGACTAGTATCACTGGCCTGGGCTAAGCTCTGTTCATTTGAATGGATCTTAGCCCCGCCCAGGCCACTGATACTAGTTGTGACGTCACTGGCCTTACAGTAAACAGCGAGAAGGCCGCGGCACTACTGCCAGCGCCGCTGCCTTCTCAAACAGCTGATCAGCAGGGGTCCCGGGTGTCGGACCCGTGCCGATCAGATGCTGATGATCTATCCAGAGGATAGATCATCAGTTTAAAAAAACTGCAGAAGCCCTTTAAAGCAGTTTTCCAGGAGCTCAAAGATGATAGGCAAGTCAGAACCTACAAGCTACTAATATTTATCTTCCTCCGATCTTGCTCCTTGCCTCAGCTCTGAATCTGTTACTAAACTACAGCACCTACAGGGAGTCTCGTGTAGTCTAAGACACCCCTCCTATCTCCTCATTGGTCTAGGGTGCTGCTCTCTACCTCCTTGTGGCAGCAATGTCCCCTCTCATTGGCTGTGGTGTTAACAGAAGTCTGTCACAGCTCCCCAGGAAGTCACTGAGTAGAACGCTAATGTCTATTACAGCAAAAATTTGATTTTTTTGTGCTTACCTGTAAAATCCTTTTCTCGCCGAGTTCATTGGGGGAAACAGGAGACCATGAGTATAGCTGCTGCCACTAGGAGGCGACACTAAGCAAAAAAGTGTTAGCTCATCCCCTCAGCTATACCCCTCCTGCAGACACTGAGCTAATCAGTTTATACAAAAGCAGTAGAAGCAGCCAGGAGCAGCCAACAGAGACCAATTGTAAGAAAGAGAGCTGGAGATGGGTCAGAACCAAGAACAGGTGGGACCCACCAAAAAGAACCAGCAATGTACTTACTGGGTGGGTGCTGTGTCCCCCAATGAACTCAGCGAGAAAATGATTTTACAGGTAAGCACAAAAAATACTATTTTCTGGCTCGTATCATTGGGGGACACAGAAGACCATGGGACGTTCCAAAGCAGTACCATTGGGAGGGAATAAAAGCCTAGAACAAATCTAAGGCCGGTCATAAGGCCCCGCACAGAAATGTGGGAAAAGGATGCATAGGAACTCTGAATAGGACAGGAAGAGCATGAACCAGGAAGGCCAGCCAGAGAGCGTAGAACGCACGGCATCTTAGACTGGGCAAAAAGAGTCTTCAAAAGATGTGGATAGCAGCACATAATATCCACAAGGATAAGCATGTCTGACGACTGAAGATGATGTGCGGAAGGTACTTCCGGATAACGAGGACCACAGAATTACTGTGGGGACCTGGACTGGAAACCCAGGATGTCTTGCATGGCAATAGGCCCCAAGGAAAACCGAGGGGTGTTTACTCAACAGAAATGAACCTGTAGAATCCGGGTATGCACGAGACCTGGCGAATGAGCAACAAGAAAACCCAGACACGACCTTACCAAATGTGTAAGTATCAGGATGAGATACTTCAACTCAGGAAAAAACTGAGAAAACTGGAAGGAATTACTGGGCAACTGGCAGAGGACTAGCCCTGTAGGTATCTCCAAGGTATGTGAGGAGACCCCTGTGGGCCAATTTGTAAAAGAAAATAGCGAGTAGCCACTCCCTTGTAAAGAATCCAGCACGAGAAGAGACTAAAAAGTATAGAATATGATCACTCATCAAGACAGAGATAAGGGATGGCTAAGGGGGATAAAAAGCCACAACGGGAATCAATCAGAGGTAGAAAAATGAAAAACCATAGACAAATGGGGAATAGTCTCAGAGGAAAAGACTGTCCCCGGGGATCAATAGCATCTCAGCCGTGCAGCAGAGAGCAATGCGGCAGAAGAGTGCAGCCAAAGCAACCTCCGCCACTAAACAAAAGGAAGACTGCGAGTGATGCTGGATCCAGAACCTTATCATCACTGGTATTAGATAGCCTGAGGAAACTCAAAAGAGAGCAGGCTACAACACATACACTCGCTGGAATACACTCATGGAACCCGATCCAAAAGATAAGGATCGCAGCATACATCTCTGCTTAAAAAGGAAAGGCCCCCTAGGAGCAGGTACTGTGGAAGACAGATGCCCCCACAGCCGTAGAGGTTTGTCGTGAGACTTCTAACAAAATAAGCTGCTTGATACTCCACAAACTGCCTGGATCAGGCAGACCCTGGTGATAGGTAGAAGCAAAACAGACACCAAAAATATCGGAGGTGTGTAGATTCGTCACAGACCATCTACTGTCACCGTGTAGCGACTCTTCCTGAAGGGGACAGTGCGGTCATCAGCAGAACGCACAGATTGGTCCCAGATAGGAGAAATACTTCTCCAGGAGAGAATGTCCGACATCACAAAAACACCAGAGAAAATCTGGACATAAGAAAAAAAAAATAGTGCAGGCGTTCCAGAACAGTAAGAACCCAACCTCAGGAGTAAGGACACTGGCCATGTAGACAGAAACATAATTTAGGGGAGCGCAATTACTCGCCTTGCGGACGCACATAACGTCGAAAGGGTGTTGCGTTCCAACAACTAAACATCTATCAGCATGCAACATGCGACAGAACCATAGTCCCGTCCAGTGAGGGGGGAAAAGCAGTTGATGCACAGTATGTGCCCTGAATAGGTGTGTCCCCTACATAAGGACATGTCAAAGCTAGTACTCATCTCTTAAAAGAGGCAGTATTGATGGTGTCACAGCATCAACAGTTAGCGCCAACGTCCTGCTTGAAATGAGAACCATGTGGTACACCAATGTCATAGAAATGAGGGGGTTATGCCAACCAGGGAGAACCCTGCAATAGTGCGCACCAGAAGTGAATGGCTCATCAGCTATATAGTATGCATACTAATGAAAATACCTGGTCAGAGAATGAAAGTACTACAGATGACAATATCTTTAGGAATGATTGGACAAATCGGCTAAAACTGCAAGCGCCAGCATAAAGACCCCACCTACTGGTGCAACGGCATCCATTGGTCGCGTAAAATGAGCCGGAGATCCACTTGAGAGGGAATGTAGACACAACCACCACACCTAGAACCAGTGTGAGAGTTCCACCTATAGAAGGAAAGAAGCGGTAGAAGCTACAGCATACAGAGCCAGTGCAAAAACATGGAACTGAACAGAAGGCAATGTGGTAGAAACCACAGAACCATATCCAGTGCAAATGCAAGGAGTGAGGAGGAAAGCAACGTGGGTGACACCATGGCTTGCAGGGGGTACGTAAGCCCCAAGCCTGAGAAGGGAACCACACAGTGGTAGACAAGGCACTTAGGGCTAAGGCAAATTCTCCACCTGAGAATGGGGCCAGACAGGAGTGGCCATAGGAACTAGTGCTAGCACAATACTCCACCTGTAGAGGAGGTCATACCGTAGAAGCCATAGTATACAGTCATAGCACCATACTCCACCTGATGAGGAGACCATACAGAAGGAGCCATGGTATGTAGTACCAACGAAAATACTCCACCCAAGGGGGAGACTTCAGTAGGAGCAGTGTGGCATGGAGTGCTAACACAAATCCTTCCCCTGAGAAGAAACCCATACAGATAGTAACCACCAAAAGAAGGGCTAGCGCAATACCTGAGAAGGCCATACAGTAGTAGCCATGATATGTAGCGCTAGCAGAAATACTCCATCTGAGAAGGAGGCTGTAGTAGCCACAAAAGCCAAAGTCAGGGTAGACACACCACCTGGGAATCAGGCCCTACAGTAGTAGCTACGATCTCTAGTGCTAGCATAAATACTCTACCTCCAGAAGAGGACATATAGTAGTAGCCATGGAAAGGAGTGCTAGACTAAATACGCAACCTGAAAAGGAGGAGAGCTAGAAGTGGAAACAGTATTCAGAGGCAGTGCAATACTCAATCCACTTGGTAGTAACCACCGAATTCTCTTCTAGGGCAGATACACCACCTAAGGAGGTGTCGAGTATCATAACCAACCATGTAGTGTGGAGTCCCACAGGGACTTAAAGCGGTGTGGTGGGGATACACCCTGAGAGGACAGAGACTGCCATGTCGGCAATCAAAACCTACAACAAAAAACAAAGGGAATAATGCGGTAGTAGCTGCAGTATCCAGTGGTTACGCCTGAAATCCGCTTGTGGGGGCAGACCAGTTAATAGTAGGTACCGTCTCTTCCCATACAGCCCCCGTGGAACAGGAAGAATATGATAGGAAATACAGTACCTGGTGCTGTTGCGTAGTAAACATAGTATCCAATGGTGGTGCAATTACTTCACCCGTTCATGTGAATACTTAACTTGTGGGAGTAGGTAACGCAGGATATACTATCCAGTGATAGAGCAATTACTCCGCATATGGAAAAGAATAATGCGACCGGCTGTGCAGTATACAGTGGTCGTGCAATTACGGCACCTATGAAGGGAGATAATGTGACAGGCTGAACAGTATCCAGTGGTTGTGTAATTACGCAGCCTACGGAGGGGGGTAATGCGACAGGCTGTACAGTATCCAGTGGTTGTGCGATTACGCTGCCTATGGAGGGGGGTAATGCAACTGGCGGTACAGTATGCAGTGGTAGTGCATTTACGCCACCTAAGAGAGAGGGGGCAATGCTACAGAGTGTGAGGCATCCAGTGGTAATTACTCCACCCGAGGTGTGAGTAACACGACAGGATGCACGGTATACGTGGGTAGTGCAATTAGTCCATCTATGGATGGAAGGTCATATGACGGAACGCACGGTATACATAGGTAGTGCCACTACTCCATCTATGGGAGGAGGGGAATATGGATGTACGGATGTACTGCAACCAGTAGTAGTGCAACTACTCCACTTAAGGAAGGAGGAACGCAGTGCCAGTGCGTGTCCATGGAAGGGGGGTTGCATGAAAAACATCCAGTGGACTTGTTGCAGGGAAGCGTGGCAGTATCCGCATAAGGGGGAGCGCACATGCACCGCCTTAGAGGGGTTAATTCTGCAACAGACACCGCACTCAGCACTTGATAGTGCCAGGATAACTTATTATTTATTTATTTTAATATAAACATAGTCGTGTATTCAAAAACTGACACCCCTAGCCCCAACTGAAGGCAAGAAGGGGTTAATTTTAAACTACACAGCCATGTAATGGTGAAGCCAGCCTCAGAAAGGGTTTAGTTTTTTGTTTTTTTTTCGGACAGAGAGGCCGGGGGCGGAGCTCAGCAGGCTTCTGGAGAAGGAGGCTGTTTGGGCGAGATTTGCGCCCAGGGGACAGTCCCCGTCAACCAAACTCCAGAATGGAAGTTGAGGCCTAATAGGCCACAAAGCCGGAGACTCGCGTAGGAGTGGGCCGACCAGAAGGAGAGAACGGTGGTGGGATTCTCGAACTCCAGACCTAGGAGACCTGGGACAGGCATCCTCGACGGCCGGCAGCTGGATGCAGCGGTCGCCCTAGGAGGGGATGTGACCGCTGGGAACTGGTACTGGTCAGCCCCGGAGGTAAGGGGTTGGACAGAGGGGTTCGCAAGGAGAGAACACGGGCCGGGAAGAAACAGCATTTGGCCGGACAATGGAGGGGTGGAGAGGGGAGGAGGGGGCAATACTTATCCTATCTTCATCCTCTTCTGTTCACCCCCCCCGCCCCCCCATGGTACCAGCAGGGTCACCTCTTCAGCTACTAACACCGTGATGGTAGTGAGGCTGGAGTGGAGGGGGGGGGGGGGTCTGCAGGTGACCCCACGGTTGGCGGGGTGCAGGGCAGCTGAGCCGCCCTGGTCCACTTTTGCCTTCTTGGGGAGGTCGGGCGGTGAGGGAAACAGACACCGGCCTTCCTCCCCGGGTAAACAAAGAGGCCAGGAGTCTCTGTTTCACGTACCTAAAGGGGAAAAAAAGGAAAAATAACAAAAGACGACATCCTGCAAAACAGGGAGGTCTGCCTCCTACAGACACTAAGCTAAAACTGATTAGCTCAGTGTATGCAGGAGGGATATAGCTGAGAGGAGGAGCCAACACTTTTTTTTGCCTAGTGTCACCTCCTAGTGGCAGCAGTAGCTATACCCATCAGTGAAAAAACATTATCAGGTAATGGCCACACATGCTGCAGCAAATGGGGCTTAAATGAAGATGCAATGGGTAAAGGTGGGTTTATATCGCACTGTCAGAACAAGGAACTGAAGAGGCACCAGTTGGAAATACAAGTTGCATACATTTTTTGTGGACAACGCGTTTTAGTTCCAGCATATGAGGTACCAGTATCAGTACCAGAGAACACCAATTGAAACGTGTTTGAAAAGCATTGTCAAAATAAAGTTTGTGCTACATCCATTTCCACCTGAAATCTCTGCAATTCCTTCTCCTGACAGCACAATGTAAACTCGCCTTTACCAACTGCATCTTCATTCAAGCTTGCTCTACAGTATCCCGAGGACTACAAACCTGACTACACTTTTACTGTTGTATGACCATAGCAGGTAAGAACACATTTGGCAAACACTGGTGTGCTCCAATATTATACAGACTATACAACTGTGTATTTTTATGCCTTTCACAGCAAATGAGGGTCAGTAAGAGGAGATGAGAGGGTCACTTTAAGGAAAATCTAAGCAATTTATAAAAATAAAAAAAAACCAACATGAAGCAGTGCAAGTTATCCGGATGCAATGCGTTTTTCACAGAATCCCAATTCACCTCTATGGAGCCAGGGCTGCATGTAATTTTTACGCACCGCAGAACTGATGTGTGACAAACAACACTCGCGTGCACAAACCCATTGAAATGAATGTGTCAGGATTCAGTGCAGGTGATATGCATTCACCTCACACATCGCACCTGCACGGAAAACTTGCTCGTGTGAACGGAGCCTAAAATTTGGTAGAGTAGCAATAAATAGGTGGAAGATGGGAAGAGTATGACTGCAACACAGGGTCACCATGGAAACATAATGGTCTGCATAGGAGCTGTAAACACAATATAAGGTAGTGTTTTTTTTTTGTTTTTTTTTAAGAAGATCATTTCCCAAGTTGTTTCATATTTCTATTTACCTAAATTGGATTAAAGGAGTTGTCCGAGTTATTTTTTTGTTCTACGGATGTTTCTAACTAGGCAAAATGTAGGGGGTTTACAATGGACTTACTTTATCTGCAGTGTCTCCTTTCTCAGATTTCACTGAGGGTCACATGACTTGTGACGTTAGCCTCTCTCCCTGCTCTGATGATGTTATGTACACAAGCATGAGAGACCAGATCTGTGTCTGTGCACATTGTCACAGTGCTGGCCATCCTCCCTGCACTGGTGAGCTTCTGCTGTCTGCCTTCTCCCTGGATTCTTCAGGAACGTTTAACCCCTTCTGCAGCACAGACTCAGGACTGAAGGCTTTGCCGAGTAACTGCAGGCAGGGAACAGACACAGGATCTGCCCTCCTCATTCACTCACTTTGCAGAGCAGGGGGAGGGGCAGATCTTGTTGTTATTGCTGGCAAACAAAGGGCTAGAAGAGAACCAGGAAAACGAGGAAATAGATTTTTTTTTTGCCTAAAACTTGCTCCGCTTAGTAATATATTGCTGACCATCAGATTTACAGTGCTATATATTTTTTTTTCATAACTCGGACAACCCTTTTAATGAAAATGGTTGCAAGGGAAGCTTCTAAATTTTGGGTAGGTTTTGATTCTGCTACTAGTGCCTTTATTTGAGTATCCCTTTCTTGATCAAAATCTTTTCGGTATCATAACAATGCTGGGGATACACCGGAGGTAGCTGCAATAACACTCTCCATGTCATTCTTGCCGATATAGTCAATCATAAGAAATGTCTACTTACCACAGCGTCTCCCGAATCACTTGGGTTTCAGTTACAAAGGTTTTCTCATCAGGTGTATAGAGAGGATCTGTTGTGTATAAATGCTGATCCCTAGATAATAAATACAGAATAATTTGATTATTAACTGCTCATGTTAAGGACTTATGCACACGGACGTATTTTTTCCCCGCATCCTGTGTGCAGGTTGTATGCAAACCCATTCACTTCAATGGGGCCATAAATGTATTTCTATTCCCTGTTATCCGCAAAACAACAGAACACGTCCTATTTTTGTCTGTTTTACAGACAAGGACAGGACTGTTCTATAGAGGCCAGGACGTTCGGCTAAACGCGGAACACAAATGGCCAATATTCGTGTTTTGCGAATCTGCAATTTGTGGACCGCGAAACAGGCTACGGTCGTGTGCATGAGCCCTAAAACAAATAAATACATGATAAAAATAATTAAAGGTGGACAAACACTTTAGATAGCTGTAGGCTGACCCTTAACCCCCCCCCCCCCTACACACATGCAAGCTCAGCCGAGCCAAAAGTAGGAGCAATGCCAAACACATTAGATGGTCGGCCAATTCAGCTGATCCTACCAATTTCGGCAGAAGCAGTCATCTATTTACAGTTCTCTTTTTTTTGTCTGCACTCCTTCATCAAAATCTACACCACACTGCTGGTAGTGAACCTGCCCTTAAAACAACTACTTTATAAACTACCTAGCTAGACAGAAAATAGGACACAAAGACTGAAGTGGTAGGAACAGAACACATTTCTTACCAGACAGCAGCTAGATTAGAATGTAAATGTAAACTGTGTGAAAATCTGCTAGCCCGAGGCGTCCAGTACTGAGGGACTACATGCTGCTCCAGCCAAGTACGTGCATCAGGCTCCCCAACTACAGGGAAAAGATACATTAGACATAGAGCAGTCTAGCACAATTATGAATTTAACACTGTAAAATTGAATGGGACACACACACACACACACACACACACACACACACACACAGAGTAAATACGGCAGAAGATTTAGAAGCCTCAATATGTGACCATGCAAGATAGTTGGCGCCCGTCTGGGACCAAGAATGGTCTGCATAGCTTCCTTATGCTATGTTTTTCTGTCTTCTCTATGATATCATCCCCTCTTCGCCTCATCATAGGTACAACAAATGGACTAATACAGAATGATAAGGTTGATGTCGCTTTTCTATCAACATGGATGTCATGTCCCCTAGTACTTGACAGTAACTGGACTGACGTTTACTTCATCCCCTCTCATCCTGCTCTGTCTACATTGATGGTGTCCTTTTCTTCCTGTGCAGGTGGTATGCAGATTCTAGCCCTTCTGACTGCACAAGTCAAGCATGCATTTTACTATGTTTCACCTGGCTGTGTTGATGTACAGCTGAGCATGCACACACCACACAAGATCATGGGTGTGCTCATGGGAGATGTAGTTTTTACTACTGTCAGCTGCAGGACGTGCCACAAAATTATGTGACCATTAGAAACTAGGATCAGAAGTTTTTAATCAATGGGATGACAGGTGAGAAGGCGACCCGTTTTATTAAAAGAACAGGGATCTAACAAAGTCTAAGAACCTCAGAGGAGGAGTTGTTGATGCTCATAAGGCTGGAAAAGGTTACAAAACCATCTCTAAAGAGTTTAGAGATTCCACCAATTTACAGTCAAACTGATTGTGTACAAATGCAGCAAACTAACAATGATTATTACCAGCCCCAGGAGTGGTCGACCAACAAAAATCATGCCAAGAGCAAGGAATGTAATAGTCTGTAAACTAAAGGAATCCAAGGTAACATCTAAGCAACTAAAAGGTCTCTCTCACATTAGCTAATGTTCATGTTCAGGTGTCCAGCATTAGTAGGACAATGGACAACAATCGTGTGCATTGCAGGACTGCAAGAGGAAAGCTGATTCTCTGAATAAAGAACACTGCTGAATTATATTTGGAGAAAGCAAAACACTGCATTCTAGCATGAAAACCTCATCCCATCTGTAAATCGATATGGTGACAGTATCATAGCTTGGGCCTGTTTTGCTGAATCTGCACCAGGACAGCTTGCCATCATTGATGGAACAATGAATTCTGAATTATACGAGCCAATACTAAAGGAAAAATATTGGGATATCTGTCCGTGAGATGAATCTCAAGAGAACGTGGGTCAGCAAGACAATGACCCTAAGCACAAGTCGTTCTACCAAAGAATGTTAAAGCAGAATAAAGGTAAAATTCCTCACCTTAAAGATGACCTTTCATGTTTTTTTTTGGTTTAGATAAATACCTTTACTTGCGGGGTATACCCCGCTGATGCTTCCACCCTGCCTGTTTTTTTCAAATATCGCTCCTACGCCCCGCTGTGCCCCCCTGCAGTTTTCCCGCTCAGTATGTTAATACTGTGCATCGGTACAGGGAGGAGGAGGAGACACCAGGGTTTCTCAATGCCGTACGAAAAACTTCCAGCAGCTGTGTCTTCATAAATGCATATACTTTATTCTCTGTTAAAAATCATATATCCCAAAACTACCAGGACGCGTTTCGGCAATATGCCTTCATCGACAGGTATGTAAAAGGATGTACCTGTTGATGAAGGCATATTGCCGAAATGCGTCCTGGTTGTTTTGGGACATATGATTTTTAACAGAGAATAAAATATATGCATTTATGAAGACACAGCTGCTGGGATTTTTCACATGGTATTGAGTGAAGATTGCTCCTTCCCTGTGCAGCGTGCACACACGAGCGAGCGCTTTGGCGTAACACCTTGGATAAATACCCCGCTTTTTATGGATCCAAGTGCACTGTAAAGAAAAAGTAATTTTCTCCATTCTATAAGAAAAGATCCCAAGACGTCATCTACCTGCGCCTGAAGTTGTAAGTACGTCATCCTCACACCGAGCCGGACTTTGGAATCAGCTGTGAGCGAGACGTGGGACGCGATCAACACCATAGCCGGGACGCCGGCATACAGCACGGAGCAAAACATTTTTCGCAAGTCCCATCAAGCTACAGGCAAAGGTAAGCCCACATAGTGGGTACATTTTTGTGAGGCATTATACTAAGTTAATGGAAGGAGAAGCAACGAACTGCACCTAATTATATATTTAGGACTTGTTCTCAGCAACTTAAATCAGATGCAACAGTATCCTGCAGACATAAAAGAGACTGGATACACTCTGTAAAGAGTATCAAGCGCAGAGGAAACATTATATATGTGGAATGCTATTCTTGTTGAATTGATACAGGACACTTAGCGGCATTTGAGCATATCTGCGGATTTTATTATTCAAATATAGGACTGAGTACACCACTATAAGTGGCATATTTTTAAAGATTGGTGTGTGATAATCATACCTATGAAATTATAGGAGAATATTGCCGAATTTCCATATACGAGTGCCCATCCATATTTTTTCTACATTTTTATCCAATTTTGAGGGGTGTTCTCAAATTTTGGTTGGTGCACCTACTTTGAGGGAACAGAGGTGAGTGGATCTCTCAACTCTTTTTTTCCAAGATTGCTCCTTCCCTGTGCAGCGTGCACACACGAGCGAGTGCCGGCCGGCTCTGCTATTTACTTAGGGTTTCTCAATGGGCGTCTCCTTCTCCCTGGCTGTGCCGCGGTCCAATCACAGCGGAGAGTGTCGCAGCCAGGGAAAAGGTGAGTTTTTAATTTATCTAAACTAAAAAAAAAAAAAAAACATGAAAGGTCCTCTTTAATCCAATAGAAATGTTGTGGAAGGACCTGAAGCAAGCAGTTCACGGGAGGAAACTCATCAACATAACAGAGTTGAAGCTGTTTTATACCAAAGAATCTGCTGAAATTCCTCCAAGCTGATGTGCAGGACTAATCAACAATTACTGGAAACGTTAAGTTGCAGTTATTTCTGCACAAGGGGTGGTCACCAGATACTGAACATAAAGGTTCACAACTTTTGCCACTCACAGACATGTGATATTGGTACATTTTCCACAAAAAGTCAATGGCCAAATGTATTATCATTAATTCACTTGTTTGATTTGGTTATCTTTATCTACTTTTAGGACTTGTGTGAAAATCTGATTGTAGTTTTAGATCAAAAGTATGCAGAAATATAGAAAATTCGGAAGGATTCACAAACTATAAACCACCACTTTATACCATCAGCATCCAATATGTGCTAACCAGCACTTTTCATCCATGAGGCCAATGTCTCCATCTCTACCAGAAGATACTTCAATGATAAGATCACTATACAGAATATGATGTAGTGAGTAGAAGAGGCACACAGGTCTGCACACAGAGACTGAATCATAAGCACATGCTCACCTTTCCATGATACTACAGGAGCAGTGGCCTTCTTTTCACCATCATCTTGTGGGGTCCTATCAACCTGTATTCCCGAGTCCTCCCTACTGAGGGTCTCTTGATCATCCTCCTCCTCACTTACATCAGACCACTCCTGAAATCATATAAAACAGAGTATTACAAAAGTATTATATTGGTTCTCTCGGTACTCCACCCTGCCCTTCAAAAAAATACTTGCACATTCATAGAACTGTCCAGACAAATTGTTTAATATCTGGGTCCTTACAGGAGTTCTATATCAAACTCCAGTGCTGAAAGTCTACGTGGTGTTTATGCTTTGTGGGGGGGGGGAGAAAGTGAAGAGATGAATTGTTATCATGGATCTCTAGGGATCCAGATGAGCACAGGAAATTAGGGAAAATTAGGATTTATTTAGATTGATGATTTGAATCCATTCTTTGGATTAAAAGGGCTTCTGTCACCCCACTAAACTCCTTTTTTTTTTTGTGTACTATCCTATCCTGCGATATTGCTATACATTATGTTATTAATAATTTTCGTTCAGTAGATTTGGCAAAAAACTAACTTTTATGATATGCTAATTACCTGTCTACCAGCAAGTAGGGCGTCTACTTGCTGGTAGCAGCCGCAGAAAACCGCCCCCTCCTCTTGTTGATTGACAGGGCCAGCCGGGATCTCCTCCTCCGGCCGGCCCTGTCAGCATTTTAAAAATCGCGCGCCTGTGTTGATTCGGCGCAGGCGCTCTGGATAAGGAGGCTCGCCTCCTCAGCACTCCCTCAGTGCGCCTGCGCCGATGACGTCACCGGAAGAGAAGACGTCATCGGCGCAGGCACACTGAAAGAGTGCTGAGGAGGCGAGCCTCCTTATCTCAGAGCGCCTGCGCCGAATCAACACAGGCGCGCGATTTTTGAAATGCTGACAGGGCCGGCCGGAGGAGGAGGAGATCGCGGCTGGCCCTGTCAATCAACAGGAGGAGGGGGCGGTTTTCTGCGGCTGCTACCAGCAAGTAGACGCCCTACTTGCTGATAGACAGGTAATTAGCATATCATAAAAGTAAGTTAGAGTTTTACTTCAGAGTTTTCGCTTCATTGGTTCAGTTCTTGCTGGGGGGGTTTTCTACGCAGATGTCTTCAGTTTTCATGCACTTTTCAAACGTGAGAAAAACTGAAGAATAACACTCAGCATCTTCTAGCAAGCTTCAGCGTGGTTCAGTTTTTTTTCACTGACCCGTTGGCTTAATTGGACCAGTCGTGCTTAAAACACAGATGTAGATAGAACATGCTGAAGTTTTTCCTGATCCAACAGATGGTCAGTAAAAAATGATGCTGTATGTACTTATTGAAATGAATGGGGTCAATGTTCAGTCCGAATGCTATGTGCTGTAAAAACAGACCGCATCCAGACAGAAACACCGCTTGTGTGAAATAAGCCTTTAGATGGTCTTTAGAAGGGTAAACCCTGTAGACAAAAGGATCTGAAGTCTTACCGGCGTGTCATCATCTGCACTGAGACCAATGTCTTCCCCTTCCATCAAGTATTTGCCCCAGTCAAAAGGCTCCTCTTCTTCTACAGATTATCAACACAACATGTCAGGAAAATTATCCAGTCGCACCCATTTCGCTATATTATCTCTACGAAATACTTTTTCATTAATTATCATTCAAACAAAATTTAAAAAATTATCCTCACACCAATGTAACATTTCATGCAGAAAAGATACAAAACCTTGTAGCACACTAGGGCTGCACGATATGGGAATTTTGTGTGATTGCGATTAGGGCCCTAAAAATTGCGATAACGATATGCGATGCGATATTTTAAGGGAATTGTGCTAGAGGTCTATTTGCTTGGATTTTCAAGGCAAAATCACATACAAATTACTCATAATGCTGAAGTGTAGTTATGCTCAACTCAAGAACTGAAATGCACAGTGTTTTTCAAAATAAAACATGTTTTACTAAAGCTTTTTGCCCTATAAGACGCACCTGCCCATAAGCCGCACCTAGGAAAATAAGAAAAAATAATAATTTCAACCAAAAGGTGTGCTTTTGGTGGGTTTTGAATTAATGGTGGTCTGTGGATGACACTATTATGGGGGATCTGTGGCTGACGCACTGTTATGGAGGGGGGGTGTCTCTGTGGCTGACGCACTGTTATGGAGGGGGGGTGTCTCTGTGGATGACGCACTGTTATGGAGGGGGGGTGTCTCTGTGGATGACGCACTGTTATGGAGGGGGGGGTGTCTCTGTGGATGACGCACTGTTATGGAGGGGGGGGTCTCTGTGGATGACGCACTGTTCTGGAGGGGAGGGTCTCTGTGGATGACGCACTGTTCTGGAGGGGAGGATCTCTGTGGATGACGCACTGTTCTGGAGGGGAGGGTCTCTGTGGATGACGCACTGTTCTGGAGGGGAGGGTCTCTGTGGATGACGCACTGTTCTGGAGGGGAGGGTCTCTGTGGATGACGCACTGTTCTGGAGGGGAGGGTCTCTGTGGATGACGCACTGTTCTGGAGGGGAGGGTCTCTGTGGATGACGCACTGTTCTGGAGGGGAGGGTCTCTGTGGATGACGCACTGTTCTGGAGGGGAGGGTCTCTGTGGATGACGCACTGTTCTGGAGGGGAGGGTCTCTGTGGATGACGCACTGTTCTGGAGGGGAGGGTCTCTGTGGATGACGCACTGTTCTGGAGGGGAGGGTCTCTGTGGATGACGCACTGTTCTGGAGGGGAGGGTCTCTGTGGATGACGCACTGTTCTGGAGGGGAGGGTCTCTGTGGATGACGCACTGTTCTGGAGGGGAGGGTCTCTGTGGATGACGCACTGTTCTGGAGGGGAGGGTCTCTGTGGATGACGCACTGTTCTGGAGGGGAGGGTCTCTGTGGATGACGCACTGTTCTGGAGGGGAGGGTCTCTGTGGATGACGCACTGTTCTGGAGGGGAGGGTCTCTGTGGATGACGCACTGTTCTGGAGGGGAGGGTCTCTGTGGATGACGCACTGTTCTGGAGGGGAGGGTCTCTGTGGATGACGCACTGTTCTGGAGGGGAGGGTCTCTGTGGATGACGCACTGTTCTGGAGGGGAGGGTCTCTGTGGATGACGCACTGTTCTGGAGGGGAGGGTCTCTGTGGATGACGCACTGTTCTGGAGGGGAGGGTCTCTGTGGATGACGCACTGTTCTGGAGGGGAGGGTCTCTGTGGATGACGCACTGTTCTGGAGGGGAGGGTCTCTGTGGATGACGCACTGTTCTGGAGGGGAGGGTCTCTGTGGATGACGCACTGTTCTGGAGGGGAGGGTCTCTGTGGATGACGCACTGTTCTGGAGGGGAGGGTCTCTGTGGATGACGCACTGTTCTGGAGGGGAGGGTCTCTGTGGATGACGCACTGTTCTGGAGGGGAGGGTCTCTGTGGATGACGCACTGTTCTGGAGGGGAGGGTCTCTGTGGATGACGCACTGTTCTGGAGGGGAGGGTCTCTGTGGATGACGCACTGTTCTGGAGGGGAGGGTCTCTGTGGATGACGCACTGTTCTGGAGGGGCTCTGTGGATGACGCACTGTTCTGGAGGGGCTCTGTGGATGACGCACTGTTCTGGAGGGGCCACCTGCTCCATTCATAAAGTGGGCGGCGCAGGTGCATGACGTAGTGAGTGACGCGCCGCCCACTGGATTACACATGATTATTATATTGTAACAATGCCTACAGGTTAGATAAGATTATATTACAGTGAGCGGGGCCGGTGCATTAGAATACAGGGACTGCAACGGTCCCTGCTGTCATTCCTAATCCAGATGCCGGCCCCCAGCCCCTCCTCCCTCTGTTGATACACCCGCCAACCGCGCTGTGCGGTGGCTGTGTATCATTGTAGGTAATCGCAGCATTTTTGGGTCGGGCAAATCGCAATCATCGATTATCGCGATAAGATTGCTTTGGCGATATATCGTGCAGGCCTATAGCACACTTATGGTTAATATTTGTAATGTCACATGTCTACACTTTTTTCCTGGGCTGGTGAAAAAAAGATAGCGGGGTTTATACGGAACGCTCCCATTCCAAAGGTGCTCCGATCTCTGATGTGCTCCACCTCCTGCTCCTGATTCAACGTGGCAGGATACGACTGGGAGTGATTTTGGGAGCAACACTTTTAAAAGTAATCTGTCACCAGGACATTGGACTATAATTTGCTGCAATACATGAGAAGTATTGCACACAAGTCCAGATCACTAGTTTTTATTTTCCTACTGTCCCCTGTTCCTCCACTGTCAGCGTATAAAGCTGCACTGAAATTCACTGTCAGGACTGCTGTGCATGAGTCCTCTCCATTATATTAGCACAGCAGTCCTGACCGTGTATTCCAGCACAGTTATAGGCACTGACAGCAGGGGAACGGGGGGCAGCAGGAAAACAAAAAATAGTCATCTTGGCTCCTTATGTGCAGTACTACTCATGTTTTACTGCAGATAATGGTCCAGAATCATGGCGACATATTCCTTTTAAAGGGGTTGCATGCCTTTTTCTTACTGTTGATCTACCCTTTGGATAGGTCATAAGCATCTGATCGGAGGGGGTCCGACACCAGGGACCCCAGTCGTTCAGCTGTTTGAGAAGGCAGCGTTGCTGTGGCCTTCTGGCAGCTGCCCGCAGGCCACTGACCTCACAACTATAGGTTACGTGGCCTGGGAGAAGCTTAGCCCATTTCAATTGCCAACACCCGGGACCCCTGCCGATCAGATGCTGATGACCTATCAAAAGGATTGATCATCAGTAAGAAAAAAAAAGCGGACAACCCCTTTAGGCTTTATTTAAATAAAAGAAAAACAAACATTCACAGAATTAAGCATTAGCAATTACCTGCTTGTTTCTTTCTTGGCTTTTCAATAAAGTCATTTTTGGCAGGTGAGTCAGACAAACCAAGAAGAAGAGACAGTATGGCATAATGAGTGTCTGTCTGCAAGAAAAGAGAGTAAATATGACAACAGAATGGTATAATACAGTATACAAGTACCTGATACACAGGGTGAAGAGAGGAACACCACAGGGATACTGACGACAATTACACAGCCCAAAAAAAAGGGGGCTCTGGACTTCCTGGAACAGAGAATGTGTCTAACAGCTATTTGGTGGGGTTGCTGGGTGTCAGACCCACACCAATCTGATATTGATGACCTATCCATATAATACTTCCAGAAGACTCATTTAAAAAGGACATCTGTCAGCAGACTTGTACCTATGAACCTGGCGGACCTGTTACATGTGCGCTTGGCAGCTGAAGGCATCTGTGCGCGTCCCATGTTGATATGTGTCCACATTGCTGAGAAAAATGATGTTTTAATACATGTAACTGAACCTCTAGGAGCAATGACCTTTGGTCGACAGGGCCAGGGGGTGAAAATGTCGTCACACCTGACCCTGTCAAAGTACAGAGGGCACAGCAGTTGCAGAGAGAGCAGAGCCTCTAGGTGTAACAGTAACGCCCCCTTTGCTCCTGGAGGCTCATCTGCATATATTAAAACATCATTTTTTTCTCAGCAATGCGGCCACATATAGTAACATAGTAACATAGTTTAGAAGGCTGAAAAAAAGACATCTGTCCATCCAGTTCAAACATGAGACCAACACAGATGCCTTCAGCTGCCAAGCGCACATGTAACAGGTCAGCCAGTTTCATAGGTACAAATCTGCTGACAGATGCCCTTTAGGGTCCATTCACACGTCAGCAAAATGGGTCCGCAATTTTGCGGAACAGGTGCGGACCCATTCATTTTAAAAGGGGCCGGAATTTCCGAAGCCGCCCAAAAATTTAATATATTTTCTATGAGAGTGCCAGCGATGTGCGGTCCGCAAAATGAGGAACGCACATTGCCGGTGTCCGTGTACAGACGTGTAAATGGACCCCTAATCATCCATACATAGCTAGTTCTTCTGTTAGCTGCCAAGTGGATACTATTTTATCCAGTCTAAACCATGTTTCTGAGCTAAAAAGCCTGCATTATACACTGATACATTTTACCTACTGACCCGGTTTCTAAAAGGTTCTATCTCCAGCTGTACAGCTAGCACCTGGGGCGTAAAAACCCAAGAGCAGAATATAAAATCAGTGATGCAGTCCTAACCTCAGTATCCGAGGAAAGGCAATTGCCCCCCAGGCCGCCCTAAAAAAAGTCAGTCTTTAACAAATTATTTTTTTATTTTAATTTAATTCCTCAGGGCCGCACCGCCGATCACCACAGGCGGCGCGGCCCTGTATGTAATTGCGGTGGGCAGCAGTGGTGGCGGGCAGTAGGAGATGAGCGCTTCCATTGTGGAAGTGCTCATCTCCATATTCATCTGTATCGCCGTCCTCAGGATAGCGATACAGATGGCTGTGCTGTGGGGCAGGGGAGGGAGAGGCGTGTTCCTCCCCTGTTCTTCTGATAGGCCGCAGGCACTAATGCCTGCAGACTATCAGAGGCCGGCTCAGGCAGCGCGATGACGTCATTATCATCGCGCCGCCTGAGCCGGGCAGCACACAACAGGGACACAGGCCGGAAGAGGCCTGCATCGCTGCTGATGGAGGTAAGTAGTGTTTTTTTTTCTTTGCGGGGGAAGCTGTCACTATGGCTATGGGGGAGCTGGCACTATGGCTATGGGGGAGCTGGCAATATGGGGGCATTTCTTACTGGCACATTATGGGAGGGCACCATGGGGGAGAGGAGCACTATGGGGGTATCTGGGGGCTCTAAAGGGGCTTTTTTAATTATTATAGGGAGAATTATTACTACTAGGGGGAATTATGGGGAGCTTTAGTACTACTGGGGGGCTATGAGGAACATGATTACTAGGGCACTATAGGGGCATTATTACTACTAAGTGTGCTCTGGCAGAGAATTATTTCTATTGGTGGGATTTTGGGGAGCACTGTTACTTTGGGGGCACCTTGGCATAGTATCAGCTTAGAACAATTATTTTTTGGGGACATTATCTTTATACTATTAGTGTCTGGGCGCAGTTATTTTTTTAGAGCACTGTGTGCCAATAATTGTTGAAGGGGGCACTATCTTTGTGGTAGTAGCATTTCCAGGGGGGACTGTTTCTGCAGTATAGTATTGGGGGTGGCAGGAAAGGGTGTTCAGAAGATGCAAAGATGATGGAAATGTGGGAAACTAATTTCTGTTTGTTAATCTCTGCAGAGACGGGAGATGGCAGAAAAATCTTCATGGCGGTCTGGTCTGAATGGAGAAGATAAAGAAAGAGAACGTCTACAACAAAGGTGACATCACTGGATGTAAGAGGTATGGGGCGCTATGTAGGAGAGGAGATGCTCCGGCTCCTCCTCCTGCCATTTGCAGAAGGAGGATTCAGAGCTGGGTGAGGACGGCCAAAGGGGGCAGCAGGCCACGGGCGGGTGGCAGATGGTGGGGGGAACCACAAGCCTTGAGCAGGATCAGGGGAGGGAGGAGAGCGGAGGAGCTTCCTGGCTGTAGCCTGCTGTTTATAGTATAATGTGAAGCAGGCAGTGCAGCCAGGACAGGTCTCCCCTCTCCGTATGATGTGTAGACAGGCCTCAACTATAGAATGTCAGCGGTACAGTGTGTGTTGGGAGTGGCCTATTATATGTAGGAGGGGCTTTTAATAATGGGCGGGGCTCAAATGGGCCACTTGACTGGATTTGCCCCCCAGGACTAAGGCTGCCAGCCCTCCCCTGCCTGGAGGGGGGGGGGGGAATGTGCTGTCAGGATACAGGTAGAGAAGAAAAGGTCCTCTCCCTGTGTAACTGTACATGACCCCAGGGGGAGAGGTAACATGGACTCCTGTGAATCAACACACATCCCTTCCATCAATCAGAGAGCATACTTGCATTTTCATTCACTGACTATTCCCATATACAATAGTTTTAAAAAAAATATATATAACTAATTGAAAAAAATGAAAAATCACAGTAATAAAAAAGTCAATGAAAAAAAAGAATGAAAAATCACGTCAACACCAAAAAAAAACAAACGCACAGCTCCGTCGACAATAAAATAAAAAGCTTATGGGTCTCTGAAAGATGATGCATTCGTTTCCTTCTAAAACTTGTATTGTGCAAAAGTAGTAGAACATAAAAAACCTATACATACAGTATTTGGTATCACCATAATCATACAAAAAGGTAAGGTAACAGCATCTTATAGTCAAAAAATCCGTATATTAGAACGTTGTAGAACTTATGATGATTAAAGGGGTTGTCTTTGACTCTGGTATTGATGAGAGGGGTCTGACTCCCGGCCGCCCTGTCAATCAGCTGCTTTGCATCTCTCAGGAATTCACAAATCAGAACATGATGAGACAATGGCACTTACTTTTGTCCCCTCTGTGCTTGGAAGAGGAAGGTTCAAAAACTCCTCAGTAAGACGCTTCCAGCTCTCAGCTTTACTCAGATCTGAATGGATCACAAACTTTTCATAGATCCTGTAAAAAGAGATCCATCTTTATACTCCCTTCATAATAGCCCTTACTTGTGATATAAGGAATAAGGAACAAGTTACCCATCCAAGGTCCTGTGTATCTGGTGACTGCTCACATCAAGAAACCGATGGAATCTAAAAGGAAGATAAAAGATAGACTGTTCATATCTCAGTCACACTGCAGAGGGTTATGCTGGACATGCACACTAGATGGACATCACCCAAACCTGCCAGACCAGCTGACCACTAATTATGTATGGGAGCCCTCCTGACTCACGCCTCACAGTAGATGTCTGATATATAAAGGATCAGGCTTTTTGCTCTTGGGGAGATCATCCATGCCAGAGGTATCTGATGGAGGCTTACTCCCCTATCCCCGTTCATAAAACAATCATGTTCAGCCCAGCCAAATATGCATGTGAATGGGGGGGAGAGACGCAGCTGGCGGCTCATGTGTATGGGGGGGAGAGACGCAGCTGGCGGCTCATGTGTATGGGGGGGAGAGACGCAGCTGGCGGCTCATGTGTATGGGGGGGAGAGACGCAGCTGGCGGCTCATGTGTATGGGGGGGAGAGACGCAGCTGGCGGCTCATGTGTATGGGGGGGAGAGACGCAGCTGGCGGCTCATGTGTATGGGGGGGAGAGACGCAGCTGGCGGCTCATGTGTATGGGGGGGAGAGACGCAGCTGGCGGCTCATGTGTATGGGGGGAGAGACGCAGCTGGCGGCTCATGTGTATGGGGCGAGGGGGAGAGACAAAGCTGGCGGCTCATGTGTATGGGGGGAGAGACGCAGCTGGCGGCTCATGTGTATGGGGCGAGGGGGAGAGACACAGCTGGCGGCTCATGTGTATGGGGGGAGAGACGCAGCTGGCGGCTCATGTGTATGGGGGGAGAGACGCAGCTGGCGGCTCATGTGTATGGGGGGAGAGACGCAGCTGGCGGCTCATGTGTATGGGGCGAGGGGGAGAGACAACTGCCGGCTCATGTGTACATATGTATGGACAAGGCAACATTCATTTGCGCCGACCTGTGAGCGGCCAAATGTAATAGGACAAGATGAATTATCCTTCTACAGCCAATCATACAGGACACAGGGAGACGTTCTGCTAGCCCTGTCAGTCAGAGGGACATCTCTCACTACAGGCATTCCTTGTGGAAAGACACAGATCAGGTAAGAACTTTCCGGCATCTGGGTCATCACAACCTATTAATACACAGACCTTGTGCACGGACCTGTCAATTAAACTAAGGCTACTTTCACACTCGCGCTTGGTCCGGATCCGTCATGGATCTGCACAGACGGATCATTTCAGATAATACAAAAGTCTGCATCCGTTCAGAACCGATCCATTTGTATTATCTTTAACATAGCCAAGGCGGTGAAAGTCAATGGAGGACAGATCCGTTTTCTATTGTGCCAGAGAAAATGGATCCGTCCCCATGGACTTACATTGTGTGTCAGAACGGATCCGTTTGGCTCAGTTTCGTCAGACGGACACCAAAACGCTGCAAGCAAAATTATAAACAGGGGCACAGCAATGACTGAACTGAGTGAAAGCACTGAGTGAAAGCACTCTTGGGTGTAATCCATCTGGACCCCGTAGCCTTGTTCACATTTACCTTATTTAACTTATCTTGGACCATATCTACAGTTAGCCAATTGAGTATATTATTGGATGTACTAAAAGCCCCAGCACAACAGATATCAGCTACTTTCTCTTCTTTTGTATATACTAAGCTAAAAACCCATTTAGTAACCTTGCCTTTTCCTTATCTTCAGTGATTACACCCCTTTACGATTATTTAGGGGACCTACCTGCTCAGATCTAGGTTTTTTAGCATTTATATTTAAAGAATTTTTTGGGATTTGTTTTGCTCTCTTTTGCCACCTGCTGTTCGTTTTGTATTTTTCCTAATTTTATTTAGTTTTTACAGATTTGATTAAGCCCTTTGTAATCTTAAAACGATTTTTGCCAATTATACAGGTTACCTAAAGGAATAATTTATTTACTGCAATTACTCATGGTGGATTTGAAGCTCTCCCTTTTCTCCTCAGTATTATTATGTGACAGTAGCTGCTCCCAGTCTATGC
This sequence comes from Bufo bufo, assembly GCF_905171765.1. Lineage (NCBI taxonomy): Eukaryota > Metazoa > Chordata > Amphibia > Anura > Bufonidae > Bufo > Bufo bufo. Next base: position 456,154,647 of record NC_053391.1, read on the forward strand.
CCTGAAATGATGCCATCAACCCAGGGAAATTAGCCTTTTTAAAATTCAGTGTCTTTACTCTCCCTGACAGAGTTTGCTTCTTATAGTTTAGGGGGAATATAATTATATTGTGGTCACTATTACCTAATGTTTCTTGAACAGTAACATTACCAACAAGCTCTGCATCATTAGAAATGACCAGATCCAACAGAGCATTGGCCCTAGTGGGAGCTTCTACAAACTGGCCCATAAAGTGGTTCTGCAGCAAGTTGAGGAATTTTCTCCCTTTTGACTGGGGTCATGATTCTGCCTCAACCGCAATGTCTGGGAAGTTAAAGGGTTTCTATCACTTGGTATGACATAATTAGCTGTCAGACACTAGCGATCTGCTAGTGTCTGCTCTGGCCAACCATCCTACTATAATCACTTGTGGGGCAGCGGTTTTGCTAAAAAACTAACTTTTATAAATATGCTAATGAGCCTCTAGGTGCTATGTGGGCGTCATTAGCACCTAGAGGCTCCGTCTACCTTCATACACAGCCGCCGCCCAGCGCGTCCCTCCAGCCCGCCCATGTCCTCCTCCGTGTGACGCAGCGGACGAGTTCTCGCGCATGCGCCGTGCACGGCTGTATTCGGCGCATTTGAGATCTCAGCTCGGAGCGGTCAGACATTCAATGCGCATGCGCGGCTGTATTCGGCGCATGCGCATTGAATGTCTGACCGCTCCGAGCTGAGATCTCAAATGCGCCGAATACAGCCGCGCACGGCGCATGCGCGAGAACTCGTCCGCTGCGTCACACGGAGGAGGACATGGGCGGGCTGGAGGGACGCGCTGGGCGGCGGCTGTGTATGAAGGTAGACGGAGCCTCTAGGTGCTAATGACGCCCACATAGCACCTAGAGGCTCATTAGCATATTTATAAAAGTTAGTTTTTTAGCAAAACCGCTGCCCCACAAGTGATTATAGTAGGATGGTTGGCCAGAGCAGACACTAGCGGATCGCTAGTGTCTGACAGCTAATTATGTCATACCAAGTGATAGAAACCCTTTAAAATCTCCCATTATGACCACTGTACCAGCCTGTGCCGCCCGCTCTATTTGGTTATACAGTTGCTTTTCTATCTCTTCTGTGATGTTAGGGGGTCTATAGATTACACCAAGTATTATTTTTTCAGTGTTTATATCCCTTTGAACTTCCACCCATAAGGTTTCCACATTCTCACCATCCTCACGCACAATTGCCTCTTTCACACTAGTCTTCAGATCACTCCTCACATACAGGCACACACCACCACCTTTTCTATTGACCCGGTCTTTCCTAAATAGTGTAAAACCCTCAATATTAACAGCCCAGTCATGTGAAGAGTCCAACAATGTCTCAGCCACACCAACTAGCGTACATCTATGTGTTCTTCTACTACCATAGCCTGCAGATCCCCCATTTTGCTAGCTAGATTTCTGGCATTTGTGAAAATACATTTTAACCACCTCAGCCCCCAGTGCTTAAACACCCTGAAAGACCAGGCCACTTTTTACACTTCTGACCTACACTACTTTCACCGTTTATTGCTCGGTCATGCAACTTACCACCCAAATGAATTTTACCTCCTTTTCTTCTCACTAATAGAGCTTTCATTTGGTGGTATTTCATTGCTGCTGACATTTTTACTTTTTTTGTTATTAATCGAAATTTAACGATTTTTTTGCAAAAAAATGACATTTTTCACTTTCAGTTGTAAAATTTAGCAAAAAAAACGAGATCCATATATAAATTTTGCTCTAAATTTATTGTTCTACATGTCTTTGATAAAAAAAAAATGTTTGGGTAAAAAAAAAATGGTTTGGGTAAAAGTTATAGCGTTTACAAACTATGGTACAAAAATGTGAATTTCCGCTTTTTGAAGCAGCTCTGACTTTCTGAGCACCTGTCATGTTTCCTGAGGTTCTACAATGGCCAGACAGTACAAACACCCCACAAATGACCCCATTTCGGAAAGTACACACCCTAAGGTATTCGCTGATGGGCATAGTGAGCTCAAGTTTGTCACAAGTTAGCGGAAAATGATGATTTTTATTTTTTTTATTTTTTTTATTTCAAAGTCTCATATTCCACTAACTTGTGACAAAAAATAAAAAGTTCTATGAACTCACTATGCCCATCACGAAATACCTTGGGGTCTCTTCTTTCCAAAATGGGGTCACTTGTGGGGTAGTTATACTGCCCTGGCATTCTAGGGGCCCAAATGTGTGGTAAGGAGTTTGAAATCAAATTCTGTAAAAAATGACCTGTGAAATCCGAAAAGGTGCTCTTTGGAATATGGGCCCCTTTGCCCACCTAGGCTGCAAAAAAGTGTCACACATCTGGTATCTCTGTATTCAGGAGAAGTTGAGGAATGTGTTTTGGGGTGTCTTTTTACATATACCCATGCTGGGTGAGATAAATATCTTGGTCAAATGCCAACTTTGTATAAAAAAATGGGAAAAGTTGTCTTTTGCCAAGATATTTCTCTCACCCAGCATGGGTATATGTAAAATGACACCCCAAAACACATTCCCCAACTTCTCCTGAGTACGGAGATACCAGATGTGTGACACTTTTTTGCAGCCTAGGTGGGCAAAGGGGCCCATATTCCAAAGAGCACCTTTCGGATTTCACTCGTCATTTTTTACAGAATTTGATTTCAAACTCCTTACCACACATTTGGGCCCCTAGAATGCCAGGGCAGTATAACTACCCCACAAGTGACCCCATTTTGGAAAGAAGAGACCCCAAGGTATTCGCTGATGGGCATAGTGAGTTCATGGAAGTTTTTATTTTTTGTCACAAGTTAGTGGAATATGAGACTTTGTATGAAAAAAAAAAAAAAAAAAATATAAAAAAATCATCATTTTCCACTAACTTGTGACAAAAAATAAAAAATTCTAGGAACTTGCCATGCCCCTCACGGAATACCGTGGGGTGTCTTCTTTCCAAAATGGGGTCACTTGTGGGGTAGTTATACTGCCCTGGCATTTTCCAGGGGCCCTAATGTGTGGTAAGTAGGTAAATGACCTGTGAAATCCGAAAGGTGCTCTTTGGAATGTGGGCCCCTTTGCCCACCTAGGCTGCAAAAAAGTGTCACACATGTGGTATCGCCGTATTCAGGAGAAGTTGGGGAATGTGTTTTGTGGTGTCATTTTACATATACCCATGCTGGGTGAGAGAAATATCTTGGCAAAAGACAACTTTTCCCATTTTTTTATACAAAGTTGGCATTTGACCAAGATATTTATCTCACCCAGCATGGGTATATGTAAAAAGACACCCCAAAACACATTCCTCAACTTCTCCTGAATACAGAGATACCAGATGTGTGACACTTTTTTGCAGCCTAGGTGCCCAAATTCCTTTTAGGAGGGCATTTTTAGACATTTGGATACCAGACTTCTTCTCACACTTTGGGGCCCCTAAAATGCCAGGGCAGTATAAATACCCCACATGTGACCCCATTTTGGAAAGAAGACACCCCAAGGTATTCAATGAGGGGCATGGCGAGTTCATAGAAAAAAAAAATTTTGGCACAAGTTAGCGGAAATTGATTTTTTTGATTTTGTTCTCACAAAGTCTCCCTTTCCGCTAACTTAGGACAAAAATTTCAATCTTTCATGGACTCAATATGCCCCTCAGCGAATACCTTGGGGTGTCTTCTTTCCAAAATGGTGTTATTTGTGGGGTGTTTGTACTGCCCTGGCATTTGAGGGTCTCCACAATCATTACATGTATGCCCAGCATTAGGAGTTTCTGCTATTCTCCTTATATTGAGCATACAGGTAATGAGATTTTTTTTTTCCGTTCAGCCTCTGGGCTGAAAGAAAAAAATGAACGCCACAGATTTCTTCATTCGCATCGATCAATGTGGATGAAAAAATCTCTGCCAAAAAAAGAAAAAGGAGGGGAAAGGCGTCTGCCAGGACATAGGAGCTCCGCCCAACACCCATACCCACTTAGCTCGTATGCCCTGGCAAACCCGATTTCTCCATTCACATCAATCGATGTGGATGAATAAATCATTGCCGGGATTTTTTTTTTATATATACAAAGTGTTTGCCAAAGTATATGAACACCGCCACCTCCTCAGCTGCAGAGGAGAAATCTCGTCTTGCAGCGCCGCATACACCGACTTGCGTGTAATCTGACAGCAGCGCAATGCTTCTGTCCGAATGCACATCAGTGCTGCAGCTAGTCGATCAGTTGGTCCACCTGAAAGGTAAAAAAAACAAAACAAAAAAGAAAAAACCAGGCCGCAACGCAATAACTTTATTAACTTTAGAACAGAACATATTAACTTTTTTTAAACTTTTTTACTTACCGGTAATTTTTTTTTTGTTTAGTTTTTTTTTACCTTTATAGAACAAACCTCTCCTTCCCCATGGGACAATGTGCAAAGCGCAAATCGCCCAAAGATGTGTCAAAGTACGTTATGCACTTTATCCCAGGTGAAAGGAGAGGTTTGCAGCAGCTGTGAGTAAAAGGGCCCTAATAGCCCTGTGTGCCTGTCCTGTGAGATGCAATCCCTATGCTAGGTGTACCTGTGTGTGGTACTTCCGGAAACACTCACCAAAGCATAGGGCAGGGTGGTCAGGACAGTCAGGACAGAAATAGCGGGTGTCACGCCTTATTCCACTCCTGCTACAGACACGACATCTTTTTCGGGGTGACGGTTGGGTTGAGGTACCAGGAACGACACTGGGGAAATGTCGCTCGTGTAGACGGCTAACTACACTGGTGGATGGGGCCACGGAACCTCCTGGGTAAAGGAGGTTCTCGATGATCTCTTCCTGGAATTTGAGGAAGGATCCTGTTCTCCCAGCCTTACTGTAGAGAACAAAACTATTATACAGCGCCAATTGAATTAAATATACAGACACCTTCTTATACCAGCGTCTGGTTCTGCGGGAAACTAAATACGGAGACAACATCTGGTCATTGAAGTCCACCCCTCCCATGAGCGCATTATAGTCGTGGACACAGAGGGGCTTTTCAATGACACGGGTTGCTCGCTCAATTTGGATTGTCGTGTCTGCGTGAATGGAGGAGAGCATGTAAACGTCACGCTTGTCTCTCCATTTCACCGCGAGCAGTTCTTCGTTACACAAGGCAGCCCTCTCCCCCCTTGCAAGACGGGTGGTTACAAGCCGTTGGGGGAAGCCCACGCGACTAGTTCGCGCGGTGCCACAGGCGCAAATCCGTTCTAGAAACAAATGCCTAAAGAGGGCCACACTTGTGTAAAAATTGTCCACATAAAGATGGTACCCCTTGCCGAATAAGGGTGACACCAAGTCCCAGACTGTCTTCCCACTGCTCCCCAGGTAGTCAGGGCAACCGACCGGCTCCAGGGTCTGATCTTTTCCCTCATAGATCCGAAATTTGTGGGTATAGCCTGTGGCCCTTTCACAGAGCTTATACAATTTGACCCCATACCGGGCACGCTTGCTTGGGATGTATTGTTTGAAGCCAAGGCGCCCGGTAAAATGTATTAGGGACTCGTCTACGCAGATGTTTTGCTCGGGGGTATACAAATCTGCAAATTTCTGGTTGAAATGGTCTATGAGGGGCCGAATTTTGTGGAGCCGGTCAAAAGCTGGGTGGCCTCTGGGACGGGAGGTGGTGTTGTCGCTAAAATGCAGGAAACGGAGGATGGCCTCAAATCGTGCCCTGGACATAGCAGCAGAGAACATGGGCATGTGATGAATCGGGTTCGTGGACCAATATGACCGCAATTCATGCTTTTTTGTCAGGCCCATGTTGAGGAGAAGGCCCAAAAAAATTTTAAGTTCGGAAACTTGGACTGGTTTCCACCGGAAAGGCTGGGCATAAAAGCTTCCCGGGTTGGCGGATATAAATTGTGTGGCATACCGATTTGTCTCTGCCACGACTAAGTCCAAGAGCTCCGCAGTCAAGAACAGCTCAAAAAATCCCAGGGCCGAACCGATTTGAGCCGTCTCAACCCGAACTCCAGACTGGGCGGTGAAAGGGGGAACTAATGGTGCGGCTGAAGTTGGTGACTGCCAATCAGGGTTTGCCAGCACCTCAGGGATTCTAGGGGCTCTACGGGCCTGTCTGTGCGGTGGCTGCGACGGGGTAACTACTGCACGTGCCACCGTACCAGCTTCAACTGCCCTTCTGGTGCTCGCCACGTCACCATGTTGTACGGCAGTGCTGGTACTAGGTCCAGGGAGGGCTGCGCTGCTGGTGTATGCCTCACCACGTGATCCGGCAGCGACAGCCCCACTCTGCTGCTCTTGAAGCGGATCCTGCATAACCTGTGGTCTAGCGACACGGGGCCGGGTACGCCTGGTGCTGCCAGGGACCTCAACCTCCTCGTCCGAACTTTGGGTCAGAGAGCCACTGCTTTCTACAGGTTCATATTCTGACCCGCTAGATTCGTCAGATGAGGGTTCCCACTCCTCATCCGACTGGGTCAGAATCCTGTAGGCCTCTTCAGAAGAATACCCCCTGTTTGACATTTTGGACTACTAAATTTAGGGGTATTCCCTGAGACTACCCAAGAAAAAAAGCAAGCCTGTCTTACAAAGGGGAGGCTAGCGAAGTACCGGAGGCCGCTGCGGTTGATAAAAAAATATCAAAACTGATTTTTTTATCGCCGCAGTGCGTGTAAAATGAATGTGCAGTGATCAAAAAATATATATTTTTTGTCACTGCGGTGGGGCGGGCGTGGGTGAACGCACGTGTGGGCGACCGATCAGGCCTGGTCGGGCAAACACTGCGTTTTGGGTGGAGGGCGAGCTAAGGTGACACTAATACTATTATAGATCTGACCGTGATCAGTTTTGATCACTTACAGATACTATAAAAGTACAAATGCTGATTAGCGATACGCTAAACAGCGAATAAGTGACTGCGGTGGGGTGGGCGCTAACTGACGCTAAACTACCTAACCAAGGGGCCTAAACTATCCCTAAAACCTAACAGCCAATACTAGTGGAAAAAAAAAAGTGACAGTTTACACTGATCACTTTTTTTTCCTTTCAATAGTGATTGACAGGGGCGATCAAAGGGGTGATCAAAGGGTTAATTGGGGTGCAGGGGGGTGATCTGGGGCTAAGGTGTAGTGTTTGGTGTACTTACAGTTCAGTCTGCTCCTCTGCTGGATCCAACCGACGAAAAGGACCAGCAGAGGAGCAGACAAGCCATATAACAGATCATATTTACTAATATGATCTGTTATATGACTTGTGATTGGATTTTTTGAAAATCGCCAGCCTGCCAGCCAATGATCGTTGCTGGCAGGCTGGTGACGAACTTGTTCTTTTAATTTTGCCGGCCCGCGATGCGCATGCGCGGGCCGGCTTTGAGCGAAATCTCGCGTCTCGCGAGATGACGCGTATATGCGTGATTGTGCGCAGCGCTGCCACCGCCGGAACGCGAATCTGCGTTAGGCAGTCCGGAGGTGGTTAAAGGGCTTCTGTCACCCCACAAAAGTCTTCTTTTTTTTTTTTGGATAGTTACATTCCTTATAGCGCGATATAGGAGAATATAATCTTGTCACTTACTTTCATGCGGCCATTTCTTTAGAAAACGAAGTTTTATAATATGTAAATCCGGTCTCTACCAGCAAGTAGGGCGTCTACTTGCTAGTAGCCGCAGCAGAAAACCGCCCCCTCGCCGTGTTGATTGACAGGGCCAGCCGTGATCTCCTCCTCCGGCCGGCCCTGTCAGTATTTGAAAAATCGCGCGCCTCTGTTCATTCGGCGCAGGCGCTCTGAGATGAGGAGGCTCGTCTCCTCAGAACTCCCTCAGTGCGCCTGCGCCGATGACGTCTTCTCTTTCGGTGATGTCATCGGCGCATGCGCACTGAGGGAGTTCTGAGGAGACGAGCCTCCTCATCTCAGAGCGCCTGCGCCGAATGAACAGAGGCGCGCGATTTTTCAAATACTGACAGGGCCGGCCGGAGGAGGAGATCACGGCTGGCCCTGTCAATCAACACGGCGAGGGGGCGGTTTTCTGCTGTGGCTACCAGCAAGTAGGGATCGACCGATATTGATTTTTTAGGGCCGATACCGATAATTTGTGAACTTTCAGGCCGATAGCCGATAATTTATACCGATATTCTGGGAATTTTCATTTTTGAGAAAAAAAAAATTCCAACACAAATCTGCTGAAAATGAATATGTTTATTGTTAATGTGTATTTTTTTGGTTTATTGTTAATGTGTATTTTTTTTTTTTTTTTATAAATCTTTTTCATTTATACTTAATATTTTTTGTGGGTTTTTTTTACTAACTTTTAGCCCCCTTAGGGACTAGAACCCTTGTCCCATTCACCCTGATAGATCTCTATCAGGGTGAATAGGATCTCACACTGTCCCTGCTGCTCTGTGCTTTGTGCACACAGCAGCATGGAGCTTACCATGGCAGCCAGGGCTTCAATAGCGTCCTGGCTGCCATGGTAACCGATCGGAGCTCCAGGCTTACACTGCTGGGGTTCCGATCGGAGGAGCACGGGAGAGGGGATACTGTGGCCACTGCCACCAATGAGTAATACTGGGTGGGGGGGGGGGGCACACTGCGCCACCAATGTTTTTACTATTGGCCGGGATTGGGATGGGGGCGCACTGCGCCACCAATGATTAATACTGGGGGGCTTGGGGGGGGGGGGGCGCACTGCGCCACCAATGAAGATAAGTCTCTCAATCATTCATATACAGGAGGCGGGAGCTGGCTGCAGAATCACATAGCCGGCTCCCGACCTCTATGAGCGGTAGCTGCGATCCGCGGCACCTGAGGAGTTAACTACCGCGGACCGCAGCTACTTGTCATAGAGGTTGGGAGCCGGCTATGTGATTCTGCAGCCAGCTCCCGCCTCCTGCATATGAATGAATGAAAGGCTTATCTTCATTGGTGGCGCAGCGGCCACAGCCCCGCCCCTCCTCTATGTTCTCTCCTCTCATTGGCGGCAGCGGCAGCAGCAGCACAGGGGGAGGAGACACTGCTTCCTTCTCCCCTGTGCTGCGGAGGGAACACAGAGAGCGCTGAGAGCAGCGCGTTCTGTGTTCCCAATATGTTATCGGTATATCGGCAAAATAGATGCCGATACCGATAACGGTCAAAATCCTCAATATCGGCCGATAATATCGGCCAAACCGATAATCGGTCGATCCCTACCAGCAAGTAGACGCCCTACTTGCTGGTAGAGACCGGATTTACATATTATAAAACTTCGTTTTCTAAAGAAACGGCCGCATGAAAGTAAGTGACAAGATTATATTCTCCTATATCGCGCTATAAGGAATGTAACTATCCAAAAAAAAAAAAAAATGACTTTTGTGGGGTGACAGAAGCCCTTTAAAGGGAGTCTGTCACCACATTTGGGCATATTAGACTGATCAAATAGCGTTATATGTGCCACCCAGAACATAAAAACGGTACCTTTGCTGTATGTAACGGAGTTTTCTTTTAGACGAAAATGAACTTTTAACATTATGTAAATGAGCCCTCTCAAGTGGCCAGGGCGGCGTCTCAATCCTCCGAGCCCCAGGCAGCACCTCCTCAACGGCTCATAACCCCGCCCTCCGTGTGCCTCTGCCCGCCCGTTTACTCTCCTCCTCTCTCCTTTTCCACTGCAGCTGCGCGGTCAAATTCGTAGCGGGCGCATGCGCAGTAGGTATTGCGATGCCCTGCCAGGAGCGGGCATCGCATTGCGCATGCGCCCGCTACGAATTTGACCGCGCAGCTGCAGTGGAAAAGGAGAGAGGAGGAGAGTAAACGGGCGGGCAGAGGCACACGGAGGGCGGGGTTATGAGCCGTTGAGGAGGTGCTGCCTGGGGCTCGGAGGATTGAGACGCCGCCCTGGGCACTTGAGAGGGCTCATTTACATAATGTTAAAAGTTCATTTTCGGCTAAAAGAAAACTCCGTTACATACAGCAAAGGTACCGTTTTTAAGTTCTGGGTGGCACATATACGCTAGTTGATCAGTCTAATATGCCCAAATGTGGTGACAGACTCCCTTTAACTACTTCACATCTGGGCCATTTCCCCCTTCCTGACCAGGCCTAATTTTGCAAATCTGACATATCTCACTTTTGTGGTAATAACTTTGGAACGCTTTTACTTATCCAAGCCATTCTGAGATTGTTTTCTCGTGACACATTGTACTTTATGACAGTGGTAAATTTGAGCCAATAATATTTCACTGTTATTTATAAAATAATCCCAAAATTAAGAAAAATTAAGAAAAATTCTCAATTTAAAAAATTTCTATTTCTCTGCTTTTAAAAAAGAAAGTGATGCCTCAAAATATTTATTACTTAAAGGGACACTGACAGGCCCAATAAGCATATTTAGCTATATATGCATGCACAGGTCTTCTAAAGTGTATTAAAATCATATAAGTATACCCCCTGTCCACCTTATAAATACAGCAAACTGATGTTTTATAACCTGGTAGAATCGTCTTTCTGCCCAAGGGGCGGCGTTTCAGCTTCACTTGCGCCCAGCCAGCTGCCCCCAACCGCTGTTTTGAAGCGCCGCCCAGCTCATCAATATTCACTTCGCTGGGCAGCTTCTGCTGTCATCGACTTTACAAGATCCGGCGCATGCCCAGTAGAAAGCTATGGGCATCGGACATTTCATCTTCAGCGCATGCGCCCGGCACCCTCACTGGCCGGGATCACATCGCGCCTGCATCCACTCTGCTTCTTAGAGGCCGCTTCAGCCTCTGCGTTCTGCGCCTGCGCCGGGCACTCTTCAGAGCAGTCGGGGACAGCAGAAGCCGCCCAGCGAAGTGAATATTGATGAGCTGGGCGGCGCTTCAAAACGGCGGTTGGGGGCGGCTGGCTGGGCAGAAGTGGAGATGAAACGCCGCCCCTTGGGCAGAAAGACGATTCTACCAGGTTATAAAACATCAGTTTACTTTATTTATAAGGTGGACAGGGGGTATACTTATATGCTTTTAATACACTTTAAAAGACCTGTGCAGTCATATATATAGCTAAATATGCTTATTGGGCCTGTCAGTGTCCCTTTAACATTTCCCATATGTCTACTTTATGTTTGCAAAATTTTGAAAATGTCATTTTATTTTTTTAGGACGTTAGAAGGCTTAGAATTTTAGAAGCAATTCTTAAAAATTTTAAGTAAATTTCCAAAACCCACTTTTTAAAGGACCAGTTCAGGTCTGAAATCACTTTGTGGGGCTTACATAGTGGATACCCCCATAAATGACCCCATTGTAGAAACTACACCCCTCAAGTTACTTAAAACTGCTTTTAGAAACTCTATACTGACGGAGTGTTCCACAGGATTGGCGCATAGCAAATGTGGTGCTAATATTCAAAAAGGGTCCAAAAACAGAGCCTGGAAACTATAGACCTGTAAGTTTAACATCTGTTGTGGGTAAACTGTTTGAAGGTTTTCTAAGAGATGCTATCTTAGAGCATCTTAACGGAAATAAGCAAATAACACCATATCAGCATGGCTTCATGAGTGATCGGTCATAACAAACTAATTTAATCAGTTTCTATGAGGAGGTAAGTTCTAGACTTGACAGCGGCGAATCAATGGATGTCGTATATCTGGACTTCTCCAAAGCATTTGACATTGTACCACATAAAAGGTTAGTATATAAAATGAGAATGCTCGGACTGGGAGAAAACGTCTGTAAGTGGGTAAGTAACTGGCTGAGTGATAGAAAACAGAGGGTGGTTATTAACGGTACATACTCAGATTGGGTCACTGTCCCTAGTGGAGTACCTCAGGGGTCAGTATTGGGCCCTATTCTCTTCAATATATTTATTAATGATCTTGTAGAAGGCTTGCATAGTAAAATATCAATTTTCGCAGATGACACTAAACTGTGTAAAGTAATTTACACTGAAGAGGACAGTATACTACTACAGAGGGATCTGGATAGACTGGAGGCTTGGGCAGATAAGTGGCAGATGAGGTTTAACACTGACAAATGTAAAGTTATGCACATGGGAAGGAATAATGCAAGTCACCCATACATACTAAATGGTAAAACACTCGGTTAGGGTCCATTCACACGTCCGTTGTTTCTTTCCTGATCTGTTCCGTTTTTTGCGGAACAGATCTGGACCCATTCATTTTCAATGGGTCCTGAAAAAAAACAGACAGCTCAATGTCTGATTTTTTTTCAGGACCCATTGAAAATGAATGGGTCCAGATCTGTTCCGCAAAAAACGGAACAGATCAGGAAAGAAACAACGGACGTGTGAATGGACCCTAACACTGACATGGAAAAGGATCTAGGAATTTTAATAAACAGCAAACTAAGCTGCAAAAACCAGTGTCAGGCAGCTGCTGCCAAGGCCAATAAGATAATGGGTTGCATCAAAAGGGGCATAGATGCCTGTGATGAGAACATAGTCCTACCACTTTACAAATCGCTAGTCAGACCACACATTGAGTACTGTGTACAGTTCTGGGCTCCTGTGAACAAGGCAGACATAGCAGAGCTGGAGAGGGTCCAGAGGAGGGCAACTAAAGTAATAACTGGAATGGGGCAACTACAGTACCCTGAAAGATTATCAAAATTAGGGTTAACACAAATTAAAAGACACCTTGGTGTCGCCATCCCTGATACTCCTGAGTGTATTTTGTTTCATGCTCCTCCAGAGAACAAACACATACGACCAATCGTGCATATCATCATTCTGGCGGCTAAAAGGTGTTTACTGAATAGCTGGCTTAAACCCCAGGTACCTTCAATGAATGAGGTATTAGAACATGTCAAAAAATGCTTTGATATGGAGAGAATAGAGGCGAACTCTGTTAGGGGTAACCGTATTGACCATTTTTTCAAAAGATGGGAGGATTTTATGATAATAGTGTATTCAGATCTGGAGTTGAAGAGCTTGATGGCACCATTTCTATCCTCGGAGTGGTATTTGAAACGAAAAGTGGCGGGGACATTAGGGAGATTACTGTCCGATTAATACATCAATTAAGTCGGGACCTGGTATACTGGAGGAAAAAAAAAGTTTGGGGGGGGGAAGGAGGGGTTATTTTCAGTTGGGGACTAGTAAAGATCAGAATTTTGATCAAGGGATCAATAATTAATGTGAAAAGCTAGGGGTCAGGTTTTTTTTTCATACAAAGAATTGGTCAGTATGAGACGGATATATTGTATCTTTATGTCAAAACTTGTCAATTTTTCATAATTCTGTAACATGCTTTTGGAATGTAAATTGATAAAAGTTAATAAAGATTATATTACAAAAAAAAAAAATTAGGGTTATTCACTTTAGAAAAAAGACGACTGAGGGGAGATCTAATTACTATGTATAAATATATCAGGGGTCAGTACAGAGATCTATCCCATCATCTATTTATCCCCAGGACTGTGACTGTGACGAGGGGACATCCTCTGCGTCTGGAGGAAAGAAGGTTTGTACACAAACATAGAAGAGCATTCTTTACGGTAAGAGCAGTGAGACTATGGAACTCTCTGCCTGAGGAGGTGGTGATAGTGAGTACAATAAAGGAATTCAAGAGGGGCCTGGATGTATTTCTGGAGTGTAAGAATATTACAGGCTATAGCTACTAGAGAGGGGTCGTTGATCCAGGGAGTTATTCTGATTGCCTGATTGGAGTCGGGAAGGAATTTTTCCCCCTTAAGTGAGGAAAATTGGCTTCTACCTCACAGGGTTTGTTTTTTTTGCCTTCCTCTGGATCAACTTGCAGGATAACAGGTCGAACTGGATGGACAAATGTCTTTTTTCAGCCTTATGTACTATGTTACTATGTTTAGGTGTTCCACAAGAATTAAAGGAAAATGGAGATGACATTTCTAAATATCACTTTTTTGGCAGATTTTCCATTTTAATCCATTTTTTTCTTTAACACATCGAGGGTTAACAGCCAAACAAAACTCCATATTTATTACCCCGATTCTGCGGTTTACAGAAACACACATGTGGTCGTAAACTGATGTAAGGGAACACGGCAGGGCACAGAAGAAAAGGAGCGCCTTATGGTTTTTGGAAGGCAGATTTTGCTAAACTGGTTTTTAGATGTCCCTTTGAAGCCCCCCTGATGCACCCTTACAGTAGAAATTCCCAAAAAGTGACCTCATTTTGGAAACTAGGGGATAAGGTGCCAGTATTATTGGTACTATTTGGGGTACATACGATTTTTAATTGCTCTATATTACGTTTTTTGTGAGGCAAAAAATGGTTGTTTTAGCACAGTTTTTATTTAGATCTTTTTACAGCGTTCACCTGAGGGGTTAGGTCATGTGACATTTTTATATAGCAGATCATTACGGACGTGGCAATACATAATATGTATACTTTTTTATAAATTTTTTTACACAATAATAGCATTTTTGAAACAAAAATAAAAAGATGTTTTAGTGTCTCCCTTGTCTGAGAGTCATAGCTTTTTTTAAGCCACATTCTTATCAGTAAAATAAGGATTAAGCTATGATGAGGGTTAATAAAGAGAGCAGGGATAGGGAGCCAGTCAGCTCCCTATCTGACGGAGTACAGAGAAAATACAGATCCTGCTAGCAGAGCATCTCAGTACTGTAAAGAGAAAAGGGCTCCATGTTTTTAATAAAGACCAATTGAAAAAAACTTTTACCTTTAGCTCAAAATGAGTACAATGCTCTAATAAAAAGAATGCCCCCCCCCCCCCAAAAAAGGTGTACATAGCCTTTAAACTGCAACAAAAAGTGCACAATTTGGTGCATATCCTGTAGCTTTACAGAAATTATCTGCATCTAGCCTTGGGCATTGTGGGAAATGGGGCATGGGCTGAGTTGCAACATTTAAGACCGTACACTGGGCGCGTGATCCTAGCCTGGCGTTAGAACCCGCAATCTCTCGCTAGCGCTGTGATGAGAGATTCACATGTATGTCCTGCAGGCACTAAGTCTGGGCTAGGAACACATGCCCAATGCACAGTGCCTGATCGCGGAAGTGGCAGCCGCACGAGATCGCGGATAATCCCTTTAACTGGTCCGTCAGGTATCTATATTTTTCTATAAGAAGCAATAGCACAGCCCTTTACTGACAGCAAGCAGAGATATTAATGGTACTGAATAACACAAGTGCTATCAGAAAGCTGGAGACACCTCATTTAATAAACACTGAAGCCTCCCCCAGCATGATAATCAGGAAGTAACTGCTGCTGGGACTTGTAGTCCGACAGCCCAGCAGCTCAGGCACAGACCTGAAGTTGGACCAGGCGTACTGCAGCGCAAGCTGGTAGTTCTTCTCGCTCTCATCGCACAGGCCGCTCACACTGGAGATCAGCCGCTGGACATCTTTCTCCTGCTCTCTTTCAAAGCGGGTCCAGTGCGCCATGTCCCATACATTAGCAGGCAGCCCAGCAACCGTCACCTGACCACGGATTCGACAGCGCCGAACCAATCACCGTTCTTCACTACGTAAGACAGCAGCCAATAGTCGGTAGGGAACAGCACGTTTGCGTGAGGGGTGGAGCAACAGGAAGAGGCTTCTGTGATTGGTCAAAAAACGGTGACACTACTGAGCTGAAAAATAAACTACTTTGTCGCCATCTGCTGGAGAGAAATGTGTAGCGCGTTCCTAATAAATAAAAAAAAAGAGTCCGCAATCATTATATGTAATATTCTGCTACAGTTTTGAGAGTTTTCAGGCAGAGACAGTTCTCCTATTTGTAATAGCCCACCTTCCCATCACCGTGTTCCTGTTCTGCTAGATGAAGCGCCGGATTCGGCACATAACTTAGGGTACTTTCACGCTAGCGTTATTCTTTTCCGGTATTGAAATCCGGTTAAGGGTCTGAATACCGGAAAAAAAGGCATCAGTTTTGTCCCCATGCATTCTGAATGGAAAACAATCCGTTCAGTATGCATCAGGATGTCTTCCGTTCCGTCCCTTGTACGGTATTTGAACAGACAAAATACCGCAGCATGCTGCGTTATTGTTTCCGGACAAAATCCCAGAACACTACCGCGCTTGCATTGAAATTTATTAATGCCGGATCCAGTACCAAGTGTTCCGTAAATTGCCGCATCGCCGGATCCGGTTTTGCGGTCTGCGCATGCGCAGTTCTTTCTAGCTTTGAAAAAATGTAATACCGGATCCGTTATTCCGGATGATACCGGATAGACAGATCCGGTATTTCAATGCATAAGTCCAACGGATCCGGAAAAAAAATATTACCGTTTGCATACGTATCCGGCAGGCAGTTCCGGCAATGAAACTGCCTGCTGGATTCTTCTAACGCTAGTGTGAAAGGACCCTTAGGGTCCATTCACACGTTCGGATTGCAGATCCGCAAAACACAGACACTGGCAATGTGCGTTCCGCATTTTGTGGACCGCACATCGCCGATACTCTCATAGAAAATGCCTTTTCTTGTCCGCAATTGCGGATAAGAATAGGACATGTTCTCATTTTTTGCAGAACGGAAGAGCGGATCCGCAAATGCGGATGCGGACAGCACATTGCGGCACCATTGAAAATGAATGGGTCTGCACCTGTTCCGCAAAATTGCGGAACGGATGCGGACCCATTTTGCGGCCATGTGAATGGACCCTTAGGGTCCGGCTACACAGCTATATGTGTCACGTGACACAAAGTGGTATGGCTGCATAGTGACATGTGTCACGCGACAAGAAAGTCAGACGACATTTGATATATTGTATTTGAATGATGTCACTATAGGACATGCCAGATGTTCCGACCGTGATGCAACAGACACAAAAAAATCTGACTCGGATGGATTTTCTGTGACTGTCACATTGCAGCATGTCCCATAGTCACACCATTGAAATTCATTACATGGAATGTCGTTGCCATATAGCCATCCAGGCCTTATTGTCTGCTCATTTAGGCGGAATCCGCAAACCCTCCTTAACATCTGCCACTGGAGGGCCAAAAGGTAAATGGCTACAATGAAGAAAGAGGTCAATGTAGCTATATTATCCATCAGATCTCTAGCAGTAACTATACTAGTCACTAACCTCTGTGCAAAATAGTGGAACATACAAACTAAACTTATGCACATATGGGGTCATTTATCAAACTGGTGTAAAGTAGAACTGGCTTAGTTGCCCATAGCAACCAATCAGATTCCACCTTTCAATTTTGACAACTCCTTTAGAAAATGAAAGGTGGAATTGGATTGGTTGCTATGGGCAACTAAGCCAGTTCTACTTTACACCAGTTTGATAAATGACCCCAATAGTATTTACACGTGTGCACATTACTGTACATGCACAAGTCATGTTTGTCTATAATGGTGTACCCCCTGTGGCAGCACTGATCTATGACTATGAGCAAACTCATGGAGCAGGGTCACTGGAATAGGAAAATAAGTGTGTGTATGGTGAGGTATGCTTCATCTACATAACGGCGCTTTCACATAAGCATTATATAGACACATTTTTGTTTCTGTATTATGGCAGAAAATCCCAGTCCAATCATGGATCTACTGACCCTAAAGGTCATGTGTCCGAAGATTTGTACCTATGAAACTGTCTGACCTGCTGAAAGCCTCTGTGTTGGTCCCATGTTCCCGCATTGCTGAGAAAAATAAAGTTTTAATATATGCAAATTAGCCTCTAGGAGCAATAGGGGCGTGACTGTTACACCTAGAGATTCAGGTCTCTCTCTAACTGCCACGTCCTCTTCACTTTGACAGCGACAGGAGTGATGACATCTTCACTGCCTGGTCCGGTCTATCAGCCAGTTTCATAGGTACAAATCTGCTGACAGATGATTACGTTTTGGCCTTTGGAAAGCATGTGTGAACTTTTTTCTTTCATAGCTGCACCCATTTTTCCAGGCCTCGTCCCGTTTTGCATGGTAAACCACCCCCATCACTACACCCCCTTTTAAGACTCTCAAAGTACTTGAGTGCCAAGGTTTAGTGCGCTGAAGTGAAGCCAGCAACAGAAAGCTGAGGATCTGAGGTAGAAAGAGAGACTGGGCGCCGCCCCTCGGTGCACTTATACCCTCATTTGCATAACAAATAACAGTCTTTTTTTTCTCGGGAATGCTCAGGAATCGGGAGCTGATTTTCACAAGACATTATATTAAAATGAAGGCCAAACTACAAACCAAATGAAGAAAAGAAGGAAGGAATTAACCCCTTTGCTACCAGCGCTGTATATATACTGCGCTGGAGCGAAGTACAAACATGGCGCCCACTCGCTCGTGCAGCGGGCGCCATGGCCGGCAATAATGCTGATCGCGGTCATTTAAGCCTTTAGATGCCGTGATCAAGTGAGATCACGGCATCTAAAGGGTGAAAACCCAGAAAGAGAGACCCAGGGCATTTAAGCTGCACTTCTTATTTTGGCCAGCAGGTGGCAGGCCAACAGAAGAAATAAGCAATTCTGAACAATTAACGAATCTAAAAAATCCATGATTGTTCAGATTTTGAAAAAACATTGGATTTCGTAAGCTCAAATACGAGCTTCAAAATAAAAAAAAGTAAAAAAAAAAAACGTAAAAAGTATTAAAAAAAACTAAATTTAAATCATACTTTCCGTATAATAAAAAATAAATAAATAAAAAAAATTTCACCACGACCAAAAACACCCATACTATTAAAATATAAAAATATTTTTCAAATACGGTGAATGGCCATTTTTTCATAGCTTCCCTTACCCCAAAAAAGTTATAAAATTTGATCAAAAAGTCACACACACTCCAAAATGGTATCAATAAAAACTATAGATTGTCCCGCAAAAAATGAGCCCAGCTCAGTAGATTCTACACAGCTCAGTAGATTCTACACACCAAAATTACCAGTGCACAGCATACAATTAATCAAAATATATATTCTTTATTAATTTCATATAAAAACAATAATACACAATATAAAATATAAAATCAGCAGCAGTGGGCTATACAAAGAAAAAAGCACAGTAAATACACTGCATGTCCAAAAAATCATTCGCCACCTGGATTTAACTAAGCAAATAGTTATGAGCCTCCTATTGGATAATTACTGCATGGGCGATTATCTTTCAGCTGGCAATAAGTTATTTAACCCCAACTGGTGCAATGAGTTACTTCTCATTTCTTAAACAACCATGTCGAAAGACACATCTCGTAGTCGTGGAAAAGATGTTAGTCTGTTTGAGAAGGGTCAAATCGTTGGCATGCATCAAGCAGAGAAAACATCTAAGGAGATTGCAGAAACTACTAAAATTGGGTTAAGGACTGTCCAACGCATTATTAAAAACTGGAAGGATAGTGGGGACCCATTGTATTCGAGGAAGAAATGTGGCGGGGAAAAAATCCTGAACGATCGTGATTGGCGATCACTTAAACGTTTGGTGAAATCAAATCGAAGAAAAACAACAGTAGAACTCAGGGCTATGTTTAATAGTGAAAGTAAGAGCATTTCCACACACACAATGCGAAGGGAACTCAAGGGGTTGGGACTGAACAGCTGTGTAGCCGTAGGAAAACCACTAATCAGTGAGGCAAACCAGAAAAAAAAGGCTTCAATTTGCTAGGGAGCATAAAGATTGGACTCTGGAGCAATGGAAGAAGGTCATGTGGTCTGATGAGTCCAGATTTACCCTGTTCCAGGGTGATGGGCGCATCAGGGTAAGAAGAGAGGCAGATGAAGTGATGCACCCATCATGCCTAGTGCCTACTGTACATGCCTGTGGGGGCAGTGCTATGATCTGGGGTTGCTGCAGTTGGTCAGGTCTAGGTTCAGCAACAGTATGTGCTCCAAGAATGAGGTCAGCTGACTACCTGAACATACTGAATGACCAGGTTATTCCATCAATGGATTTGTTCCCTGACGACACGGGCATTTTCCAAGATGACAATGCCAGGATTCATCGGGCTCAAATTGTGAAAGATTTTCACTCATGGATTGGCCTCCACAGAGTCCAGACCTTAACCCCATTGAGAATCTTTGGGATGTGCTGGAGAAGGCTTTGCGCAGCAGTCAGACTCTACCATCATCAATGCAAGATCTTGGTGAAAAATTAATGCAACACTGGATGGAAATAAATCTTGTGACATTGCAGAAGCTTTTCAAAACAATGCCACAGCGAATGCGTGCCGTAATCAAAGCTAAAGGCGGTCCAACGAAATATTAGAGTGTGTGACCCTTTTTTTTTTGGTGGCGACTTTTTTTTTGGACAGACAGTGTATAACTATAAAAAGTTATGGGGGCCAGAATGTGGTGATATAAAAAAAAAAAATTTCCTCTAAGTAAATTATTTTTTTTACACTATTTAGACATAAAAACCCTATACATTTGTGGTATTGTTATAATCGTACTAACCCAGAGAAAGAAGGGCATGGGTCAGTATTTCCGCAAAGGGAACCCGGTGGGAACAAAACCCTTAAAACGGTGGAGGATTTGCATTTTTATTCCCTCTTCCCACTACATTGTATGCCAAATTAAATGGTGGCATTAGAAAGTACAACTTGTACCGCAAAAAATAAGCCCTCATACAAGAATGTGAACGGAAAAAAAAAAAGCTCAAGGAAGATAGGAAAGAAAAATGAAAACTCAAAAATGAAAAAACCTCCGGCATCCTAAGGGTTAAAAGTTATTCTACAGTTGTAAATGTTGTAAATGTATCACCAGCTGAGCTTCTTCACAGACCTTTAGCGCTGCATACCGTTCACGCGCTGTGAGACAAAACTGTGAATTTTATCACTGCATACAATTGCTTCTCTTCATGTTAATTGCCTTTTTATTAAAAGATATAAAACTGATGTAAATTACTGCATGCTACATAATGCCTGATACCACTGTACAGATTCACATGCTGAATAAACAGCTATGTCTTGATATGCAGATAAGGACTAGTGCTTAGTAGGAGAGACTCTGCCAGAGTGCACAAGTGACCAAAAGAAGATGCTGAGACAAAGATACTCTGCCACAGACTGAGTCACTATACAGACAGATACCATATTTTTTGCCCTATAAGACGCACCTAGGTTTTAGAGGAGGACAAAAGGAAAAAATATTTTTGATTGTACATCAGGTCAGACCACAAATCAGACCCCCAATGTTAATCAGACCTCAGCTAACAGCCCCAATCAGACCCTCAATGTTAATAAGGCCCCAACAAGACCTCAGATCAGATCCCCAATCAGACCTCAGCTCAGACCCCAATGTGATTGACCCCCAATCAGACCTCAGATAAGATCCCCATGCCTCATATCAGCCCACATTGCCACATATCAGCCCCCATTGCGTCTCATATCAGCCCCCAGCAGCCCCCATTGCCTTTGATTTTAGCCCCCATTGCCTCAAATCATCCCCCAGCAGCCCCATATTGTCCCAAATCATGCCCCAGCAGCCCCATATTGCCTCAGATTACCCCCCCAGCAGCCTCATAGTGCGCATAGTGCCTCACATTACCCCCCAGCAGCCCCATAGTGCCTCATATTACCCCCCCCAGCAGCCCCATACTGCCTCATATTACCCCCGAGCAGTCTCATAGTGCTCATAGTGCCTCATATTACCCCTCCAGCGGCCCCATAGTGCCTCATATTACCCCCCCAGCAGCCCCATAGTGCCTCAGATTACATCCTCCAGCAGCCCCATAGTGCCTCATGTTTTATAAAATAAAAAACCCAGCGTGAGGTCACATAGTGCTCATAGTGCCTCAAATCATCCCCCAGCAGCCCCATATTGTCCCAAATCATGCCCCAGCAGCCCCATATTGCCTCAGATTACCCCCCCAGCAGCCTCATAGTGCGCATAGTGCCTCACATTACCCCCCAGCAGCCCCATAGTGCCTCATATTACCCCCCCCAGCAGCCCCATACTGCCTCATATTACCCCCGAGCAGTCTCATAGTGCTCATAGTGCCTCATATTACCCCTCCAGCGGCCCCATAGTGCCTCATATTACCCCCCCAGCAGCCCCATAGTGCCTCATATTACCCCCCCAGCAGCCTCATAGTGCTCATAGTGCCTCATATTACCCCTCCCAGCAGCCCCATAGTGCCTCAGATTACATCCTCCAGCAGCCCCATAGTGCCTCATGTTTTATAAAATAAAAAACCCAGCGTGAGGTCACAGTGCACCCTCACTCTGTGAACAGCCTTGCACAGCCGACAGCCGAGGACCAGGAAGCGGTGAGTACAGAGCCTTCACCGCTTCCTGGTCCTCTGGTGCTAATGAAGCGCTTCCATAATGGAAGTGCTTCATTAGTATTCGCCCCATAAGACGCAGGGGCATTTCCAGGGGGGGGGGGGGGGGAATTGCCCCTGCGTCTTGCATTTGCATTTGCGAGGCTCTTTGGAAAGGGTTAATGGAAAGGGTTAATGAATACTGAGAGACTTTTGGGACTTTGAATAAGAAGCTGGTATTTTTCCAGACTGTGGGCCTCAAGCCTTTGGCAAGGTTACCAACCTTCTAAGAGAGAGAGGGATAGCTAGCTCAGGCCTATCCTCATCATCAAACCCTTCTTCTGCCAGGGAGGAGACTGGAGAAGCCAGCCCTATGCCTCACCTGTATTGTTTTGCACCTGAATTCCTCCAGTAATGAAGCACACTGGTTTACTACAGACCCTGACTCTCTGAACTTATTTCCCATTTGGGTGCACCACGCCTTAGCAGCAACATGTGGTGACACCTCGGCGGTGTTCGGAGGACCCAGCATAGCGTTGGGGCCACCCCAAACCCAGCCACTGAAAGTGTATCTAGAAGAATTGATGCTGTTTTGAAGGTAAATGGTGGTCACACCAAATATTAATTTTGATTTCTCTTCTCTTCATTCCCTTTGCATTTTGTTAATTGATAAAAATAAACTATTAACACTTCAAAAAAAATGTTTTACTTTTTATTTGCTGTGCAGCATTTTTTCCACCTAGCATTTCTTCCTACCCACCTCAAAAATTCTGCACAGTGCTTGAGGAGCTCTGTAGTTGGATTTCATCAGCCAAGTAAGTCTGGCTCTGCCTGTGAGAGAGACAGATGTCTGTGAGACTGTGTGAAACTCAAGTCAGAAAAGAGCAGTTTTTTCCAGGAAAAATACATACTGCAATTCCTGTGGTGTTGTGAAGCTGTCAAAGAACAGCGATTGTGCCAGAAGACTTGCCCTGACGGAAAGAGAACAGATATCCATAGACTGTCTCGGATCACAAGGTTGTGCGCATTAGCAAAGCTACGTTTGTTTAGGGCAAAAGACTACTATGGAGAGGGAACTGCTAAGAGTGCCCGCCACATTTCTATAATGCACTGGCCAACTGTTTGTTGATTTGCACCCCTCAGCCCGGGACATCAGTTCTGATTGTTAGAGTGTTGCATGCCTATGATCCTCTTGGAAAGTGTTTAGTATGAGACTCAGGGACTACTACTACCATCACTGCTGCCTAAACACAGCTATTGGGAAAAGTGAACTCTGTGAAATACCTCAGAACTGTGCCTGTTGCTGCTGTTTATACTTTAAGTCTCATCATCCTTAGTAAAGTGCCTTGTTATCACTAAATTGCCCCTGGTTATTGACTCCACAATAGGTCCACTGGCCCCTGCACCTGCCCTCCTGCCTTTCACCCTGCCAACTGATCACAATCAAGGGCACCCCAAATACCAACAGGCAGGAGTCCCAATACCAGGGAGTGCACCGAGGGAAGAAAGGGTGTGCCATCCATTAACTGCATAGATCCAGGGAGCGCAAGAATGGAGATTGCCACAGTGAACTGTGAGTACTTGGCCTCGTCCCTACGAGAGTCCCTGAGAGCCATCATCCTTGTAGATGCCTCTGAGGCAGAGAACTGAGACCAAGCGTTAAGAGAGCAGTTCATAACAGGTGCTGCTACAGAGACTCAGAAAAGTCAATTAAAGATGTCTCCACAACACTCAATCACCCCTTCTTGGACTTGGACTGGTTGTCAGCATCCTAGGGATGAACCACAGGCCTGAACCTGCCAAGAGTGTTAATTCATCACCTAACCTGCATCCTGTACCAGCAGAAATCACCCATGCCATCAATCAAGTTCCTGTTCCAGACACAGTCACTGCCCTAACTGACCAAGTCTTCCTTCTAACCGAAAGCATGTAGAAGTTAGGGAAGCATCCACTGGCAGATAGAGAAGCCCTGAAAACTACCATTGACTCCAGGTAGGCTGCCTACAAACCGATATGATGAGCAAAGTATACCTATCTGCCACACAGATATGCTAGTAGTTAAAAGTGTGTGCACTATAGCAATAGATGCAAACATAACATACGGACTAAGCCCTCACTCTAATGATAAAATCTCAGACTCTTAGCCAATATATTTTGATCAAAACATCTGTGCCCACCTACCCAGTGCCACGGTGGTCTCAGTCAGGCAGGTCCTGCTCTAAACCTACCTATGCCGTTATGCATCTATATTCAGGAGAGCAGACCCTGCACATATATTGGCTAAGAGTCTAAGATTGTATCATTAGAGTGAGAGCTTGCATCTATTGCTATAGTGCATTATTTTCCGTGGCTCTATAAATGTAGCCATGCACATCCGCATATTTACCATCATATCGTGCATCTTTTGTATCTTTTTCCCCCCGTGATTTAGTTAAAAGGGCATCCCCCCAAGGCCAGGGACTGTACCTTGGGAGGAAGAATTTTAGGTCCAGAAGAACCAGGTTTGATACCCAGGTATATGGGACCCTATCCTGAAGTGGTCCTCCGTATGAATGAAGTCACTACCATTCAACAAGCTGCATGAAAAATATTGGGACAGTCAACAACTAATGCAACCACCAGAATCCTGGGTGAACATTATGGCCAGTAATGGCAAGCCTGTACCTGTGGATAGGTACTGGGAAGTGACTCTACAAGTCGGAGAAACCAGACTCCCACAACAAGGTGTCCATTGTCGTGCAAATCCAAGACAATAACACCTCTACAGTTGTTATACTTGGCATGAAAGTTCTTAGAAATTGCTATGGAGAAATGCACTACACCGGTCTTTGCCTACAGCTCTTTACTGAACCAGGAAAGTGACCCAGCAGACTATTAGAATACTGTCTCCTCAACAAAAGTTTGGTAATCTCAAAGATACACAGCCAGTAGTGTTCTAACCTGGCACAGAGACTCTGCTGTGGTGCCTTACCTGTATGGGCACCCAAGGTCAATACTACCAAGCCTTAGTGGAACCCATCCACCTGGAAGAGCCTTCTGGTCTTAGCAGCAAGGTGCCTAATGACAGTCTCCCAAGAAAGTGTACCAACCCATCTCTTGAACCCATGTAAGTAACTAGCAAGTAGAATTTAAAGGGGTTGTTTGGTTTCCTATATTGATAACCTATCCTTAGGACAGGTCATTAATATCAGATTGGCAGGGGTCCAACTCCTGGCACCCCCGCCAATCAGTGTAAGCACTGCATTCTCTTCACTGTTTACCTGCTCTCTGTCAGTATTGCAGTGGCGAGGAGGTGTAGATGTGCTCCTCTGTCCCATACACTTGAATAGGAAGGAGCAGTTGTAGCTACACTCCATCCCACTGATTAGTACACACAAAACCTGTCCTAATCATACAGTAGCACAAGTTACTTCCAGACACTGAGCTAAAGAGCTGCCTCATCCTCCTCTCTGCTCTAGTTGTTAAGGATTATGATCCTCAATACAGCTGATAAGACCTTCAGCAGAAGAATGGAGGAATGGAGTTCATAAGAAACAGCGGAAGTAAAGAGAGGACGGACAGAACAGACTGCGGTAATGTGAGGTTGTGGTAATGTAGCTGACTACATACTAGTGCTGCTACTCATTAGCCACACCAGGTGACAGTTGTCAGATGACAGTTGGGAAGATGTAGAGATGCCATCTTTCTACACCAGATTTGCCTAGCAGTACACAAAAAGAGTAAAAAAAAAAAGATCTGAAGACCATCAGTTCACAACCACAATCCAGTCCTGAACCACCACTTTTCATAGAAATAGGCCAACTGCTCCAAAGAACTCTAGATCTCCTAACCAATAAATGTCTTCACTGAAACCACCATCAGATACTGATTCTCCTGGATTGGAATGAGGCAAGATATCGAAACCTGGTCCTGTGAATGTCCAACTTGTGCATTAGAGGAAAGAAGCACGGCCACAAGGTTCTTCTACATCAAATTGTAAGCAAAAGACACCCTAGAAACCATAGCTATTAACCACATCAAGCTAGAACCCAGTCAGTCATCATCATCATAGACGACTACAAAAAAATTGTAGTTGCTGTACCTGTCTGAGACTTGACTGCCAGAACCACTGTAGCTGCCTTGTGGAAGTCCTATGTTGCCCTATGGGGGTCCAGACCAAATTCTTACTGACTAAGGCTCTGCCTTTAAATACATGCTGTTTCAAAAACTGCGCTTTTTGTATAGCTGTCAAAAACTGAGAACTACTGTTTATCACCGTCAAGGCAATGGCCTATGGGAGAAAATGAAACAAACTCAACATGCTAAAAGCTGTGTCACCTCACAAAAGAAGCAATTGGCCGATGCTCCTACCAGAACTGGTATACCTTTACAACAATACTATCCACTTTTCCACTAGGTATACCTTTTACTATCTAATGTTTGGTTGACAATAGAATCTACCTGGTGACATTGCCCTGGATGTGTCAGTACTAGATGCCATGAATCCACTAACTCAAACTGAATGAGTCAAGGAACACCAAAGACGTTTAGAGGAACCCAAAGAGATTGTCGACAGTCGACAGACACAGACTACGACCGAAATGCCAAAGCTGAACCACTCAAAATTGGAGACCAAGTCTGGCACAAGAATAACCACTATTCCAGTAAGTTTCATAGTAAGTGGAAGAAAGAACCCTATATAGTGATTGCATTCCACATCCAGGTTCAGACATCTATGAAATTACCCAAGAAAGCCGAGGTGCCCAAACTTTCCATTGCAACGAACTAAAGCAGTGGTGGCGAACCTATGGCACGGGTGCCAGAGGAGGCACACAGAGCTCTTTCTGTGGGCACCCGCACCCTGGAAATAGTCTATGGTGTACAAATATGCCTTAGACTTTTCCTGCAATTCATCAGCACAGGGCACACTATGAACAGCACTGACAGGGCATTGAATGTAGGAGGCTATTATAGCTAAATGATAAAGTACATGGAAGATATACTATATTGGACCTTAGTATTCGGGTTAAATTGCTGTGTTGGCACTTTGCGATAAATAAGTGTGTTTTGGGTTGCAGTTTGGGCACTCGGTCTCTAAAAGGTTCACCATTAATCGACTAAAGCTATGCCTAAAATAACTTTTTCCTGAACAGATCCTGGAAGTGGAAAAGTCACCAGAGCTGCCCAAGCCACTGATCCTTGATCCAGCACCTGGACAAGCATCTGTGCCCAAGCCGCTACAATGGTTCTTGAGACCATTTTTTCACTTCATGGCTCTGAGTGAACGCTTACCAGATTCTCAAGAGTCCACGGACGTCTCCACCCCAGAGGAGCCGGCAGTCTTACCAGTGCTATACAACAGCTGAGGAGATCTGAAAGGTCCACCTGAGATAAGATACCTGCCAAATACTTGGACTAGAGACTCCATCTTAAAGGTACTCAACCTAAAATCCCAGTTTTTCACATTGTACCTCCCCTACCTTCTTAGGTTGAAGCCAGAATAACTCAAAGTTAATGCAATGCAACGTAGCGATTTTCCTTTTTTGCATCTTTGTTTTTTACTCCCTGCCTTCCCGAAGCCTTAACTTTTTTATTTTTCCATTCACATAGCCGTTTGATGTCTTGTTTTTTTGCAGAACAAATTACACCAATTATTATTGCATAGAATGTAGCTGGAAAAAAATTCCAAATGGGGAAATTGGAAAAAAATCATCATATTCTGACCCCTATAACTTTTTTACCGTTATTTCTACAGAGATGTGTTTTTTTTAGGTCCCCAATTGGACCACAACATGCAAACATCAGAATTCAATTTGTATAGGGTAATGGAATTTTCTTCATTATCCTACAGAAATAGCTATATTACAAATCATGAGCCTGGTACAGGCTCAGGCTCATAACTCACATCTCCACCAGAGGGAGGCATTCCTGCCCATGAAGTGCACGCTTCCTGGTTTCCGGTCTATCATATTTGACCACGGCATCTGAGAGGCTAAATGCCGATCACGGACATTAGCCACGGGTGTCTGCTCTATGATGTTAAAGACCCGACATCCACCGTCCATGTACAGAAGATGTCGTGAAGGGGTTAAAGTGTCACTAAGCTTACAACAAACTTTGCATTAATCAATAGTGCAGAATGTGTATGTTAAACTTAAAGGGGTTGTCCCATCTCACTGTTTCCATGGCGACCCAATAGCTGGGTCTATGGAAACAGTCAAGCACGCTGATGCTCCACTGTTTCCATGACTCCCACTGTAGTGAATTTGAGCCACGCAAACAGCGTAGCAGAACAACCAACACCACTTCTGTAACTCTAAGGCCCCTTTCACACGAGCGAGTATTCCGCGCGGATGCGATGCGGGAGGTGAACGCATTGCACCCGCACTGAATACTGACCCATTCATTTCTATGGGGCTGTGCACACGAGCGGTGATTTTCACGCATCACTTTTGCGTTGCGTGAAAATCGCAGCATGCTCCTCTTTGTGCGTTTTTCACGTAACGCAGGCCCCATAGAAATGAATGGGGTTGCGTGAAAATCGCAAGCATCCGCAAGCAAGTGCGGATGCGGTGCGATTTTCACGCACGGTTGCTAGGAGACGATCGGGATGGAGACCCGAACCTTATTATTTTCCCTTATAACATGGTTATAAGGGAAAATAATAGCATTCTGAATACAGAATGCATAGTAAAACAGGGCTGGAGGGGTTAAAAAAAAATAAAAAGTCATTTAACTCACCTTTATCCACTTGCTCGCGTAGCCGGCATCTCCGTCTGACTCTTTTACTGTCTAGGACCTGTGGAGAGCATTAACTATAGTTTAAGGACCTGGGATGACGTCACTCCGGTCATCACATGGTACGTCACATGATCTTTTACCATGGTGATTCACCATGGTAAAAGATCATGTGACGTACCATGTGATGACCAGAGTGACGTCATCCCAGGTCCTTAAACTATAGTTAATGCTCTCCACAGGTCCTAGACAGTAAAAGAGTCAGACGGAGATGCCCGGCATCGCGAGCAAGTGGATTAAGGTGAGTTAAATGATTTTTTATTTTTTTTAACCCCCTCCAGCCCTGTTTTACTTAGCATTCTGTATTCAGAATGCTATTATTTTCCCTTATAACCATGTTATAAGGGAAAATAATACAATCTACAGAACACCGATCCCAAGCCCGAACTTCTGTGAAGAAGTTCGGGTTTGGGTACCAAACACGCGCGATTTTTCTCACGCGAGTGCAAAACGCATTACAAGGTTTTGCACTCGCGCGGAAAAATCGCGGGTGTTCCCGCAACGCACCCGGACATTTTTCCGCAACGCCCGTGTGAAAGAGGCCTAAAGCCTCTTTCACACGAGAGAGTTTTCTGCGTGGGTGCAATGCGTGACATGAAGGATTAGCACCTGCACTGAATCCTAACCCATTGACTTCAATGGGTCTGTGCACATGAGCGTTGTTTTTCACACATCATCTCTGCATTGCGTGAAAATCGCAGCATGTTCTATATTCTGCGTTTTTCACACATCCCTGGCTCCATAGAAGTGAATGAGGCTACATTAAAAACACAATGGATCCGGATGTAATGTGTTGCGTTGTGATATTAACGGTGAAGGCACATGCCACAGGAAGTTTGTCTTTGCAAGCGTCTGCAGAGTGCTTGTACTGTGAGCAGCAGCTTTCTAGTTTTCAGCCAGCCCTCGCAGTGCGTCTTACAAGATGCCGAAAACTCCTCGACCAATGGCTGTGGAGAAAATGATAATCCTCGTGCAGGAGAGGTCCTGCATTTGGGACACCTGGTCTGGGGAGTACCATGGCGGGCACAAGAAGGAGTTTTTTTTCTAATGTTTGGTCCAAGACCACAGAAAAAAAGTAGGCAGGGTCTGGGTAAGTGCAACATTTAAATTTGTTTGTGAACAGTACCATATATTAACTAGTGTAGCACATGTCAAACACTGTAGTATGTAGCATAGCACATGTCAAACAGCAGTTGCGTACTAAGGGGGAAGGGCGACTCTCGGGGGGGGGGGGGGGGGGGGTGCCAGAAGCAATGAACGCTTCCATCAATACAGATGGAAGCTCTCATTGCTGGAGTGCTAGGAGCTGCGGTCCTGTCACTCACTGCTAAGTTCCAGCACTCCTCCCCTCCTTGAGACCGGCAACGCACAGATGGTGAAGCAGGAAGACTTCTCCCCGCTCCGCCATTCAGCTTGCAGACACAGATCACGCTGCCAGCCTGTGTGATCGGATCCTGCAGCCCAGAAATCTGCATAAGCTCCACCCACACAGTTCTGCAGAGCGATCTGTGCCTGCAGGGAAGAGAGTTATGTGAGCTTCCGGAACGGGACAAGGTGAGTAGTTACTGTGTTTGTTTGTTTTTGACAAGATTTTTTAGCAAACTGGCATAGTTGCCCATATTAACCAATTATATGGGAGCAAAATGTAATAAAAGGTTCTGTGATAGCAATATTTGTACTGTAGCATAGGATTTATGGACCTACTCTGTGAATTATAGAATGGCCCCTACATATCGTCATGGTGCAACGCGATGGTGGTGGCAGACTGTTTTTAAAAGTATTCATAAAACTCATACTATTCATAAAAAAATTAGGATCTGACTGTGTGTTGAAATTTTTAAAGGTAGCGATAAACCAATCTATCATGTTGTCTTGTTTATTTTAAAGAATGGAGGACAACCTGAGGGAAGAAGTGCATTTGTGGATGAAGGTCCATCATCCCATCCTCCTCCAGACAATGGTGAAGGGAGAACCTCCAGTGCGTCCCATGTCAGCGCTCCCTCCAGTTGAATCTGAGCCACCCTTGCTTCCCCAGATGTGGAGGTAGAGACCTGCTCCAGTGTTTGAGACGGTGGTGAATACTCAGATCCAGCAGTATATTTCCCGAGCACGACAGGAGGAAAATTTTGACCTGTATGTCAGGAGTCTGGCAACTCATTTTAGGAACCTGCCTCCAGAACGATACTTTAGAACTCAAGCTACAATAGGTATGATTCTGGAGGCAGCCACGCTTTCTCACTGGCCCTGAGCCAATGCCACCTCAAGTTCCCCAGCGACCCCCAGAATACCCTCCTCAAGGATGACAATATGGCCCCCTAACTCAACTTTATGGGGCTCCATATAGTGGCGAGTCTACATACGGCCAACATGTCCCCTCTTCTTCCCAACCTGGGCCCTCTCATCATCCAATGGGTTCTTCCCATGCCAGTTACCACGGCCAATGGTATGAGGGAACACCATCCACACCTGCAAGTTTTTTTAATTTGTAAGGCCTCTTTCACACTTGCGTTGTCCGGATCCGTCATGTACTCCATTTGCCGGAGGTGCCTGCCGGATCCGTAACAACGCAAGTGAACTGAAAGCATTTGAAGACGGATCCGTCTTCAAAATGCGTTCAGTGTTACTATGGCAGCCAGGACGCTATTAAAGTCCTGGTTGCCGTAGTAGTAGTGGGGAGCGGGGGAGCAGTATACTTACAGTCCGTGCGTCTCCCGGGGCGCTCCAGAATGACGTTAGAGCGCCCCATGCGCATGGATGACGTGATCCATGCGATCACGTCATCCATGCTCGTGGGGCACCCTGACGTCACTCTGAAGCGCCCCGGGAGCCACACGGACGGTAAGTATACTGCTTGCTCCCCCGCTTCCCACTACACTTTACCATGGCAAACAGGACTTTAGCGTCCTTGCAGCCATGGTAACCATTCAGAAAAAGCTAAACGTCGGATCCGGTAATGCGCCGAAACAACGTTTAGCTTAAGGCCGGATCCGGATTAATGCCTTTCAATGGGCATTAATTCCGGATCCGGCCTTGCGGCAAGTGTTCAGGATTTTTGGCCGGAGGAAAAAGTGCAACATGCTGCGGTATTTTCTCCGGCCAAAAAACGTTCCGGTCCGGAACTGAAGACATCTTGATGCATCCTGAACGGATTTCTCTCCATTCAGAATGCATGGGGATAATCCTGATCAGGATTCTTCCGGCATAGAGCCCCGACGACGGAACTCTATGCCGGAACAAAACAACGCAAGTGTGAAAGAGCCCTTATTTTTATGTTGTTTTATTTGTTTGTTTTTTGTCTGTGTCCAGTTACACTAAGCAAAGGTGACAAATCTCAGTTTATAAATAAAGGGCATTATTCTTTGTTTACTTGCATTTTTGTTTTCCCTTACGTCCTGAACAGCAGCACAACTGGGGTATTTCTGCCCCTGTGGACAATCAAGACAGGTGGAACTTTAATTAATTAAAACAAAATAAAGTACTAATTAACCAATTAGGACCTAATTGGTAAATTAGTACTTTATTTTGTTTTAATTAAACCACTCCCCCTGCACTGACCCCGTGCGATTTTTTCTGTCCTGCGGACAGAAAGGACAGGTGGTGGTCTCTTGGAGATCAATCTTTTCTAATACTATTTTATTTTCTCTTACTTACTTGATTCCTGGAGGAATCAAAGCAGTTCACTGTGCGCTCCCCGTCCTTGGCAGCAGTGTGGGTGGCGCTTCTTGGGCCTTCCAGGCCCTACCGCCGCCATCGTGGTCCTCCTCCTCTCTCCGCACGGCGGGGAGAGCAGGGCGCTTCTGAACTTCCGGTCCAGCGTCCGGACCAGAAGTAGTAGTTCCAGATACGATTGTTTTAGGGGCCCGCTGGGTG
The DNA here is from genome assembly GCF_905171765.1 of Bufo bufo. Taxonomy (NCBI): domain Eukaryota; kingdom Metazoa; phylum Chordata; class Amphibia; order Anura; family Bufonidae; genus Bufo; species Bufo bufo. The sequence goes on from NC_053391.1 coordinate 456,187,351, forward strand.
GGGGGGTTCCTTTTTTTTTTTAGGGAATAGGGCGCTAACGTCAGAGAGGTGGACTCCTACCCTCTCTGCTATTTAAGAGGCTCAGTTGTCTTCAGCTGTCTCTCCGTTTTGAGAGTTGCTGATGCCATAGTGCTGACGCCTTGTACTGTGTGCTGCTAAAGCCAGTGTGCCATGCACACTACTGCGGACGCTTCCTGAAGCCCAGCTGACGCTATCTGTTCATTTCTCCCAGCCGTCGGCTGATTTATTGTAATGTCTTCTCCTGGCTCAGGGGATGTTCCCTCTTCAGTGCGGAAGTCTACGTCGAATCGTAGGCACCTGACGTGTTGGGACTGTAGCGCCTTGCTGCCTGACGACTAAATCTATAGCAGATGTCAGATTTGTCACCCCCCTCCAGATCCTGAGCCCCAGTCTCTGGATATGATAACCTGGGTAAAATAATTTGTGGGCAAGTCCATAACTGACGCATTAGCCCAGAAAAGACCCAGGCAAAGTTCTCCTATGAGATCTTCGTCTTTTGGAGAAGACTTGATGATTATTGATGAAGCCCATACTACGGCTTCAGATAGTCAAGATGATGAGGACTCTACCACCCAGTTATTTCCGGTTGAAAAAGTTCAGCGACTGTTGAGATCCATCAGGTTAAGGGACCAGGATGTTGATCAAGGGGAAGCTTCTGCATCCACCTCTAGGGGGCCTAGGGCCTTTAAAGTGGAGGAGTCGCTCAGAAGTTTAATGACAACTGAATGGAAAGGACCAGTAATATCAAAGAGGTTCAAAACCTTATACCCCTTAGTCCAGGGTCATCTGGACCAATGGGACCCCCCTCCCAAGGTGGACTTAGCCATATCCAAGCTGTCAAGATGCACGGTTGTTCCCTTTGAGGATAGTTTTAATCTCCAGGATCCTCTGGATAGAAGGATTGAATGCACTTTAATAAGAAGTTATTCTGTCGCATCCGCCTCCGCCTCAGTTGCACTTGCATCCTCGGAGGTCGCTAATTTTCTCAGGAAGAAGCTCCTGGAAATCCAAACAGATCTAAACTCTGGCGTGGCTAGAACTGATATCTCTTCTCAGTTCAGGTCTGCGCTTTTGGGAGCTGACTTCTTAAGTGAGGCAACATCTCAACAGCTAAGGTTGGCTTCAAAGTCTATGGCTCTTTCTGTGGCCAGTAGGAGGCCCCTCTGGCTCAGGCCCTGGAAGGCAGACAATGCCTCTAAATACAATCTTTGTGGTCTCTCTTATGAACCAGGGAGACTATTCGGGTCTGAGCTCGACAAGATTATAGATGGACTCTCTGATAAAAAGGGAAAGTGTCTCCCTCATCAATCCTCTAGGGGGAGAGGTAGGCAGTTTAGGGGATCCAGATCCCAATCCTACCATAGATCCCGCAGAGGGCAAAGCTCTCGCGGCAGAGAATATCCTCGCACCCGCGACCCGGGGGAAAAGAAGTCGAGCCTTTGACGCCATCTCTACTCCCCTGTCAGGTCTTATTGTAGACCCTCTTATTCCCCCTGGCTTGTGCATTCCTGTAGGCGGACGTCTCCGCCATTTCCCAAAAAATTGGGAATACAGAATTTCTGACCAGTGGGTTCTTCAGGTTATAAGGGAGGAGTACAGAATAAGTTTCTTAGCTCCTCCTTCAAAGTTTGTGAGGACTTCACTCCTCTAGCCGTTAAAGCAGGCGTGCCTAGAACAATCATCCTTCTTTAACTACAGAAGGAAGCTTTGGAGGAGGTACCCTCTGCAGAGAAGGGATCCGGAGTGTACTCCCCCGTGTTCCTTGTACCCAAGCCAGTTGGAAGCTGGTGAATGATAATAGATCTTCGCTACCTGAACTGTTTTATAACCCAAAAACAGTTCCGAATCGAGACCATTCGCTCGGTAATAGAAGTTCTGCAACCAAGGGACCTCATGGTCACCATCAACCTCAAGGATGCGTATCTTCATGTACCCATTCATCTGGATCACAGAAGATACCTACGGATTGCTGTCTCTCTAAATGGCACTGTCAGACATTTTCAGTTTGCTGTCCTGCCTTTTGGAATCTCTGCTGCCCCCCACACCTTCACGAAGGTTGTGGTCGCTATAGTGGCAGCCTTAAGGCTAGAAGTTCTAGAGATTATTCCTTATCTAGACGACTGGCTACTAAAGGGCGCGTCTCTAGATGTGTTTCAGAACCATCTACATCAGGCTCTTACTTTTCTCCAGCATTTAAGCTGGATAATAAATTGGGAAAAATCCGAAATCATACCGGCAACATCAAGAAGATTCTTAGGGTTCATAATAGACTTCTCTCGGATGACTCTCTCCCTCACTCTGGAGAGACGCCAGAAAGTAATCAGAGCCGCAGTTTTCCTAATGGTCCCCCGTGTGGTTTCCATCAGAATCTTGACGAAGATGTTGGGCCACATGTCAGCAACTGCAGAAGCAGTCCCTTGGGCCCTAGCACACTTGCACCCTCTTCAGTCAGAAGTCTTGGGCCTGTGGAACCGCAACCCTTCTGGGTTAGACAAGAAATTATCCCTGTCTCCTCAGGTATGCCGCTCCCTCAGGTGGTGGAAGCAGCTGAAAGATGGAAGGTCCTTGATTCCACCCCATTGGATCATGTTGAACACGGATGCATCCCTTCTAGGTTGGGGAGCCCATCTAGAGGAAGTGCCAGTACAGGGTACTTGGACTCCACAAGAGAGCAAAATGTCGTCAAACTTAAGAGAATTAAGAGCGGTCCGGTTGGCGCTCTTACACTTCGCTCCCCAAGTCCAGGGCAAAGCAGTCAAAATTCGCTCGGACAACATGACGACAGTATTTGTCTTAAACAGACAGGGAAGAACGAGATCTCAACCTCTCCTCCAGGAAGTGGGATTGATCCTGTCTTGGGAAGAGAAGAACCTTACCCACTAGCCGCAGTTCACATCAGAGGAACCCTCAATGTGGTGGCAGATCGCCTAAGTCGAAATCTTCCGGTGCCAGGCGAGTGTTCCCTAAGCCAAGAAGTCTTCCATCAGATTACTCAACGGTGGGGAATGCCAGAGATCGATCTTATGGCGACAAGGTTCAACGCCAAGGTGGACAGATTTTGCTCCCTGTATAGTAAGGGCAAACCTTGGGCGGTAGATGCTCTGTCCATTCCGTGGAGGTTCAGGCTGGCCTATCTGTTCCCTCCAGTTTTCATGATACCGACGGTATTGATGAAACTCAGGCAAGACCAGGCTCAGTGATCGCCATAATACCCTTCTGGCCAAAGAGGTCTTGGTTCACCCAGCTCATGCAGATGAGCCAGGGACAATATTGGAAGCTTCCCCTGAGGCAGGACCTAGTACATCTGGCAGGGTCCTGCCTAGACTTGAAGTCTCAACCTGACAGCCTGGAGGTTGATCGCCCCTTCTAGAGTCTAGAGGGTTTTCTGAAGGATTTTTCTGCAGTGGTGTGCTCTAAAGAAGGCATCCTCATTGGATCCCCCTCTTTCTTCCGTTCTTCAGTTCCTACAGCATGGGTTAGACAAAGATCTCAAACCTTCAACCCTAAGGCCCCTTTCACACGGGCGAGTATTCTGCGCGGATGCGATGCGTGAGGTGAACGCATTGCACCCGCACTGAATACCGACCCATTCATTTCTATGGGGCTGTTCAGATGAGCGGTGATTTTCACGCATCACTTATGCGTTGCGTGAAAATCGCAGCATGCTCTATATTCTATTTTTCACGCAACGCAGGCCCCATAGAAGTGAATGGGGTTGCGTGAAAATCGCAAGCATCCGCAAGCAAGTGCGGATGCGGTGCGATTTTCACGCATGGTTGCTAGGTGACAGTCTATAAACTGTATTATTTTCCCTTATTACATGGTTATGTCATGCCCCACTCTGACGATGTGCGGAGGTCAGCCAGGATTGCAGCACAAGTCTAGTATTTGTTTTGATGCTGTGCTGGATCCGCCTCGCATCAGGTGCACTGGGTGGAGTCATTAGTTTAAATTGTCTCCAGCTAAGGTGCTCTGAGCGGATTATACACTTCATTGTGGTCTTGGAAGCTAGAAAGGAAGGTTGGCTGTTTGTTCCTGCTCTCAGCAGATAAGTGTCTTTGGTTGTTTATGTCATCTATCCCATCCAGGTTCTGTGCGAGCTGGCAGCTCCTTTCTCCCCACTTCACCATCTCAGGGAGTTCAGGGTTCTGTTGGCATAGGCTGGTGGACACAGCAAATCTACCATCAAGATTTGATCTGTGGGCTGAGCATTGTAGGGAAAGAGGTCAGGGATTAATTAGGAGGTGACCCTTCCCCTGTCTCTCGTCCAGACCCTGGTTGGTGTGTTATCTGTTTAACTGTGCACGTCCGCCGTGACAGGTTATAAGGGAAAATAATAGCATTCTGAATACAGAATGCATAGTAGGTGATCAATTAACTCACCTTCTCCTCTTGTTCGCGTAGCTCCCGTCTCTTCTTTACTTCTCAAAAGATTAACTATCGGCTAAAGGACCTTTGGTGACGTCAGATCACATGCTCCAATCACATGGTCCATCACCGTGGTGATGTACCATGTGATTGGAGCATGTGATCTGACGTCACCAAAGGTCCTTTAGCCCACAACTCATCATTAAAGAACTAAAGACCGGGAGAACTACGCAAACAAGAGGAGAAGGTGAGTTAATTTTTTTATTTTTTTTTAACCCTCAATTGATCCCCTACTAAGCATTCTGAATTCTGAATGCTATTATTTTCCCTTATAACCATGTTATAAGGGAAAATAATACAATCTACAGAACACCGATCCCAAGCCCGAACTTCTGTGAAAAAATTCGGGTTTGGGTACCAAACATGCGTGATTTTTCTCATGCGAGTGCAAAAAGCATTACAATGTTTTGCACTCGCGCGGAAGAATCGCGGGTGTTCCCGCAACGCACCCGCACCTTTTCCCGCAACGCCCGTGTGAAAGAGGCCTAAGGGTACATACCTCAGCTTTGTCTGAAGTTTTGGGCAAGCCTTTTTCTCAGGGCCCTCCAATCAAAAGGTTCCTGAAGGGAGCCGAAAGACTGCAACCAAGGATCCGGAGTCCGATACCTCAGTGGGATATTTCAGTTGTGCTCAGGGGCTTATGCTCTCCCCCTTTTAGCCCCTTCAGAGCAAGGATTTAAAGTTCTTATCTTGGAAGACCTGTTTTTTACTTGCCATTACATCAGCAAAGAGAATGGGAGAATTGCAAGCCTTGGCTGCTGTGGAGCCATATACTCTATTCTTTCCAGATAGAGTCCTCCTGAGGTTTCTCCCTACCTTTGTTCCTAAGGTGCCTTCTTTCCACAATCTAAACCAGGTCATTTCCTTACCTGTTTTTTATCCTACACTAGACGTTGCCAGAAGTATGAAGACATACCTAGAAAGAACTAAAGACTTCCGAAGATCTGAGAATTTTTTCATTCTTTTTGCAGGAAGGAACAAGGGTCTTAAAGCTTCTAAACCAACATTAAGCCGGTGGATCAAAGAGGCCATCGGAGAAACTTTTGTCGCTCAGGGATTGGCGCCCCCTGCTTTTATCCACACTCATTCTACCCCAGCGGTAGGTGCTTCTACGGCTGAGAGGAGCCTAGTATCGTTGGAGCACATTTGTGCTGCTGCCTCATGGAGTTCCCACTCCACTTTTGTAAACTATTATAGGCTTGACTTAAGGGGTTCGGAACAGACAGCCTTTGGCAGGTCTGTCCTGAATTCAGTTCAGCTGGAAGACCCTCCCTCATAGGTTCTCTTCTTGCTAAATCCCCAGTTGTGCTGCTGTTCAACACGTAAGGGATTCGTTAATTTCTAACGATAATGTTTTTCCCCTTAGTCCTAACAGCGGCACACGTATATCCCTCCCTCTCATTTTTGTTTATTATTACTTAACAGGTCGCACGGGGTCAGTGCAAGGGGAGTGGTTTATAGGGACCTAATTGGTTAATTAGTACTTTATTTAGTTTTAATAAATAAAAGTTCCACTTGTCCTGATTGTCCACAGGGGCAGTAATACCCCAGTTGTGCTGCAGTTAGGACTAAGGGGAAAAAATTATCGTTAGAAATTAACGATTCACTAATTTACGAGTGCACTAACACATTCAACATATCCACCCGTAGCCATGTTTTTGTAACATTTAACATACACAAACTACACTGAGGAAGTAAATTACTGTGACACTTAAATCAAAATAGGTACTTTATTACACATATTCAGTTACAATACATATCAGGGCTCAAAAGATCAATGGCTATAATGTATGTTCTGTATTAAAGGGAACCTGTCACCTCCAAAAGTGATATAAAACTGCCAGCATTACCTTATAGCAGCCCCCAGTCTGTTACTGATCATGTGTGTGAGCCAGAAAGTCGATAATCCATACTTGAGAAAAACGCATTTTTAAGCTCCATGAGCGCTCTGTTTCCTGTGAGCTTGAAGTCAAGGGGGCAGCGGCCTCCTTGCTTCAAATCAAGCCAAGCCTGCCTCTTACCCGTCCCCTCTTGACTGTGATTTACATATTTTCTATTCCTTGGGATCACGCAAGACTGGCGCCTGCGCGGTCCGCCCCTTGTGACTGCACAATCCTGTCTTGGGCTCCCGCAGTCAGCCTGGAATAATTTTCTCACTGCGCTGCTATAAGGTAATGCTGGCAGTTTTATATCACTTTTGGAGGTGACAGGTTCCCTTTAAATTTGAAAAACAATAATAATATTTTATTTTTACATTGCATATGTAATCATTAACTAAGTAAACAAAAGAATACTATTATAGTTAATGATACAGGTATATAGTTTGTTTTACAGAGATTGAAAATTACATTGTTCTGTTCATACCAATGAGGTATTAGTTCATATTTCACAGACATTTCTAAAAACAGTATGTCTGCAAAATATGTAAGCTCGCAACTCACGTCAAGGGTCCTCATTATATTGCAAGTCCCTAACTAAAAAAAATTAAAAACAGAAAGGGCAAACCCCTCTGCCCTACAACCACATAAGGAGCAGGTGGACCAGAGGATCCAGGAAGGTTAGCTGGCTGTAGTATGTCCTGAAGATACGAGTATCTGAAGAACTTCCATAGGACCTGATATATAGAATCGGGACCCTGAGTTCGGTGTCTTCTTCACCCGTATGTGCTTCCCGTCAAGGACACAAATACCGAATTGTGCCCTCTCCAGGAAACCCTGGACTATATCAAGCCACTGCTGTCTTGTTGGTTGTGGCAGCACTGCAGCTCTCAGTCTCAACCAAATGGTGACATATGTGGCCCACACCACACCGTGAATTGTGGAGGTCCCCATTGTAAACTAAAAATGTAGTGACGTAAAAGAATTCCCAGTTGCTAGATATCAGAAACAAAAAGAAAACAACATAATTAGATCAGTAATGTTAATCTGAAGAACATGTGCAACAGACTTCAGCATTCTTTATAGGAATTTAATGGCAATGTGTCTGCAAAAATAAAACAAAAAACAAGATAGAGACACTATACCTTATATAATAATAATACTTTTATTTCTTTAAACTGCTGGAGTACATCCTTTTTATTTAACCCCTTCCCGACATATGACGTAATAGTACTGTACATCATGGCGGCAAGTGGGGGGGGGGGTGGCTTGCTCATGGCGGAGTAGGACGCAGGATAGTGAAGCTCTCCCGCCATCTCCGCTTGATAAGCTATTTTTACCTACATTCCTGCTCACTCACGTCTCCTGATGGGTCTTAGGACTGCCAAGGGGTTACAGGAGCCTGCACAACAGCCGGAGGGGTCCGGAATTGAGAAGTTCTTTGGATCCCAGTCGAGTGGCACAGGGCCGGCAGAGGCATCATTTTATTGGTTTAAAAATTGCTATTATTGTGTAAAACTTAAATAAATAAGAAAAAGTATATATATTAGGTATTGCCACATCTGTAACGATCTGCTGTATAAAAAATATCACATGACCTAACCCCTCAGGTGACTGCTGTAAAAATAAATAAATAAAAACTGTGCCAAAACAACCAATTTGTTGGTCACCTTGCCCCATAAAGTGTAATAATGAATGATCAAAAAATTATATGTACCCAAAAATTGTACCAATAAAAATTTAAACTCTTCCTGCAAAAAACGAGCCCTTGCACAAGACAATCCACAGAAAAATAAATAAAATATGGCGTTTAGAAAATGGAGACACAAAAACATAATAATAAAAAAATATGGTTTATTATGTAAAACTGAAACAAACAAACAAAGAAAGTAGACATATTTGATATCATTGCATCCGTAACAACCTGCTCTATAAAAATAGTACATGATTTACCCTGTCACATGAATGTTGTAAAAAACAAAAAATTTTAATCGGTGCCAAAACAGCCGTTTTTTTGTTACCTTGCCTCACAAAAAACTTAATATAGAGCAATAAAAAAACATATGTACCCCAAAATGGTGCCAATAAAATTGGCACCTTATCCCCTAGTTTCCAAAATTAGGTCACTTTTTGGGAGTTTCTACTGTAGGGGTGCATCACGGGGGCTTCAAATGGGACATGGCATCTAAAAAAACAGTCCAGCAAAATCTACCTTCCAATAACCATATGGCGCTCCTTTTCTTCTGTGCTCTGCCGTGTGCCTTACATCAGTTTACGACCACATGTGGGGTGTTTCTGTAAACCGCAGAATCAGGGTAATAAATAGCCGGAAAAAGTGCAGTTGCGCGAAACGGCCGCCACTAGCTACTTAGCGCTCTGGGAGAAGCGAGTCTGCCCCAGCCCTATTTTTTATCTCTACTCATATTGACGAATAAAGAAGATTGATGATTCCAGTGGTGAGTGCCGCCTGTTTATTCTATGTCTACAATCAGTAATAAATATTGAGTTTTGTTTGGCTGTTAACCCTCGATGTGCTAAAGAAAACATTTTATTAAAATGGAAAATCGGCCAAAAAAGTGAAATTTTGAAATTTTATATCCATTTTCCTTTAATTCTTGTGGAACACATAAAGGGTTAAAGTTTGTAAAATCAGTTTTGAGTAACTTGAGGGGTGTAGTTTCTACAATGGGGTAATTTATGGGGGGGGGGGGGGGGGGGTCCACTATGTAAGCCCCACAAAGTGACTTCAGACCTGAACTGGTCTTTAAAAAGTGGCTTTTGGAAATTTTCTTAAAAATAGAGCAAAGAATTGCTTCTAAAATTTTAAGCCTTCTAAAATCCTAAAAAAATAAAATGACATTTGCAAAATGATGCCAACATAAAGTAGACATATGGGGAATGTTAAGTAATAAATATTTTATGAGGTATCACTTTCTGTTTTAAAAGTAGAGAAATTGAAATTTAGAAAATTGCAAAGTTTTCTAAATTGATGGCAAATGTGGGATTTTTTCATAAATAAAGGTGAAATATATTGACACAAATTTATGAATATCATGAAGTACAATGTGTCACGAGAAAACAATCTCAGAATGGCTTGGATAAATAAAAGTGTTCCAAAGTTATTACCACATAAAGTGACACATGTCAGATTTGCAAAAAATGGCCTGGGCAGGATGGCGAAAACTGGCCTGGGGTAGAAGGGGTTAAATATATTTATAATACATGGATACACCAAATACTAACGTATAGATCATGTACTGAATACACATGCCCTTTAAAAGGGCTACAACAAACAGCTATATATTGTCAAACAGTGGGTCCTTGATGTATGAGTCGGAAAATATAGTCTTACCACAAAGTAATAATTAGCCGCTCTTCAGGTGCCACTGACGCGTGTTGGTGTCCTGAAAGTCAGGGCAAGCCGCAACTCTCCCAACAGCCAATCAACATAGCGACCAACATGCGGCAATAATTAAAGAACTTTTCAGGGTGCGCACATAGGTCGGCATACAAAGTAAGAAATTGACCTTTGCAGGCCCTCTGATAAAAATTAGGATGCATCCACATCCACTTCCTCCGCGGCTCCTCCTCTGTCATTTCTTGCCATGGTCAGTAAGGGGAAAGTGACATCCTGCCAAGAAAATAAAGCACACACTGCACAAACAAGGCAACTTCTATAATCTCCACACAAAATTGAGCTTTCCCCCAAAAAAGGGCATGCTGGGGGTATTTATATGTGTTTGAAGTGAACATGTGACTATAGAGGATGGTTCAGCTTTTTTTCACGTGTGTTAAAAACGCATGCCATCCGGATGTCATCTGCACAGAAAAAACGGAGAAAAACTGACAGCACACGCAAGCAAAGTCATGCGATTATCACTGAGCGCATCCTGATACAATCCGTAATGCCCATGTGAAAGAGGCCTAATAGGTTATGATAGTTTTTATGCACTATACTTTTGTAGCTGCTATGTAATATACATCATCAGTCAGGATGGAGATACACAAGCATTTCTACCTAGAAATCTGAAACCTCAGTAGAGTAACATTCACAGGAAAATGGCACTTGTTGTGCAGTTTCCCAGATAGCTGCAAAAAAAAAAAACACATTCCACGCAGCACGAAAAGCAGAACCTGAAGCAGTCTAGTGTGAAGCGATGGCTTTTATGCTCTGTCTGTACACAAGTGTTTCCCTTCCGTCCTATACACCAGCAGAATAATGAGGTATTTCTGCCCCTGTAGGACAGATGGAATTTTTTATTAATCAAATTAGTCACTATTCCTAATTAAGTAGAGCAGACTTAATCCATATAAGCCCTTCCCACCATATATAGAATTTCTGGTTCTCAGAGGGGACAACTCAGGTGATTGATTTTGAGTTCTACCACACAAGAATGTCCTCTCCATGGAGTAACTTCTTGCTATATTCCTATTATAGTGCTTCTGGTTAGGACATAATGGAAGCATTGGTTTTTAATGTTAATCTGTTTTCCCTTAGTCCTAACAGCAGCACAAGCTTCTCACCCTATGTAGGATACTTCTTTATAATAAACACAAGGTAGGAAGGGCTAGACTTTCTTATATAGGCTCAGGGTTCACTACTTAATTAGTAATTAATTTCCTTAATTAAACATTCCATCTGTTCAGTTAGTACACAGGGGCAGAAACACCTGTTATTGTGGTGTTGCTAGGATTAAGGGAAAACAAATCATATTTAGAAAGCAACACTTTTCTCTGCAGAATAATGTATTTACTTGGAAAAATCCATCAAACCACATGGCAGAATAATATTTACAGGGGTTGTGCACTTGACCGGACCTGTATAGGGAAGCTTACTTATGCCTCATGCACACGACAGTATGGCTTTTTCAGTATTTTGCGGTCCGCAAAAAAAATTTGGATGACGTCCGTGTGCATTCCGTTTTTTGCGGAACGGAACAGCTGGCCCCTGATAGAACAGTACTATCCTTGTCCGTTATGCGGACAATAATAGGACATGTTCTATCTTTAGAACAAACGGAAATACGAAAACGGAAGTCATACGGAGTACCTTCCGTTTTTTTTGCGGATCCATTGAAATGAATGGTTACGTATACGGTCCGTATACGGAACACAAAAAACGGAACGTAAACTGAAAAAAATAAGTTTGTGTGCAAGAGATCTTACACTGACAAGCAAAAGGGTAACAATGTTTTGGACTTTTGACTTTCAGGCTCTATATGTCACCATCCACTACAGCTTCTAACGTAAGACTACCATCATTTTATAGAAAATCATATTGGCTATCTCATACATAAATTGGACTTGCAACTATTTAGAATATGCAGGGCCGTTTCAATGGCCGGGCTAGGGGTGCTACTGCACAGGGCGCAAGTCAAAGGGGGGCGCTCGTCACACTGGCGATGCAGGGGGAGGCAACGGGTCAATTGCCGCCCCCACCCCCCAAGCGCTCATCTTCATAGTCATCTGTATCGTCGTCCTCAGGAGGAGGGAGAGGTGTGTCCCTTCCCTGTTCCTCTGATAGGCTGCCGGCACTAGGCCGGCAGCCTATTAGAGGCCGGTGCAGGCGGCGCGATGACGTCACACAGGCCGGAAGAGGCCTGCATCGCATCACTGACATGGAGGTAAGCGTAAGTGTTTATTTTTTTATACGGGACAATACTTGTGGCACATGATTGGGGGGGAGGCAGGGAGAGGCCTTCTAACTGGCACATTATTGGGGGGCATCTATGGGGGCACTTACTCGCACATTATTGGGGGGCATCTATGGGGGCACTTACTGGCACATTATTGGGGGGCATCTATGGGGGCACTTACTGGCACATTATTGGGGGGCATCTATGGGGCACTTTCTACTGGCACATTATTGGGGGCATCTATGGGGGCACTTACTGGCACATTATTGGGGGGCATCTATGGGGGCACTCACTGGCACAATTTTTGGGGGGCATCTATGGGGGCACTTATTGGCACATTATTGGAGGGCATCTATGGGGGCACTTACTAGCACATTATTGGGGGGCATCTATGGGGGCACTTACTGGCACATTATTGGGGGGCATCTATGGGGGCACTTTCTACTGGCACATTATTGGGGGGCATCTATGGGGGCACTTTCTACTGGCACATTATTGGGGGGCATCTATGGGGGCACTTACTGGCACATTATTGGGGGACATCTATGGGGGCACTTACTGGCACATTATTGGGGGCATCTATAGGGGCACTTCCTACTGGCTCATTATTGGGGGGCATCTATGGGGGCACTTCTTACGGGCACGTTATTGGGGGCATCTATGGGGGCACTTCTTACTGGCACATTATTGGGGGGGCACTATGGGGGCTTCTACTGAGGCCACAAAGAAGGGGTATTTTATATGGGGGGCTCTGCATGGTACTACTATTATCAGGGGGTTTATCTGTTTCTGCAGTATAGTATTGGGGAGCACAGTGGCACAGTATTGGGGGTAGTAGGATGATTTTTCCAGAAGATGAGAGGATGATGGAAAAGTAGTAAACTAAGATTTTTTTTGTCAAACTGCAGAGAGAAAAATGGCTGAAAAATGATGGTTTGGTCTGAAGGTCTGAAAGGAGAAGATGAGGAAGAGGGAAAGAACATCTACATCAAAGCAGACGTCACTGGATGTAAGAGGTATGTGTAAACAAACTGAAAAGAAAAGGAAAGTTACCAAACTGAGATCTGTGGGGACTTTAAAGAGGACCTTTCATGGGTGCCAACATTGCAAGATAACTGTCTGGCCATGTAGAGCAGCGCCCAGGGATCTCACTGCACTTAATATTATCCCTGGGCGCCGCTCCGTTCGCCCGCTGTGGCCCCGTTACCTTCTCCCGCAATCTATGGTAATTGCTACTATCGGTTCACCAGGGAGGAGTCTGCCCTGTTTCTCCCTGGGCGTTCCTTCTACGCCCAGGAGAGAAGCTGATGTCTCCTCCCTGTTGCGAAGTTAGCAGCAATTACCATACAGCGCGTGGAATATACCGGGGGCCAGAGCGGGCAAACGGAGTGGCGCCCAGGGATAATAGTAAGTGCAGTGAGATCCTTGGCCGCCGCTCTACACAGCCTGATGGTTATCCTGCAATGTTGGGACCCATGAAAGGTGCTCTTTAAATGTGAATGGGGGGGGGGGGGGCGCTTTTGTATTGTTCGCCCTGTTGGCAAAATTCCCTAGAAACTGCCCTGAGTATATGATTAGTTATGCAGATTTTTGTAATGTAACTGCATTGTTACGGTTTTGCTTCTGGTGGTGGAACAATTTTTTTCTTCTTGTATAATACAAATTACAACCTGTTCTCACATTCTCTAATACAGTGGTGCCCAACCATTTTTCGTCTGAGGGCCGCACTAGACTTGGTATAAATTTTGCGGGCCGGAACCAGGTAGCTTTGCCAGAAAGAAATGCAAACGCTGTGAGGGGGCACGTGTGAGCATTACTACTGTGAAGAGGGCACATATCTGGCATAACTACTGTGAGCGGGCACATATCTGGGCATAACTACTGTGAGGGTGCACATATCAGGGTATAACTACTGTGAGGAGGGCACATATCAGGGCATAACTACTGTGAAGAGGGCACATATCAGGGCATAACTACTGTGAGGGGGCACGAGTGAGCATTAATACTGTGAAGAGGGCACATATCTGGCATAACTACTGTGAGGGGGCACATATCTGGGCATAACTACTGTGTGGGGGCACATATCAGAGTATAACTACTGTGAGGAGGGCACATATCAGGGCATAACTACTGTGAAGAAGGCACATATCTGGACATAACTACTGTGAGGGGGCACATATCTGGGCATAACTACTGTGAGGGGGCACATATCTGGGCATAACTACTGTGAGGGGGCACATATCAGGGTATAACTACTGTGAGGAAGGCACATATCAGGGCATATCTACTGTGAAGAGGGCACATATCTGGGCATAACTACTGTGAGGGGGCACATATCTGGGCATAACTACTGTGAGGGGGCACATATCTAGGCATAACTACTGTGAAGAGGGCACATATCTGGGCATAACTACTGTGAGGGGGCACATATCTGGGCATAACTACTGTGAGGGGGCACATATCAGGGTATAACTACTGTGAGGAGGGCACATATCAGGGCATAACTACTATGAAGAGGGCACATATCAGGGCATAACTACTGTGAGGGGGCACATATCTGGGCATAACTACTGTGAGGGGGCACATATCTAGGCATATCTACTGTGAAGAGCGCACATATCTGGGCATAACTACTGTGAGGGGGCACATATCTGGGCATAACTACTGTGAGGAGGCACATATCAGGGTATAACTACTATGAGGAGGGCACATATCAGGGCATAACTACTGTGCTGTGAAGAGGGCACATATCTGGGCATAACTACTGTGAGGGGGCACATATCAGGGTATAACTACTGTGAGGAGGGCACATATCAGGGCATTACTGTGAAGAGGGCACATATCTGGGCATAACTACTGTGAGGGGGCACATATCTGGGCATAATTACTGTGAGGGGGCACATATCTGAACATAACTACTGTGAGGGGGCATGTGTGAGCATTACGTCTGTGAAGAGGGCACATATCTTGGCATTATTACTGTGAGGGGGCACATATCTGGGCATAACTACTGTGAGGGGGCATGTGTGAGCATTACGTCTGTGAAGAGGGCACATATCTTGGCATTATTACTGTGGGGGCATGTGATGTATACATGTGTGTAATGTATGTAGTGCAGTATGTGATGATCACACACTGCACTACATACATTACACAAATGTATAAATCACATACTGCGCTGTCACCTTCTTCTGCAGTTCTACCTTCATGTCTGGTCTTTAGGCTTCAGTCAGATCCTCCACCGCCATGCTTGCGCCGTGTGCCCGACACCACCAGGAGCTGGCCCCTCCTCCTTTCATCTCCCACCGGCTTCTCCTACAGCAGGGCGCTCTATCGCTCCAGTGCCCGCCCAATCTTACCAATCAGCGGTAGCTAGAAATGACTGGCCCCCATAGCAAAAAAAATTCTGGGCCCCCCCCTCCCAGATCTCCCACCCCCACATACCTATCGGACCTCCCACCCCTTCCAGAGCTCCCACCCAAACACCCTTCCAGGACCTCCCACCCCAACATCCCCACACCCCTCCCTAGATCCCCCTAAGTGTCATCCACAGATCCCCCCGTAAGTGTCATCCACAGATCCCCCCGTAAGTGTCATCCACAGATCCCCCCGTAAGTGTCATCCACAGATCCCCCGTAAGTGTCATCCACAGATTCCCCCCGTAAGTGTCATCCACAGATCCCCCCGTAAGTGTCATCCACAGATCCCCCCGTAAGTGTCATCCACAGATCCCCCCCGTAAGTGTCATCCACAGATCCCCCCGTAAGTGTCATCCACAGATCCCCCGTAAGTGTCTTCCACAGATCCCCCCGTAAGTGTCATCCGCAGATCCCCCCGTAAGTGTCATCCGCAGATCCCCACCTCAGTGTCATCCACAGATATCCCCCTCAGTGTCATCCACAGATCTCCTCCCCACCCAGAGCCGCTTCCTAGCTAATTTATTCACTGCACTTGCCTCTGTATAATTGAAGAGAAGCGCCGTAATCTCGCACAGGCGCACTGGCAGAGGCTAGGAAGACGGTGCATGCGCACTTCGATGCCTCTGCCAGTGCGCCTGTGCGAGATTACGGCGCTTCTCTATAATTTCACAGAGGCAAGTGCAGTGAATAAATTAGCTAGGAGGCGGCACTGGGCAGGGAGATTGCAGGCACAGGCAGCATCGCTTTGCTGCCTGTGCCATTCGCAGCGCGCCCTGTGCTGATAAAGTCCTGTTACTGCGCGGGCCGCATGACACATCTTCGCGGGCCGCATTTGCCCCGCGGGCCGAAGGTTGGGCATCACTGCTCTAATAGCTCAGAGCAGGGGCGTACATAGAAATCATGGGGCCTAATAGCAAAACTCAGAATTGGGCCCCCCCACCATAAAAAGTACAGATGTTGTCATTAGTAGTATGTGTGTGTGTGTTGTGAGGCAGTGACAGGCCTCACGGCTGCTAGGGGAGAGATATGGCAGGAGTTTCCATTTCTTTGCTGTCAATCAGCAGGTCAGAGGCCGCACCAGGTGGAACAATCAGTCTGGGATAAGAGCCCAGTCCAGACTGTTAGCAGGAGGAAGAGTCTGTGTGCAGCAGAGGCCTGGGAAGGCTCTGTACAGGTGGGCTCAGCCGAGCTGGCTGAGGGGCCATGGGGCTAGGTGTTAGCTTGAACTTTGGGGGCCACAATCCCCCAAAAGGTACTGGACTTTGTTACAGCCTGGAAGTGCTGGATTGTTAGGCTGGGAAAAGCCGGATGTTCTTCCCGTGTGTGAATGGGGCTTTCAGTGAGGTAGGGAGTCCTCATGTTTAGTTAGAGCCCAGCCGGGCAGGTGTTTTATTTGTATTGTTTGTTTTGCTGAGGTGCCAAATAAAAGCAATGTTTGGCCCCTAACCCTGTGGTCGATGAAGATCATTGTGAGAATGACCCCCGAATAAGAGGCGATCCCTTACAATTGGTGTCGGATGCTGGCAAGTTGTCCATGAGAGAAGGGCAATGGTCGGTTGCTAAGGGCAATGACAAGACAGCAGGTGCTGCTGAAAGCTGTATTGCCGTGTGTGGAGTTAAAGGGCCGGAAGCCTGTTTGTTCGGTGGAGCAGGTGCTGCTCGTGCTATTGTGGACTATTTTTGCTGTGGTGCAGAGATTTAAAGGGCCAGAAGCCCAGAGAAGAGACATAGTATTGTTGTCACTATGAGGTCTGTGCAGACCCACCTGCAGCAGGACTGCAATGGATGATTGTGAGGTCAGAAGATCTGATACAGAAAGATCCTGCGAGTTGGTGATTGGGGGAATCCCGCTGTCGGTCACTTTAGATTCCCGCCAACGCGTGTCCTGGGTTAAGCCCGAAGTACTGGACTTTCTAAAGAGGGGGCCAGAGACAGATGTCACGGTGTGTCTGACCTTTATCACGGACTATGGCCCTGTGCAATGGGAGCTCTTAAAATGTGAGACCCTGGAAGTGGAGTTTGTGCTTGGCAAAGACTTTCCGTTCTTCTGGCAGCTATGGAGCGGAAAAAAGGCTTTGAGTTGTGCGGCTGGAGTTCCAGAGGAAAAGATGTGTGCCGTTGCCAAGGGCAACTGTCGGGAAGAAAAGGAGGTGGAGAGCGGTGCGGCTCTCAGGAGATCCTATGTTTCCTGCACGTGTGCGCAAAGTCCTAAAGAGTGCGGCTGGAGTTACCGTCCAGGAAAAGTCGGGACTCCAGGCCATGCTGTTTCCAGTGGCAACGTTTGCAGTAAGGAGTCTGCGGGTGTTCGGAATACCAGGAACCAAGAGAAGGCTGGTGATTTTGGTAGAGATGTCCTGGGAATATCGTCGTCTCCTGAATCCACGACGTCAGGCGGTAAGACTGTTCCTGTTAAAAGTTGTGTGGAAGATCCCGTGAGCCGGCCGCAGGGGAAACCGGCTGGGTCAGTGACGAAAAAATCACTGAGGCGAAAAACCGTCTCGGAAGTGTTTGACATTGGGAAAATCGCAGTGTCTGAACAGGCGGGTAAGCCTGTTGCGGATACTCCCTCGCAGGAACCTGCAGGGGAGAAGGTTTCTGGGTCGCCCAAAGAGCCTGTGATCAAAGCTAGATTTGGGGTGGTGAAAGTCAGAGATAGATCCCATGCTAGCCCAGGTAAGAGGTAGCATGATGGCCGCCCCAGAGACTGACAGAGTGTTACATGTTCGGGACAATTATGTGAATAATACGGACTATCAGGTGGTTCTCACTGAGGGAGAGTCTCCGGTGAGAACTGGGACTTGTGAACCTGATGTTACAAATACGCTCATACATGAGGGAATGGTGGGCGTAATTTCCTCTTATGCTTGGAGGTTTTAAGTAATGGAGACACTTCTGCAGAGAGTGACAAAACTCCTGCAGAACCTGTACCTGTCCCTTTAAATGATAATGTGAAGGAGCTGCACATTCAGAACAAGGGTGTAGATAAGGTGCAAAGTGATGGTACCATGTTTGCCGAAATACATAATGGAAATGTGATGTCATGTGAAATATGTGATAATAATGACATGCCTTTTCCTTTGCAGGCTGTGATTGGGGAAAAAGCTCCCCCTGTTGGTAAACATGTGTCTGATATAAAAGTGTTGATAAATGTTGAAGAAACACGTACCAGAGGTGGATGTGCAGTCTCCACAGGTTTCTATGATTAATAAAATGTCCCAGGTGGGGATTGACTCATGGGTACCCCTAGAGGTCAGGGTTAATAATGACACGAGCAGTATAAGTGGCGTATGTGCCGTGACAGTTAGCAACTCCGAGAGTGAGGCTACCATGTCAAGACCCAGCAAAACTAAAGTGGTTACTAGTAGCGACCAGATGACAATTATATCTGACGAGACGAGAGTTCAGTCGGGTGACAGCCTGGTGTCTGAAGCTCATATCCAGACAGTTGTAGATGACCTGACAGGACAGTACAGCTACAAACTTGAAGATGTTTTTGCTCGCTCTGCACAGTCCCTAGATACACTAAAGATGGGGCTAGCGGTTCTCGCAGAGCAACTGCAGGAATCTCCAGAGGAGTCACAGAAAGTGATAAATGAACTGAAGGAACTAGAGTCACTAATAGAAGCGGAAATTCTCCAACTTCAAGAGGAACTTGCAGCTTCTGAGCGATCCAGACTTCATGCAGAGCAGGAAAAAGATGAGCTGGCTGATGAGGTTCTAAACAGCGCCTCAGAAAAATCTGCTCTCTTGGAGGAGAAAAGACATTTGGTAGCCAGGATGGCTCAACTTGATCAAGAGTTGCGTGATCGGATGGTAGACCTGGACCACCAGAAACAAATTGTGTCTAAATTGGAGAAGAAACAGAAGATGTTGGACAAGCTCCTGGCTGAAGAGAAAACCACCTCGGCCAGATATGCCGAAGAAAGTGACCAAGCGTAGACTGATGCTCGAGAGAAGGCGACCAAGGCCCTCTCCTTGGTCAGAGCTCTTAAAGAAGTACTTGAGGAGCGAGATGAATTTGAGAGGCTGAACAGGCAACTCAGAGCAGAGATGGAAGATCTCATGAGCTCAAAAGATGACGTCTGGAAGAACGTCTATGTCATGCCCCACTCTGACGATGTGCGGAGGTCGGCCAGGATTGCAGCACGAGTTTAGTGTTTGTTTTGGAGTCGTTCTGGATCCGCCCCTCATCAGGTGCACTGGGTGGAGTCATTAGTTTAAATAGCTCCTCTGCCCAGTGCCCTGAGCGGATTATATTCATTATTGTGATCTTGGAAGCTAGGAAGGAAGGTTGGCTGTCTGCTCCAGCTCAGGAAGATAAGTGTTGTTTCTAGTTGGTTGTTTTGTGTCATCTTTCCCATCCAGGTTCTGTGCGAGCAGGCTGCTCCTATTTCCCACTTCACCATCTCAGGGAATTCAGGGTTTTGTCAGCCCAGGCACGGGGACATCTCAGATCTACCTTCAAGATCTGTAGATGGGCTGAGCAGTGCAGAGAAAGAGGTCAGGGATTAGCTAGGAGGTGACCCTTCCCTGTCTGTCGCCCAGAGCCTGGTTGGTTCGTTATCTGTCATACTGAGTGCACGCCCGCTGTGACATTATAATCCGCCATACTGTGACTGCCATCACTCAGCGCTTTTGTGATGGCGTCAATTGATGCACTGGTTGACCGCATGCAGGGTTTATCCCTAGAGGTTGCGGATCTGCGTGGTACGGTCACACAGTGTCAGAGGTTTCTGGCATCAGGTACAGGTCAAATTGGTGGGGAGCCTAAAGTCGCTCTTCCCGACAGATTTACAGGGAGTACGGATGATTTTTTCCACTTTAAAGAGTCATGCAAATTGTACTTTCGACTGCGTCCATTTTCGTCAGGTAATGAGGATCAGAGGGTTGGTATCATCATGTCTCTGCTTAAAGGGGACGCTCAATCCTGGGCTTTTTCTCTGCCGCCCGGTTCTCCGGCTCTCCGGTCAGTGGAGGAATTTTTCCAAGCCCTGGGATTGATTTACGATGACCCAGATCTGGTCTCGATGGCAGAATCGAAATTGCGTAACTTACTGCAGGGTGAACATACTGCAGAGGGTTACTGTACAGAGTTTAGGAGGTGGGCTACTGAGTCGGGGTGGAACGACCCCGCGTTACGTAGTCAGTTTTGTCAGGGGTTATCTGAAAGGTTGAAGGATCCCCTGGCTTTTCATGAGTATCCGGATACTTTAGAGAATGCAATGTCTTTGGCTATACGGTTGGATAGACGTATCCGAGAGAGGGGTAAGGGTCCCTCCGTGCAGGGGATCCCTCCTGCGTGTGGTTTTGTTTCTTCTTCTGCCCAGGGTGATATTGTTTATAACTCTAGAGTAGCGGAGGAACCCATGCAATTGGGTCAGATTTCTTGCCATTCTGATAGTAGAGACTTTAGGAAATTGCACAAACTATGTTACTTTTTTGGAAAGAGGGGTCATTTTATTTTTTCTTGTCCTCATGTTAAATCACAGGTGGAAGAGAAAAAGAAAAAAGAAAAAAAAACCTCCCTCACACTTGGTAGTATGAATGGTGTGGTGGAGCAGACAGGTATGCAAGCTCCCTGCAGTTCCCGTTTTCTCCTTTCAGCTATGGTGGCGCTAGAGTCAAAAAATGTGTTTGTTGATGTATTCCTTGATTGTGGTGCTGGGGTAAACCTAATTGACTTTCTTTTTCTTCAAGGCCTGGGACTAAGTACTTGCACGTTAGAGAACGAGATTCGTGTTTTTGCAATTGATTCTTCCCCTCTTTCTCAAAGGAGTCTTACTCACATTGTTCATGGCATTCATTTAAGGGTGGGTGATTCACATGCTGAAATTATTTCTTGTTTTGTCATGAAGGATTTGCCAGCTCCTATAGTTTTGGGGTTGCCATGGTTGATTAGACATAACCCAATTATAGACTGGCAAGCGAAACAAATCATTGGTTGGAGCGAGTTTTGTTCGGACAATTGTCTTGTCACATCCATTTCTGAAGTGTCCATTACGGCTTTACCTCCGTATCTCTCGGATTTTGCGGATGTTTTTTCGGAGGGTGGGGCTCAGGAATTGCCCCCTCATCGGGACTATGATTGTCCAGTTAATCTCATTCCTGGCGCCAAGTTGCCAAAGTCTCGGCTTTACAACCTCTCTCAACCCGAAAGAGAGGTCATGCGAAAGTATGTCGCCGAGAGTTTGGCAAAGGGTCATATTAGACCATCTAAGTCTCCAGTGGCAGTAGGTTTGTTCTTTGTGAAGAAAAAAGATGGATCACTGAGACCGTGTTTGGATTTCCGGGAGTTGAACCATATTACAGTCCGGGATCCATATCCCCTGCCCTTGATCTCGAATCTTTTTGATCAGATTGTTGGAGCCAAGGTGTTCTCCAAGTTGGATTTGAGAGGAGCCTACAATCTGATCAGGATCAAGGAGGGGGATGAGTGGAAAACGGCCTTCAATACGCACGAGGGTCATTTTGAAAACCTGGTGATGCCTTTTGGGTTGACGAATGAGCCAGCAGTATTTCAGCGATTCGTCAATTACATTTTTCATCACTTGGTGGGGAGGTTCGTAGTAGTTTACCTGGATGACATTTTAATTTATTCTCCTGATCTGAAGACCCATCAGGATCATGTGAGACAGGTTTTGACGATCCTTCGGGAGAATAAGTTGTATGCCAAATTGGAGAAATGTTTGTTTGCGGTGCAAGAGCTTCCGTTCTTGGGATACATGCTTTCTGATTCCGGTTTTCGTATGGACCCCGAAAAGGTCCGGGCGGTTCTGGAGTGGGACCGACCAGAGAATCAGAAAGCTTTGATGCGGTACTTGGGGTTTACAAATTATTATAGGAAATTTATTTCGAATTATTCTACCCTAGTAAAACCTCTTACTGATATGACCAAGAAGGGCGCCGATGTCTCTGTCTGGTCAGATGAGGCGTTGCAGGCCTTTTCGGCTGTTAAGGAGCGTTTTGCGTCTGCTCCCATTCTGGTGCAGCCGGATGTGTCTCAACCATTCGTAGTGGAGGTTGATGCATCAGAGGTGGGGGTTGGGGCGGTGCTGTCACAGGGTTCATCTCCTGGCAAGTGGGTCCCGTGTGCCTTCTTCTCCAAGAAGCTCTCGGTTGCCGAGAGGAATTATGATGTTGGAGATAGAGAGTTGTTGGCTATCAAGTTGGCCTTTGAGGAATGGCGCCACTGGTTGGAGGGGGCGTCTCACCACATTACGGTGTATACTGACCATAAGAATTTGGCTTACCTGCAATCTGCCAAGCGTCTGAACCCTAGGAAGGCCAGATGGTCACTTTTTTTTACCAGGTTCAATTTCGTGGTTACCTTTCGCCCAGGGGTCAAGAACGTCAAGGCTGATGCCTTGTCTCGCAGCTTCCCTGGGGGAGGTGATTCAGAAGATCCAGCGCCGATTTTGGCGGATGGAGTGGTGGTCTCCGCTCTGTACCCTGAATTGGAGATGGAGGTGTTGGGAGCTCAGGAGGGGGCTCCTGGTTCGTGTCCCCCAGGGAGGTTGTTTGTTCCTGAGGGCCTACGATACAAGGTGTTTAAGGAACATCACGATACTGTTCTCGCTGGACATCCTGGTGGTAAGTCCACCTGTGATCTGGTGTCCCGGAGGTTCTGGTGGCCAGGTTTGCGTAAGAGTATTGAGAATTACGTGGCAGCTTGTGAAACCTGCGCTCGGTCCAAGGTTGCTCATACTCGACCGCCTGGTTCACTTCTTCCATTGTCTATTCCATCTCGTCCTTGGACACATTTGTCCATGGACTTTATTACGGACCTACCAAGTTCCTCCGGGAGAACAGTGATTTTGGTGGTAGTCGATCGTTTCAGTAAAATGGCTCACTTTATACCACTAACAAGTCTGCCTAACGCTAAGACTCTTGCGAAGATTTTTGTGGATAATATTGTTAAATTGCACGGTATTCCTTCGGATATTGTCTCTGATAGGGGCACGCAGTTTGTCTCCAGGTTTTGGAGGGCGTTCTGCTCTCGACTTGGCATTCAACTTTCTTTCTCGTCAGCTTTTCATCCACAGTCGAATGGTCAGACGGAGCGTACCAATCAAAACCTGGAGACTTACTTGAGGTGCTTTGTGGCTGAGAATCAGGAGGACTGGTCCTCGTTCTTGCCCTTAGCAGAATTTGCATTGAATAACCGTAGGCAGGAGTCCACGGGTAAGTCGCCATTTTTGGGCGCATACGGTTTCCATCCTCAGTTTGGTACCTTTTCTGGGTCTGGTTCCTCCGGGATGCCAGAGGAGGAGAGATTCGCTTCTGCCTTGTCATCTATCTGGCGGGGGATTCAAGGGAATTTGGAGAGGATGGGTGAGAGGTATAAACGAATGGCTGACAGGAGACGTGTGACTGGTCCGGACCTGTGTGTGGGTGATTTGGTGTGGTTGTCCACTAGGAATATCAAGTTGAGAATGCCATCTTGGAAACTGGGTCCAAGATTTGTTGGTCCATATAAGATTTCTGCTGTGATCAATCCTGTGGCATTTCGACTTGATCTGCCGCAGACTTGGAGGATCCACGATGTCTTCCACAAGTCTTTACTAAAAAAATATGTTAAACCGGTGGTACCATCGCCATTGCCTCCTCCTCCTGTTCTGGTCGAGGGAAACTTGGAGTTCGAGATCTCCAGGATTCTCGACTCGAGAGTTCTGCGGGGTTCCCTCTAGTACCTGGTTCACTGGAGGGGATACGGTCCTGAGGAGAGGATGTGGCTTCCGGCGTCAGATGTCAACGCCAGCCATCTGGTGAGGGCCTTTCATAGGTCCTATCCGGATAAGGTTGGTCCAGGGTGTCCGGAGGTCACCCGTAGAAGGGGGGGTACTGTCATGCCCCACTCTGACGATGTGCGGAGGTCAGCCAGGATTGCAGCACGAGTTTAGTGTTTGTTTTGGAGTCATGCTGGATCCGCCCCTCATCAGGTGCACTGGGTGGAGTCATTAGTTTAAATAGCTCCTCTGCCTAGTGCCCTGAGCGGATTATATTCATTATTGCGATCTTGGAAGCTAGGAAGGAAGGTTGGCTGTCTGCTCCAGCTCAGGAAGATAAGTGTTGTTTCTAGTTGGTTGTTTTGTGTCATCTTTCCCATTCAGGTTCTGTGCGAGCAGGCTGCTCCTATTTCCCACTTCACCATCTCAGGGAATTCAGGGTTTTGTCAGCCCAGGCACGGGGACATCTCAGATCTACCTTCAAGATCTGTAGATGGGCTGAGCAGTGCAGAGAAAGAGGTCAGGGATTAGCTAGGAGGTGACCCTTCCCTGTCTCTCGCCCAGAGCCTGGTTGGTTCGTTATCTGTCATACTGAGTGCACGCCCGCTGTGACAGTCTATGAGTTGGAGAAGTCTAAGCGTGCTCTCGAGCAGCAGGTAGAAAATGAGAAACCTGAAGAGGAGAGTCCTCTGAAGGATATCAAGAGATCTAAGCCAGAGCCTGTTAGGAGGCGGTCTAGAGATGATGGCGCTGTAGTACCGCCCGAGGCAGAGAAGATGGAAGGTCTTTCTGCTGAACCCGTTGATGGGGCTGATCTGGATGCAGAGGCCAAGAGTCTCATGACAGTGTGTAACCAGGACCAGGTCGCAAAAGACGTCCCCTCCGCCTACAAGGTCTTCCAAGTAGCCAGCAGCCTGCTGGGGAAGAAATATGAGGAGATGGACGACCAGTATGCAGATCCTGTCTACTACTGTGGGCTGGCTCTCCCGAATTCCTCCCAAAACGAGAACAGTGTCCTGGGTGAGCCTCTGGATAAAGAGGAGAAGGACTTAAAAGGGCAAGTATATGATGCCGGGTCCAAGGGAACAAAGACTGAAGAAGTTAAGGCCGAGGTGTTGGGGGACGTGAAGTCCTCAGGTGCTGCAGAGACCGAAGGAGTGGCTACTGATGTGGAAAAAGCCACTAAAGAAGCAGAGGTCTCTGAAACTGCTGCCAAAGTGGGGGAAACCACAGCTGGGAAGATGGAAGATGTGCACCGGAGGCACTTTAAAAAAGCGTGCGGGGACAAGCCTGCTCTGCTGAGGGTCGAGACACAACCATGAACTGGAACCGTTCAGTCAAGAGTTGCAGCAGTCCAAGAAAGGACATGAGGAGCATGTACAGAAGCCCGAGAATCAAAAAAGAGAGCTTGCCGATCATATAAAAACATCCTCTGAGAGAAGTTCCAGAGGCCGAAGGCCAAATGTGGAGAGAAAAAGAAAGAACAGAGAGAGGCCACGGGTGCGAAGACGTAACATCCTCGCTCGTGAAAGAGAGTACCTGCTCATGAGATGGGCAGGAAAGTCCCATAGATATGATCTACTCCATAATAAACTCGTGTTCGTGACAAACCAAGCGCTGTTGTCCTGGGTCTGGCAGAATAAAGGGAAGACTGTAGGCCAGGTAGATGCCCTCTCACAAGCATCTGGGTTTGGTGCTAGTGTTCACCCCTATGGGCTTGAACAAAGGGGGGGGGGGATATGTGAGGCAGTGACAGGCCTAACGGCTGCTAGGGGAGAGCTAGGGCAGGAGTTTCTATTTCTTCGCTGTCAGGTCAGAGGCCGCACCAGGTGGAACAATCAGTCTGGGATAAGAGCCCAGTCCAGACTGTTAGGAGGAGGAAGAGTCTGTGTGCAGCAGAGGCCTGGGAAGGCTCTGTACAGGTGGGCTCAGCCGAGCTGGCTAAGGGGCCACGGGGCTAGGTATTAGCCTGAACTTTGGGGGACTCCGCGAGGTCTTGGAATCGACGGTCGCTAGGCCAGAGTCAGGAGGACTTCTGGGCCACAATCCCCCAAAAGGTACTGGACTTTGTTACAGCCTGGAAGTGCTGGATTGTTAGGCTGGGAAAAGCCGGATGTTCTTCCCGTGTGTGAATGGGGCTTTCAGTGAGGTAGGGAGTCCTCATGTTTAGTTAGAGCCCAGCCGGGCAAGTGTTTTATTTGCATTGTTTGTTTTGCTGAGGTGCCAAATAAAAGCAATTTTTGGACCCTAACCCTGTGGTCGATGAAGATCATTGTGAGAATGACCCCCGAATAAGAGGCGATCCCTTACAGTGTGTACAGTCGTGGCCAAAAGTTTTGAGAATGACAAAAATATTAGTTTTCACAAAGTTTGCTGCTAAACTGCTTTTAGATCTTTGTTTCAGTTGTTTCTGTGATGTAGTGAAATATAATTACACGCACTTCATACGTTTCAAAGGCTTTTATCGACAATTACATGACATTTATGCAAAGAGTCAGTATTTGCAGTGTTGGCCCTTCTTTTTCAGGACCTCTGCAATTCGACTGGGCACGCTCTCAATCAACTTCTGGGCCACTTCCTGACTGATAGCAACCCATTCTTTCATAATCACTTCTTGGAGTTTGTCAGAATTAGTGGGTTTTTGTTTGTCCACCCGCCTCTTGAGGATTGACCACAAGTTCTCAATGGGATTAAGATCTGGGGAGGTTCCAGGCCATGGACCCAAAATGTCAACGTTTTGGTCCCCGAGCCACTTAGTTATCACTTTTGCCTTATGGCACGGTGCTCCATCGTGCTGGAAAATGCATTGTTCTTCACCAAACTGTTGTTGGATTGTTGGAAGAAGTTGCTGTTGGAGGGTGTTTTGGTACCATTCTTTATTCATGGCTGTGTTTTTGGGCAAAATTGTGAGTGAGCCCACTCCCTTGTATGAGAAGCAACCCTACACATGAATGGTCTCAGGATGCTTTACTGTTGGCATGACACAGGACTGATGGTAGCGCTCACCTTTTCTTCTCCGGACAAGCCTTTTTCCAGATGCCCCAAACAATCGGAAAGAGGCTTCATCGGAGAATATGACTTTGCCCCAGACCTCAGCAGTCCATTCACCATACTTTCTGCAGAAGATCAATCTGTCCCTGATGTTTTTTTTGGAGAGAAGTGGCTTCTTTGCTGCCCTTCTTGACACCAGGACATCTTCCAAAAGTCTTCGCCTCACTGTGTGTGCAGATGCGCTCACACCTGCCTGCTGCCATTCCTGAGCAAGCTCTGCACTGGTGGCACTCCGATCCCACAGCTGAATCTTCTTTAGGAGACGATCCTGGCGCTTGCTGGACTTTCTTGGACGCCCTGAAGCCTTCTTAACAAGAATTGAACCTCTTTCCTTGAAGTTCTTGATGATCCTATAAATTGTTGATTGAGGTGCAATCTTAGTAGCCACAATATCCTTGCCTGTGAAGCCATTTTTATTCAACGCAATGATGGCTGCACGCGTTTCTTTGCAGGTCACCATGGTTAACAATGGAAGAACAATGATTTCAAGCATCACCCTCCTTTTAACATGTCAAGTCTGCCATTTTAACCCAATCAGCCTGACATAATGATCTCCAGCCTTGTGCTCGTCAACATTCTCACCTGAGTTAACAAGACGATTACTGAAATGATCTCAGCAGGTCCTTTAATGACAGCAATGAAATGCAGTGGAAAGGTTTTTTGGGGGATTAAGT
The DNA here is from genome assembly GCF_905171765.1 of Bufo bufo. Taxonomy (NCBI): domain Eukaryota; kingdom Metazoa; phylum Chordata; class Amphibia; order Anura; family Bufonidae; genus Bufo; species Bufo bufo. The sequence goes on from NC_053391.1 coordinate 456,215,183, forward strand.
TAATTTTCATGGCAAAGAAGGACTATGCAATTCATCTGATCACTCTTCATAACATTCTGGACAATATGCAAATTGCTATTATAAAAAATTAAGCAGCAACTTTTCCAATTTCCAATATTTATGTAATTCTCAAAACTTTTGGCCACGACTGTGTGTGTGTGTATGTGTGTGTGTGTGTGTATATATATATATATATATATATATATATATATATATACAGGGCTTTTTTTCTGGCGCCACCTTTTGACATCGCAGCCTGCCATGCTCCAGCATCGCAGGCTGCGATGTATCAGCGGGTAGGGACTGGGAGGAGGAGCTGGGGGCCGGTGCGTTCAATGTGTAATTCAATTAATAATGATTCATGCTGCCCCCTCTGTAGTATAACATTCAATATATCCTACTCACAGGGCTACTGTTATATCGTAATGCAGGCCGGCCGGGCAGACGAGCGGCAGAGTGACTGACTGATGTCACGTGCCTGCCCGGCCTACTTTATGAATGAAGCAGGTGGCGCAGGCACGTGACGTCAGTGAGTTATTCTGCCACTCGTCTGCCTGGCCGGCCTGCATTACGATATAACAGTAGGCCTGTGAATAGGATATATTGAATGTTATACTACAGAGGGGGCAGCATGAATCATTATTAATTGAATTACACATTTTATAACTGTACTGGAGCGGCAATGGGGGGTCTGTGGATGACACTGTTAAGGGGTGGGGGGGTCTGTGGATGGCACTGTTATGGGGTGGGGGGGGTCTGTGGATGGCACTGTTATGGGGTGGGGGGGTCTGTGGATGGCACTGTTAAGGGGGGGGTGTGGATGGCACTGTTATGGGGTGGGGGGGGTCTGTGGATGGCACTGTTATGGGGTGGGGGGGTCTGTGGATGGCACTGTTATGGGGTGGGGGGTCTGTGGATGGCACTGTTATGGGGTGTGAGGGTCTGTGGATGGCACTGTTATGGGGTGTGGGGGTCTGTGGATGGCACTGTTATGGGGTGGGGGGGTCTGTGGATGGCACTGTTATATGATGGGGGGTCTGTGGATGCCATCCACAGATCCCCCATAACAGTGCCATCCACAGATCCTCCACCCCATAACAGTGCCATCCCCAGATCCCCCATTAACAGTGCCATCCCCAGATCCCCCATTAACAGTGCCATCCCCATCTGGGGGGTTTCTTTGCTGGGCTGGACTTTTATAGCCCCCCCAAATTTTACTTGCATCCCTGTTCTCTAAAGGGGCAGTTTTAGGGGGCGGCCCTAGGGGTGGGTAGGGGAGTGGCCAAGGGAGGGGGGGGTGAGTTCCACCACCTTTTCTCTGAGAAAAAAAGCCCTGTGTGTGTATATATATATTGAAGGCTGCTTGCAGCCTGTAATTGTGGGAGGAGCGCACTTACCCTATTTAAACCCCCTCCCACAAGCAGGAGGGCGCCCGGTTCTTGCATGGTTCTCACCTCGGCAGATCCGTGACGTCACTTCCGGTTCCCGTGACTTCCGTTTGTTCCTGCAGAGCGGCGCCAGCGGTAAGTAAGTGCTTCGGCACATCCATGCGGCCGCGGCCTCCCACCAGCACCAGTCGCTTCTCCCCCTGCCCCGTCTGCCTTCCGCCCGTACACGCCCTGCAACCGGGATGGGCCTCCAGGCATCGCTCGGGGTTCCGGTCGGCGTCCACGGACGTCGCGGCCAGACGGCTTCCCCTCCAGGTACTTTGGCACTCAGCCAGCACAGACGTCGCGGCCGGCAGGCGGGTCTGTCCGTCACGGGGGCGGAGTTTAGCAGCCGCGCCCACTATCCTAGGCTGGCTGGGCTCAGGCAGCAACGGGACTCCATGCAGTCATGACCTGGGTCCAACGGGGTCTCGGGCACCGCCTGGACTTCCAGTGGGAGGGAGAGGTTTCACAGCCGGTCGATCCTGCGGCAGTTTGGGGTTCGTGCGGGGGTCACGATGGTCCAGGGATCCCGAGGGAGGCGGGGCTGGCGGATGCAGACAGCCAATACCTCTGTTCCAGCAGGCTCATGCAGTGTGTGCCGCGTTCTCCAGCCACTGCAGGTCAGCAGCTGGTGTGGTCTGTCTGTCAGTTGCTGCCCGTAACCCCTGCACTGCCAAAAAAAAGAAAAAAGGAAAATGGCAGTCATCTGATGGCATCCTGTTGTTCAATACCAGGCTGAGCGCCTGCCAACCACCCCAATACATTGGCCGATCAACCCCTGGGGGACTGAGGGCAGTCGTTCCTTAAAGTCAGGGGTCTGTTGCCTGGGCCTCGCGCCGGTGCGGCTGTCCTTAGGTCACCCAGGGGTTCCGCTCCCCAAATCACTCAGGGTAACGTCATTCCGTGGTACCGCCCTAGCATCACGTGTTCCTGATCCGCACGGTTGTCTTATCGTCTGCAACCACCAGGTGTCATTTGTCCCCTGAATCGCTCAGGTTCAATGTCATCCCCGATTCGCTCAGGTATACTCCCTGATTCGCTCAATGGGATGAGGTCCCCAAACCGCTCTGTTACAGTATTCCCTGTACCACCCAGGTGTCATGTCTTCCCTGAATCGCTCAGGTGCAATGTCTTCCCTGGATCGCTCAGGTACAATTTCTTCCCTGAACTCGCGCAGGTGTAATGTCTCCCTGAATCACTCAGGTGTAATGTCTCCCTGAATCGCTCAGGTGTAATGTCTCTCCCTGAATCGCTCAGGTGTAATGTCTCCCTGAATCGCTCAGGTGTAATGTCTCCCTGAATCGCTCAGGTGTAATGTCTCCCCGGATCGCTCAGGTGTAATGTCTCCCTGGATCGCTCAGGTGTAATGTCTCCCCGGATCGCTCAGGTATAATGTCTCCCCTGAATCACTCAAGTGTTATGTCTCCCCTGAATCTTTTAAGTGTTATGTCTCCCCTGAATCTCTCAAGTGTTATGTCTCCCCGGAATCGCTCAGGTGTCATGTCTTCCCGGATCCCTGAATCGATCAAGTGTCATGTTTTCCTCAAAACGCAGGTGTCATGTTCCTAGAATCGCAGGTGTCATGTTTTTCCCCAAATCGCAGGTGTCATGTCTTCCCTGATTCACTCAGGTTTGTCTTCCCTGAGTCGCTCAGGCGTCGTGTTTTTCTCCAAATTGCAGGTGTCATTTACCCAAGCATCACAGGTGTCATGTCTTCCCTGAATCGCTCAGGGTTATGTTTTCTCCAATTCACAGATGTCATGTTCCCAAAATCGCATGTGCCATGTCTTCCCTGGGTGACTCAGGGGTCAGGTCCCCTGATTTGCTCTGGTGTTGCCTCCCCTTAGTCACTTAGGGGTGATGTTCCCTGAATCGCTCGGGTCTGGTGTTCCCTGAATCGCTCAGGTCTGGTGTGTTCCCTGAATCGCTCAGGTCTGGTGTGTTCCCTGAATCGCTCAGGTCTGGTGTGTTCCCTGAATCGCTCAGGTCTGGTGTGTTCCCTGAATCGCTTAGGTCTGTTGTGTTCCTGAATCGCTCAGGTCGGGTGTGTTCCCTGAATCGCTCAGGTCTGGTGTGTTCCCTGAATCGCTCAGGTCTGGTGTGTTCCCTGAGTTGCTCGGGTCTGGTGTGTTTCCTGAGTCGCTCAGGTGCTGTCACGGATGGTGTACAGGAAACAATATGATACAAATAACAAACGATGACTAACTGGATCCACAACTAAGGAACAAAAGGGAGACCCCTGCAATCGACCTGCCGCTCTCCCTTATTGCTCAGCCTATGCGACCACTCTAAAGGTGAATGGGCGCATATCCACGTACCTCGGCTATCTTAACCTAAAGGCCCTACAATAGTGAGGGGACACGACCACCGGCTCCCTACACAGACACGGAGGGAGTCAGGGTCACCTGGATCCAGACAACAGAAAATCATAAATACAAAACAGCACTTATCTGAAGACGACTGTGAACTGAGAACTGGTAGTTGGGAGCTGGGAGCTGAAGACAGCATGCACACTCATTCCAGGAAGTAGTATCAGCCACACCCAACTACCTTATGGGGGAGAATATAAAGGGAGGTAATGAGTCTGACTGCATGACAGCTGAGATAGCCTAACGAGGTGAGGAACAGAAACCAAAACAAAGAAACTCAAGGGGGAGGATCTGAACGGCTCCTGTCAGAGCTTCTCAGCTGTCTGCTTGTGACAGTACCCCTCCCTCTAGGAGTGGACTCCGGACACTCAGGGCCCACCTTCTCAGGATGGTACCTATGGAAAGCCCTGATGAGGCGAGAGGCCTTAATGTCCGTCACTGGGAGCCACATCCTCTCCTCAGGACCATAACCCTCCCAATGAACGAGGTACTGGAGGGAACCGCGGACAAGACGAGAATCCACAATCCTAGAGACCTGAAATTCAAGATTCCCATCAACCATAATCGGAGGAGGAGGCAAAGGTGAGGGTACAATAGGTTGAACATAAGGTTTCAATAAGGACTTATGGAAAACATTATGGATCTTCCAAGTCTGAGGAAGATCAAGACGGTAGGCAACAGGATTGATGACAGACAGGATCTTGTAAGGCCCAATAAACCTAGGACCCAACTTCCAGGAGGGAACCTTCAATTTGATATTCTTGGTAGACAGCCACACCAAATCACCAACATTCAGGTCCGGACCAGGCATACGTCTTTTATCTGCCACACGCTTATATCTCTCACTCATATTCTTTAGATTATCCTGAATATTTTGCCAAATAGATGACAAAGACGAGGAGAATCTGTCCTCATCAGGCAAACCAGAAGAGCCCTCTCCAGAGAAAGTCCCAAACTGCGGATGAAACCCATATGCACCAAAAAATGGTGACTTATCAGAGGACTCCTGACGACGGTTATTTAAAGCAAACTCAGCAAGGGACAAAAACGAACACCAATCCTCCTGATTCTCCGCCACAAAACAGCGCAGATATGTCTCCAGATTCTGATTGACACGCTCTGTCTGGCCATTCGACTGCGGATGGAAAGCAGAAGAGAATGACAAGCGAACCCCCAAGCGAGAACAGAAAGCCTTCCAGAATCTGGAAACAAACTGCGTGCCCCTATCAGAGACTATGTCAGAAGGAATCCCATGCAATTTGACAATGTGGTCAACAAATGCCTGCGCCAGCGTCTTAGCATTGGGCAAACCGGGAAAAGGGATAAAGTGCACCATTTTGCTAAAACGGTCCACCACCACCAGAATCACAGACTTCCCCGAGGAACGAGGCAAGTCCGTTATGAAGTCCATGGACAGATGTGTCCAAGGACGGGAAGGAATGGGCAAAGGAAGGAGAGGACCTGATGGCCGTGAGTGAGGGACCTTGGCACGAGCGCAAGTCTCGCAAGCTGCCACAAAACCCTCAACCGACTTACGAAGCGCAGGCCACCAGAATCTCCGAGCAATGAGATCCAGTGTGGCTCTTGTCCCCGGGTGCCCAGCAAGGACCGTATCATGGTGTTCTTTAAAAATCTTGTGTCTCAAAGCGAGAGGCACAAACAACCTCCCAGGAGGACAAAGATCAGGAGCTTCTGACTGGGCTGCCTGCACCTCTGCCTCCAATTCAGGAAAAAGAGCAGAGACCACCACACCTTCAGCTAAAATGGGACCCGGGTCTTCAAAATTCCCACCTCCCGGAAAACAACGTGACAGGGCATCTGCCTTCACATTCTTAACCCCAGGGCGGAACGTAACAACAAAATTAAACCTTGAAAAGAACAAAGACCATCTGGCCTGTCTCGGGTTCAGACGCTTGGCTGACTCCAAATAGGCCAGATTTTTATGGTCAGTAAACACGGTAATAGGGTGTCTGGCTCCCTCTAGCCAATGGCGCCATTCCTCAAAAGCCAACTTGATGGCCAACAATTCCCTATCTCCCACATCATAATTTCTCTCTGCGGAGGAGAGCTTCTTTGAGAAAAAGGCACACGGTTGCCATTTGGCAGGAGAGGAACCCTGAGACAAGACCGCCCCCACCCCTACCTCAGAAGCATCAACCTCAACTATGAAGGGTAAGGAAACATCAGGTTGTACTAGGATGGGAGCGGAAGCAAAACTCTCCTTGATATTAGAAAAGGCCTTACGCGCCTCTACCGACCAGGAAGAAAAGTCTACCCCCTTCTTGGTCATATCCGTGAGTGGTTTAACAACAGAGGAATAATTCAAAATAAATTTCCTGTAATAATTAGCAAAGCCCAAAAAACGCATCAGCGCCTTCTGATTCTCAGGAAGCTCCCACTCAAGCACAGCGCGGACCTTCTCGGGGTCCATGCGAAAACCAGAAGCGGAGACAAGAAACCCCAGAAATTGGACCTCCGGAACCGCAAACACACACTTTTCCAGTTTCGCGTATAATTTATTCTCCCGCAGGATGAGTAAGACCTGACATAAGTGTTCCTTATGAGTTTTGAAATCAGGAGAAAAAATCAAAATGTCATCCAAATACACTAATACAAATTTTCCCATTAAATGATAAAAAATGCTGTTGACAAAATGCTGAAAAACGGCTGGGGCATTCATCAAACCAAAAGGCATAACTAAATTCTCAAAATGGCCCTCAGGGGTATTGAAAGCCGTCTTCCATTCGTCTCCTTCTCTGACCCTAACCAGGTTGTATGCCCCTCTTAGGTCTAATTTGGAAAAGACTTTCGCCCCAACAACCTGGTTAAACAAATCTGGGATTAAAGGAAGCGGATACGGATCACGAATAGTGATACTGTTCAGCTCCCTGAAATCCAGACAAGGTCTTAAAGAACCATCTTTTTTCTTAACAAAGAAAAAACCAGCGGCAACAGGTGACTTTGAGGGTCGTATGTGTCCTTTTCTCAGACTCTCAGAGATATAAGCACGCATCGCGACCCTCTCAGGTTGGGAAAGATTGTATAAACGAGATTTAGGCAGCTTGGCACCCGGAATGAGATCAATAGGGCAATCATACTCCCTGTGCGGAGGCAAATCCTGAACTCCACTCTCAGAGAAAACATCCAAAAATTCAGAGAGGAAAGGTGGTACAGTTTTAGTAGAAACCTCAGAAATAGATGTTATGAGGCAATTCTCTCTGCAAAAGTCACTCCAACCATTTATTTGCCTCGCTGGCCAATCAATGGTGGGGTTATGTTTAGTGAGCCAGGGTAGCCCCAACACTAGAGGAGTAGGCAAACCGCCAAGGACGAAACATGACACACCCTCAACATGAGTATCATTCACAATTAAACGGATATTGTGAACTATGCCCTTTAATGATTTCTGAGAAAGTGGAGCTGAATCAATAGAAAAAACAGGAATATTTTTTCGCAAAGTGCATACCTGGAAACCATGAGTTATTGCAAATTGGTTATCAATGAGGTTGACAGCTGCTCCACTATCCACAAAAATCTCACAAAAAATGCTCTTGCTCTCTAGCGCCACCCTAGCAGGCAGGACAAAACGGGAACTACAAGCAAAAGACAATTCTTCAATTTCCGCCTCAACCCTGCCAATAGTAACAGACGGAATATTCTTAAAAGATTTCTTCCTTTTTGTCTCTTTATTACTCCCAGAAAACTGCCTGAATCTCCTAGAGGGACAAACATTTGCCAGATGATTTATACCTCCACAACAAAAGCAAACCCTGCCCTGTGGGCTGAATCCTCTATTGTCAGAGGCAATCAACCCCAGCTGCATGGGCTCCTGCTCAGAAGGGGCTGACAGCGACTGAGACCCCTGTGCACAGAATGACTCCGCTGCACTGTCCCGGGACTGAGCATGATAAGAAGGAGAAATCTCTCTTCTTTCTTTAAGACGCCTGTCAATACGAACAGCCTGAGACATAGCAGAATTCAAGGAGGTAGGTCTTTCATGAAAGGCAAATGCATCTTTCAATCCCTCAGAAAGACCATAGCAAAATTGACTTCGGAGTGCAGCATCATTCCAACCCGTATCTGCTGCCCATCTCCGAAATTCTGAGCAGTATATCTCTGCGGATTGTTTACCCTGGCATAACAGACGTAGTCTAGACTCAGCCAGAGCAATACGATCCGGATCATCATATATCTGACCCAGGGCTAAAAAGAATTCATCCACTGAACGGAGGGGTTGTGCCCTCTCCGGCAGCGAAAAGGCCCAGGACTGAGCATTACCCCTGAGCAGCGATATAATGATGCCCACCCTTCGTTCTTCATCACCGGAAGAATGGGGAAGAAGGCGAAAATGGAGTTTGCAAGCCTCTCTAAAACGTACAAAATTCTCACTACCCCCGGAAAACGTATCCGGGAGCGAAATCTTAGGCTCAGCACAAACTCCATGAACGCAAGCTGAACCGGTCACTTGAAACTGAGAAAAAGTCTCACGGAGATCAGCTACCTCCAAAGCAAGACCCTGAAAGCGTTCAGCCAAAAGTGAAACCGGATCCATGCTTGAGACGGTTTTGGTGGCTGATAATGTCACGGATGGTGTACAGGAAACAATATGATACAAATAACAAACGATGACTAACTGGATCCACAACTAAGGAACAAAAGGGAGACCCCTGCAATCGACCTGCCGCTCTCCCTTATTGCTCAGCCTATGCGACCACTCTAAAGGTGAATGGGCGCATATCCACGTACCTCGGCTATCTTAACCTAAAGGCCCTACAATAGTGAGGGGACACGACCACCGGCTCCCTACACAGACACGGAGGGAGTCAGGGTCACCTGGATCCAGACAACAGAAAATCATAAATACAAAACAGCACTTATCTGAAGACGACTGTGAACTGAGAACTGGTAGTTGGGAGCTGGGAGCTGAAGACAGCATGCACACTCATTCCAGGAAGTAGTATCAGCCACACCCAACTACCTTATGGGGGAGAATATAAAGGGAGGTAATGAGTCTGACTGCATGACAGCTGAGATAGCCTAACGAGGTGAGGAACAGAAACCAAAACAAAGAAACTCAAGGGGGAGGATCTGAACGGCTCCTGTCAGAGCTTCTCAGCTGTCTGCTTGTGACAGGTGCCATGTTCTCCCTCATTCGGGTTTTGTTTTTCCTTCCTCTTCCAGGTCGGTTGTTCCCAGATTGCACATTTTCCTGAACAGTCTGGTTATGTATTCCCCTGATTCACTCAGGTCAGGTGGGCCTGTTTCCCTGGTCTCCCAGTGGGTAGGTAGTGGCCAGGTCCAACCAGGTTCAAGGTACTGCCCGACCCACCCAGGTGTCCGTCATCTTCATGAAGGTGTATGTCATTGCCTGCTTCGCTTAGGATTCCATGTTGCCGGAACCGCTCAGGATTCAATGCATCGCCGGAGTTACGCAGGTTCCATGCATCAGCCTGTAGCGCTCGGGGGTTTGTTCAGCAACATCCGGCTGGTTCCTGGTTACCCGATTCGTGTCCGGCGTGTCTGGATTCCTGTTCCGCAAGTTGTGGCATGCAGCGCGACTTTGGGCTCTGATTCTGGCTCTCCAGGGTCACCCAGCAGTTGGCCATGGTGTCCAGGCTGCATCCTGGTTCTCCGTCGCCTCTTTCCAGTGCCACCAGATCGCACCTCTCTCCTGGTCTCGTACCAACGCAAGCTTATTTTCATGTAAGCAGGGCCTCAGGCCACCGGAATTTCGATCCATCCTCAATTGTGTCGCAGGGCTCCTCCGTGCCCGGTCACTCCACGGTGCCGGGTTTAAGGTAAGTTTCAGCCGGGTGGCGGCGTGACGCTTCTCCGCAGCTCAGAGCCTTCCTTCATTCATCACGAGCCTCCATTCCTAGGTCTCCGGTATCGCCGGAGAGTTGGCAGCACTGTCCGTTGATTCGGTTGGGTTGCGATCCTTTCTATACCATGTTCATTCCTGTTTCCTTATGATTCTCAAAATTCACGTGTTTACCCTTTCACCCAGGTCTAATTCCCCGGAGTCGCGAGGGTTTTTACGTGTTTTCCTGGATCGCTCGGGTTCATGCTTTTACCTGAATCGCTCGGGTCCATGTTTTACCTGAATCACTCGGGTTTCATGTTCCAGAATCGCCCGGGTTCATGTGTTCTGGATCGCTCAGGTTGTGTATGTGCCCAAGTCACTCAGGTTTACGTTTTCCCCGAATCACTCAGGTCAGGTGTTTCCCTGAATCGCTCAGGTTTAGGTATTTCCCTGAATCGCTCAGGTTTTGTATTTTTCCTGTCTCTTTCAGGTTGCCGGTATTTCCAGGTCGTATGTTTTCCTGATTTCCCCAGGTTACGTATTTCCCTGAATCACTCAGGTTTTGTATTTTCCTGTCTCTTTCAGGTTGCCCCTCATTGCCCTATTACATATACATATTCACACAAACACCAGCACAACTACTAACTCCCTGCTACACCTACATAACATACATAGCTTTAACCAGCCGTCAGCACCCTAGTGTGACCCCCTCCCACTCTGCAGCTCAGCATGTGAGCGATTAGATAACGGTCATGTAGAGTGTGCAGTCTGCTGCTTGTGTTGCTGTGAGATGTGGTAATCCCAACAGCTCATGGAATTTACACTACTTTGCAGGCCAGGGCTCTCCAGGTCAGTGGTTGGAGGTCAGGAAGTTAGAGCCGTTAAGCGCTGCTAACCTTGCCGGGCCCTCTTACACACAGTGCTCTGCTGCTGTAGCGATGCTAGGCAGGGGAGCTGCAGAAAGTGCAAAGTGGATAAAACACAAAATAAGAATATATAAAACCACCCATAGGCATCATGTAAATATTATTCCACACAGAAGCAAAGTGAAAATGCACAGTGGGTAGAGCCAGGGCCGTCTTTACCAAGGGGCAAAAGGGGCAGCTGTCCCGGGCCCAGTTGCTCCTGGGGGGCCCAAGGCAGCTGCCTCTTGAGCCCTGCTAGCCACTGCCCCGGGTGTCAGGCTGTCAGCTACACAGGGGGTGCTGCCATGCCATGCCTGCCGGCACTGAGTCCAGCCAGCGTACTGTGAAAGCTGTGATCTAGTCTAGGACCTTAGATGACATCATCACCATGTGACCAGTAACCTAGCAATATTACTGGTCACATGGCTATGAGGTCATCACAGGTCCTACCAGGAGTGTTGCAGGAGAGGTTTGGAGCTTTTTTGTGTGAAGATTACATCAGAAAAAGGTGACAGGGGCTGTTATGCTAATATACTGTAAACTACAGTATAGTGGGGTGCTGTATACTGTGTGGGGGCCTGTATACTGTAGGGGGCCTGTATAGAGTGGGGGGGCCTGTATAGTGTGGGGGGGGGCCTGTATAGTGTGGGGGGGGGCCTGTATAGTGTGGGGGGGCTGTATAGTGTGGGGGCCTGTATAGTGTGGGGGGCTATACTGCTCTACTATATACTGTGGGGTACTGTATAGTGTGGGGTGCTATACTGCATACTGTGTGGTGCTGTATACTATAGGGTGCTATACTGCATACTGTGGGTTGCTGTATACTATAGGGTGCTATACTGCATACTGTGGGGTGCTGGGGTGCACTGTAACACTAGGGTGAGCTGAGCCCTGGTCTCCTTCCTGCAGAGCGGTGCCCACTTACAGCCTGAGCCCAGCTGCCCAGAGCACTGATCCTGAGCCGCTGGAGTCTTCAGAACTGGAAGTATTTACAGTCATTCACTGTACTCTACCAGATGTGTGGATTTTTTGTGTGTGTGTTGTGGTGGAGGTCGTGATTGCCTGCTAAGGTGTGGGAAGGCGGGATCCAGGGGGCCCAAGTAAATTTTTGCCCAGGGTCCAATCAATATAAAAGACGGCCCTGGGTAGAGCATTGAATAAAGAGAGATATACAATACAGACCTCAAGCAGATGTGACCTCTAAAGACTCCCCGACATCTGTTTCGCCCAATGGCTTCTTCCAGGGGGCGTCCTGGAAGAAGCCATTTGGCGAAACGCGCGTCGGGAAGCAGGGGCGTAGCTAAAGGCTCATGGGCCCTGGTGCAAGATTTCAGCTTGGACCCCCCTTCCCTCAGTGCTTTGTGCCCAGGGAGGCAAAAATTTAAAAATTTATATGAAAGGAATCCATGTTTTTATATGTTAAAACTAATTTTGCTTTCTGCTGTAGTTTCATTTCTCTATTAGAAACTAACTCTTATTGCTGTCAATCTGATTGCTGTTAAGTTTCTTTTCTCTGTAACCCTGAATCTTATTTCTTTGGCACTACTCCTGGACAATATTCCTAATATGGAAGTTCTGTTTTTGTTTCTCTTTTTCTGTCTGTAGAATAAAACGTGGTAATATGATAGGTTGAATACATAACTTACGATGATATGCTAATAAAGGGGGTAAAGCCCCCTCTATATAACCTGTGTGCATTAAAAATAAACCTCAGAGTGTTCATTCAGTACATCACTGTTGTGTCTTTTATTCCCTACTGAGTGAAGCGCTCTCCTGACGTCAGAAAAAGACTCAAACCAAGCCGATACTAGACGTTTGGTGCCAGGGGTACCAAGTGGGATGTTGAGATTCCTTACAGTTTGGGGGCTCGTGTCCGGGGTCGAGAAGGTCATCCTCGGGTCTGGTGAGAAAGGCATCTGTTATTGTCCTCTGGCCGATCCGAGAACCACGTATCGATCTAGTAAGTAGAACCTACAACTTCTAGTCTAATTACTGTATCAGGGATACAGGGAACAGACTCCGGGAGTCTGCAGGAGTGACCCGGGGACTCCGGGAGTCCGCCGTGAGGATCACTCAGAGAAAATATAGTGCGCACTAGATAATATTGTCTCAGGGAGACAAGGATGGAGCTTGGTTTGACTCTTTTAAAGTTGTTTTAAAGTATAAGAATATTAGAGTTGAGATAAGGATACTGATGTCCGGGTGGTAAGTGTAGGTTCTGAAGTTCACTATTTGCATAGAGTTTTAATATCAGACGGAATGGGGTCACAAGGGTCTAAAACAGATTATCCCAAACCTGAGACGGGAGAAACATGCAAAGTTTATGTTGCACGGTGTAGTCCCACAAATTACTTCCTAGTTAACCCATGGGTGGATAACTTAGCTGGATGGACTGAGTCCATGCAAGCTGCTAGCCCGTACTACATGAACATGATAAAGGGTCTTTGTCTGGGAGACAAAGAAACATGGCCACATTTTGACCATGACCCGTCCTAGGATATGGATTACATGATACAAAGGGGTAGGGAATCCTGCAGAGTAAGTGATGTTATATGTGTAATATTATTATAGAAGACAAAAAAAATTGTTCAATAATTTTCTTTCCCCAGCAGTGTAATGTGAGAATCCAGCTTTTAACAAGAATTATTATATATGTACAACATTAACTAAGACCACCTGACATATAAAATGATTTGGGTTTAACAAAATGACTGTATGATTATAACATGTATATTGTCTTCTTATAAGAGTTGATTAATCACAGAGTGAAGATCAGAAAACATTGGAAAATACAGCACAACAGCGACATATACTATCAGCAATTCTGGGTGTGGTGTGGCTATCTGTTTCCAGGAAAGCTGTGTTTGTCTGTGCTGCAAGTTTTGGGATGAAACAAAGACAATTGTGTGACTAGGTTGGAAGACAAATGATTCAGTGGAATGTGAATGGGTGTGGCTTTGAGTTGTAGTGGAGTTGAAAATGTGAGGACTAATGGATGCTTTTAGCAGAGCTGTGTGTGCAATTCAGTTTTTATGTGTAAGGGCGTGGTTATGAGCTGTTTGTGAAAATGAGTACATGAAAATGTGAATAATATGCGCATTGAGAATTTTATTTTATTTTTCTTGGAAGTTTTTGGTTTTTATTGGTGCCAACAGCATTGATCAAGCTGTACATTTATTTTATTGAAGTCAATGAAAAGTTTTTATGGGCCTTTTGTGTGTTTATGTCTGTATTGTCAGATCTGTTTGTTTCAATGTTTGAAGTTATGTGTTACATGTTAAGTGTTGTGCTTAACATCAGAGCTCTGTTCTCATGGGCAGCTGGGACACTAATGACAGACAGAAGGAGGACCACAGCGTCCGCCTAAAAGGGGTGGACTTAGATGACTGAGAGTAGGATTCATGGTAGATAGCAGTGCAACCTCAAGTGTGTTAAGTAAAGATTTGTTCATTAAGCTTGACTTACAAGTGTCAGCCAAAAATTAGGGCATAAGAGTACACTCAGATCTCATTCCAATCTCTACACCAGTGCCACTGATTCTTGCAAACATACAGAACCACCCAGAACTTAACAACATTAACCCTGCATTATGGTCTTCAAATGAATATGACACAGGATTCATAGATTGCACACCTTACAAAGCTACTGTAAAACCAGGTGTCATTTCAGTGTTCCAGAAACAATACCTACTGCCAAAAGAGAAACTCGATGGACTTAGGCCAATGATAAAAGAATTCCTACAAAAGGGGAATCCTGGAAGAGGTGATTTCACCCTACAGCACACCTGTGAATCCAGTGACAAAGGCAGATGGTACTACCCACTTTGTACAGGATTTAAGGGTCATCAACAACATCATTGTGCCTAAAGCCCCTATTGTACCTGACATCACTCAATTACTATCTGCCATTCTAGCAGACGCTGTTTGGTTCAGTGTGATAGATCTGAAAAATGCATTCTTTTCTATCCCAGTTGACAAGAAAACCAGACTACTTTTTGCTTTTTCCTTTGACAGACCTCAACTGACCTGGCGCAGAATGCCCCAGGGATGTGCTGATTCACCTGTAGTGTACAGCATAGTCCTCCAAGCCACGTTAGAACCATGGTACCCCCCCCCCCCCCCCCAAGGTTCTGTGCTGCTGCAATATGTCGATGATTTGTTACTGTGTAGCATGTCATCGGAGGCCAGCATTCAGGAGGGTTTATCACTGTTACAATGGTTGTCAGGATGTGGTCACAAAGTGGCACTTAAGAAAATGCAATGGTGTAAAATGCAGGTTGAATACTTGGGCTTTGCCCTCACAAAAGGTGAAAGGAGAATCAACACAGAAAGAGTCCAGTCTATTGCGGGCCTGGTCACCTCGCAAACCAAGAAAGCAAGGTTATCTTTCCTTGGGATGATAAACTACTGTAGACAATGGATTCCTGATTGCTCCTATTATGACAATGTTTTGAGGCAAGCCACTCTGGAAGAAAATCCAGATTTGATTAAATGGTCTTCTGAAATGTACAATGCATTTGATTATCTGAAATGTTCGCTCATGTCGAGTCCAGGGCTGGGCCTCCCTGACTATAATATGCCCTTCCACATATTTGCACGCCAAAATTGTAAAACCATGGCGGGTGTACTGACACAAGAAAACGGAGGCAAGTTGCGTCCTTGTGTATTTTTTTCAAAGGTAATGCCCACCCCTGTTCAAGGGATGCCGGCATGTCTGTGTTCTCTTGCAGCCTGTGCTATGATGGTAGAGTTAGCAACTCCTTTCACAATGTGACGTTACACCATTTTTGCACACTACACATGATGTTGTAGGCCCACTCAAGGGCATCCACACTCAACACAGCAGGCAGCTGAGTTCATTGCACTCACTAGAGCATGTATTCTACATGCTGGCAGACCTGTCACCATCTATACTAATAGTAGATACGCACATGGGGTAGTGTGGGACCATGGTATGATTTGACAGAGGAGAGGATTCACGGCAGCAGATGGTAAGAATCATGTCTCACAGGGCAATGCGCTGGCAGATAAGGTGGCGAAACGAGTGGCCAAATGCAACCCCACAGGTCCGTGTAACCATTGGGAGATGCCATGTCCGGCACCTCCAACCCCTGAGATGTCGCAAATGCTTAGTGATCTTCAAAGGTATGCCACTGAACAGGAACAGCAAGACTGGTGTTATCCAGTATTGCAGAAAAATCCTAAGACAGGATTAGTCTGCAAAGAGGGGTAGGATATAACAGCATTGAGATACTCATGGGAAGGCCTTTCTCCACCCCCTGGGCAAGACGCCCAACAATAGTGTAGAAAGGAGACCTTGATTTAATAAGGGAAGAAAATGTCACCAAATTGATACAGGTACTTAATAAAACTGAGGAAAAAGTTGCTTGTAAGTCTCCCTCTCTTCCACAGGAACCCACCCACCCATACAGGGTGGGGGATGAGGTAGTGATCAAAACACTGAAGAAAGGAAAATCCCAAGGTGACTTCATATATGGCCCACCCACTACCGTGGTCGCAGTAACCAGAACAGCCGCGCTGACTGAACAATCTCCAACTTGGATCCACGCTACCCGAGTGAAGCTTGTGAGAGCAAGAGAGGAGGCAGGAACGGAGGCAGACAGCCTTGGCTTTGAAGAAGGACGAGAGGTACTAACGGGGGCAGACAGCCCTGACCTCCAACGAGGCCCAGAGGTACTAACCGGGGCAGACAGCCCTGACCTCCAACATGATGAGCTCCTCACTCTTTTCTGGGAAATGGTTGAATGTACTGACTAAGATTGCTTCAATAATCTTGTTTATTTTACCAATTAGTAGTATGGGAGAAGTAGCCGCAACTAGTACAGACAAAGGGGTGCTAAAGATAAACAAAAGAAGCAGCCCCCTTTTAAGTTTTGATCCCCATGTGTATATAGATGTAATAGGTGTTCCAAGAGGGGTCCCAGATGAGTTCAAAGCTAGAGATCAAGTAGCTGCCGGAATTTAATCAATATTTCCCATCATTACTGTGAATAAAAATGTGGATTGGATAAATTACATATACTACAATCAGCAAAGGTTTGTAAACTATACCAGAGATGCATTACAAGGGGTAGCAGAAGAACTACAAGCAGACTCAATCATGACATTCCAGAATCGAATGGTGTTGGATATGATTCTTGCAGAGAAGGGCGGAGTGTGCCGAGTATTGACTGATCCAACCTCCTGTTGCACATACATACAAAATAATACTGGCCCCACTGGTAAGGTCACAATAGCTATAAAAAAAGCTTGAAGATCTGTCAATAGAACTGAAAAAGAACTCGGGTATAAATAATCCATGGGATCAAAACTTTGGGTGGTTCACAAGTTGGAAACAAGGTCTCATGTAACTAGGGATTGTCATACTAATAGTAATTGTAGTAATAGGTGTAGTAGCATTATGTGTTATTCCTTGAGACGAATGTTAGAAAAAGGGCTCTCCAATATGTCATTATATCAGACTACTGTACCCCAGGAGGATCAAAGCCCAGATGGGTATAAGAATTACCTAATATCGTATAGAGAGAAAAAGGACAAGAAAGGAAAGAACCATGTAGTGTGATACACTAAGGCCCCTTTCACACGAGCGAGTATTCCGCGCGGATGCGATGCGGGAGGTGAACGCATTGCATCCGCACGGAATCCTGACCCATTCATTTCTATGGGGCTGTTCACATGAGCAGTGATTTTCACGCATCACCTATGCGTTGCGTGAAAATCGCAGCATGTTCTATATTCTGCGTTTTTCACGCAACGCAGGCCCCATAGAAGTGAATGGGGTTGCGTGAAAATCGCAAGCATCCGCAAGCAAGTGCGGATGCGGTGCGATTTTCACGCAAGGTTGCTAGGAGACGATCGGGATGGAGACCCGATCATTATTATTTTCCCTTATAACATGGTTATAAGGGAAAATAATAGCATTCTGAATACAGAATGCAAAGTAAAATAGCACTGGAGGGGTTAAAAAAAAATAAAAAATAATTTAACTCACCTTAATCCACTTGCTCGCGTAGCCCGGCATCTCCTTGTGTCTATTTTGTTGAAGGACCTGTGGTGAGCATTAACTATAGTTCAAGGACCTGGGATGACGTAACTCCGATCATCACATGGTACGTCACATGATCTTTTACCATGGTGAATCACCATGGTAAAAGATCATGTGACGTACCATGTGATGACCGGACTGACGTCATCACAGGTCCTTCAACAAAGGGGACACAAGGAGATGCCGGGCTACGCGAGCAAGTGGATTAAGGTGAGTTAAAATTTTTTTTAACCCCTCCAGTGCTATTTTACTATGCATTCTGTATTCAGAATGCTATTATTTTCCCTTATAACCATGTTATAAGGGAAAATAATGCAATCCACAGAACACCGATCCCAAGCCCGAACTTCTGTGAAGAAGTTCGGGTTTGGGTACCAAACACGCACGATTTTTCTCACGCGAGTGCAAAACGCATTACAATGTTTTGCACTCGTGCGGAAAAATCGCGGGTGTTCCCGCAACGCACCCGCACATTTTTCCGCAACGCCCGTGTGAAAGGGGCCTAAAGGTTCTTAAGAGGGGATTTGAAAGGAATCCATGTTTTTATATGTTAAAACTAATTTTGCTTTCTGCTGTAGTTTCATTTCTCTATTAGAAACTAACTCTGATTGCTGTCAATCTGATTGCTGTTAAGTTTCTTTTCTCTGTAACCCTGAATCTTATTTCTTTGGCACTACTCCCGGACAATATTCCTAATATGGAAGTTCAGTTTTTGTTTCTCTTTTTCTGTCTGTAGAATAAAACGTGTTAATATGATAGGTTGAATACATAACTTACGATGATATGCTAATAAAGGGGGTAAAGCCCCCTCTATATAACCTGTGTGCATTAAAAATAAACCTCAGAGCATTCATTCAGTACATCACTGTTGTGTCTTTTATTCCCTACTGAGTGAAGCGCTCTCCTGACGTCAGAAAAAGACTCAAACCAAGCCGATACTAGAAGTTTGGTGCCAGGGGTACCAAGTGGGACGTTGAGATTCCTTACACCCCCCAACCCCCCTCATGCCAAATTCTTGACCTAACCCCTTCCCTGCAGCCAGAGGTGTAACTTGACCAGCATGCACTTTCCATAATACCAGTGCCTTCTTATGTGGCACATGGGTCTTTGGGCCCCCTCAGGCTCCTGGGCCCGGTAGCGACTGTTACCTCTGCACCCCCTATAGCTACGCCCCTGTCGGGAAGTCTTTGGAGGTCGCATCTGCTTGCGGTCGGTATTGAATATCTCTCTTTATTCAATTTGCCTCTATGTGGAATAATATTTACAAGATGCCTATGGGTGGTTTTATATATTCTCGTTTTGTGTTTTATGCACTTTGCACTTTCTGCAGTGTTAGCACTGCATGGGAGAGGCTTGTAGGGCCTCAGTCTTATTGATATACTCGGGCTTGTGTGTGGTATAACATTGATCATTTCCATATGAACGTACTGCTGTGCTGATGTTTGACCGACCAATATCCTGCTGCTTAGGATCTATTTTTAACCGCATGGATATTAGTTTATTTTGTGTCATAAATAAAGAGTGTATATTTTTCATTACTTATTTATGCGTGGCTATTTATTCGGTGTATGCCAATAGCAACTGCGTGGTCTGCCGCTATGGGCGGTACGTCATTGGCTCAGAGTGTTATTAGGTTGATTTCCAAGTGAAAGGTCACTGGTTCAATTCAGGAGCAGCCATTAAGAAGATTTCCCAAGAAAAGAGAAACAGCATCATCCAGCTCATCGATAGCGGTATCTCCACCAAGAAAACTGATAAACTGCATCATTTTAGTGCTAGGACAGTTGAAAGAACACGATATGAAGTCCATCCAAAAGCCAAGAGGTTGACGTCCAGGCAAAATATCGGAGTCAACAAGTCGGTTCATCACAAGGTCTATCAGTTCTAGCACGACAAACACGTCAGTGGAGGTGGCTCGTATGCTATGTAATAGTGAGATCACAGACGTCCATACAAGCACCATACAATGCGCATTACAAAAGTCTGGAATGGTGGCCCGAAAAAAGGTGAAGAAGCCTCGACTTCAATATCGTCATAAGAAGCATCGGCTCGAGTTTGCAAAAAAGTATAAACAGTAGAAGATTGTAAATTGGCGATTTGAAGATGAAAGTCAATAGACTGGGCTCTGATGGGTGCAAATGGGTCTGGAAGAAACAAGGGAAAAGGGGGCTAACAGATTGAGAAATTGAAGGAACTGTCAAGTTCGGTGGAGGAAGCCTAATGATATGGGGTTGTTTCACACCCAAAGGTGTTGGATACTTGACCAGGATCGATGGTGGTCTCAACGCTGAGCTATATGTGAGTATCTTACAAGACGAATTACTTTGTACACTCTAGTACTATGGATATGAATAGGACGACATAGTGTTCCAGGACAACTACCCGAAGCATACGTCGAGATTGGTGAAGAAATGGTTCAATGACAATGAAGAAGAGGTGCTGGATTGGCCCCCACAGTCCCCAGACCTGAACCTAATTGAATACTTGTGGGTAGAGTTGAAGAAAAAGTACATTCATACCCAAGTGAGTCGACCAGTATGCACCAACATTGGGAATACGTAGAAGAGACCTGGAAATTCAGATTTTGGTTGAGACATGCTTGAATCTGATCGAGAGCATGCCCAGAAGGATTCAGGGAGCGTTGAAAGCCAAAGGTGGATTTACAAAATACTAACAAAATAATAAAAATGTAGAATTTTAGGAGCAAACCAGTAATAATGCAGTTACATGACAAGAATCTGCATAACTAATCATATGCTAAATAGTTGCAAGTTCAATTTATGTATGAGATAGCCAAGATGATTGTCTATAAAATGATGGTAGTCTCAAGTTTGAAGCAGTAGTGGATGGTGAGATATTGAGCCTGAAAGTCAAAAGTTCCAAGCATTGTTACTCTTTTGCTCGTGTACCTGCTTCCCAGCGCTGGATCCCTGCTCCTTCTCTTCCTGACCTGCGATGCTTCGTGTGACTCCCTTTCTGAACACATACAGTTTCACATGGCTGCAGCCAATCACTGGCCTTACGTCATGATAAATGGTCACATGATGCAAGGGGATCCGGTCACTGCCATGGCCAGTCATTGGCTACAGTCATGTCAAACCAGATACTTTCAGCAAGGTAACCCAGAGGAAGGCCAGAAGAAGGGTTGGGGAGCCGGGAAGCAGGTAAGTAAGTCTTCCATCTAGCCAAGTGGGGAGGGGGCAAGTTTCTCAACTGCTGCATATTATGGAATATATTGCAGCCCTATAAAAATCCCAAATGCCAAACCCTTTTCTGCTGCATACAGAAATCTGGAGGGCTTTTTCCTGACCTGCGATAGCAAAGCATCTTATAGTGCCTTCATATGCAAAGAATTTTTTTAAACCAAATCCATTTCAAAAACATATGCAAGCTGATGTCAGTTTTTATGATGAATCCAAGTTATCCATCTGTTTAGATAAATTCTAGCACACTGCAAGAATGCTTTGCCCTTTGGCTTCCCTTGCTGTCAGTTCTCCTTAATACAGTCCTGATCAAAAGTTTAAGACCACTTGAAAAATGGCAAAAAATCTTATTTTACATTGTTGGATTTTAACAAGGTTCCAAGTAGAGCTTCAACATGCAACAAGAAGAAATGAGAGTGAGACAAAACATTTTTTGAGCATTCAATTAATTGAAAATAACGATTAAACTGAAACAGGCTGTTTTTCAGCTGATCCAAATTTTAGGACCACATGCCTTTAAAAGGCAAAATCTGTGCAAAGAAGTGGATTCATTGTAATTTTCTGTCAGGTAGTCACACGTTGTGATGGCAAAGGCAAAAAAACTCCCCCTTTTTGAACGTGGTTGGGTTGTTGAACTACATAAGCAGGGTCTCTCACAGCGCGCCATCGCTGCTGAGGTGGGACGCAGTAAGACAGTCATTTGGAATTTCTTAAATGATCCTGAGGGCTATGGAACAAAAAAGTCAAGTGGAAGACCCAAAAAATGTCATCAGCACTGAGCCGTAGGATCCAATTGGCTGTCCGTCAAGACACTGGACGATCCTCGACCCAAATTAAGGCCCTTACTGGTGCTGACTGCAGCCCCATAACCATCAGACGGCATCTGAGAATGAAGGGCTTCAAAAACAAAAAACTTCTTCAAAGACCTCGTCTCCTTGAACGCCACAGAACTGCTCGTTTGGACTTTGCAAGAGAGCACCAAACATGGGACATTCAAAGGTGGAAGAAAGTTTTATTCTCTGATGAGAAAAAATTTAACCTTGATGGTCCTGATGGTTTCCAATGTTACTGGCATGACTAGCAGATCCCACCTGAGATGTTTTCTACGCGCCACAGTGGAGGGGGCGCCATAATGGTCTGGGGTGCTTTTTTCTTCAGTGGAACAATGGAGCTTCAGGAAGTGCAGGGGCGTCAAACGGCCGCTGGCGATGTCCAGATGTTGCAGAGAACATTCCTCATGACTGAGGGCCCTCGTCTGTGTGGTAACGACTGGGTTTTTCAACAGGACAACGCTACAGTACACAATGCCCGCAGGACAAGGGACTTCTTCCAGGAGAATAACATCACTCTTTTTGGCCATCCTGCGTGTTCCCCTGATCTACATCCAATTGAGAACCTTTGGGGATGGATGGCAAGGGAAGTTTACAAAAATGGACAACAGTTTCATACAGTAGATGGCCTTCGTGCGGCCGTCTTCACCACTTGGAGAAATGTTCCCACTCACCTCATGGAAAAGCTTGCATCAAGCATGCCGAAACTAATTTTTGAAGTGATAAACAATAACGGCGGAGCTACTCATTACTGAGTTCATGTTTGGAAGTTGGATTTCTGTTTTGGGGGGGTTTAGGGGTCTTTTGGAGGTGTGGTCCTAAACTTTTGATCAGCTGAAAAACAGCCTGTTTCAGTTTATTCGTTGTTTTCATTAAATTGAATGCTCAAAAAATGTTTTGTCTCACTCTTATTTCTTCTTGTTGCCTGTTGAAGCTCTACTTGGAACCTTGTTAAGATCCAGCCATTTTTCAAGTGGTCTTAAACTTTTGATCAGGACTGTACAAAAACTGAGCAGCATAAGGCTGGGCTGCTGTTCCCCGCCTAATGCTAGCACTGTGTAGGAATAAGTTCCTGTCCATCTCCCTATTATCCGTTTGTCAATAGCAGGTTTCACAATAAGTGCAAGGGCTCATTCACATGGCTGTTGTTCGGCCATCCCGTGCATTGGTGGCTGCAATTTGCGGACCCCAATGCACGGGCAACATCCATGCAGCTGCCGCGATGGATCCAGACCCATTCAACATGAATGGGTCCGTGATCCATCCGCACCGCAAAAAAATAGAACATGTTCTATATTTTTGTGGTGATGAGGCACGGAGAGAAACCCCACGGAAGCACTCCGTAGTGCTTCTGTTGGGTTACGTGCCTCCATTCGGCACTGACCTTCAGGATTGCGGACCCATTCAAGTGAATGGGTCTGCATCCATGATGCGGTGTGCAAACAGCCGGTGTCCGGGCCGCAATACGGGAACGGCTGGGCAAAGGCCACGTGCATGAGCGCTAAAAGTGAACAAAAGTACCTTAGTTTGAGAACAGCTTTCGTGTACAGGTATACACCAAAAAAATAAAAGATTTATTGCCATTATGATATAGAGAATGTGAAGTTTTGACACTTCAGGAGAATGACTATTGTGGTTCAAGCTGGTTGTGTTCATCTCTACCTTCTAAAATTTGGTTCTCCCCCCCCCCCCTACAGCTACAGATTTAGGGCGCATTCAGATGTTGCAGTCAAATTTCACGAATCTGCTGTGATTTGTTGTTATTGTGGCAAAACAATGCATTTTGACAACAATGTGTTAATTCACCAAAAGGCTCTGCAGTGCCATTTCTAAAAAGTAGCATCCAATCATATGTAAACCAGCCTGACAGATATAGTCATCAAAGTGATTGACATAAAATAATGTATGCACAAGCTATGAGCACATGTTCCTTAAATGAATGAGTTTTTGTCTAAAAATTTTTTTTGTAACTGGGCTTTATAAAAAAAAAGGCGTGTCTTCTGCAGCGTTTAGTGTTAAACCCTTTAATACAGGCCTATTTTTTTCTCCCCACGTTCCACTAGCCATAACTTTTTTAAATTTTTCGTTCATGTAGCCATATGAGGGCTTATTTTTGAGGGATAAGTTTTATTTTTTTAAGGGCACCATTTAATTTACCAAGTCTGTTATTGGAAAACGGAAAAAAAAATCTTTGTGGGGTTAAATTGAAAAAAAAAACAACAAAAAAAAAAAAAACAATTCCGCCAAGGTTTTTGGGGTTTTGACATCACGGCGCTCACTGTGCGCTAAAAAGGACATGACCACCCTATTCTGCGGCTCAATATGAATACGGCGATGCCAAACTTAGTTTTACTACTTAAAAAATAAAAAATAAATTGGAAATAAAATCTGAATTTTCTTTGCATCACCATCTTCTGACAGCCGTAACTTTTTTTATATTTCCATCCACAGAACTATGAGGGCTATATAGTTTTTATTAGTACCATTTGTGTGGTACATACGACTTTTTGATCACATCAAAAAAAAATTGTGGGAGGGGTAAAAGGTGACTAAAAAATGGCAAATCGTGTGGTTTTTATTTTTATTTTTTTGTTACAGCAGGTGTCCGTGTTTTGCGGATCCGCAAAACACTTACGGACGTGTGAATGGACCCTAAGGCTGGTTTCACACGGGTGTTGCGGAAAAAGATGCGTTGCGGGAACAAGCGAGATTTTTCAGCGCGAGTGCAAAACATTGTAATGCGTCTTCACAGAAGTTCGGGTTTGGGTTAGGTGTTGTGTAGATTGTATTATTTTCCCTTATAACATGGTTATAAAGGAAAATAATAGCATTCTTAATACAGAATGCTTAGTACAATAGGGCTGGAGGGGTTAAAAAAAATTAAAAATAATTTAACTCACCGTAATCCACTTGTTCGCGCAGCCCAGCTTCTCTTCTGTCTTCTTCTTTGAGGAATAGGACCTTTGATGACGTCACTGCGCTCATCACATTGTCCGTCACATGATCTTTTACCATGGTGATGGATCATGTGACGGACCATGTGATGAGCGCAGTGACGTCATCAAAGGTCCTTTTCCTGTGCACAGCATAGATGAAGACAGAAGAGAAGCCGGGCTGCGCGAGCAAGTGGATTAAGGTGAGTTAAATTATTTTTTATTAACCCCTCCAGCCCTATTGTACTATGCATTCTGTATTAATAATGCTATTATTTTCCCTTATAACCATGTTATAAGGGAAAATAATAATGATCGGGTCTCCATCCCAATCGTCTCCTTGCACCGAATCTGCACTTGCTTGCGGATGCTTGCGATTTTCACGCAGCCCCTTTCACTTCTATGGGGCCTGCGTTGCATGGAAAATGCACAATATAGAGCATGCTGCGATTTTCACGCAACGCACAAGTGATGCGTGAAAATCACCGCTCATCTGCACAGCCCCATTGAAGTGAATGGGTCCAGATTCAGTGCGGGTGCAATGCGTTCACCTCACGCATTGCACCCGCGCGGAAATCTTGCCCGTGTGAAAGGGTCCTAACAGAGATGTATTAGGGTTAATACGATTTTGATGTGCTGCGCTATGCCTCTTACACAGCGCAGCAGGTACCTTACCATGGCAGGCCTGGAAAGCTTCAGTTGGGGCCTTACCTCACAGATGCCGCGATCAGTGTTGATCGAGGCATCTGAGGGGTTAAATGACGGAGTTTGGCGTGATCGCCGATCCCCATAATTGTGGCCGCGTGACTGCCGTATAATACAGCCGACATCCGCTGCTTATGGAATGGACTTAATGTAACAGCCAGCTACATACATTCCCTCAAGTATGTCTCGGTGGTTGAAGGGTTTAAAGGCTATGTACACCTTTGGGGGCAATTTTAAAAATTATTGCATTGTACTCATTTTGAGCTAAAAATCATTTATTCAATTTGTCTTTATTAACAACTAGCAGAAGGACCTAGCTTTGCACGGGTATATTTAATCTATTTCAGTTAATGTTTCTGTGTGTCGTTAAAAGATATCGACAGTATCCCCCATAACAATGACCTCTACAGTACCCCGCCCCCTTAACAGTGAACTCCACAGCCCCTCACCCCTTAACGCTGACCTGCCCAACAGTGTCCCGCCTCCTTAAAATAGGACCTCCACAGCAGCCCATCCCCTTAACACTGACCTTCACAGCAGCCCGCCCCTTTAACAGGGAGTTTTACAGCACGCCACTCAATTGACATTGACCTCCTCAGGGGTACGCCCCCTTAACAGTGACCTATACAGCACCCCACCCCTTAACACTGACCTCCATAGGGGACCATCCCCCTATCTGTGACCTCCACTGTTCCCTGCCGCCTTAACAGAGACCTCCACAGCACCCGTTCCTTTAACAGTGACTGCCACAGTACCCCGTTCCCTTGAGGGTCCATTCACACGTCCGTAAGTGTTTTGCTGATCCACAAAACACGGACACCAGCAGTGTGCATTCTGCAATTTGCGGACCGCACATTGCCAGCACTATAATAGAAAATGCCTAATCTTGTCCGCAATTGCGGACAAGAATAGGCCCAATTGAAAATGAATGGGTTCGCACCTGTTCCGCAAAATTGCAGAACGGATGCGGACCCATTTTTGCGGACGTGTGAATGGACCCTAACAGTGACCTCCACAGTACCCCGTTCTCTTAACAGTGACCTCACAGTACTCTGCTGAAGTAACAGTGACCTCCACAGCATCCAGAGGGGACAATTGAGTGACAAAATAAAGCACCAAGGAGAAGGAGTTGTTTGGAAATGAATGAAATGTATATAATGATGATATATGTACATGATTACAATATTACAGTGAAAGGATAAGTCTGTACAATTCAAAGGCGGCTCTGGCACCCTGTTAGGCCGCCTGTAGTCTGGATACAAGATGAGATACGGTTGGGCATGGAGGCATACAGGTTATGTGTGGTCTCCTGAAGCACATTTGCCCACAGAAGTTGCAGCTGGGCCTGTAGATTCAGCACACTCCTAGGCGAAGATGGCATCCCAGCTGGTTCCATAAATGCTTGATTAAAGAGAAGTATGGTGACCGGGCAGAACATGGAAGTGTTGCAATCTGGCGGAAACATTCCTGGGAAACTCTTGCTGTGTGTTGGCGAGGATTAGGCTCCATCCAGACGTCCGTAATGTGCTTTGCGGATCCACAAAATACGGACAGCGGCAATGTGCGTTCCGCATTTTGTGGACCGCACATTGCCGTCACTAATAGAATATGCCTATTCTTGTCCGCAATTGCGGACAAGAATAGGACATGTTCTATTTTTTTCGGAACAGAATTGCGGACCTGGGAGTGTGGGTCCGCAATTCCGTATCCGGGCAGCACATCGTGCTGCCCCATAGAAATGAATGGGTCCGCCATTCCGTTCCGCATAATGTGGAACGAAATTGCGGACGTGTGAATGGACCCTTATCCTGCTGAAAAACGCGGGTTGAAAGTCCTGTCACAAGATAGAACACGTGGCCACAGGATGTCCTGCACGTATCACTACTAGGGGTGACGCGTATGTGATGGCTCCAACGATCATCACATCAGCAGTTGGGGCAGTGTGTCGCTCCCACTAGAAATGGTTACATCTGATATTTAGCATCATAGGCTTTTACGACAATTACAGGATTCATTAACCACTTGTAGACTGACAAGCGGCTACCATATAGTCGTCAGGATTGTCAGCATTAACTGTATACTGCTTTTTAGCACTGCAGAGTCTGTAGGGGCAGTTTAAATCTGTGGCCCCAACAGGAAAGACAGAGCAGGTAGAGAGCAAAGCCCCTATCTGACTGAACCACATTGGTAACCCTGCCTCCAATGACTCAAAACGCCATATCTCCTTTTTCACATTGACTGTAATGGCAATGTCTTCATTGTGTGGAGTCATATAATCTAGTAGAAAACATGGAAAAATAGGTGAAAAGCTACAAAGATTTTACTTGCAAAACCTGCATATACTAGAAAAAAATTCTGATCAGGAACTGGTTCAATTAGATTTAAAGCAGGTGTCTGACTAAAAAAACATGTGTGTGTGTGTGTGTGTGTGTGTGTGGATAAAAAAAAAAAAAAAAAAGTCACCTTTTGAAAGCCGCCTATGTGATCACAATAGTAATTGGCTGCAGTAGTCACATGAATGAATTCAGAATGTACCTGTATCCACTTCAATGAGACGGCTCTATGGTATACACTTGAATAGGAAGGAGCCGTCCGACTGAAGTGAATGGGAAGGCTTGGAATTACACCTGCTCACTGCTGCAATCTCGACGGCGAGCAGGTAAACAATGAAGAGAAAGTTGCGCTCTCATGGAGAGCTGCCTTCTATTCAAACAGCTGATCGGCGGGGTGCTGGGTGTCAGACCCCCACCTGTATGGTGACCTATCCTGAGGATAGTTAGTCAATATTAAAATCTCGGAAAACCCCATTATGGATTTGCTGACTGGGTGATACCAGTTGGAGGTGTGCCTCTTGATTGGACAGTGGCAGACTGTGCACAACATAGAGTTATATGAAAAGCTATTTCAGAATGATTATTTGATATTATTTTACTAAATAATTGTATTATTGCACATAGATTTAGGACGTCAGCATAACATCATTCTCCCTTTATTGTGGCAGGAAAAAGACCTAGCGGTGCCTCAGCTCAAACATGAGCCTTTCACGCCTGAGACGAAACCTTGCTAGGTGTTTTTCTTGCCACAATAAAGGAGCAATGAAGTTATGCTGACGTCCTAAATCTATGTGCAATGTATTACAGGTCTTACCATGACTGATCCACAATGAAGTTATGCTGACGTCCTAAATCTATGTGCAATGTATTACAGGTCTTACCATGACTGATCCACCAAGGGCAGGCTGCCGTTTGTGCAGCTTCCAATCTCGTGCTCATGCACACGACCGTTGTTTGGGTCGACGGTGGACCTGTTCACTTCAATGGGGCCACTGAAGATGCAGACTGTCCGCATCCGTGGCCCCGCAAAAAAATAAAATCCAAAATATAGAACATGTCCTATTCCTCATCCGGCATCCGTGTTTTGCGGATCGCACGGTCGTGTGCATGAGCCCCTAGAAAGTCATTGTATTCCATATTAAACGATGTTTCAGGAGCTTTTCACGTAACTCTATCATGTGCCATGTTGTGTCAGGCCTCCAAACATTTCAGGCTATTATTGGCTGAGCCCGCTGTTTTTTCGGCAGGACCGGCTGACAATCTAAGGTGTATGGCGGCCTCCCTCCCCGACAGATGAGAAAGGGATCGGGTGCTCTGTAATTCAACCCAATCCTTTTGTTTCTCCCATGAGAGAAGCCACCACCAGAGGTGTATGGCGGCAGCGTATTCCACTCTCCCCAGTGAATAACACATGTACGCTTGGCCAACCGAGCATGTACATGTATATATGTATATGTATGGGTAGCATATCGATCATAACGCCGACAGCTAATGCAGGTGCGTGGTCACATTTGGTCAGGAAGTGTAGAGGGGCGCAGATTTCTCACTGTGGCTCAGGAATTTGTTGCATGGCTACAAAATTTAGTCAAATTGATTGGCGCCTAAGTTTTGTTACACATTTTTGACATACCCCTTTCCGCTAAGCCACACACGTAATCTAAGAAGGCACAAAGTGGGAGATTTAATCAAAACTGGTACAAAGATGTGCCCATAGCAACCAATACAATTGATCCTTTTATTTTCCAAAGGAGCTGTGAAAAATGCTATGGGCAACTAAGACAGTTTTTTTTTTCTTTACACGACTTTTGTAGTCTAAAACACTTAAAGAGGACCTGTCACATCTGTTGTAGTAACTACGTGCCCTCCCCAGGTAATAACAATTCTGCAGCATCTATTTGTATGACTCTATGATGTATCATTCCCTTATTATCCCTGTGGGTTACCAGGTGGGGTGTGTCCCTGCACAGTATAACACTATCCAATCTGGGCTGCGAGTGTCAGACTGTGCAGGGACACACCTCCAATTGGTAACACCCATTTGGACCTTCATTGCAGACTACCAGGAATGTATTCCTAACTTCTAGCAGGAATAATAACGGAATGACACATCATAGAGTCATACGAATAGATGCGGCAGTATAGATGCGGCAGTATCATTATTACATAGGGAGGCAAGTAGTTACTAAAACAGACATGTCAGGAGAGGGGACAGCTCCTCTTTAAAGGGAACCTGTCACGTCTGATCTGTGGGCGGCATGGTATACAGCAGGAGGAGCTGAGCAGATTGAGGATATAACTTGTAATTCATTCATTTAAAGGGGTCGTCCGCTTTTTAATATTGATGACCTATCCTCAACATAGGTCCTCAATATCAGATGGGCGGGGGCACCCCACCAATCAGCTGTTTGAAGTGTGCTGGGCAGCAACAAGCAGTGAATTACAAGTATGGTGTCCCCGTTCACTTCTCTGGGGCACCTCTGTAGTATTCACTTGCACAGCCGTCCCATAGAAGTGAATGGAGACGCCATACTTGTAATTACACCTGCTCACTGTTGTAATTGCTGCGGTGAAGAGAAGGCGGCGCTCGTATGGCGCTGCATTCTTATCAAACAGTTGATCTTGGGGGTGTCGGGAGTCGGACCCCCGCCGATCTGATGTTGATGACCTCTCCTGAGGAGAGGTCATCAATAGTTGAAAGCGGACAACTCCTTTAAATCCCTGCTATTTCTAGGCTTAGGAGTACAATGGGCATGTTGTCTTTTTTCTCACTGTGTGGAGGAAAGGCCATACAGTGTGCATAGAATAGAGTCTCTAAGGCTCCATTCACACATCCGCAAATGGGTCCGCATCCGTTCCGCAAAATATTGCGAACGTGTGCGGACCCATTCATTCTCTATGGGGCCGAAAGAGATGTGGAGAGCATACTAAGTGCTCTACGCATCCGCTTTTCAGGAGCGCGTCCCCGAACTTCTGGACATGTCCTATTCTTGTCTGCAATTGCGGACAAGAATAGACAGTTCTATGGGGTGTGCTGGCCGGGTGTATTGCGGATCCGCAATACACTACGGACGTGTGAATGGACCCTAATACTGCAATTCATATAAATGTTCTAAAACGGTCAGGCCCGGCTTCTATAGATACTGCTCCTAATAAATGGCAGTGAAATGTATGAGAGCTCCCAGCACATAGTAATGACACTGCGCAGTGTTCTCTTCATCTCTGTATTTCTGCCTCCAGGTCACACATCCTCATATAGATGCTGGAGACTTGCTCCATTCTGCACCCCCGGCAGATACAATAGACTGAAAGGTCCCAAATAGAGCTGCTCGTAGTCACAAATAGGTACGGGCCAGAGGATCTCAGCGCTAGGACAGAGACCATGAGGGAGGAGGGCGTGATCTGGACTTAAGGCTACATTCACATGAATGGGAAAGATTCTTAGACTCAATACAGGTCAATGGGGCTATTCACATGGCCAGTGGGACATGTCCTATTTGTGGCCAGATGGCCCCCATTGAAATCAATGGTACCGTTTTTAATGGGCGTTTAGACAGGCGTGCACCTGTCTAATGGTCGTTAAAACGGGTACAAAAAACTCTTCATGGGTAAAACTAATAAAAAAATATACTCATCTCATACACTGTGCAGGGACACTTGCTCCTAAGCATGATGACATCATCACACTGGGAGTGCAGGTCATTCCAGTGAGGATGCACATTCAGTGTATGAGGCGAGTTTTTGGAGATAGTAATAATACTGGTAGCTACTAATGGGAGCATTATTAATGCTAGGGGTCACGAAGGGAGGTATTATTAATACTGGGGGCCATTAATGGAGCATTACTAATATTAGGAGGCACTCATAGGGGCATATTACTGAGGACTGCTAATGGGGGCATTAAACATACTGGGGAACTATGGGGGATGACCGTTTTTAACAGTAGTTAGAAAAGGAATCCAAAACATGTGAAAAATGGATGCACAGCAAGAAAATCAATGTGAAATAATTTAAAAACGGCCATGAGCGACGTACAGCGAGACCGTTTTTCATGGCCATTTTTTTTTCACCGTCATGTGAATGTAGCCTTAGCCTGGACTGATAATAGTAAACTATAACTTGCAGACAATAGAGTTAACACAGACTTCAGTTTCTTTTGTTCCTTTTAAGAGGACCAGTCACCACAAAATTCAGCACAATCTGCAGGCAACATGTTATAGAGCAGGAGGAGCAGAGCAGATTGATGTATAGGTTTATAGGAAAAGACTCCATAAAAATTATTTATATCTGTTATTTCTGAGTTCAGCTGTACACGGGGATGTGTTCCCAGTGACTGACAGCTATGTACACACTTCCACAGGGAATGCTATCAATCACTGATAATACACCCCACCCCACCCCTTCATATACAACTATCAGTGACTGACAGCTATCTATGTATACACACTTACACAGAGAATGCTATCAATCAACGATAAGGCTACTTTCAAACTTCCGTTACTGATAATACAACCATCTGCATCCGTTATGAACGGATCTAGTTGTATTATCTGTAACATAGCCAAGACGGATCCGTCATGAACTCCATTGAAAGACAATAGAGGACTGATCCGTTTTCTATTGTGTCAGAGAAAACGGATCCGTCCCCATTGACTTGCATTGAGGGTCATGCCATCTTGCTCCGCATCCCCAGACGGAAAGCAAACTACAACATGTTGCGGTTTGCTCTCCGGTATGGAAACACAACTAAACAGAACGGAATGCATTTTGGAACACTCCGTTCTGTTCAGTTTTGTTCCCATTAACAATGA
The DNA here is from genome assembly GCF_905171765.1 of Bufo bufo. Taxonomy (NCBI): domain Eukaryota; kingdom Metazoa; phylum Chordata; class Amphibia; order Anura; family Bufonidae; genus Bufo; species Bufo bufo. Next base: position 456,247,567 of record NC_053391.1, read on the forward strand.
AAGGGACAAAACTGAAGCGTTTTTTTCCAGTATTGAGCCCCTATGACAGATCTCAATACCGGAAAACTAAAAACACTAGTGTGAAAGTAGCCTAACACCATCCCCGTGTACAGCTATCAGTGACTGACAGCTATCTATGTATACACACTTACACAGAGAATGCTATCAATCACTGATAATACCGCCCGTGTGTACAACTATCAGTGACTGACAGCTATCTATGTATACACACTTACACAGAGAATGTTATGAATCACTGATAACACCTCCCCGTGTACAGCTATCAGTGGCTGAAAGCTTTCTCTCTATACACACTTACACAAACAAAGCTATCAATCACTAATAACACCTCCCCAATTTACAACTATCAGCGAGTTACAGCTATCTCTGTATACACATTTGCACATAGAATGCCATCAGTCACTAACACCTCCCCCGTGTACAGCTATCAGTGACTGAAAGCTATGTATGTATTCACACTTAAGCCTCATGCAGACGTCCGTGGAACACTGTCCATGAGGTACCGGACTGGCATTGCAGGGGCGCATGGTGTTATAGCAACCAATGACGCAGTGCGCTCCTGCAATGCCAGTCCGGTATCTCATGGACTGTGTTCCACAGACTTCTGCATGAGGCTTTACACAGAGAATGCCATCAATGATAACACCTCCCCTGTGTACAACTATCAGTGACTGACAGCTATATATGTATACACACGTACACAGAGAATGCTATCAATCACTGATAACACCTCCCTCCTGTATAACAATCAGTGACTGACAGCTATCTCTGTATACACACTAAAGGCTGTATTACACCAACAGATTATTTTACAGATTTTCTGACCAATCATTGGTTAGATGGCAGATTACACACCGAGATCTTTTGGTCTACACACCAACTATTGGTCTAATTGGACAGAAATTGGTCAGATAATATAATGACAAGGTATTGCTGTTTAGATGGCACAATCTGCTGCCCAGAAACGACAATTTAGGTGCCTGCCCAAATGACAGGATCACCTGATGAACAAGTGTGTCGCTCGTTCATCAGCTACACTTTTACACAGGCAGTTTGTCAGGAATGAGCATTCGCAAGAACGTTCATTCCCGATAATCTGCCCAGTAATTGCAATGTGTAAATTCTATACACAGAGAACGCTATCAATCACTAATAAAAGATCCCCTGTACAACTGGAGTCAGAAAGAGCAGAGATGTAAATGTATAAATTACAGGTTTTACTGAAACTGTATATACAACGTGCTGCGCTCCTCCTGCTCTATAACCTGCCGCCTGCCCTCTCTCAGTTGTGCCAGCTGCAGTCTGCGGAGGTGGGTTCCAGGGAGAGGCCTCAACCCCCTTGCAGCTGGTAGGACAGCACCTGCATGGCATCTCCACAGGCCTCCTCCACCCTACGGACCTGCTCCCTGCTCAGCCTCTCCCGCCAGGCGCTTACAGCCTCCCTGGCATTGCGGGCAGACACCAGAAAGGGTCTGTCTGAAGAGTAGCCGGCTGCCCGAGTCATGTTCAGCACGAAGTCCTCCAGCTCCGCCATGGCGGGCAGCCCAGTGAAGTGCAGCAGGCGGCGTAGCTCCTTGTGCGGGGACAGCACCAGGTCCTCATAGCGGATCTTGAGGTAGCGGTGCCGGAGCCAGGGTGGGCTGTGGCCCCGCACCAGGAGCAAGTCCCGCAGCCAGGCCTGGCAGATGACCTCCAGGGAGCTGCTTAACAAGAAGTCTGCCCCTCCTCGGTGCAGCTGCTGCTGCTGCAGGGCTCTGCCCGCTGGGTCCACTCCCCTCAGGCGGCTGCGCAGCACCTGGAGGCTCTCCCGCAGCAGGGAACGCTTGGAGCGGAGCCGGGAGTTGTGGACGGCTCTGGGGTCGCGGAATAGCTGGACCACCCGCAGGTTGAGCCCGGGGTCCCGCAGCAGCGGCCGCAGGGAGGCCAGATCCAGTAACCGCACGTCTTTGATGACGACTACAGGGTAGCGCCTGCACTCCGCCTCCAGGTCCCGCAGGGGCCGAGCCGGGCAGCTCTGCTGACAGTCTTTAGGTTCCACAAGTCCCACCTTGTCCCTGCGCCCCCCAGCGGTGGAGCTAGAGTTCTTTGCAGAAGGTGAGCAGAAGGGGGCGCTGCAGATCACCTTGTTGCTCCTCCAGCCGAAGACTCCGGCAGAAGTCAGGTTGTCCCCGGCATACAGCCGCAGCGCGGAGAAGTCACAGCGGAACAGGGAGCCGAGCAAGTCCCTCAGCGCCCCCTGCAGGCTCTCCGCGTCCCCGGGGTACAGGGACTGCCACATGTGCCACGCCGGCTCGTACAAGTAGAAGACGCCGGGATGCTGGTTGAAGAGTTCCCCCAGGAAGGACGAGCCGCTCCGCCATGTAGCGTGCAGGTACACGTGAGTTCGGGGGAGCGGGGAGACCGTTCCTTCCTCCCCATCATCCTCCCACAGAGACTGGTCCAGGCTTGGGCAGAGCCGCCGGGGAGGTGACCGGTTCCAGCCTCCTTCGTCGTCCTGAGCAGCCGAGGCTTTCCTTCCAGACCGCCAGCCTTCATGTAACATTACTGAGAGGACCAGGAGCATGAGCGCCGCGTACAGCAGCAGGAGCAGCCACAGGCTCCGTGCCCGCCGCCTGCCCATCCTGTCACTCCCGGGCCATGGTGACCGGAGCCCTCTGCTGCATGCCGTCTCTGGCGGCCACTTCCTGGCAGTCCGCCCAGGGGTGGGGCTGGTGTCCTCCAGGCAGGGGATTACCGTGCGCTCGTCACATCGGCCGTGTAGTCAGTGCGAGGGGGACGCGGCGCTGAGCCTGGAATCCGGAGTCACACCCCAAAGAGAGGGGCCAAGGTGTTATCCTGGGAGTGGGACACATCATATATACCATGAAGAGGGGTTATATATTATACTACTGCTGATATATACCATGAAGAGGGGTTATATATTATACTACTGCTGATATATACCTCGTATACCATGAAGAGGGGTTATCTATTATACTACTGCTGATATATACCCCGTATACCATGAAGAGGGGTTATCTATTATACTACTGCTGATATATACCTCATATACAGTGAGAGAGGGGTTATCTATTATACTACTGCTGATATATACCTCATATACAGTGAGAGGGGTTATCTATTATACTACTGCTGATATATACCTCATATACCATCAAGAGGGGTTATATATATTATACTACTGCTGATATATACCTCATATACAGTGAGAGAGGGGTTATCTATTATACTACTGCTGATATATACCCCATATACAGTGAGAGAGGGGTTATATATATTATACTACTGCTGATATATACCTCATATACAGTGAGAGAGGGGTTATCTATTATACTACTGCTGATATATACCTCATATACAGTGAGAGGGGTTATCTATTATACTACTGCTGATAAATACCCCGTATACCATGAAGAGGGGTTATCTATTATACTACTGCTGATATATACCTCGTATACAGTGAGAAAGGGGTTATCTATTATACTACTGCTGATATATACCCCGTATACCATGAAGAGGGGATATCTATTATACTACTGCTGATATATACCCCGTATACAGTGAGAGAGGGGTTATCTATTATACTACTGCTGATATATATACCCCGTATACAGTGAGAGAGGGGTTATCTATTATACTACTGCTGATATATATACCCCGTATACAGTGAGAGAGGGGTTATCTATTATACTACTGCTGATATATACCTCGTATACAGTGAGAAAGGGGTTATCTATTATACTACTGCTGATATATACCTCATATACAGTGAGAGGGGTTATCTATTATACTACTGCTGATATATACCCCGTATACCATGAAGAGGGGTTATCTATTATACTGCTGCTGATATATATACCCCGTATACAGTGAGAGAGGGGTTATATATATTATACTACTGCTGATATATACCTCATATACAGTGAGAGAGGGGTTATATATATTATACTACTGCTGATATATACCTCGTATACAGTGAGAGAGGGGTTATATATATTATACTACTGCTGATATATACCTTGTATACCATGAAGAGGGGTTATCTATTATACTACTGCTGATATATACCCCGTATACCATAAAGAGGGGTTATCTATTATACTACTGCTGATATATACCTCATATACAGTGAGAGAGGGGTTATATATATTATACTACTGCTGATATATACCTCATATACAGTGAGAGAGGGGTTATCTATTATACTACTGCTGATATATACCTCATATACAGTGAGAGAGGGGTTATCTATTATACTACTGCTGATATATACCTCATATACAGTGAGAGGGGTTATCTATTATACTACTGCTGATAAATACCCCGTATACCATGAAGAGGGGTTATCTATTATACTACTGCTGATATATACCCCGTATACAGTGAGAGAGGGGTTATCTATTATACTACTGCTGATATATACCCCGTATACCATGAAGAGGGGATATCTATTATACTACTGCTGATATATATACCCCGTATACAGTGAGAGAGGGGTTATCTATTATACTACTGCTGATATATACCTCGTATACAGTGAGAAAGGGGTTATCTATTATACTACTGCTGATATATACCTTGTATACCATGAAGAGGGGTTATCTATTATACTACTGCTGATATATACCCCGTATACCATGAAGAGGGGTTATCTATTATACTACTGCTCATATATACCTCATATACAGTGAGAGAGGGGTTATATATATTATACTACTGCTGATATATACCTCATATACAGTGAGAGAGGGGTTATCTATTATACTACTGCTGATATATACCTCGTATACAGTGAGAAAGGGGTTATCTATTATACTACTGCTGATATATACCTTGTATACCATGAAGAGGGGTTATCTATTATACTACTGCTGATATATACCCCGTATACCATGAAGAGGGGTTATCTATTATACTACTGCTGATATATACCTCATATACAGTGAGAGAGGGGTTATATATATTATACTACTGCTGATATATACCTCATATACAGTGAGAGAGGGGTTATCTATTATACTACTGCTGATATATACCTCATATACAGTGAGAGGGGTTATCTATTATACTACTGCTGATAAATACCCCGTATACCATGAAGAGGGGTTATCTATTATACTACTGCTGATATATACCCCGTATACAGTGAGAGAGGGGTTATCTATTATACTACTGCTGATATATACCCCGTATACCATGAAGAGGGGATATCTATTATACTACTGCTGATATATATACCCCGTATACAGTGAGAGAGGGGTTATCTATTATACTACTGCTGATATATACCTCGTATACAGTGAGAAAGGGGTTATCTATTATACTACTGCTGATATATACCTTGTATACCATGAAGAGGGGTTATCTATTATACTACTGCTGATATATACCCCGTATACCATGAAGAGGGGTTATCTATTATACTACTGCTGATATATACCTCATATACAGTGAGAGAGGGGTTATATATATTATACTACTGCTGATATATACCTCATATACAGTGAGAGAGGGGTTATATATATTATACTACTGCTGATATATACCTCGTATACAGTGAGAGAGGGGTTATCTATTATACTACTGCTGATATATACCCCATATACAGTGAGAGAGGGGTTATATATATTATACTACTGCTGATATATACCTTGTATACCATGAAGAGGGGTTATCTATTATACTACTGCTGATATATACCCCGTATACCATGAAGAGGGGTTATCTATTATACTACTGCTGATATATACCCCGTATACAGTGAGAGAGGGGTTATCTATTATACTACTGCTGATATATACCTCGTATACAGTGAGAAAGGGGTTATCTATTATACTACTGCTGATATATACCCCGTATACCATGAAGAGGGGATATCTATTATACTACTGCTGATATATATACCCCGTATACAGTGAGAGAGGGGTTATCTATTATACTACTGCTGTTATATATACCCCGTATACAGTGAGAGGGGTTATCTATTATACTACTGCTGATATATATACCCCGTATACAGTGAGAGAGGGGTTATCTATTATACTACTGCTGATATATACCTCATATACAGTGAGAGGGGTTATCTATTATACTACTGCTGATATATACCTTGTATACCATGAAGAGGGGTTATCTATTATACTACTGCTGATATATACCCCGTATACCATGAAGAGGGGTTATCTATTATACTACTGCTGATATATACCTCATATACAGTGAGAGAGGGGTTATATATATTATACTACTGCTGATATATACCTCATATACAGTGAGAGAGGGGTTATATATATTATACTACTGCTGATATATACCTCGTATACAGTGAGAGAGGGGTTATCTATTATACTACTGCTGATATATACCCCATATACAGTGAGAGAGGGGTTATATATATTATACTACTGCTGATATATACCTCGTATACCATGAAGAGGGGTTATCTATTATACTACTGCTGATATATACCTCATATACAGTGAGAGAGGGGTTATATATATTATACTACTGCTGATGTATACCTCATATACAGTGAGAGAGGGGTTATCTATTATACTACTGCTGATATATACCTCGTATACAGTGAGAGAGGGGTTTTCTATTATACTACTGCTGATATATACCCCATATACAGTGAGAGAGGGGTTATATATATTATACTACTGCTGATATAATATACCTCGTATACCATGAAGAGGGGTTATCTATTATACTACTGCTGATGTATACCTCGTATACCATGAAGAGGGGTTATCTATTATACTACTGCTGATATATACCTTGTATACCATGAAGAGGGGTTATCTATTATACTACTGCTGATATATACCCCGTATACCATGAAGAGGGGTTATATATATTATACTACTGCTGATATATACCTCATATACAGTGAGAGAGGGGTTATATATATTATACTACTGCTGATATATACCTCATATACAGTGAAAAGGGGTTATCTATTATACTACTGCTGCTATATACCCCGTATACCATGAAGAGGGGTTATTTATTATACTACTGCTGATATATACCCTGTATACCATGAAGAGGGGTTATATATTATACTACTGCTGATATATACCATGAAGAGGGGTTATATATTATACTACTGCTGATATATACCTCGTATACCATGAAGAGGGGTTATATATTATACTACTGCTGATGTATACCTCATATACAGTGAGAGAGGGATTATATATATTATACTACTGCTGATATATACCTCATATACAGTGAGAGGGGTTATATATGTTATCCTACTGTTGATGTATACCTCATATATAGAGATTATATATGTTATCCTACTGCTGATGTATACCTCATATACAGTGAGAGAGGGGTTATATATGTTATCCTACTGTTGATATATCATTTACAGTGAGAGAGGGGTTATATATATTATCCTACTGCTGATGTATACCTCATATATAGGGATTATATATGTTATCCTACTGCTGATATACACCTCATATACAGTGAGAGAGGGGTTATATATATTATCCTACTGCTGATGTATACCTCATATATAGGGATTATATATGTTATCCTACTGCTGGAATATATATATTTTTTAAATCAGATAATGTTTATTAAACACTTTTCTTTAAAAACAACAGAATACAATATCCCAACCGCCCCCCTGCAGGTCTGCAATATAGAGATTGTCCATAGTAACGTTTCTGTTAAGGGTTCTCTATTAAAGTTCGGAATTATATCCTATCTCTTGACTCGGTGTGGTTCTTCGATCGCGTCTTCTGCTGTTCACCGGTGTCGCACACAATTAGACTTTCATCACATTCCCATGCACTCATCGTGTACTATTTTCGGCTAGCAGACCATCCCCTATCTCTCATCCAGTCCTGCCTAGCTGCCACCTTCGCTCAACATTTCTACTACAAACCCCATCATCTCTAGACTATAGGCCCTGTCAGAGTCTCACTCCTTAGCCTCCTCACCCTGCAGACATGTCTCCTGTTACCGATTGTCCTATTAAACCGAAAGGGTGAGTTCCATATTTCCTCAAATTTTTTAAATGGTGCCTCTCTTCTGATATATACGAATCTCTGTAATTGTATCAAATAATGGACCTTCTCTACAAGTTCCTGCACCTTTTGGGGGGTTTGAAGCAATCCAATAGTATGCGATAAGTTTCCTTGCCTGGTATAGAATACGTATAATAGCTAATTTCCTCCCTGGTGTCACGGGCATTGTTTTCACACACCCCATAATACATATCAGTGCTGACGGATCAATTTTTATGCGGAACACTGTGGTCAATACTCCCACAACATCTGTCCAGTAGCGTCTTAGCCGTGGACAGTTCAACATGAGGTGTATTTGGCACTTGGCACCCCACATCTCAGACACCAGTCATCTTCTCGATTTCCCATTTTCTTCATCACTACCGGGGTTCTATACACTGCGTGCAGAATTATTAGGCAAATGAGTATTTTGACCACATCATCCTCTTTATGCATGTTGTCTTACTCCAAGCTGTATAGGCTCGAAAGTCTACTACCAATTAAGCATATTAGGTGATGTGCATCTCTGTAATGAGAAGGGGTGTGGTCTAATGACATCAACACCCTATATTAGGTGTGCATAATTATTAGGCAACTTCCTTTCCTTTGGCAAAATGGGTCAAAAGAAGGACTTGACAGGCTCAGAAAAGTCAAAAATAGTGAGATATCTTGCAGAGGGATGCAGCACTCTTAAAATTGCAAAGCTTCTGAAGCGTGATCATCGAACAATCAAGCGTTTCATTCAAAATAGTCAACAGGGTCGCAAGAAGCGTGTGGAAAAACCAAGGCGCAAAAAAACTGCCCATGAACTGAGAAAAGTCAAGCGTGCAGCTGCCAAGATGCCACTTGCCACCAGTTTGGCCATATTTCAGAGCTGAAACATCACTGGAGTGCCCAAAAGCACAAGGTGTGCAATACTCAGAGACATGGCCAAGGTAAGAAAGGCTGAAAGACGACCACCACTGAACAAAACACACAAGCTGAAACGTCAAGACTGGGCCAAGAAATATCTCAAGACTGATTTTTCTAAGGTTTTATGGACTGATGAAATGAGAGTGAGTCTTGATGGGCCAGATGGATGGGCCCGTGGCTGGATTGGTAAAGGGCAGAGAGCTCCAGTCCGACTCAGACGCCAGCAAGGTGGAGGTGGAGTACTGGTTTGGGCTGGTATCATCAAAGATGAGCTTGTGGGGCCTTTTCGGGTTGAGGATGGAGTCAAGCTCAACTCCCAGTCCTACTGCCAGTTTCTGGAAGACACCTTCTTCAAGCAGTGGTACAGGAAGAAGTCTGCATCCTTCAAGAAAAACATGATTTTCATGCAGGACAATGCTCCATCACACGCGTCCATGTACTCCACAGCGTGGCTGGCAAGAAAGGGTATAAAAGAAGAAAATCTAATGACATGGCCTCCTTGTTCACCTGATCTGAACCCTATTGAGAACCTGTGGTCCATCATCAAATGTGAGATTTACAAGGAGGGAAAACAGTACACCTCTCTGAACAGTGTCTGGGAGGCTGTGGTTGCTGCTGCACGCAATGTTGATGGTGAACAGATCAAAACACTGACAGAATCCATGGATGGCAGGCTTTTGAGTGTCCTTGCAAAGAAAGGTGGCTATATTGGTCACTGATTTGTTTTTGTTTTGTTTTTGAATGTCAGAAATGTATATTTGTGAATGTTGAGATGTTATATTGGTTTCACTGGTAAAAATAAATAATTGAAATGGGTATATATTTGTTTTTTGTTAAGTTGCCTAATAATTATGCACAGTAATAGTCACCTGCACACACAGATATCCCCCTAAAATAGCTAAAACTAAAAACAAACTAAAAACTACTTCCAAAAATATTCAGCTTTGATATTAATGAGTTTTTTGGGTTCATTGAGAACATGGTTGTTGTTCAATAATAAAATTAATCCTCAAAAATACAACTTGCCTAATAATTCTGCACTCCCTGTATACTCTATGGCGCAAATATAATTGAGAGACCCTGCGAGCCTCACTGCCACCTCGGGAAAATCCTGCAACACTTTCTCCCACATCTCCTTGCTCAAGTCTGCAACGTCTAGCTTCCATTTCTCATATAGCTGCATGGGATGTTTCTTATATTGCATTTCCATAAGACTTCTGTAATGGAGTGAGATTACACTCCATGCGTGGCAGTGATGTCTATGATGGTGTGTTTCGCCGCAGGTGTTATAGCAGCCAACTTAATAACACAATTTATGGATGATACAACCTAAAAAGAAACAGCGCGCTGCAATTTTAATCCAATAACAGAGCTCCGCACAGTACAGAGCTCTGTTATTAGTGAGGAAGCTGCTGTTTGGTCATAGTATCCGTGGGCTGCCCTGCCATTGGCTGCTCCTCTCACACCACTCCCATTCTCCCGCACTGAACACAGTAGCAGCTTGCTCTTCAGTCATGAAAACGGGGCTCCATGCCGACTGCTCCATAGAACAGGTTAGCTTGACAAGTTTTTCAGCACATACTTAACATTAGCAAGTAGCGAGATGACTGATGATCACCTCACCACTTGCTAATGGCTGCCGCTGCCCAGTATCCCCCTCCCCCACCTACCTCTTTCTGCGCGCCTCCAGTTCTTTGCTGACATGTGGGCGGGAAGGGGGGCTGAGCCCGATAAGTGCAATTGTGAACAGTTCCATCGGTTGGCGCACCTGCGGCGGTATGAGGGAGCACTCTGCCATTTGTACAGTCTACGGTGCGGAGATGCCACTACGCTGGGGAGGCTCAGGTGTGGCTGGCAGTGAAGGTGTTAAGGGCACAGGGCTGCCGGTCGTTAATGTAACGAGCCTGCTATAACAGGCTGATATAAGGGGCAGCGGCGCAGCCCACCTGCTCCTTGCAGGACTCGGATCTTGCACCCTCCCTATCCGCCCTTCCCGAACTATGGGCCCACTTACCGGCAGCAGCCCCCCTACTACAAACCCAAGGGGCCCTACTGGACACCTCCCTACAAGGGGGACCCTGCAGTCTGCCCTTCCCTTTGACTGCCTGGAGAACTACCGGTGGGCTCAGCTGTAGGCCTTGCTCAGCCAGCTGGGGCCGGAGTTGGGCTAGTTGGTCTTTCCTGAAATGTTCTTAGTCGCATCCCACAGCAAAAGCCATGGACCACAGAGAGCTTCCAAAGCATCAGAGGGGTCTCATTGTTAAAAGGTATCAGTCAGAAGAAGGGTACAAAAGAATTTCCAAGGCATTAGATATACCATGGAACACAGTGAAGACAGTCATCATCAAGTGGAGAAAATATGGCACAACAGTGACATTACCAAGAACTGGACGTCCCTCAAAAATTCATGAAAACTGGTCTGGGAGAGGCCGGAAAGGAGCTGCAGGAATATCTGGCAAGTACTGGCTGTGTGGTACATGTGACAACACTCTCCCGTATTTTTCATATGTATGGGGTAGAGTGGCAAGACGAAAGCCTTTTCTTACAAAGAAAAACATCCAAGCCATGGTACATTTTGCAAAAACACATCTGAAGTCTCCCTAAAGCATGTGTGAAAAGGTGTTATGGTCTGATGAAACCAAGGTTGAACTTTTTGGCCATAATTCCAAAAGATATGTTTGGCCCAAAAACAACCCTACACATCACCAAAAGAACACCATACCCACAGTGAAGCATGGTGGTGGCAGCATCATGCTTTGGGGCTGTTTTTCTTCAGCTGGAACTGGGCCCTTAGTTAAGCTAGAGGGAATTATGAACAGTTCCAAATACCAGTCAATATTGGCACAAAACCTTCAGGCTTCTACTAGAAATCTGAACATGAAGAGGAACTTCATCTTTCAGCATGACAACGACCCAAAGCATACATCCAAATCATCAAAGGAATGGCTTCACCAGAAGAAGATTAAAGTTTTGGAATGGCACAGCCAGAGCCCAAACCTGAATCCGATTTGAAAATCTGTGGGGTGATCTGAAGAGGGCTGTGCACAGGAGATGCCCTCGCAATCTGACAGATTTGGAGTGTTTTTGCAAAGAGTGGGCAAATCTTGCCAAGTTAAAATGTGCCAAGCTGATAGACTCATACCCAAAAAGACTGAGTGCTGTAATAAAATCAAAAGGTGCTTCAACAAAGTATTAGTTTAAGGGTGTGCACACTTATGCAACCATATTATTTTATTTTTATATTTTTTCTTCCCTCTACCTAAAAGATTTCAGTTTGTTCTTCAATTGAGTTGTACAGTTTATAGGTCACATTAAAGGTGGAAAAAGTTCTGAAATGATTTATCTTTGTCTCATTTTTTTACATCACAGAAACCTGACATTTTAACAGGGGTGTGTAGACTTTCTATATCCACTGTATATGTTATCCTACTGCTGATATATACCTCATAGACAGTGAGAGAGGGGTTATATAGATTATACTGCTGCTGAGATTTACCTCATATATAGTGAGAGAGTGATTATATATACTAATTGTCAAAAAAATTAATAAATGCTCCCAGATAGAAATGTCGTATTTATGTAAAACTTGACGTGCAGCCTCAGGCAGATATATAAATGATTACAGGTGTAGTCTGATTGAAACCATCTTGTGGCAAGATCCAGTGTCTAAAGTGCTTCCTCCACTGTCCTATATAAAGAATCTCAGAGGCTACTTTTGGGTACCTCATGGTAGGGGATTGTTACTAGAGTTGTTACGATACCAAATTTTTGATTCGATTTCGATGCCATTAAAAAGTATTGCAATACTCGATACCACGCGAAAAAAAAAAAACACCAAAAAAGCCACGTGCATTTCACATTTTAAAAAGTGGCGAATCGCGCAGTTTTTTTTTTTTCTGTTCCGGAGTTCACAGCATAGATTGTTTTAATATTTTAATAGTTTTCGGCTTTTCGGACGTGTTGATATGTTTATTTATTTATTGTTTATATATTTTATATGTAAAATTGGGAAAGGGGGTGATTTAAACGTAATATTTTGGTGTTTGTGTTTTGAATTTTTTTTTTTTTACTTTTTATTTAACCGCTTTACGTCCGCCCATAGGATATAAACGTCCTATGGGTGGACGTCTATTTCTGAAAGCACGTTTTAAAACGTCCTTTCAGAAATAGCAGCTGCACGCTAATCGTGCAGCTGCTGATCGGGTTGCCCGCTGTCAGTGACAGCAGGGCAACCCTAAGACAAGGCAGGGACAGTGCCCAGGTGTCCCTGCCTTCCGGATCGCTGCAGACACAGCGCTCACCGAGCGCTGTGCATGCAGAGAAGGAAGCGCTGTGCGCTTCCTGTTCCGGCCCGGCGGTCATGTGACCGCCGTGACCGGAGAGTGCAGGGGCTGTGTGAGGTCTCTCAGAGACCTCGATCAGCCCTGCTCTGAGGCTGTACAGCGCTGGATTGCTGCTGTACAGCCTCTCTAGGGGTGTATTTGTCCTGTAACTGGGGCTACTATGTCAGCCCCAGTTACAGGAGAAATCAACAGTGAAAAAAAAAAAAAAAGTGAAGTAAATGTCCCCCAGAGGTTTTGTATGACCTTATGGGGGACGAAAAGTGTAAAATAAAAAATAAATAAATAAAAGGTTGAAAATAAAAAATTTTAAAAAAGTTTCACATGTAAAAAAAAAAAGTCCCCAAGTAAGGAATGAAAAAAAAAAGTTAAAAATAGAAAAAAAAAGTATACATATTAGGTATTGCCGCGTCCGTAAAAACCAGCTCTATAAAAATATCACATGACCTAACCCCTCGGGTGAACACCGTAAAAAAAAAAAAAAAACTGTGTCAAAACAAGCAATTTTTGTCACCTTGCATCACAAAAGGTGCAACACCAAGTGATCAAAAACGCATATGTCCCACAAAATAGTACCAATAAAACCGTCACCTCATCCCGCAAAAAATGAGCCCCTACATAAGAAAATCTCTCAAAAAATAAAAAGAACTATAGCTCTAAGAACATGGACACATTAAAACATAATTTTTTTGTTTCAAAAATGCTATTATTGTGTAAAACTTTAATAAATGAGAAAAAGTATACATATTAGGTATCGCCACGTCCGTAACAATCTGCTCTATAAAAATGTCACTTGACTGAACCCCTCAGGTGAACGCTGTAAAAATAAATAAATAGAAACTGTGCTAAAACAACCAATTTTTTGGTCACCTTGCCCCATAAAGTGTTATAATGAATGATCAAAAAATCATATGTACCCAAAAATAGTACTAATAAAACTGGCACCTTATCCCCTAGTTTCCAAAATGGGGTCACTTCTTGGGAGTTTCTACTGTAAGGGTGCATCAGGAGACTTCAAATGGAACATGGCATCTAAAAACCATGTGGAGTTCCTTTTCTTCTGCGCCCTGCCGTGTGCCCATACAGCAGTTTATGACCACATGTGGGGTGTTTCTGTAAACCGCAGAATCTGGGTAATAAATATTGAGTTTTGTTTGGCTGTTAACCATCGATGTGTTAATGAAAAAAATTGATTAAAATGGAAAAAAGTGAAATTTAAAAATCTGATCTCCATTTTCCTTTTAATTCTTGTGGAACGCCTAAAGGGTTAACAAAGTTTGTAAAATCGGTTTTGAATACCTTGAGGGGTGTAGTTTCTACAATGGGGTCATTTATGGGGGTATCCACTATGTAGGCCCCACAAAGTGACTTCAGACCTGAACTGGTCCTTAAAAAGTGGGTTTTGGCAATTTTCTTAAAAATTTTAAGAATTGGTCTAAACTTCTAAGCCTTCTAACGTCCTAAAAAAATAAAATGACATTTCCAAAATGATGCCAACATAAAGTAGACATATGGGGAATGTTAAATAATAAATATTTTATGAGGTATCACTTTCTGTTTTAAAAGCAGAGAAATAGAAATTTAGAAAATTGCAAATTTTTCAAATTTTTGGGTAAATTTGGGATTTTTTTCATAAATAAAGGTGAAATATTTTGACTCAAATTTATGACTATCATGAAGTACAATGTGTCACGAGAAAACAATCTCTGAATGACTTGGATAAATAAAGGCGTTCCAAAGTTATTACCACATAAAGTGAGATATGTCAGTTTTGCAAAATTTGGCCTGGTCAGGAAGGGGGCAAATGGCCCAGATGGCAGGTGGTTAATAACTATTAGCCCCTTTAGGTGCCAGAACCGGGTATCTTTTCATCCCTTGTCCTATTCACCCTAATAGAGCTCTATTAGGGTGAATAGGACTTCACACTCTCCCTGCTGCTCTGTGCACACAGCAGCAGGGAGCTGACTATGGCAGCCAGGGCTTCAGTAGCGTCCTGGCTGCCATGATAACCGATTGGAGCCCCAGGATTACTGCCACTGCCACCAATGAGGAGGAGGGGAGGGGACCCTGTGTGTGTGGAGAGGGGTGGGGGGGGGGCGGGTGCCGACAGCAGATCAGCTGCAGTTAACCCCTCAGGTGCCGCACCTGAGGGGTTAACTGCCACTGATCGTAGCTCCTCGTCAGAGGCAGGGTGCCGGCTATGTGATTCTGCTGCCGGTACCTGCCTCCTGTATTAAAAGTTAAAGACGACCTTTCATGGGTTCGGACTTTAAGTTAGCAGGCTACATGCCCTGCACCTACTATTTTTTCTGGGCGCCGCTTCATTTGCCCGCTGTGGCCCCCATTATCGTCTCCTGCTCCGTATGCTAATTACTACTATCAGAGCAAAGGGGAGGAGACATCGGCTTCTCTCCTGGGCGTTCCTTCTCCCTGGGTGCGACGTTCTCCGCTGCGATTGGACAGCGCTACAGCCATGGAGAAGGAACGCTCAGGAGAGAAGCTGATGTCTCCTCCCCATTTCTCCGATAGTAGTAATTAGCATACGGAGCGGGAGACGGTAATGGGGACCACATCGGGCGAACGGAGCGGCTCCCAGGAATAATAGTAGGTGCAGGGAGATCCCTGGGCGCCGCTCTGTGTAGCCTGCTACTTAAAGTCCAAACCCATGAAAAGGAAATGGAAATCCCGGTATCGTATCTTTACCGGGACAAAAGTATTGATTGGGTATTGAAATTTCAATACCTGCAACAACCCTAGTTGTTACCTGCTAGATATGCAGTAGACAGGGGCGTAACTACCATAGCGGCAGACCAGGAGACTGCTATGGGGCCCAGGGCAAGAGGGGGCCCAGTCTTAGTTGGTATTATCTTCTCTTCTCTTGGAGGTAAAAACTTGGTCAGGACTCTACCCTCTAAATGAAAAACTTTTAGCAAATAAGGGCAGTGGAAATATGGCCCAAGGGTCATTGAAAAGGGTTTAAGCAGAAACCCTTCTGTCTTATGTGGGGGGCCTGGTGTGATCCTTGCTATGGGGCCCTAACTTCCCTATGTACGGAGAAGCAGGATTGTCGTTTGACGAATTGCCCGCCCTATAGGCTGTTCTTTTCTTAGCTGTTAGGAGCTGTTGGGAGCAGTGGTTACATTAGGGCACACAGTGGACAGGCTCCGTACAGATCACCACTAGAGAGGATCTTTTGATCCACTGACAAGCATGAGCAGCTCCCACAGTTTCGTTGTCCCCCATCCAGACAAAGGTGGCACCTTCATTACTTGTAAGAAAAGGCGGTGGATCCAGCAAGTTAAATCATATCTTCTTTATTGACAACTGTTCACATTAAAAGACCCACATCATGGTCTGCACTGACGCTTTTCAACCGTAACAACGGTTTTACTCATAGACGTAAATGAATAAAATACAGGCATAGAATATATAGGCAAATTGTCAGCTGCTGTCAGTAATCCATGGTTTCAACAAATTACAGAAAGTTCATCAGGTGTAGCAGGGACCGACACTGCAATTTACTTTGAATAGTATCTAGGAAAAAGCTCAAGTAGTTTTGGAGACAATTAAAAATGTCGTATGATGTTATGAAAAAAATATATATTTTTTTTACTCCCCCCCCCCCCCCCTTCTCTTTCTTCCTCCTTCTCTTTCCTTTTTTTAATGTATTATTTGATGTTATATACAATGGAATGATCGTGGTTGGTAAAGGTTTTTTGTTAGTCTTGCATATGTGCAAACTTTACATGGCGTGGAGCCGCATCTAAAAAAGCCGCTACAGTGTAGCCAGATGTTACTTTTATATGAATCTCAAGATAATTTTCCAGTCAATATCAGACAAGAATAAGGTAATGTTTTGTTAACATCTGCGTTGGAGGCTCCATTTGGCTTCCGTCAAAACCAGAGGCCGAAGAAGTCTTGCATGCACTAAAAGGACAGCTTCTCGAACAGACCCCATAATTGTCAGTGGAGTCCATTTGGTACCATTTGGTTTAGTTGTGGAACGCAGTGGTAAAATGGCACTTCACCGGGGTCAGACATTCAGTCCCCATTATTGCACTCACTATGTGCCCAACGGAGTTTATATTTCATATTCTCTCTCCCCTCTTATGAAGTTGCTGGTCCGTCAGCAGTCACCTGGTTCTTCTCTACTAAACCACTACCAGCATAATATTCAGGTCATTAATAGCAGTATAGTTTTAGATAAACTGACACTGGATATTGTAGAAAGCAAAGTTATATCAATGTTTTCTTTAAAGAGCTTGTACAAGAATGGGAGGGGTGGCTTTTGGCCCCCACACACACACTTGGCCGGACCTGTACAGGAAAGATTACTTACCTGCTTCCTGGCGCCGACTCCTCCAGCAGACCTGCGATGCTCCGTTGGGCTCCCTCGATGTCCAACATCTGGTTTGACATTGCTGCAGCCAATCACTAGCCGCGGCAGTGACCGACTCCCCTTACGTCATGACAAATGGTCACATAACACGAGGGAATCCAGTCTCTGCCATGTTCAGTGATTGGCTGCAATGATGTCAAACCAGATGTTGACATCAAGGGAGCCCAGCGGAGCATCCCAGGAGGGGAGGGAGCGGGGAGCCAGCACCGGGAAGCAGATAAGTAAATTTTCCTTTGCAGGTCTGGCCAAGTGTGGGGGAAAGGGGCCGTTGCCAAGCCCCCCATGATTCTTGCACAACCCTTTAAGTATCCCTGTGCCTATCACTGTTGTCTAATGACAGGCTCTCTTTAACCTAGTTGTGACCAGGAGCCATTGACATGTCTGTATCTAGTGGTTTACTTCCAAAATGTCTTCTTTTGAACCAAAGATTTCAACCTTAAAACCCTAGAATCAGGTAAAAGATTCCTAATACCTGTAAAAAGGACATGGCACCAGAAAACGGCATTATGCAGAATTCACTTACACAGCTTTCCTTTATTGGGCAGTATCCCATGTGAGCTGTGTATTATGGTGTCGTTCTCCTCCCTTCTAGGTGTTATATTGTGTAGTGGACCCTTGTTTTACATAGGTCTCATAAGTCTCAACGCCACTGAGGTGTGATTGAATTGTGCATCCTACATTGCTGTTTTCCGGTGCCACTTCCTTTTTATAGGTATAGGGAATAGTTTACTTGATGTTGATGCTTCAGGGATGGAAGTGGTACTTACATTGCCACTTAGAGATCTGAGGATACCTCATATTTTCAGTTGGAAGCGCAAAAATAGGCATTTGATTTTGATACTTTTAAGCACTGTTTAAGGGTCCATTAACACGTCCGTAGAATGCGTCCGCACCCGTTCCGCAATTATCCGGGTCTGTTGGTACCAGTACCATCTCCCCATGACCTTCCGGTGTGGAACTATGATCCATAATGGGTTTGTGGATTTTTGGCTGCCAAGACCACGGAGGGTGAGAGGGATCCTCCTAGGGGGAGGGAGGGGCGTGACCGACTAAGGGTTAAAGTGCCCGTGCAGGGCACAGGCCATTGTCGTTCTCTGAAGGGGGTCACGTTGTGTAACATGTTTGGAGGGACCTTGGAAAACCTGTCTACGTCACTGCCTTGACTGTAGAAACCAACCATCCAAGAATACAGCTAAGGAACTGCAGCTTTCAAGAACCACCTACATACCCGGTAACCGACTTCTATCTGTTAACGCTGATTGTACCACCTTCTGTATTTGCACATCTGACCGTTGTATCTGTGTGTATATAGTGTTGTGTCTATTGCACCCTTAAGGCAATTAAATATATAAATTAATCTTGCGCTGTTCTGTATCTCGATCATGAATCCCCACATCCGTGTCTCGGCATAATGTTATACGCTACCCGGGTTGGTGTCTGACCCGATATAATCCCGTTAACGGACCGGCTTATATCTAACGAGGAACTGGTGGCAGTCTACCGGACTGGCAGGGCTCTGTCCCATAGAAATAAATGGGAAGCGCACCAGACAAGTGTGGCCACTGCTCCATTCACTTCTATGGGGCTTACGGAAATAGCCGATTTTTAGTAGCCCCATAGAAATGAATGGAAGGCGGCTGTGTATACGCAGTGCACCCTCCAGCACCTTGCAGGCTCCATACTGAATATAGGTACGGGTCCCAGAGCATCTATCAGACATTGGGGGCATATCCTAGTGATATGCCCCCAATGTCCAAGATGGAATACCCCTTTAATAACATTGATGGCCAGCAATGTAATTGCGCTTACCAGAACTAGTTGTGCTACCTAAAGCACAACTCTGAGAAGTGCATACAGTCCAATGGAGTGAACGCTGCTCCCAACCAAGTGGGATATCCATGCCAGAACCCGATATAGATGAGTGTAAACAAAAAAGAAAAAATGGTCTTCTGGGGAGCTGGACACACATAAATCATTAAAACAACAAAAAAGGACAAGCAGAGAGCCCTCTGTTTATCCATTTTCATTGTTTTTAATGATTTATATGCAATAAATTAGTTTTTGGCTACTTTCACACATGCGTTGTTAATTACGGTATTAAGATCTGGCAGAGGATCTCAATACCAGAATTAAACGGATCCGTTTTGAT
This sequence comes from Bufo bufo, assembly GCF_905171765.1. Taxonomy (NCBI): domain Eukaryota; kingdom Metazoa; phylum Chordata; class Amphibia; order Anura; family Bufonidae; genus Bufo; species Bufo bufo. The sequence continues at coordinate 456,267,415 of NC_053391.1, forward strand.
TGTGCACATCAGGATGTATCCGTTCCATTATGATGCGGTTGTGTGAAATCACAACGGATCCATCACCAAATACATTGAAAGTCAATGGGTGAAAGGCTCCTAAAAAAAACGTATCCATCACCATTGACTTACATTGTTTTCAGTGCCGGATCATTTTTTTTTTCATTTTTATGACCGGACACAAAAACGCAGCCTTCAGCGGTTTTGTGTCCGGTCATAAAACGGAATGCTGCTGGAACAGAAGACATCCTGATGCATCCTGAACGGATCTCTTTCTATTCAGAATGCATGAGGACTATACAGTTTTTTTTTTTTTTTTTCTGGTATTGAGATCCTCTGCCGGATCTTAATACCGGGTATACAACAACACAAGTGTGAAACAGGCCTTGGCATTACATTGTAAGAATTTGTTTCTGTAGGTATCTAATAAGATGTGTTCTACATAATGCACATCGTCACAGGGACACAGATCACTTATGCAAATTGCACGTCACATAGAATGCTGCATGACAGCATGCAGATGATGGGAGTATATCATATTAGCTTTTACACTTCTATTTTACTCTTCTTTTATGTATCACTTTATATTTATTTTATGTATCCAGTCCTGTTGGCCGGGGGTAGCAAAGCAGACAATGGCCCAGCTCTGTGCCTAAAATCTGTCTAAAAAGTGGCAAAAATTGACACATTTTTGTTGCAACTAGAGCTTTGACAATGTTTTCCAACTTGCCTGACAGAGGATTTTGTGGGGAAAAGAACGGCTCTTTCAAGAATGGGGTGGGACTAAGATGTGCCATTTTTATTCCAAACTACCGCCACAATTCTAGCGTAAAATTCTGTCTTAATAGTTGGTATAGAGTCAGGGATAAGTGTCTATCCCTACACCAGATGTATCCTGAGCCCCTGTGATAAATCTGGTGCAGGTCTGGACAGCCTTTTCTGGGCCAGTGAATGTCTTTCTACATTTTCCTGTATACACTTGACAGGTAGCGAAGTGATGTGGCAATGGAGGGGTTACAGAAGCAGGATTAGATCTGTATCAGCATTGCTGAGTCTCACAAGTGTTTTGTTCCTTCCTGGGAAGAAGGGCTTTTATATCTCAGTAGTAGTCATTTCCTCATCTTTGCAAAGGTAGACAATTAGCCAGATGCCTAGAGGATAGCTTCCTGTCAAAATGGATGTCATTTCCCCCTGAGGTCAGTGATTTTAGGCTTGCAGCTGTGCACAAAACAACTATAAGAGACTGCACACCATGCTGATTACATGCTGTTTTTCTGCGTGGACTTTTGTACGGAGAAAGCGCTGTGTAATACCGTAATACAGTACCAGTAAAGTACAAATCTCATGCACACCTTGCTTTTTTTCTTAAAGGGGTTGTCTCACGAAAAATATTCTACAGTTTTTAAACCAGCACCTGGATCTGAATCCTTTTGTAATTCCATGTAATTAAAAATTTAATATAGCCACTCAGTTATTCAATAAAATGTATCTGTATAGCACCACCTGCTGTTTGTTCTTTTTCTTATTTCTTTGACCTGCTCACTGTGAAGGCCGCACATGCTCAGTTTCATCCTTCAACTGCCTCCTGAGCTTTGATAGGGAGAGCTGAGACACGCCCCCTTAGCTGTAGCAGAAAAGACCCTCCCCTTGAGCTGCCAGCTTGATATAAATCTGTCAGAGCAATGAATGGGGACATCTCTGGAGTCATGTGAGGTGCAGGGCTGGTGTGGCCGTGAGCTGTGCGGGGTGTGGATGGTTGCGGTCGAGTACCACGTGGCCAGTTAGGCTGCAGCTGCCTGTTATTTAACTAATGAAGATAGCACCGTGTAGCCGGTCTGCATTGTTAATTATTGAAGGTGCCGCTCAGCCATTAACAACGCAGACCAGCTATACAAAAAATCTGCATGAAAACAGGCATAATCTGTAATTAAAATTTATTATAGCTGCGGAGTTATTCAATGAAATCTATCTGTATAGTGCCTCCTGCTCTTTTTTCTAATTTTCTTTCCTGCTCACTGAGATGGAAGCACATGCTAAGACTACTTTCACACTGCCGTTTTGGTTTCCGTTTGTGAGATTCGTTCAGGGCTCACAAGCGGTCCAAAACGGATCAGTTTTGCCCTAATGCATTCTGAATGGAAAAGGATCCGCTCAGAATGCAACAGTTTGCCTCTGTTCAGTCTCCATTCTGCTCTGGAGGCGAACACCAAAACGCTGCCTGACGATGCGGAGGCAAACGGACACACAATGTAAGTCAATGGGGACGTATCCGTTTTCACTGACACAATCTGGCACAATAGAAAACGGATCCGTCCCCCATTGACTTTCAATGGTGTTCAAGACGGATCCGTTTTGGCTATGTTAAAGATAATACAAACAGATCAGTTCTGAACGGATGCATGCGGTTGTATTATCGGTGTGGATCCGTCTGTACAGATCCGCACCAGACGGGAGTGTCAAAGTAGCCTTAGTCCCATCCTTCACCTGCCACCAGCTGCAGCAGACAGGACAAGCTGTCTGAGAAAGGACACGCCCCCTGAGCCTGCCTGCTTCAAATAAATCAGCAGAACTGGAGCAATGAATGGGGAGCTTTGTGGCTCTACCTGAGTTACTGTTTTAGCTGTGTTAGAAAGAGGTGATCATGTATTCGATAATGTGTGATTTTATTTTTTTACATCAATCATGGGATAACCCCAGTGTTGTTCTCTGCGGCACTGGTCCAGTTCTCCTGGCGAAGTTTGTTTACAGACCGCAACAGTGACGGTGTCGGGATATGGAATGTGACCGCTGCAACCCATCACCGTCCTTTGGAGGACAGTGATTAGCTGCAGCCCATCACTTTATGTGCCCTATCCCAGCATGTCACTAACATCTGCTGAATCGACCAACCATCTAATATGTATGGGGGGACCTCCTGACTGCAGATGTCTGGGGAGAAATAGTTGCATTTCAGCTGCCCAATCCATTTGTTCTCTGGGAGATAAACCACTACCAGAGATATCTGTCTGTTCTCCTCGTTCAGGACACATGCATGTATATGGGGGAGAGATAGCTGTTGGCTGTTGTCAGCCACCTTAGAGCTCATTCACACACCCGTATCCGTTTTTGCAGACCATAAATTGCAGATCCGCAAAACACGGATACAGGCCATGTGCGTTCCATATTTCTCCAGGATAGAAATGCCTATCTATTCTATGGGACAAGAATAGGACATGTTCTATCTTTTTTTTTTGCGGGGCCACACAGTGTGCTGTCCACATCTTTTGTGGCCTCATTGAAATTAATCAGCAAAATTGCGCAACTGATGCATACAGAAAAATATATGTCTTGTGAATGGGCCCTAATAAAGATATAGGTCACACACTAGCTTCCATTTGTTCTAAAAAATAATGAATATGGGATTATTTCAGGGTTCGGAGGTGGAAGTAGACTCTCCATAAGTGTTTAGTCAGTGCCTGGAATAATTCCAAAACCTCCAAGTTTGGTGGTAACCCCTGGAGAACTTCCATGACGGATGTATTAAGTCTTGTTTTCCTCACTTCGATGTGCAGTATGGAGGAAAAAACACTTATCTGACTGATCTAGCTGGCTGCAAAGATGATTGATGAACTCAATTTAACTGTGCACACATAAAAAAAACTTCCTAAAAAGCATAATTAAGGTTACTTTCACATTAGCGTCTTTTGCGGATCCGTCATGAATCTGCAAAAACGCTTCAGTTACCATAATATAACCGCATGCATCTGTCATTGTATTATGGTTGTATTATGTCTTCTATAGCTATAACGGATCGTCATGAACACCATTGAAAGTCAATGGTGGACGGATCCGTTTTCTATTGTGTCAGAGAAAACGGATCCGTCCTCATTGACTTATATTGTGTGTGTTTTCTTCCACTACTGAGATCCTATGACGGATCTCAATAGCGGAATTGAAAACGCTAGTGTGAAAGTAGCCTTAGGGAAAAGGAAAAGGGTAAAGACAGTAGATTCAGTCTGTGATATGAAATGTATTAGATGTGAATGTGGTGGGAAACTTAGCAATGTGCATTGGAATGTTAGGCCTGCCCCAAGGGAGTGTCAGCACTGCATACCGAGACTGGTTCTTGTGTGCAGTAACATGGTCCTGTAATGGGAACTCACTGAAGTGGAGCTATTCATCAAAACAAACCCTTCTCTGCAAAGGCATTATTAGCCTACTTTCACACTAGCGTTTTTACTGGATCCGGCATGGATCAGCAAAAACACTTAGTTACTGATAATACAACCATCTGCATCCATTATGAACGGATCCTGTTGTATTATCTTTAACATTGCCAAGATGGATTAGTTTTCTATTGTGTCAGAGTTAAACAGATCCGTCCCCATTGACTTCCTTCTTGTCCGCATTCCATGACGGAAAGAAAACCGCAGCTTGCTGTGGTTTGCTCTCTGGTATGGGAAGGCAACCAAACAGAACGGAATGCATTTTGGAGCATTCCGTTCTGTTTAGTTACGTTTTGTCCCCATTGACAATAAATAGGGACAAAACAAAAGCGTTTTTTTTCTGGTATTGAGCCCCCTATGATGGATCTCAATACCGGAAAATAGAAACGCTAGTGTGAAAGTAGCCTAAGGCTACGTTCATATATGAGCCCAAAGTCCAGTAGTCTATTCTGGTGGAGGAACAGACTACTGGAGTTTACCGTATCTGTCGTAGCCAGACACGGCCGCGTACCACTGGATCCAACTGACAATAATGGGATCCATCTGCTCTCCGACATAAATGCTGGCTCCTGAACAGACAAAAAATTACTGCATGCAGTATTTTTTGCCCAGCCAAAAGCCTGCATTCTGGAAAGTGGACGGATCCCATTTTGTAGTCAGTGGTGATCTGGTGATGCACAGCCGTGTCCAGCTATGCTGGATATGGTAAACTCCGGTAGTCTGTTCCTCCGCCAAAAAAGACTATTGGACTTAGGGTCCATATGTGAACACAGCCAAAGCCACTTAATTATCAGGGTGCATTCACACAGTAAGATTGTCAGGTGACTTTCTCGCCTGAAAATCAATTCCATTCATCTGAATGGGATGTGCAGAAATCCACGTGCTTCCCCCCCCAAAACATCCCCATTCATTGAAATTTTTTACAGGCCCAGAACTTTTCTGCAACAAAATCTAGCACTTTTGAAGGCAGACTCAAAGTGGAGAAAGACTGAAGAATGGTAAAATTGATGCATACGAATAGCAACATGGTGGCTCAGTGGTTAACACTGCTGCCTTGCACCCAGGGGTGGACTGGGAACTAAGTGTCCCTGGTAAAAAAAAAAATATATAAATGTAAAAGTAGTTTGTTGCAGGCAGGTCCATATTGACAGAAGGCGTGGTAATATAATTAGGCAGGGAAAGCATATGTAGGCAGGGACAAATACCATAGTGCAGCACAATACTGCCACCTGCGCCACAGTATTCAACTGTATCACTGTCCTGAGGACATCAATACTGTTCAATTCAGGATGGCACCTACCACTGCTGGCCAAGTATGTAAGAGAGAATCGGATCATTATGTACCCGGCTGGCGGCCATGAGGAGGACTTGGGTGGCCCTCCTAGGCATTGGCCCACCGGCAAATTTCCCTCTGGGGTCTATGGCCAATCCACCCCTGCTTGCAGCTCTGGGGTTGTAGGTTTAAATTTGACCAAGGGCAACATCTGCATGGAGTTTGTATGTTCTCCCCGTGTTTGTTTGGATCTCCTCTAGGTACTCTGGTCTCTTCCCACACTCTAAAGCCATACTGATAAGGAATTTAGATTGTGAGCTTTACTGGGGACAGGAAGGAATGATAATGTCTGTAATAAGTGATGATGATGCTTGCCTATTTCCTATCTAGGTCATTTAACCCCTCAGATTGTTGTGCATTTTCATAGGTATATAACATTATATCTAAATTTCCTAATTATAGTGGATTTGATTAGACCTATAAGAGGCCATATTGTTATATGTTATGTATTTTAAAGTAGGCAGAAAGAGTTCATGGAAAGGACACTGTTCATAAAATTTCTTCTCATGGATATACCAGTCTGAGAAGAGGCATTCTTTTCTCCTTATGGATTTATGGCTGAGATAATATTTTTTAGACGCAGCTGGTGCTAATTACCTCTACAGTTTGGTATCTATTAATGAAGCAGAAAATCTGTAATATCTATATATACATATAATTAACCTTAGTTTTGTTTGTATAAGAAAATCAATAAGACCTATGTATCGTTTTATATTGTTACATATTATTAAGGACATTTATGTATCTGTTATCATATATATATTTCTCACTAGGAACTATTTTTAAAGTTTAAAGTATAAACCTTGTTAATAAGTCTCTGTTTAGGGAAAGAAGTGTTATTTTAACTAACCACCAATCACCCATTGGAGTAGCAGAGGAGGCACAGATATGTCTGTGAGAGAACAAGGTTCATTATATTATTATCTGTAACATAAATTAAGAGTGGGAAAAGTCTAAATGGTTCCCAAACGTCTGTGTTTTAGTGGGTTTTTGTGTCAAAATTAATCCCTGGAGCTCTGATTTAAGGTTCCATATGTCATGTGTATAGAATGTGAGTAAGTCAAACTTGGATATTTAACCCTTACTAGAATGATACTAATAGCTTAGGTAATAGTGTCACCTAGGGGTAAATGAGTAACATTAAACCAACAGTAGAAATGCATTTTGGGTAATACAATGACATCACCGTCATTATCAGATGTACACGCCTAGCCGACAATGATTTGAAAACTCCAAGCTAGGAAGGTGTGTCTAACTGATAAGTTTGTGATTATAAACACACACATGAGGGAAAGAAAAAACAGCAACAGGAAAGAACAACAGGGAGCAACAGATGACACAGAAACACTGAGAAACAAAGAAAGGAAGCACACCCCAGGAGAAAATCCCGATGGATGAGAACAGATCTTAGAGCTGACTTCCCTTAGACTCTGCATATCATCTGCATTCTTGGGTAACGTATAACTTTATTCCATGTAGTGTTGATACAAACTAATTAGCTTGATATTTAGGAAAATCCCGCTTTATTGCGGATGTGTATGTTAGATGTACTACATTAATATTATCGCTATGCAGTAAAGATGCATATTACTGAATAAGAGACCTAATATTGATATCAGAGGGTATCTCTGATTGGAATATTCATTCCATAGCCATATCAGGCTAGATAATTTATAAGTTGTGTTGCAATACTACCTGGATATCCGAGATTTGTCATAAGTTTGTGCAGAGCAAGGGTTCGTATCTGTCCTTATCACTGTTAAGTTTATTGCATATTATCATCTAATACATTTCTCATAATTGTCATCGAGATGGTTGTATTACATTTTTATGTCTGTTTTATGTCTGTATTGTGTATACGTTGGTCTTGGGTACTGCATATCACTGTGTTATTGTATAATAAATCATTAATATTTTTGCATAGACGCTTGTACCTTATTTACTGATTGTTAAATTAACAATCTCTTTTTGAGGTGTTTTATATGTCCACCTCGAGGACCAACTTCCTTTGAAATTTTTCCTTTGATCCTATTTTTTTTATATAAAGCATTTGCTTTATATCCCCGACAAGATGCTGTAGTCAATAGCTGTGGCAATACCAGTCCCCACTACTTAATTTTGGGGTTCATATTGGTTACTATGGCAGTCTGGTGTTGTGTGAAGGTACCTGTTAAAGGGTTTCTGTCACCACACTTTTCACTATTAAACAGGCTGACGTTATACATGTGCAAATGTCACCTGAATTTAACTCTGCTATTCTTTTGTTTCCGTGTGCCCCCGTTTTTGTGCAATTATAACTTTTATTATATGCTAATTAGCCTCTAGGAGCGGGGGGGGGGGGGGCTGGGGCATTGCACCTGCTCCTAGAGGCACCATTCACCCACCTCTTTCCACTCCCTTCTACTGATTGACAGGGCCAGGCCAGCGTTGGTCTCCTCCTGCCGGCCCTGAAATCTCACGCCGCACCGTTCAGTATTCAGCGCAGGTGCGGTGAGGGAAGGACGCTCACCGGCTTCCTCACTGCAACATAATAGGCGCAGTGAGGGAGCCGGCAAGCGTCCTGCTGTCTGTTTTTCTGGTTTATGGGAAATGCTGTGTGTTATTCTTCAGTTTTTTCACACGCATGAAAAACGGATGACAAATGGATACATTCCGAATGGAAAAAAATGAAACCCTGAACACAACTGCAGATTCAAAACTGACTCAATTTGCTTGCAAAATAAAAAAAAATTCCCACTGAACAGACTCTGACACATTCCGTATCATCATGTGAAAGAAGCCTTAGGAGAGCTTTGTAAGGGGACATTCAAACTGGCTTTTACAGCCGAAAACCTGCTGGTGGCCGCATCCTTTCTGCCTCTCGTACATCTCAATAGAGATCCTCACTGCTGCCTCCAATTGAGATGTATGGGAGGCAGAAAGGCTGTCACCGTTGGGCTTTGGGCAAATTTCATCGCAGGCCGTGACAAAATTTCGCTATAAAAGCCCATGTGAACGACCCATGTGGGTCTCACATAAACGTTCCAGTTTATGTGAGACCCAGCAAAAAAAAAAAAAAAAGGAGGGAAACTTTTGAACATTAACCATTAAACTAGACGAGATAAGAACTATACAGGTCAGGTGAAAAAGCAGGCTTACAGGGGTATTCCCATCTCCACTATTAATGACATTAAGCTAGGATATGTCATCAATATCAGATAGATGCAGGTCCCACCTCTGGGACCTGCTCCTATCTCCAGAATGGGACCCTTGAAGTGAACAGAGAGGAGCCAGACATGTACGGCCACCCTACGTCCAACGCTATGGGAGCCAGCGCTCAGCTATCTCTGGCAGTCCCGTAGCGGTGAATGAAGAGGTGGCCGGGCTTGTGTTGTGCTTTTCTTCACTTCTGAGGCCCCGTTCTGGAGATAGGAGCAGGGTCCTAGAGATGGGACCCGCACCCACCTGACACTGATGGCATATCCTAACGATGCCACTAATGTCGGAAATCGGCATACCCTTTTAAATCCATGCTTTTTTGTTTTTAAAGGTGAATAGCGCAGCATGCCGTTTGGCAGCATATGAAAATGTACATGTACTTTTACTTTTTTTTTTTTTCTTTTAGCGGTTGTCAGTAGATGGTTTTAATCATATGGTATCCGGTTGCTCGTTCCTGTTCTGAATCTATCTCATGAGAAAAAAATATAAACTTCATTTCCTCCAATTTCTTAAGGGAAAAGTAGCTAGCACCACTTCTGCAAGGCACAGTCTGCAAATTCATGTGTGAAGATATTAAGCTGTGTGGCGTCCTTTTTGCCGCATTGTTTGTGGCGTTTTTATTCAAATGTTTTTTGCAAACAGTGCGGGTCATTGTGCTATGCCAGTTTTTGGCGTAAAACAGTCCCCGTTTTGTGACTTTTTAAACGATTGTCACATGGACGTTTTTGTGCCATGATTGCCACTTGGGAGGTGTAAATGTTGATGAAAGACTACTCCAGTCCCATGAAGATACTCCGAGCGCACGTACTTCCAGAGGTGTGCCTAATTTATGATGAGACCTGCACCTTGTCATAAATTAGGCACATCCCCTGGCAGCGCAGGGGCTCTCGAAGAAAAGCCCGTCTTTGATAAATAACCCCCATTGTGTTTTTCCCCTACAGAGAAGGTGATGTGAAAACACCTGAAAAAAACCCAAAAAGCTACAGCATGCCGCGTTTTTGAAAAGAAGCCAGAAAGACATAAAATGCTACCTAATTAACAAAAACACCAGTAGCAAAAAAAAAAAGGCTTGTGTGTCCTGCATTTCATATTTCTCATAAATGTTCATCTGACATTTTTACAGCTGAAAAACACAGATGCAAAAAAATGCCACCTCATGCGCACAACCGTATTTTGTGTCCATGTCCAATCAGCATTTTAAGTATGGGTTCACAAAATAAAAAACAGACCGCACATAGATGTCATCCGTATGCTGTCCGCATCCGTGTGTCCATTCCACAAAAGGGTAAAGCATGTCCTATTCTTGGCCGCAAAATGCGGACAATGGACCCATTGACAAAAAAAATGGATGCAACACGGACGTCACATGGATGTCATCCGTGTTTTGAGGATCCGCTTACGGTTGTGTGCATGAGGCCTTTAACACATACAAGTGCAGAAAACGCCAGCAAAAATCTACTTGTGAAAAACCTACTTTTTTGGCCACCTGTGTTTCTTTATTTCTTGTTAACAGCATATTTGTCCACTAGCATTTACTTCATGCCCTTTTTCCCTATTGATTAGGTGAAGTCAAAACGCCTGAGACAAGTCCAAGAGCTTCAGCATGCTGTGTTTTTTAAAAGAATCCAGAGAAACAAAAAAAAGCCACCTAATAAGCAAAAACAGCAGTAGCATACGTGAGTGTCCTGCGTTCATGCTTCCGATAGATGTTCCACTAACATATATACAGTAGCTGGTGTTATTGTCGGAAAAGAAGCACAACAAGAAATGCAGGTTCAAAATATGCTACTAATAAAACAAAAGTGCAGAAATACGCCAGCAAAAAAGGAGTAGAAAAGTGCAAGGCTGCATGAGTGAGAAAAAGAAGGTTCCACTCAATCTTTCAGGGCAGTCCAGGGTTTGGACTGTCTATTGACTTACGTTATGTGTAGGGATGAGCGAATTTCATATTTTGAAGTTCGAGTGCGGGTTCGTGTTGTGGTATTTACTGAAGAGGCATTCCGTCATTCATTCCATCATAATAGAAGTCTATGGCCTGCATAATGGATCCGTCCGGTTTCCGTTGTGCAGGAGAGGACTCCAGCATAACAAAAATTGGACGAATCCGTTATGCAGGCCATAGACTTCTATTATGATGGAATGCCTCCAAAGGCATTCAGTTATGGTCCGTTGTAACGGAATCCATAATGCAATTCAGTAAAGACCACGACACAAACCCGCACATGAACTTCAAAATATGAAATTCGCTCATCCCTAGTTGTATGCAATCTGACTTAAAGGGGTAGTCCCATGAAAAATATTCTACAGTTTTCAAACCAGCACCTAGATCTAAATACTTTTGTAATTGTATGTCATTAAATATTTAGTATAGATACTGAGTTATTCAATAAAATGTATCTGTATAGCGCCACCTGCTGTTTCTTTTTTCTTTGTCCTACTTACTGAGAAGGCTGCACATGCTCAATTTCATCTTTCAACTGCCTCCTGTGCATGTGATAGGGAGAGAGCTACAGAAGAAAGACACGCCCCCTGAGAAAGGACACTCCCCTTAAGCTGCCAGCCTTATATAAATCTAGCAGAGCAATAGGAGCAATGAATGGGAAAATCTCTGGATCCACATGAGGTACAGGGCTGGTTCTAGCTTTGTTAGAAAGAGATTATTATTTACTATATGCTGTCTGATTTTCATTTGTTACATTAATCATGGGATAACCCCTTTAACAAGGCCTCATGCACACAAATGTATCCGTTTTGCAGTTCGCAAACTGTGAATCCCCAAAATACGGATACCTGCTGTGTGCATCCCACACTTTTCTCTGCTTCCATTATACAAACGTCTGTTCTTGCGTGCCAAACGGACAAGAATAGTCCATGTTCAATAATTTGTGGCATGGCCGCTCAGATGCGGATCGGAAGGCACACGGATGACATCTGTGTGCTGGCCGCATTTTTTAAGGCCCCATAAAAATGAATGCAGAAAACACACTGATCATCTGTGAACCTTCCATATCCGTATGTCCGTTCCTCAAATGGATAGAACATGTCCTATACTTGGCCATAAAATGCAGACCATGGACCCACTGAACTCAATGGGTCCGCACAAAAAAAAACAACACATGCAACACAGACGTCAACTGTATTTTGCGGATCCACATGAGGCCTAAAAGTCTTTTTTTTTCTTGGGAATGCTGCAACTGACTTTCAGGTAACAGGTATCATTTTAATCAGCAGAATCGACCCTACAAGGCCAAAGACTGTCCAGCTCCAGTGCTTTTTGTGCCCTATATTTATTTGTCATTCCAATTAGACCTTCAGGATACATTCACACATGGCAGATTTGTTGAAGAAATGTCTTTGACTAAAAACCATCAGATTGGGGTTGTCCCTGCAGCACGTGTATGGACGGCGTGGCAGTCATATAGAGATATCTGATTGCTGAGTTGCCTGCTTTTAAGCAAACAGTCAGATTTAAACATTGTTTAATGCCCTTGAACATGGCAGATGTTACAAGCGGTGGTCTATGAGCTAGAAAGTAGAGACCAGTGTATGGTGGGTAGTGCAATGCTTCTTTCAATATTACATCTGTATTGAATTTTGGGGAAGCAGTGCTAAATACCGGTCTATTCCCACTGTATGTGAATTCTGCTATCAGGTGACCTTTTTGGATGTATGTGCTATTCTTCACACTAGTTTGCATAACCTATTGACGTAAAACCAAGCAGTCACAAAATAACCTAGCACTAGTAGCAGGCATTGAATCTGTTGAGCAAGGTTCATAATTATATACTATTAAATTTACTTTTATTCAGATTTATAATAGCCCCATAAAATCCACTATTACACTGTGCTTTATCCAGGGTCAGATTACTTTACAATACATACAGGGCTTTCATATGAGTGAGGTAGTGCCTTACAAAGTAAATATGGCATTGGCAGCAGGAAGCCTAAAACATACATTGCGCCACAATGTAAGCTCTTTAATGACACCTCACCATGACATGACATTTGAGGCCTATAACCTAAACATATGGCCAGGTCCCTACTAATACCCTGAATCCGGAACTGTCCTTATTAAATGTGCTTGTGGCTCTATTAGCACATAAAACAGGTTTTTAGAACCTGTCAGTCACCTACCTAAGGTGTCCAAGGGGACGTCGCTTCATACAGGGTGCCCGGCTGCAGCCATCTCCGTCTGGTGCCCAGATCGTTGGGCTGTCGGGTATTTCTTATTGGCCTTTTCTAGGTGGGATATCTTATCTAATATCTGTGAAATCTTTTTTTCAGAGTTTTTTCTCCCGGTGACCTAGTTTGATTAGGGAGCCCCATATATAAGCCTTATGGGCCTGCCAAACAATATAAGGGTCCGAAACTGAGCCCGTATTAAAATGGAAGTACTCTCTCACCCCATTAGAGAGTTTGTCAATGGGCTTAAGGTTTCTGAATAAAAATGTATTGTTTCTCCAGATAGGGGCAGGGTCGGATTGAAACTCGTTCAAAGTAATGGTGACCAGAGCTTGGTCAGACCACTGGATAAGGCCTATGTCTGAGGAAGAAGTATGGTGCAATGTAGTGTGGTCCACCATAAACATAAATTCGGGAGTAAGACGGATGGGAAGGCGAAAAGAAAGTAAAGTCCCTCTTTTGGCTGTGTTGTGTTCTCCATATATCTATAAGAGCATATATCTATATGACTGCAAGAAGGAGGCCAATCCTACTAGGAAAGACAGTTGATATGCGTTGGGTACATAGATGTTGACCAGAGTGTAAGTGATGTTATTAGGGGAACATACGAGTATGAAGTATCTGCCCCCAGGGTCCGCTCTGCTGGCGATATGGATAAAGGCAACTGTATTCTTAACAGCTATGAAGACACCTTTTGATTTCTTACTTAAAGGGGAATGAAATACATTAGGAAGGTGGTGTTGCGTTCTAGGAGCATCAGCTTGCAACAGGTGAGACTCCTGAATGCAGACAACATCTGTACCGGAAGACAGTGCTTCTTTCCATACGTAGGACCTTTTCTGAGGGCAATTGAGCCCCTTAGCCTTCAAAGACATGATCTTAAGCCCCATAGTAATAGTGAGGACAGAATATGGGTTAGTACCTGTGAGAGCATGAATGGTATCTAGAGAGCATAAACATAAGAACAATTCAACAGTGTGTAAACCGTAACTTAAAAACAAAAAGAACCAGTACGGCAAGAGACCGCTTATGGCACAATAGAGCGAGAGTCCACTGAAGAGGCCGAGAGTGTATGGCATAAGGAGGGTGACCACTGGTGGAGGGTCTGCACCATTAGACAAGATGGGAATTCCATCCCTATAGGTGTAGTACTCTGAGGAAAAGCTGGATGTCATGGCGCTGGAGCATTGGTGTAAGTCCCAGGTCCATACTGCTTCAAAGTGATGAGCATGGGGATAAAGGTAGTCCTTATAAGCTTCAGCAAGTCGGCTCTGAAGAAGTCTATCAGAGGAGAAACAGAACATCTAAGATGAATGATGAGCTTAGCGTGGGCCCACTGTCTACCATGCTGATTTCGTGGGTTGCAGCAGGGGACATTTGTTGGGATCCTGAGTGGGCAAAGGAATTTGCCAGGATTGCAGCAAGTCTTTTCCGTCTTTGAAAGTTTTAATTGTGTGAGTTCGTCCATTTCTGTGGACAAGTAGCTTTAAAGGGTAATAAGCGACACTGTGGTCACGGAGGGCAGCTGTAATGGGTAATAGTGTACAGCGCTGGTGGAGGGTTACTACTAAAAGATCTACAAATAACTTGACAGTTTGGTAAGGTGAGGGAAGAGTTCTCTTTTGTCTAGCAGCCGCCATCAAGGCATCTTTCATATGGAAAAAGTGAATCCGTGCTAGAGTGTCTCACGGAACACCAGGGCCCGAATGTGAGCCCTGTCTATGATCATGTCCTGGGAGGACAAGTCTGGGAGAAGTGTGGACATCAGTCCTTTCAGATAAGACTGCAGCTCTTGCGTGGTGACCTCCTCTAGTATACCCCTAAATTTAATATTATTGCGACGTGACCGGTACTCAAAGTCTGCCATCTTCAGCTTTATGGCCTCTAATTCATCCGCCATGTCATTATGTGCATCAATAACAGAGTTCTGTGAGGCGGCAAATTCGTCCATTTTTGTTTCTATGTGGAAATCTTCCACTTCCTGCACTATGGCTGAGATGGGGTTAATCAGGCCTTCAATATCGACATGTAGGGAGGGTTTGAGGGCATTCATTTTATAGTGTCCTCTGAAAAGGGTTTGTTGGAGGTGGGATAGCTTTGGAAGGGGTCAGTGTCTGTAGTACACTGTGAAAGGGTGCAGACTGATGCACTGACCTTTAGGGGGGCTTGAGGGCCCCAGCTGCAGCTTTTGCTTCAGTGGGCTACCGGAGGGAGAGTCTGCAGGCGGATGTGTTTGGGCGCCATCTTGGATTTCTGGCCGCACCCCAGCAGATAATCTGATATCCTCTGGTGTTGGAGGTTATGATGGAGCATTGGGGTTATGCCGCGGTGGAATGATTGTGAGGCCGACTTGCTATTTGCTTCGGCGCCATCTTTGGATCTGTCCTGCTTGAAGTAGTGCTCTAGATTGTTGCTGTTTAGCTGGGATAGCTGTCTTTTCGACTTCCCCATGTTGTCAGGAGTTTCCAGATATGTGGCAGGGAATAAGCTGTTTTTTCAGTTGCTTGGTGCAGGGGCTTACCTCTCACGCAGCCATCTATCTCGGCAGCCTAGCCTTGTGCCTTTAATGCCAATTTCACACAAGCATATTTAGGGTACTTTCACACTTGCGTTTTTCTTTTCTAGCGCTAAGTTCCGTCCTAGGGGCTCTATACCGGAAAAGAACTGATCAGGTATATCCCCATGCATTCTGAATGGAGAGCAATCCGTTCAGGATGCATCAAGATGTTTTCAGTTCAGTCTTTTTGCCTTTTCAGGACGGAGATAATACCGCAGGAATGCTGGATCCGGCATTTTTTTTTTACATAGCAATGTATTAGTGCCGGGTCCGGCATTCCAGTCTGCGCAGGCGCAGACCGAATCAAATGTGAAAAAAAATAATAATAAAAAAATAAAATAAATCGAAACTGATCTGTTTGTCCATATGACAAACGGATCTGTTTTTGCAATGCATTTTTAAGACGGATCAGGATCCTGATCAGTCTTAAAATGCAATCAGTTGGCATACGTTTTGCTGGATCCGGCAGGCAGTTCTGGCGACAGAACTGCCTGCTGGATTCCTCTGCCGCAAGTGTAAAAGTAGCGTTACATGTGCGCTTGGCAGCTGAAGGAATCTGTGTTGCTTCCATGTTGATATGTGCCTGCATTGCTGAGAAAAATTATGTTTGTATATAAGCAAATGAGCCTCTAGGAGCAACGGGGGCGTTGTCGGTACAGTAATACCTTAGTTTGTGAAATACGTTTCGTGTGACAACAGTATTTCCCTGGACTGAACAGTGCTCCTGTGTCACCAACAAATGGCATTATAATGATCGATAATGCTGTGTGTCCCTGTCTGACTGCGGCTGTGTTGAATTGTACTGAAGGCAAAATGTGGGCACAAATACAGTACAGCAGTGGTCAGGCCAGAACACACTCCAGATGTATACTGAAGCTCTTATTAAATGTAGGCCTAATAAGTTGTCGTTTTTCAAAGAAGCAGTGAAAAATTAAAGGTGGAATCTGATTGGTTGCTATGGGCAACTAAGCCAGTTCTACTTTACACCAGTTTG
Organism: Bufo bufo; assembly: GCF_905171765.1. Classification (NCBI taxonomy): domain Eukaryota; kingdom Metazoa; phylum Chordata; class Amphibia; order Anura; family Bufonidae; genus Bufo; species Bufo bufo. The sequence goes on from NC_053391.1 coordinate 456,283,884, forward strand.
ATAAATGTGTTTTGCATTTTGAACACCACAGATTCACAAAACACAGATACCGGCTGTGTGCATGCTGCAATTTTCTCAATCCCTTTACTAGAACTTCCTATTCCCGGTTTGCTGACCCATAGAAATGAATGAAAAAAATGCAGCTTGGACGCAGACCAAAAATACGGAGGTGTGCATGAGGCCTTATTCACCTATACTTTTCAGATCAGAGTTGGCAGATTGTTAGCAGAAACAGCCCTACCTAGCAACTTGCTAGGTCCCATACTCTGGAGCTCACTACCCCAGTACATCAGACTCTCCTCCAACATCCGAACCTTCAAAAGCAACCTGAAAACCCACCTCTTCAGGAAAGCCTACCACCTGCAATGGGCCAGATAAGCAGCTTTTACCCTCACTGACCATCTTTCTCTTTCCCCCCTGTACCAGTCTGCTAATAGTTTCAGGTTTATCGTATTTGTATTTTTTTTTATATTTATTGTACAGTACTTGACAAAAGTCTTGTCGCTTGTGTACAAATTGACCTGAAGTGGGCTAAAATATATTTCTAATCAAGATTTTGTTACATGAAATGGGTCATTTTAATCCCAACAGCTTTTGTAATAATGTTTCAGTGCAAAACAAAACTGACAAAAAGTATTCTAATATTCACAGCTTGGTAAAGCCCATTGGGCCAGATTTATCATGACTGACAGCTCACTCCACTTTCACATATGGCTAAAGTCAGTTTTAGCCAAGTCAGATTTATGATCGGCCCTTTAAGACTGTAATAAAAGTGGTTTGACGGTAGGAGTTTATCCGTCAGTTAGCAGCTTTACAAAAGTCGCACATCTTTACAAAAAAGTCGCACGTTTTTATGAAAAAGTCGCATGTTCTATTAAAAAGTCTCATAAGATAAGCATGGTCCTCACTGGAGTGAAATTGTGACTTTTTTGCGACTTTTTAAATAATGCCAATAGTAAATCTGTCTAGAGATTCATTTACATAAGAAAACATGCCCACTTTCAGAAAACTGGCGAGCATAGTGCAGAGCAGAAAAAAGTCGCAAATTTTTAGCGTTTGGGACTTTTTCACTCCATTATTCTGACCTGAGCTAATGATAAATCTGGCCCATTGAGTCAATTTTTGCCAAGACATAAGTGTTGTCGCCTTGTCATATGAGCTTCACCTGTGACTAATAATGGATCAATTAGGTCTTAGGTGTGTATAAAAAGAACCCCAGTACACTAGACCTTCACATCAACTGCAACTAGACCTCTGCGAACATGCCTAAGATTCACCCCGAGACTAAAGTGTTGATTATCAAGAGGCTGAAGACCAGATCCACTGCTGATGTGGCAGACACCTTCAATGTGTCTCAGCGTCAAGTTCAGAGCATAAAAAAAAGATTTGAAGAGACCAAAGACGTTTTGGACAAGGCCAGGTCAGGCCAACCCCGCAAGACAACTGCTCGAGAGGACCGTTTGTTGGCTTCAAAATCCAAGGCCAGCCCATTTTCCACTGCAGCAGAGCTCCACGAGACCTGGTCACCTGAAGTCCCTGTGTCAACCAGAACAGTTTGTCGGATTCTGTCTCGAAATGGCCTCCATGGTCGAATCAGTGCCCATAAGCCAGCACTAAACAAAAGACAATTGAAAAAATGTGTGGCATTTGCCAAGGGCCACAGCCTGCTAAAAAGATGGACGCTGGAAAAGTGGCAGAAGGTGGATTTTTCAGATGAATCTTCTGTTGAATTACACCACAGTCGCCGCAAATATTGCAGGAGACCTACTGAAACCCGCATGGAGCCGAGATTTACCCAGAAAACAGTGAAGTTTGGTGGAGGCAAAATCATGGTCTGGGGTTACATCCAGTATGGGGGTGTGCGAGGGATCTGCAGGGTGGAAGGCAACATCAATAGTCTAAAATACCAAGAAATCTTAGCTACCTCTTATATTCCCAACCATAAAAAAGGCCAAATTCTGCAGCAGGATGGTGCTCCATCGCATACTTCCATCTCCACATCAAAGTTCGCAGAAGATCTAGATGCTCCAGGCTCTAGAAATGCATGGGCCCCATAGCAAAAAAAATGTATGGGCCCCCCCCTGTGCCATCCACAGATCCCCCTCCCCTAAATAGTGCCATCAACAGATCCCCCTCCCCTAAATAGTGCCATCAACAGATCCCCCTCCCCTAAACAGTGCCATCCACAGATCCCCCTCCCCTAAATAGTGCCATCCACAGATCCCCCTCCCCTAAATAGTGCCATCCACAGATCCCCCTCCCCTAAATAGTGCCATCCACAGATCCCCCTCCCCTAAATAGTGCCATCCACAGATCCCCCTCCCCTAAATAGTGCCATCCACAGATCCCCCTCCCCTAAATAGTGCCATCCACAGATCCCCCTCCCCTAAATAGTGCCATCCACAGATCCCCCTCCCCTAAATAATGCCATCCACAGATCCCCCTCCCCTAAATAGTGCCATCCACAGATCCCCCTCCCCTAAATAGTGGCATACACAGATCCCTCTCCCCTAAACAGTGCCAGCCACAGATCCCCCTCCCCTAAACAGTGCCATCCACAGATCCCCCTCCCCTAAATAGTGTCATCCACAGATCCCCCTCCCCTAAATAGTGCCATCCACAGATCCCTCTCCCCTAAACAGTGCCATCCACAGTATCAGGTGCCTCTCCCCCCCCCCCATGTGCCAGTATCAGGTGCCAACCCCCCTCCCCCCCATGTGCCAGTATCAAGTGCCCCCCGCTCCCCCCCATAGCAGTAACAGTCGGGTATTAAAAATAAATAAATAAACACTTCTACTTACCTCCATGTCAGCGATGCGATGCAGCCTCTTCCTGTGTCCTGCCCTGTATGTTCATATATGGAGTCAGTGCTTGTATTTCAGAAAAGTTTCTGCTGGGATTCGAACCCACGACCTTCTGTATCAGAGGCAAAGCATCTAACCACAAGACCATAAGAGATGCCTTGCTGCTGACAAAAATATGAGACTTCTACTGTTATAGCTGGCTAAGTGTACATCTATACACATGATAGCTGCTCAGATATAGCAGAGCTGAGTGTGCTGGGACAGCTGTCATATAGAGATATAGCAGTGCTGGGTGTGTTGGGGCAGCTGTCATGTGTATAAATGTACACTTAGCATGCTATAACAGTAGAAGTCTCATATTTTTTCAATCAGTTGCAACGCCTCCTTTATGGCTGTCAGGGTAAATGCTTTGCCACTGATACATTCGAGGTTGTGGGTTCGAATCCCAGACACATCAGGAGACTTTAGAATACAGTAAGATTAGATCACATTAGCGAGGGGGCCTGAACATTAAGACTGCTGCTGTGAAGGGGCCCTGAACATTAAGACAAGAATCGATATTTAACTAACTTGAAAATAAACTGTCGGGTCCCGAAGCAGCTGCTTCCCCGGTAGTTACGTCACTGCCTGTGTGTGTTAATAAAAGAAAAAAAAAAAAACTGAATGCGGTCCGGACGGGCCCCATAGCGGTTGCTATGGCGATCCCTACGCCACTGGCTCCAGGATTGGCCAGCCCAGTCACCAGACATGAACATCATTGAGCATATGTGGTGTAAGATGAAAGAGGAAGCATGGAAGACGAAACCAAAGAATATTGATGAACTCTGGGAGGCATGCAAGACTGTTTTCTTAGCTATTCCTGATGACTTCATCAATAAATTGTATGAATCCTTGCCAAACCGCATGGATGCTGTCCTTCAAGCTCATGGAAGTCATACAAGATATTAAATTTGGATCTCACAGCACCACTACTTAATTTGCTGACATATTTTTGGATTTGCAGTAAAGTTGTTCAATTTCTGTATAGGCAACAAAACTTCTGTCTTGATTAGATGATAAATCTTTTTTCAGTGAAACTAATTTATTTCAGTGCATTAAACATCATTTGGGAGGGCTTTAGCTTTTCATATGAGCTATTTCTAACACCAATTGATTAATTAAAAGTCAGGTTAATAGCAGGAGTTTCTACAAAATAGAGAAGCGACAAGACTTTTGTCAGGGACTGTATATGTAACCCTCTCTTGATGTACAGGACTATGGAATTAATGGCGCTTTCAAATAAATAATGATGCTAAAATTAATGGTCTGACCTTCACACAAGGAAAAACTCACAGCGCCAGATTTACTAATGTTTCTGTACCTAGAATCGGCCAAGTTAAGTTTCTACATTTCTTTCTCTGCCTTGCATGATCAGGGGGCTTGGCAGGAAGGAGTGGGTTTGGCAGGAGAGGAACATGGCCTAACACATATTGTTTTGTGCCAATTCTGGCGTAAAATTATGTCTCAATGTACAGCAACAGACAGTGGTTATACAGTTAGACAAGGTAGTCTATCCCTGCACCAGACGTCTCCTCCAGCCTGAGTCCCTGTGATAAATCTGGTGCAGGTCTAGACAACATGTCTAAGCGTACACCATCTACAGCAGGCATGCTCAACCTGCGGCCCTCCAGCTGTTGCAAAACTACAACTCCCATCATTCCCAGACAGCCTACAGAAGGGCATGGTGGGAGTTGTAGTTTTACAACAGCTGGAGGGCCGCAGGTTGAGCATCCCTGATCTACAGGATAAGTAAATCTGGGCCACAATGTGCAAAGTGGCATAACTGAGTATTCCATACACTTATTTCAGAAAATGAAAGGTCCAAAATATCAAATGGCAATTGTGTATCCTGAGTAAAGGATTGTTCCCATAATATTAACTACTGATTTAATGTGTTAATACATTTTAAGGTCTCATATTAACTATCGGGTGCAGTTTTAGCCTCCACACTGTAGAAATTATATAGGAAAAGCTGGAGAGATTGAGTAACAAGAGTAATGAATAGCAAAGGTCTGGAAGATTGACTTTTTGAGAGGTAGTATTATTAAGGGAACTCTGTCAGCACGGTTGAGCATGCTAAACTGCTGGGGCTAGGCAGAGCAGGAAAAACCTTTTTTGGATCTTTTATCATCAGGAGTAGAGTGAATATTACTTTTTATTCTGCCATATTTCCACAAATGCGGAATTGTTGCAACATATGTGATTTTGCGTTAAAACCATCTAATGTTGAGGACATGTATGTGATTGAATGTTTTATCAACTGTAATACACACTTATTTATGCAGTAATTTGTACCACTTGCAATTTATATTACATTGGCTGTACCACCAGAAAATTAAAGAAACGTATAGCTGAGCATTTAATGCAGGAGGCATTTTGGATAATATGATTAGATACCAGATATCCTAAGAAGACACCCCAAGGTATTCCGTGAGGGGTATGGTGAGTTCATGTAAGATTTTATTTTTTGTCACAAGTTAGTGGAATATGAGACTTTGTAAGAAAAAAAAAAAAAAAAACAATTTCCGCTAACTTGTGCCATAAAAAAAAAAAAATCTTCTATGAACTCGCCATGCCCCTCACGGAATACCTTGTGGTGTCTTCTTTCTAAAATGGGGTCACTTGTGGGGTATTTATACTGCCCTGGCATTTTAGGGGCCCTAAAGCGTGAGAAGTAGTTTGGAATCCAAATGCGTAAAAATGCCCTGTGAAATCCTAAAAGTACTCATTGGAATTTGGGCCCCTTTGCGCATCTTGGATGCAAAAAAGTGTCACTCATGTGGTATCGCTGTACTCAGGAGAAGTAGGGCAATGTGTTTTGGGGTGTATTTTTACATATACGCATGCTGGGTGAGAGAAATATCTCTGTAAATTTCTCACACAGGATGGGTATGTGTGAAAAGACACCCCAAAACACATTGCCCTACTTCTCCTGAGTACAGCGATACCACGTGTGACACTTTTTTGCAGCCTAGGTGCGCAAAGGGGCCCAAATTCCAATGAGTACCTTTTAGGATTTCACAGGGCATTTTTCCAGACTTCTTCTCACGCTTTAGGGACCCTAAAATGCCAGGGCAGTATAAATACCCCACATGTGACCCCATTTTGGAAAGAAGACACCCCAAGGTATTCCATGAGGGGCAAGATTTTTTTGGCACAAGTTAGCGGAAATTATTATTTTTTTTCCTCACAAAGTCTCCCTTTCCGCTAACTTGTGACAAAAAGTTAAATCTTTCATGGACTCAATATGCCCTTCAGCGAATACCTTGGGGTGTCTTCTTTCCAAAATGGGGTCATTTGTAGGGTGTTTATACTGCCCTGGCATTTTAGGGGCTCCACAATCATTACATGTATGGCCAGCATTAGGATTTTCTGCTATTCTCCTTATATTGAGCATACGGGCCCTAAGACCCCTGTGTGCCTGTCCTGTGTCACGCGATCCCTACACTAATAGTGTACCTGTGTGTGGTACTTGCGGAAACACTCCCCTATGCATAGGGCAGGCTGGTCAGGACAGTCAGGACAAAAAACGGTGGTGTCACGCCTTATTGCAGCCCTGCTACAGACACAACATCTTTTTCTTGGGGAACGGTGAGTTGGGGTACCAGGATAGACACTCGGGAAGTGTCTGTCATGTAGCCGGCTAACTACATCAGGGACTTGGGGCACGGACCCTCCTGGATACAGGAGTTCCAAAATGATCTCTTCCTGGAATTTTAGGAAGGATCCTGTTCTCTCAGCCTTACTGTAGAGAACAAAACTATTATACACAGCCAATTGAATTAAATAAACAGACACCTTCTTATACCAGCGTCTGGTGCGGCGTGACACTAAATAGGGAGCCAACATCTGGTCATTGAAGTCCACCCCTCCCATGTGAAGGTTATAGTCGTGGACAGAGAGGGGTTTCTCAATGACTCCAGTTGCCCTTTCAATTTGTACAGTCGTGAATGGTGGACAGAAGGTAAACGTCCCTCCACTTCACCGCGAGCAGTTCTTGGTCACACAAGGCAGCCCTCTCCCCCCGTGCAAGTCGGGTATTAACGAGCCGTTGGGGGAAGCCCCGGCGACTAGGTCGCGCAGTGCCACAGCATTGAAGTCCGACTATATGTAAGTGCCGAAAGAGGGCAACGCTTGTGTAAAAATTGTCCACGTATAAGTGGTACCCATTGTGGAGTAAGGGTGACACCAAGTCCCAGACAATCTTGCCACTGCTCCCCAGGTAGTCGGGGCATCTGACCGGCTCCAGTTTTGAGTCTTTTCCCTCATAGACCCTAAAACGATATGTATAGCCTGTGGGCCTTTCACAGAGCTTATACAGTTTGACCCCATACCGGGCACGCTTGCTGGGGATGAACTGTTTGATGCCAAGGCGCCCGGTAAAATGTACAAGGGACTCGTCTATGCAGATGTTCTGATTGGGGGTATACACATCTGCAAACCTGGATGACAAATGGTCTATGAGGGGCCGAATTTTGTGGAGCCGGTCATAAGCAGGGTGGCCTCTTGGATGACAGGTTTTATTGTCAGTGAAATGCATAAAGCGCATGATGACCTCAAAACGTGCCCTGGACATAGCAGCAGAGAACATGGGCATGTAATGTATTGGGTCTTTAGACCAATAGGACAGCAATACATTTTTTTTAGTTAGACCCATGCTGAGGAGAAGGCCCAAAAATATTTTAAATTCGGAAACTGTGACTGGTTTCCACCGGAAAGGCTGGGCATAGAAGCTTTCCGGATTGGCGGTTATATACTGTGTGGCGTAGCGGTTGGTTTCTGCCACAACTAAGTCAGAGATCCGCGGTGAAGAACAGCTCAAAAAACTCAAGGGCTGATCCTAAATGAGCTGTCTCCACGTGAACTCCAGACTGGGCGGTGAAAGGGGGCAATACGGGTGCGGCGGAAGCAGGGGCTTGCCAATTTGGGTTTGCCAGCACCTCTGGGAGACTAAGGTCTCTACGGTCTCTACCAGCTTGAACTGCCCTTCTGGTGCTCGCCACTTCACCAGGGAATACAGCAGTGCTGGTAGAAGGTCCAGGATGTGCTGCGCTGCTGGTGTATGCCGCACCATAAAAAAGGTCAGCGCTAGCAACACTCTGCTGCAAATGAGGCTCATCACGCGGGGTATGCAGAACACTGACATGGGGTCGGGTACGCCTGACCATAGCAGGGACCTTAACCTCGTCATCCTCACTAGCGGTTAGAGTGCCACTGCTGTCTACAGGTTCATATTCTGAACCACTGGATTCAGCGGGTGAGGCGTCCATCGCTTTCATCCATAAGGGCCAGAATCCTGTAGGCCTCTTCAGCAGAATACCCCTTTTTTGACATTTTGGGCTAACTAAATTTAGGGGGTATTCCTCTGAGACTACCCAGGAAAAGGGCACACCTGCCTAGTAAAAAGGAGTGCTTGCGAAGTAAAGCTGCGATCGCGGACTGAACGCAAAGATCAGGCCTGATCGAGCGAATACTGCGTTTTTTGTAGAGCCTAGGGTGACCCTAATGTACTGATATAGATCTGATTGCGATCAGTCTTGATCACTTACAGATACTATATAGTACTAGTGCCGATTAGCGACAGCAATGACGCTAATCAGCGACTAATCAGTGACTGCGGTGCGGTGGGCGCTAACTACCTAACAAGTAGCTAACTAACTGGTGGTGATAAGGGACCCTTACAGGGGGGTGATCAATGACATGGGGGTGATCAGGGAGTCTATATGGGGTGATCAGGGGTTAATAAGTGACAGGGGGGGGGTGTAATGTGTGTGTGGTGCTTGGTGCTACTTACAGAGCTGCCTGTGTCCTCTGGTGGTCGATCCAAGCAAAAGGGACCACCAGAGGAGCAGGTAGCAGGTATATCAGACGCTATTTACAAAATAGCGTCTGATATACCTATTTGATTGGTTCTTTTAAAAATCTACAGCCTGCCAGCCAATGATCGGCGCTGGCAGGCTGTAGTTAAACTTGAATACTGCGCAATCCTGTGAGCGCGCGTTCACAGGAAATCTCAGGTCTCACGAGATGACGCCAATAGGCGTCACTGAGACCGCTGCCGTCCAGACGCCTATCGGCGTTACCGTGACGGCAAGTGGTCAAGAATGATTTATTGTATATTTATGGAAACATCTTTTTTTTATACATACTAAAACCATTTTGATTGTTATACATGTATGCCCTAAGACAGGCATGCTCAACCTGCGGCCCTCCAGCTATTGTAAAACTACAACTCCCACAATGCCCTGCTGTAGGCTGTTCAGGCATGCTGGGAGTTGTAGTTTTGCAACAGCTGGAGGGCCGCAGGTTGAGCATGCCTGCCCTAAGATATAGTGATTGCTATATGTTTTAATAATGTGTGTGCATATAGTGAAGGACGCCAAATCCGAAACATGGCATATTTGCCATACTATGCAACATTTTTAGAGGTTTCTCAGTAAAAGATATCAAGTTTTTACAAGACAGGAGCAAAAGTAACCTTTGTTTTACAGGGCTTGTTCATATCTGTGTCAGTGGCTCCATTCAGGACGTTCGTAACAAATAACATCAAAAACAGCGGAGAGAAATACATGCAGGCATTTATCCTCTAAAAAAAAAGCAGAAGCCTGACTGGAAACCAAACGGACCCCATAGTAGTCAATGGGATGTTTGGCTCAGTTCTAGTTCAGTCAGGTCTAGTCCAATTATGTGCTGAATGTCGCACTTTTAATTTTAGTTGTCCACTCCTATAATGGAGCAGAACAACTCAAATCAATAGCGCCGATGTGAAGGAGGTTTTTCTTTCCTTTTTATGCATTTAAGGACAGTTTCATACGGTTGTGTTCTCTCCGTGTAATGGCTGCGTTTCCCGGTCTGAACACTGCTTCTCTGACCATAACTCACAGCATCATCATGTTAGTACTGTACATGCGGTCAGGCAGGAACTCTCAATATCAAATCATGATCATACTGCGAGTTCAGATCAGAGGAGCACTGCTCGGTCCAGGAAATACGGCCATCACATGGAGGGTGTTTCTAGAACTAAACACGCTTGTAAAAAAAAATAAAAATAATAATATATATATATGAAATTAACTACTGAGCATTTAAAGAGTCTGTTTTAATAAATGGTACTGTACAATTTCAGGTCATTTTACAGGTCTTAAAATATTGCACTTTTATAATTATATTGAAAACCAGACTTTGATGAAACACACGACATGGGAGTAAATTTTCAGTTTCAAGCATCTTCCACATGGCAGTCTTCACAGGTATACAGTTTGTTCTGCACTTTTATACTATGTTGAAATTGCTTTTTAAGCAATTGTGCTTGAGCTCAGATTTTGGAACACGTGTATAAATATGTAGGAAGGGCAGCGCTTTAATGAATAAACATAAAACATGTAGTTGTGCACTGCATTGATTCACTAGCCTAGGTCATATTTCTGAATATGTAACATTTTACTACATACAGTTTATTACATTTATTAGACATGCTTCATCATTGAACATACATTGACCTACATATACAAAATCATAAAAAACAAAAATAATCTTATTCTTCATGTAAACTGTCCATGTCATCATGCAGTTCAGATGCTATATACTGTATAGTACAAGAATTGTAAAAAATCCGTTAACGCTTCCAGTCATCATAACATTGCCACTTGCTCTTTAAATGATAGGCACTTTCCAAAAAGAGATTTCTCCTTGCTGTTAACGAAAGCTGCTAGTTAAAACACGATGGAATAAAGCAGTCACATCTACCTTACAAATATATAGTTGGGATTAAGCTATTTAGGAGAGGAGCAGGCATGGAGAGGTCCACAGCCAAATTATATTGCAGATTTCTGTGCCACATCTAAAGAATCTCAGGTTCCGTATTGGATGAGGAAATAAAATAGTCTTGTAGGTTCTCCGACAGTACCAGAGAAATGGCCATATTTCTAGTGTGTGAACTGCACCCAACTATTCATCTCCACACTGGGCCTGAGATACTTCTGGTACCACATATGGTCATACACCTTTCCTTCCACTGTGTTACTTGCGCATGATATTACGCGTTCTCTTCTAGTGGAAACACTAGTCGGGTTCCCCGGTTTGTGATCTCATAGTCTCCTCCAAGTTCACGTTCCAATGCCTCCTCCGAACTGCTTTTTGTTCTTCTGCCATCTAGGCTTGTAGTCGCTGTGTGGGAGCCAGAAGAGCCATTGGCTGTAATTGTGGTGTCCCCATATGTTAACGTCAGGTCACCATCATTAAATATGAAATCTGTATCATCTTCCCTCAGCTGCTCTGGGTTCTGTATATATATAAAAAAAAACAAAATACAACAGACTGAATCCAGATGGCGAGGAGCTCGAAATGTAGGTCAAAACTGAACCCTTATTCCTTCAGTCAGGTGGGAATTCTTTTTAGAAGTGTAGGTTAAAGGGATGTATTGTGAGCGAATCAAATATTGTGTACATTGCCTTTAACATGCTGCTCTCCAAACAGGTTTGAGCCACTGCAACCATCTCAAATGGTGCATCTCTACACGCTTGTTGAAACCCAGGGTCACCAGAACTTCCATGCTAGTGAGACTACAGTGGTAGCCACAGCTGAACACTAGACTATGGATTTTATTGGTTAGGAAATGTTTTATTTTATTTATGCTTTATGGAAGAGATTTGGGTATAGGCTAGCATGGGACTTTGTATACACCTGCTAGAGTTGGTCCATTAATGCAGCTCACGTATTTATCATAGCAGAAATGTGGTCCTCAATAAATGGATATCAAACTTAGCAGATGTGCTATTTAACATATTGGGGGAGATTCATTAAAACCAATCAGAGTCCACTTTTCAATTTTCAGAGCCCCTTTGGATAATGAACGGTGGAATCTGATTGGTTGTTATGGGCAACTAAGTCAGTTTTCCTTTACATCAGTTTTGATAAATCTCTCCCATTGTGCCACTTTCTTCTCCTCGGGCAGCATAGCAGACATGTCACTGTATTTAAACATTTATGTATCTATGTAATAGACATTTTACACATGACTGTCTGCAATAAAGATTGTGATGATTTTAGATAGTGTGTGGTTAATAAAAAGGTACTTACAAACTAATATATGGATAACGTGATACGTGTTCAAGAATAATAAAAATATTAATCAATATTAGTCATTTTGATAATCTACCCCAATATATATTGGCTTATACAGTGGGGGAAATAATTATTTGACCCCTCACTGATTTTGTAAGTTTGTCCAATGACAAAGAAATGAAAAGTCTCAGAACAGTATCATTTCAATGGTAGGTTTATTGTAACAGTGGCAGATAGCACATCAAAAGGAAAATCGAAAAAATAACTTTAAATAAAAGATAGCAACTGATTTGCATTTCATTGAGTAAAATAAGTATTTGAACCCCTACCAACCATTAAGAGTTCTGGCTCCCACAGAGTGGTTAGACACTTCTACTCAATTAGTCACCCTCATTAAGGACACCTGTCTTAACTAGTCACCTGTATAAAAGACACCTGTCCACAGAATCAATCAATCAAGCAGACTCCAAACTCTCCAACATGGGAAAGACCAAAGAGCTGTCCAAGGATGTCAGAGACAAAATTGTAGACCTGCACAAGGCTGGAATGGGCTACAAAACCATTAGCAAGAAGCTGGGAGAGAAGGTGACAACTGTTGGTGCGATTGTTCGAAAATGGAAGGAGCACAAAATGACCATCAATCGACCTCGCTCTGGGGCTCCACGCAAGATCTCACCTCGTGGGGTGTCAATGGTTCTGAGAAAGGTGAAAAAGCATCCTAGAACTACACGGGAGGAGTTAGTTAATGACCTCAAATTAGCAGGGACCACAGTCACCAAGAAAACCATTGGAAACACATTACACCGCAATGGATTAAAATCCTGCAGGGCTCGCAAGGTCCCCCTGCTCAGGAAGGCACATGTGCAGGCCCGTCTGAAGTTTGCCAATGAACACCTGAATGATTCAGAGAGTGACTGGGAGAAGGTGCTGTGGTCTGATGAGACCAAAATAGAGCTCTTTGGCATTAACTCAACTCGCTGTGTTTGGAGGAAGAAAAATGCTGCCTATGACCCCCAAAACACCGTCCCCACCGTCAAGCATGGGGGTGGAAACATTTTGCTTTGGGGGTGTTTTTCTGCTAAGGGCACAGGACAACTTATTCGCATAAACGGGAAAATGGACGGAGCCATGTATCGTGAAATCCTGAGCGACAACCTCCTTCCCTCTGCCAGGAAACTGAAAATGGGTCGTGGATGGGTGTTCCAGCACGACAATGACCCAAAACATACAGCAAAGGCAACAAAGGAGTGGCTCAAGAAGAAGCACATTAAGGTCATGGAGTGGCCTAGTCAGTCTCCGGACCTTAATCCAATCGAAAACCTATGGAGGGAGCTCAAGCTCAGAGTTGCACAGAGACAGCCTCGAAACCTTAGGGATTTAGAGATGATCTGCAAAGAGGAGTGGACCAACATTCCTCCTAAAATGTGCGCAAACTTGGTCATCAATTACAAGAAACGTTTGACCTCTGTGCTTGCAAACAAGGGTTTTTCCACCAAGTATTAAGTCTTTTTTTGTTAGAGGGTTCAAATACTTATTTCACTCAATGAAATGCAAATCAGTTGCTATCTTTTATTTAAAGTTATTTTTTCGATTTTCCTTTTGATGTGCTATCTGCCACTGTTACAATAAACCTACCATTGAAATGATACTGTTCTGAGACTTTTCATTTCTTTGTCATTGGACAAACTTACAAAATCAGTGAGGGGTCAAATAATTATTTCCCCCACTGTAAGTAGTTTGACTGAGGAAAAAGTAAGGGTAAGGCCTCATTGCACACTACCGTTGTTTTGGTCCGCATCCGAGCCGCAGTTTTTGTGGCTCGGGTGCGAACCCATTCACTTCAATGGGGCCGCAAAAGATGCAGACAGCACTCAGTATGCTGTCTGCATCCTTTGCTCCGTTACGTGGCCCCGCAAAAAAAAATAAAAAAAATATATAACATGTCCTATTCTTGTCCGTTTTGTGGACAAGTATAGGCATTTCTACAATGGGCCGCCTATTCCGTTCCGCAAATTGCGGAAGGCACACGGGCGGCTTCCGTGTTTTGCGGACCGCAAAAAACATAACAGTCGTGTGCATGAGGCCTAAATGCAACTCAAGTTTCTTTGCCGAAATTTGCATAAAATAACAGCAATGTGTGGCCTTACCCCAACCGCTGATGTACTTACATTGTAGACCTGTGGACTTGTGAAACATTTGGCCACCAAACTACACCAGCTTGGCAACGTTGAAGTTAATGGAGGACCGCTGTGCGTCAGCATTGGCTTCAGATATCTGATTTTTTTCTAAATCAAGGATTTTACTCTGAAAGAAGACTTCAGATTAAAAGGAAAACAAACAAGAGGACATTTCCAAGACTTAGGATAAGGCCGCTGTGGATTTTGTTTGGTTTACACAGCAAAAGCTGCAATAACTCAGTGGCAAAATCTCCATGTGTTAGGCCTTATTCACACAGTCAGTGTTCGGTCAGTGATTTCCATCTGTGATTGTGAGCCAAAACCAGGTGCGGCTCTAAACACAGAAGAGGTGCAGATCTTTCCCTTATACCTGATCTCAGTGTAGGCTTTGCTACTGTTTTAGGCTCACAATCACTGATGGAAATCACTGACCAAACCCTGACTATGTGAATAACAAAGATTTCAACGATTTCACCCTGTGCGTTGTAAAGGATGAGATCCACATCACAAGCTGCAGATTTAAAACCTGCACCGCAGATCAATTAATACTTTCATTTTTACGCAGAATTTAGGTGGTACTTGTTTAAATCTCATGCACTTTGCTGCAGTCTATCCAAACACATGGTATGTAATACATGCCGGTTTTCCTGCAGAAAAAATGCAGCATAATAGAGGGTGAGGCAAAAGTCTGGACACACCCTTTAAACTAGTGTAATGTGTAGAAACTTGATTTCCAATGGGTGAAAGTATTGATTGAAAGGGAGCTGCCTTATTTAGTGGTGGAAAATTTCAGCTGCCATTTTGAAATCGGCCATATTGAATTCAGCTCAGGTTTTTCCAGTGGGAAGGGGGTCATTTGATATATCAATCTTGGCTAGAATTTACTCAGTAACACACTGGGTCATTGTTAACCTGTTTATAAGTTAAGCGAGGTCAAAGTTTCCTAAAGTGCTTTACATGTGTTCTAGGTGTCCGCCATATGCACATGGTTAAACACTTTGTGAACACACGGATACTTCTTCACAGCACTGTAGGATTCATTTCAGGTGAGCCTTATTATGTATTACATCAATGATTGTCAGCCAAAACCTGGTGCAGGTCAAAAACAGAAAGGTGCAGAGGCACCACTTCTGGTTTTGGCTCACAATCCCCGATGAAAATCACAGACCAGACACAGAATTGTGACCTAGGCCTAATGCAGTGATAGCATATCACTAGAAACTATCATCACTATGATCAGTGGGGGTCCCAAAGGTCAGAACCTGAGAACAAAGGGGATGCTGTGCTGGTGAGGTGCTGCATCTCCTTCACTGGTGCTCCAGCCACCCGCTCTGCAGGGAACTGCAGCGTGGCATCATTCAAATGAATGGGGCCAACTGCAGTTTCCTCCAGAGGCAGAAGTGCTGCTGTGCAGGGAAAATTTTGGAAGGGAACACAGTGCTAAACTGAACCCACTTCATTCTCAGGACTGGCGATAGTCCAAATAGACCTACACCGATCATAATATGATGGGATATCACAGTGATATACCCTCACTGCATAAGATGGGAATACCCCTTTAATACCTTTGATTAGTTTACAAGCTTTTTACTGCCATTAAACCAACCCAATCTGGACTTACTAGACTGATTTACCACTTTAGACTATTTTCTTGAAGTGTCCTTACTGCTGCACTCATGTTTGGGAAAACTGGTCAGATTAATACATAATACCAATTCCTTTATCCATCTAATGAATGAATTGTGCTCTGTTCCTTTTGTGCTGCTGATACTCTGTTAACACAATCATAAGACTGTATTTTTGCATATTGGAAAGGTGCCTGGAGAAGCTGATACACCAAAGGACCAAGATCATTACACAAAGAGGATACTTGTGATCAAAGCTGTACCAAAGCCTAAATATCCAAGCACTTTCTTGCTTTGTGCGACTTCCATTTGCAATTCCACTGTCCTACAAGAGCAAAAAAACAAAAATGAGGCTTGTGGTATGAGCATTAAATACCAGAATGTCTAAAAGTTATTTCCTATCCCATGTAAGAAAAAACTATGCACATGGCACTATGTTATCCTATTAAAAGCAAACAGTATTTGAGCTAACCCTTTATGCCTCATTCACACGTCAGTGTTTTGGTCAGTGATTTCCATCAGTGATTATAAGCCAAAACCAGGACTGGAGCTTCCACAGAGATCAGGTATAAGGGAAACATTTGCCCCTGTTCTGTGTTTAGAGCCGCGCCTGGTTTTGGCTTGTGATCACTAATGGACCAAAAGGGCTCATGCACACAACCGTATGTATTTTATGGTCCACAAAACACTGAGCCGTAAAAAAAAATAATAATGATGACATCCGTGTGATGTCTGTGTTACATCAGTTTTTTTTTAGTTTTTTCAGATCCATTGTAGGACATGTTCTATTTTTTTGTGGAACAGACTTGCGGACATACAGCTATGGAATACACACCGAGTCATTTCTTTTTTTTGTGGCCCCATTGAAATAAATGGTTCCGCATACGGGCCGCAAAAAAATAAAAAAATTAAATAAAACACGAATGGACCCCGACGAAAAATACATTAGTGTGCATGAGCCCAAACACTGACTGTGTGAATGAGGTATTACTTTGCGAGAATAATGTGCAAAAAAGGAGTTAAATTGCTTGATCTGGTAAATAAATACACAGCTACTAACATTAACCTATAAGAATGCACGGGGCATTCTGTATCAGTATGGACTGTAACTGAATCAACTACACCTTCTATTCATTATATGATTTACTGGGCATGTAGTACTAGTTAAAAGTAAAACCTGGACCTTTTCATTTATAGTGGATTACTCTTCAATGTAAAAAAGCTTGTGATAAGGAAATGATCTTCAGTGCCCCACTGGATACAGGGACTGGTGTTGATTCATTTTCTGTACAGCTCTGTAGAATATGTTAGCACTACATAAGTAGCTAGAAACAAAGGTGAAAAATGTGCCTTATATTTTAGGCTACTTTCACACTCGTTTTTTGTGTGGATCCGTCATGGACGGATCCGTTTAGATAATACTGTCGTCTGGATCCGATCAGAAAGGATCCGTTTGTATTATCTTTAACATAGCCAAGACGGATCAGTCTTGAACACCATTGAAAGTCAGTGGAGGACGGATCCGTTTTCTAATGTGCCAGTGAAAAACGGATCCGTCCCCATTGACTTACATGGTGTGCCAGGACGGATCGGTTTGGCTCAGTTTCATCAGACGGAATGGAAACTGAACTGATGCAAAACGGATGCATTCTGAGCAGATCCTTTTTCATTCAGAATGCATTAGAATGCAAACTGATCCGTTATGGACCGCTTGTTAGAGCCCTGAACGGATCACACAAACGGAAAGCCAAAACGCGAGTGTGAAAGTAGCCTAACTCTGTTCAGAACGCCAGCCTTAACTGGTTACACTCAAGATCATTTCATGGCTTGCAACATTTTGACAGTATTATACAACCACTTTGTTTAAGGCTACGGTCACATGGTTGTATTAGTTTTGCGGTCAGCAAATGGCAGATCCACAAAATGCAGATAGCGTCCGTGTGCATACTGCACTTTTCGTGGGCCGCATGGTCAGCATGCACAGATGTGGACACACACGGATGACATCCGTGTGCTGTTCGCATTTTTTGTGGCCCGGTAGAAATTAATGGGTCCACAAGTGACCTGCAAAAAATGTGGATCGGACGCGGACTGAAAATACGTTTGTGTGACTGATGCCTAAAAGTTAACATTTACTCCGCAAGTCAAAACGGACAGCTTAGTCACTTACTGCTTGTAATACTTGAAAACTGTCATTAGTTGGAGGTGGGTCTTCATCTGGATCAACACCAACCCTGAAAAAAATTAGAAGCATGAAACATTGATTATATAACAAAATCTATTACTAGTGGTGAATCTAATCATTTATGTAACTGCAATCACTCTTATCAACAGCTCAATAAGACACTTTTTTGCACAAATGTCACAGTAAAGAAGCGGCATATTCCATCACATCATATTACAGCATTGCATCTAGTGAATAATACAGACTGTGTACAGGATCCGTATAGGTGAGTTTGTGGTGTACATAAGCTGAGTGTTTGGTAAGTAAAGCCAGCCACATACCGGTGCAGATGCATCCATTATTTCATTAGTACACAAGTGCGGACAGAGAATAAAAGGTATTAGTGAAACAGATTATGAAGCCTTTTTTTCCCCACTTTGCATAAATATACAGACAAAGCAAACTTCTTTAGGAAATGCAAATGTTGATGTAGGAGCTTAAAGGGGTTTTATGGGAGGAGAATATTCTTGACCCATCATCTGGATAGGTCATAAAATATCTGATCGTGGGGGTCCGACATCTGGCACCCCCACCGATTAGCTGTTTGAAGAGTCTGCACCCTTCTCATAGCACATATGACCGATGAACGTGATGTCACTGGCCTAGGAAGAGACTGCAATGCTTACCGAAGCACCACGGCCACTTCAAGCAGCTGATTGGCAGAAGTGCCAGGAGTCTGACCCCACCGATCAGATATTAATTATCTTTCCTGAGGACAGGTCATCAGTATTGTACTCCCGGAAAATCTATTTAAAGGGAATCTATCATGTAATTTTCACTTCTATAACTGACAGTTTTGCCCATCAGAAGATTGTAAACGCATTCCAAACATATCTGTGTGTACTTTGTGTCTTTATTCCATGTCCAGAAAAAGTGCTTTTATTTTTAAGTGGCCAAAGCAAGCCAGCTTTAAGAAGAGGGAGGGCGATTTTAGCTGCTTGTATCTTGGGATTAGTAGCAGCTTGAGATATGGACCTGGTCTTGTTTGAAAATTGGCATGTCAAGCTTTCAGACAATAACAGAATAACAGCATTATATCTATCTGAAGATCTAGCTAAATCGGGATGGCAGAGAAAGCAGTTGAAAGTCAAAGTAAAAACAGGTTTTACGCCTGACTCGATATATCAGCTATATCTTCAGATATAATGGATATAAAATTCAGTGATTCTGATATTGTCAGCTTTCAAACAAGACCAGCACTTAAGTTTGGGCACTTGAAAACAGCAAACCCTGCCCAGCCATGCACTTGGGAGAGGTTTTCCAGCAGAATAAAGTACTTTTTCTGGACATGGAATAAAGACACAAAGTGCACACAAGTATGTATTTGGTATGCATTTACAATCTTCTGTGGGGCAATGCTGTTAGTTATATAGGCGAAAATGACGTGACAGACTATTTAAATCTCTGCTTTTTCTGAGCTCAGTAGCCATGTGGGCAGACTCCTAATGTCTAAATTTGCAGCTTTTTGCACCAAATTAACTACCTGAGGTTAATGAAGGCCTATGGTTACTTATTCAATTACACTGTATAGTGGGGGAATTGTTATATAGCAGAAAAAATTGTCCAAACAAGTGACATCTTCACCACTCCCCATAAAGTGGCGTCCTAGGGACAAATAAACAATGTAAAAAAAGAGAAAAAGAGAAAGAGAAATGCCACTGAACTGTAATTCAGAGAGTCACTAACAAAGCAAAACCAACAATTCACAGCAATGACAAATTTATAGACATATCCTACTAAGGGGGAAGCGCAGGACGAAAGTAAAGAACTGATGTTGGGTGAAGTTCATTTTGTGAGGGTTTAGTCAATGAGCCTTTTCTATGGGATACAAATGTGATCTCAGCCGTAGCAGCAGGTTGTGCTCGTCATTTCCAGATAGGATCCCACAAGAGGAAGGCAATTTGTTGTTTTTGTTTTATCTGCGAATGAATGGAATTTGTCCATTCTTCTCAGATAGCAGCTGTGGAACGACAGTCCATTTAAAATGGTTTTTACATTCATTTGAATTCAATGACTAAGACACCATGAAAACAAGAGAGCCTTGATCTCGCCACAGAGCCTCTATTGTTGGCCTATAGGAGAGAAGTTTATGTGATCTGAAGGGCATGTCATTGGCGCCCAGCCAGTGTTGAAAGAGAAGTTTTCTACTAAGTGCATTTACTTCAAGAACAACAGTCTGCCGTTTACTTTGTACTTGCTTTAAGATAAGAGAACACTGCTGGTGACCTGCTTTTAAGTCGAATTTAGGCCACTTACATGGTAGACACCATCAACAAGCAAAATAGGTCATGCCGAAATACATTAACCCAAAAAAATTAAGTTAAAGAAAATGTATAACCTACATTGTTTTCCTTATTAAAACCAGACATGAGTTTTTTAATTCTGTTTTCTGTACATTAATATTAAGATGTCCATTTAGCCTGAGCGGCTTTTAACAGCATTGAGATATGTTTTACAGCAACCACATGGGCTGTAGAAACCTGGAGACTCGCTTTTATAGGCGACTTTCCTGGGCATGCTCAGTAACCTGAGGAGGAGGGAGTACATGAGAGGTGACTATCACCTATTGTAAATGTTCTGATCCTGGCTCATCTATATATAGTTTACCTTTCATGGTAATCCTGGCTGATAATTATGAGATGCTTGCTGTGGAGTGATCTTTATAAAAGAAAATGAGATTCCAAATGTACTATTTGAATTGTTCTTTACTTTGCTCTGATTGATGTAATGCAATGCTGAATGGAAGAGATTGCAATGCTTCCAAATTGCTTGATTTGTGCTATTTTATTGACATTGTATGGAATTTCACAAAACTTAATAAAAAGATATAAAAAAAGAAAAGAAAAAAAAAGAAGTGTCAACCTATTAAGAAGCTACAGGGTCAGAGTGGAAATTTCAAGATTTTAGGATTTTTGTCCTAAAAATATAGTGACAGCACAAAAAAAGTAAACTACTGTAAAACATGATTTAAATAGTAGGTCCTTCTCTGATGACAGATTCCCTTTACATAATATGGATACTGATTATCTCATAAATCCATTATTGTGAAGGCTACTTCAGGAAAGGTTTGGCCAGGGTTTCAGTCTTGAAGTGACATTATTGTAAAAATCAAAAGGGCTTTTCAGTTCATATTATATTGGGGTAGTGAGTCCCTGGTCAGAGTACCTGCTTATACTGGGGCTCATATATCAATCTATTATAAAGCATTTACATTAGTGTGTATGGTGCTCAAACCATACCACTAGTTCATCTAAATATATCAGAATACCATCAAAAAGTTAATTTATGTCAGTAATTCAATTAAAAGAGTGAAACTTATATTACATAGATTCATTACACACAGAATGATCTATTTCAAGCGCTTACTTCTTTTAACCTCTTCATGTTGTCCTGGTACTTAAGGACACATGACGTACCGGTACGTCATGTGTATTTCCGAACACCGCCGCCCCGGCGGGCGGTGACCGGAAACTGGTGCCTGCTCAAATCATTGGGGGCACCTTGTCTAAATGCGCGGGGGGGGTGCGCGTGACCCCCCCCCCCCCCCCCCCGTGTCGGCGATCGACGCAAACCGCAGGTCAATTCAGACCTGCGGTTTGCAGCGGCGATGCCATCGGGTCCCCATGCGGCTGTGGGGGGGATCCGGGGGGATGCCTTCCGGTGACGAGCCTGTGAGATCCAGACCCCTGGATCTCACAGGCCGGAAGCTGTATGAGTAATACTTACTGTATTAGGCCTCATGCCCACGACAGTTATTATCGATCCGCAAAATGGGGTTCCGTTGTTCCGTGATCTGTTTCAGTGTGTCTTCCTTTATTTTTGGAAGACCACCAGACATAAAGGAAAGTAAAAAAAAAAAAGTCTAAGACAGGTTTGCCCGGACGCGGACGACAATCTTGTGTGCCTCCACGTTTTTTTAGCGGTCCCATTGACTTTAATGGGTCCACAAAC
The DNA here is from genome assembly GCF_905171765.1 of Bufo bufo. Taxonomy (NCBI): domain Eukaryota; kingdom Metazoa; phylum Chordata; class Amphibia; order Anura; family Bufonidae; genus Bufo; species Bufo bufo. The sequence continues at coordinate 456,305,767 of NC_053391.1, forward strand.
AGTTTTCCGCGAAAATAATAGGACAGGTTATATTTTTTTGACGGACAGGAACCACGGATCACGGACGCAGATGGCAAACGGTGCATTAGCCAAGTTTTCAACGTACCCATTGAAAATCAATGGGTCCGCAGAAAATCACGAAAAAACGGCACAACGGACACGGAATAAAACAAAGGTCGTGTCCATGAGGCCTTACTCATACAGCCAATGCATTCCAATACAGAAGTATTGGAATGCATTGTAAAGGATTAGACCCCCAAAAGTTCAAATAAAGTTTTCCCCCCCAAAAAATTTAAAGTTTCAAGTAAAAATAAACAAAAACGTCATTTTCCCCAAATAAAGTAAAAAATAATTGGTAAAAAATAGGGGCGGGGGGGGGGGGGAGTATACATATTAGGTATCACCGTGTCCGTATCGACCGGCTCTATAAACATATCACATGACCTAACCCCTCAGATGAACACCATAAAAAAAACAAAAAAAATGCTAAATAAACCATTTTTTTGTCACCTTACAACACAAAAAGTACAACAGCAAGCGACCAAAAAGGCGTTTGCCCACCAAAATAGTACCAATCTAACAGTCACCTCATCCCGCAAAAAAATGAGCCCCTACCTGAGACAATCGCCCAAAAAAAAAAAAGAAACTATGTCTCAGAATATGAAAACACACTTTTTGTTTCAAAAAAGAAATCATTGTGTAAAACTTACATGAATAAAAAAAAAAAAGTATACATATTAGGTATCACCGCATCCGTGACAACCTGGTCTATAAAAATATCACATGATCTAACCTGTCAGATGAATGTTGTAAATAACAAAAAATAAAAACGGTGCCAAAACAGCTATTTCTTGTTACCTTGCCTCACAAAAAGTGTAATATAGAGCAACCAAAAATCATATGTACCCTAAACTAGTACCAACAATACTGCCACCCTATCCCGTAGTTTCTAAAATGGGATGACTTTTTTGGAGTTTCTACTCTAGGGCTGCATCAGGGGGGCTTCAAATGGGATATGGTGTCAAAAAAAAAAAAAAAAGCCCAGCAAAATCTGCCTTCCAAAAACCGTTCTTTTCCTTCTGCGCCCTGTCGTGTGCCCGTACAGCAGTTTACGACCACATATGGGGTGTTTCTGTAAACTACAGAATCAGGGCCATAAATATTGAGTTTGGTTTGGCTGTTAACCCTTGCTTTGTAACTGGGAAAAATGGATTAAAATGGAAAATTTGCCAAAAAATTGAAATTCTGAAATTTCATCTTCATTTGCCAATAACTCTTGTTGAACACCTAAAGGGTTAACGACGTTTGTAAAATCTGTTTTGAATACCTTGAGGGGTGTAGCTTCTTAGATGGGGTCACTTTTATGGAGTTTCTACTCTAGGGGTGCATCAGGGGGGCTTCAAAAGGGACATGGTGTCAAAAAAAAAAAACAAAAAAAAAAAAAAAAACAGTCCAGCAAAACCTGCCTTCCAAAAACCGTATGGCATTCCTTTCCTTCTGCGCCCTGCCGTGTGCCCGTACAGCAGTTAACGACCACATATGGGGTGTTTCTGTAAACTACAGAATCAGGGCCATAAATATTGAGTTTGGTTTGGCTGTTAACCCTTGCTTTGTAACTGGAAAAAAAATTATTAAAATGGAAAATCTGCCCAAAAAGTGAAATTTTGAAATTGTATCTCTATTTTCCATTAATTCTTGTGGAACACCTAAAGGGTTAACAAAGGTTGTAAAATCAGTTTTGAATACCTTGAGGGGTGTAGTTTATAGAATGCGGTCATTTTTGGGTGGTTTCTATTATGTAAGCCTCGCAAAGTGACTTCAGACCTGAACTGGTCCCTAAAAATTGGGTTTTTGAAAATTTCTGAAAAATTTCAAGATTTGCTTCTAAATTTCTAAGCCTTGTAACATCCCCAAAAAATTTAATATCATTCCCAAAATGATCCAAACATGAAGTAGACATATGGGGAATGTAAAGTAATAACTATTTTTGGAGGTATTACTATGTATTATAGAAGTAGAGAAATTGAAACTTGGTAATTTGAATTTCTTTAAAAAATTTTGGTAAATTTGGTACAATATGTGACAAAAAAAAAAAAAAAAACCATCTCAGAATGGCCTGGATAAGTCAAAGCGTTTTAAAGTTATCAGCACTTAAAGTGACACTGGTCATATTTGCAAAAAATCGCCTGGTCCTTAAGGTGAAAATGAGCCCGGTGCCTAAGGTGTAAAGGCCAGTTTCACAACGGCGTCAAGCTTTTCAAGCAGGGGAACAGCCTGCCAGATCTGTACTATGCAGCGTTTTTTTGGCCGGCAGCCTTTCGTCATGTTCGCCATGCTGCGGTCAGATCTCCAGGCGATCCCCATTATAGTGAATAGGGGCCGGACGGACCTTCAGCAGCACGTATGCAAACGGTAATATGGATCCGGCAGGCTTAATGCCAGTGTGAAACTGGCCTAATGTTGATGATTATGGCTTACAACTAATGAAAATTCGAATATTGTGAAAAAGTTTAATATTGTAGACTCATGGTGTCACACTCTAATTAGCTAATCAACACAAAATATCTGCAAAGGTTTCCTTAGGCTACTTTCACACTAGCGTTTTCCTTTTCCGGCGCTGAGTTCCGTCCTAGAGGCTCAAATCCGGAAAAGAACTGATCAGTTTTATCCCCATGCATTCTGAATGGAGAGTAATCCGTTCAGGATGCATCAGGATGTCTTCAGTTCAGTCTTTTTGACTGATCAGGTATTTCAGAAAACCGTAGCATGTTGTATTTTTACCTCCGGCCAAAAATCTGGAACACTTTGACTGAATGCCTGATCCGGCCTTTTTCCCATCGACTTGCATTAACGCCGTCAAACCGGATCCGGCTTTTGCATGTTAAACCCGAAAAATGTGAAAAAAAAGTTAAAGTCCATAAATGGCGGATCCGTTTTTTCCAATGCATTTTTTCATTGTGATCAAAATCCTGATCAGGATTCAAATGTAATCCGTTTTCACACGTTTTTCCGGATCCGGCGGGCAGTTCCGGTGACTGAATTGAACGCCGGATTCAAACAATGCTAGTGTGAAAAGTAGCCTAAGCCTTTAAATGGTTCCTCAGTCTGTTTCAGTACACAATCATGGGGAAGACTGGTGACTTGACAGTTGTCCAGAAGACCGTCATTGACACCCTCCACTAAGAGAGTAAGCCACACAAGGTTATTGCTAAGAAAAAAAATGTGTGGTAGAAAAAAGGTGCACAAGCAACAGGGATAACCACAGCCTTGAAAGGATGGTCAAGAAAAGGCCATTCAAGAATTTGGAGGAGAGTCACAAGGAGTGGACTGCAGCTGGAATCAATGCCAACACATACACACACACACTGACTTATCCAGGACATGGGGTACAACTGTCGCATTCCTTGTGTCAAGCTACTTATAACCCAGAGACAACGTCAGAAGCGTCTTACTTGGGATAAGGAGAAAAAGTAATATTTTCAGATTAAAGAAACACAGAGCAGGCACACGCTCGAAACAACGCGATGCTGCGCTGGGACCCAGAAAGCATCAAGACAGGAAGTTACCGCACACAAACCGAGAGGTAAACAATCAGTGGGGGACTGTAGGAGCCCTGCTGAAGTGTAAAAATAGCTAAAAACCATCTGGGGGGACCTTCAAACAGCTATTAATAGTGATTTAACTGTTTTTTTTTTTTTTTTTTAAATCTTGATTCCGGACAACTTATTTAAGTGCTTCATGCTTCCCCCTGCTGACAAGCTTTATGGAGAAGCAGATTTTATTTTCCAGCATGACTTGGCACCTGACCACACTGACAAAAGTACCAATACCTTGTTTAATAACCACGGTATCACTATGCTTGATTTGGAGTATTGTCAAGAGGAAGATGACACCTGACTCAACAATGCAGACAAGCTGAAGGCCGCTATCAGAGCGATCTGGGCTTCCATAGGCTGATCGCCTCCATGCCATGCTGCATTGATGTAGTAATTCATGCAAAAGGAGCCCTGACCAAATATTGAGGGCACAACTGTACATACTTTTCAGTAGGCCAACATTTCTGTATTAAAAATACATATTTTTTTTAATTGGTCTTATACACTCACCTAAAGAATTATTAGGAACACCATACTAATACGGTGTTGGACCCCCTTTTGCCTTCAGAACTGCCTTAATTCTACGTGGCATTGATTCAACAAGGTGCTGATAGCATTCTTTAGAAATGTTAGCCCATATTGATAGGATAGCATCTTGCAGTTGATGGAGATTTGAGGGATTCACATCCAGGGCACGAAGCTCCCGTTCCACCACATCCCAAAGATGCTCTATTGGGTTGAGATCTGGTGACTGTGGGGGCCATTTTAGTACAGTGAACTCATTGTCATGTTCAAGAAACCAATTTGAAATTATTCGAGCTTTGTGACATGGTGCATTATCCTGCTGGAAGTAGCCATCAGAGGATGGGTACATGGTGGTCATGAAGGGATGGACATGGTCAGAAACAATGCTTAGGTAGCCCGTGGCATTTAAACGATGCCCAATTGGCACTAAGGGGCCTAAAGTGTGCCCAGAAAACATCCCCCACACCATTACACCACCACCACCAGCCTGCAAAGTGGTAACAAGGCATGATGGATACATGTTCTCATTCTGTTTACACCAAATTCGGACTCTACCATTTGAATGTCTCAACAGAAATCGAGACTCAGGCCAGGCAACATTTTTCCAGTCTTCAACAGTCAAATTTTGGTGAGCTTGTGCAAATTGTAGCCTCTTTTTCCTATTTGTAGTGGAGATGAGTGGTACCCGGTGGGGTCTTCTGCTGTTGTAGCCCATCCGCCTCAAGGTTGTGCGTGTTGTGGCTTCACAAATGCTTTGCTGCATACCTCGGTTGTAACGAGTGGTTATTTCAGTCAACATTGCTCTTCTATCAGCTTGAATCAGTCGGCCCATTCTCCTCTGACCTCTAGCATCCACAAGGCATTTTTGCCCACAGGACTGCCGCATACTGGATGTTTTTCCCTTTTCACACCATTCTTTGTAAACCCTAGAAATGGTTCTGCGTGAAAATCCCAGTAACTGAGCAGATTGTGAAATACTCAGACCGGCCCGTCTGGCACCAACAACCATGCCACGCTCAAAATTGCTTAAATCACATTTCTTTCCCATTCTGACATTCAGTTTGGAGTTCAGGAGATTGTCTTGACCAGGACCACACCCCTAAATGCATTGAAGCAACTGCCATGTGATTGGTTGACTAGATAATCGCATTAATGAGAAATAGAACAGGTGTTCCTAATAATTCTTTAGGTGAGAGTATACTATTCAAATTTTCTGGGAAACTGACTTTTGGGTTTTCCCAAGCTGTAAGCCATAAACATTAAATGATATAAATGCTTGAAATAGATCACTCTGTGTGTAATGAATCTACAGTTGCAAGAAAAAGTATGTGAACCCTTTGGAATTGTATGGATTTCTGCACAAATTGGTCATAAAATGTGATCTGATCTTCATCTAAGTCACAACAATAGACAATCACAGTCTGCTTTAATAACACACAAATAATTAAATGTTACCATGTTTTTATTGAACACACCATGTAAACATTCACAGTGCAGATGGAAAAAGTATGTGAACCCCTAGACAAATGACATCTCCAAGAGCTAATTGGAGTGAGGTGTCAGCCAACTGGAGTCCAATCAATGAGATGAGATTGGAGGTGTTGGTAACAGCTGCCCTGCCCTAAAAAAAACACACACACACACACACACACACACACACACACCAGTTCTGGGTTTGCTTTTCACAAGAAGCATTACCTGATGTCGATGATGCCTCGCACAAAAGAGCTCTCAGAAGACCTATGATTAAGAATTGTTGACTTGCATAAAGCTGGAAAGGGTTATAAAAGTATCTCCAAAAGCCTTGCTGTTCATCAGTCCACAGTAAGACAAATTGTCTATAAATGGAGAAAGTTCAGCACTGCTGCTACTCTCCCTAGGAGTGGCCGTCCTGTAAAGATGACTGCAAGAGCACAGCGCAGACTGCTCAATGAGGTGAAGAAGAATCCTAGAGTGTCAGCTAAAGACTTACAAAAGTCTCTGGCATATGCTAACATCCCTGTTGGCGAATCTACGATACGTAAAACACTAAACAAGAATGGATTTCATGGGAGGATACCACAGAGGAAGCCACTGCTGTCCAAAAAAAACATTGCTGCACGTTTACAGTTTGCACAAGAGCACCTGGATGTTCCACAGCAGTACTGGCAAAATATTCTGTGGACAGATGAAACCAAAGTTGAGTTGTTTGAAAGAAACACACAACACTGTGTGGAGAAAAAGAGGCACAGCACACCAACATCAAAACCTCATCCCAACTGTGAAGTATGGTGGTGGGGGCATCATGGTTTGGGGCTGCTTTGCCGAGTCAGGGCCTGGACAGATATCCATCATCGAAGAAAAAATGAGTTCCAAAGTTTATCAAGACATTTTGCAGGAGAACTTAAAGCCATCTGTCCACCAGCTGAAGCTCAACAGAAGATGGGTGTTGCAACAGGACAACGACCCAAAGCATAGAAGTAAATCAACAACAGAATGGCTTAAACAGAAGAAAATACGCCTTCTGGAGTGGCCCAGTCAGAGTCCTGACCTCAACCCGATTGAGATGCTGTGGCATGACCTCAGGAAAGCGATTCACACCAGACATCCCAAGAATATTGCTGAACTGAAACAGTTCTGTAAAGAGGAATGGTCAAGAATTACTCCTGACCGATGTGCATGTCTGATCTGCAACTACAGGAAACGTTTGGTTGAAGTTATTGCTGCCAAAGAAGGTTCAACTAGTTATGAAATGCAAGGGTTCACATACTTTTTCCACCTGCACTGTGAATGTTTACATGGTGTGTTCAATAAAAACATGGTAACATTTAATTCTTTGTGTGTTATTAGTTTAAGCAGACTGTGATTTTCTATTGTTGTGACTTAGATGAAGATCATATCACATTTTAGGACCAATTTGTGCAGAAATCCATATCATTCCAAAGGGTTCACATACTTTTTCTTGCAACTGTATGTAGTATATTTTTGAACCGAATTACTGAAATAAATTAACTTTTTGATGATATGCTAATTTATTGAGATGGACTAGTATATTGCACAATGTTTAATAATGTATTGCACCTACCCTCTTCATCCACCAAAAAAAAAAAAAAAAAAAAAAAAAAAAAAAAGTACCACATTTTTTGGACTATAAGGCCTCATGCACACGACCGTTGTTTGGGTCCGCATCCGAGCCGCAGTTTTCACTTCAATGAGGCCGCAAAAGATGCTGACAGCGCTTCCGTTTTTTGCAGACCCGCGGTTTGTGGACCGCAAAAGACTCCGTGTGCATGAGGCCTAAGACGCACTTTTCCCCCAAAAAAGTGGTGGTGCGACTTCTAGTCTGAATGCTAATGACCGCTTCCATAATGGAAGGCACAGGGAGGCGAGTGCAGTGCTGCACTGACTGTACTCAGCCTCACCGGTTGTCTTCCGGATCCCGCTGCGCACAGTGTCGTGTAGGCACGCACTATGACCTGACACTGTGCAACGTCAGAGTACAGCACAGGCCATAAAAAGCAATGTGGGGAGCGGTGAGTCCTGGATATGCACGCCATCTGAAGCAAGCGAGGCAAGTTTGTTTATTTTTTAAACCTCTAATATGAGGCGTGATGGGGGTTCAATCTGAGGCGGATGGGGGCTGGGGGCTGATTTGAGGCTAATGAGGGCTGGGTCTGATCAGAGACTAATGGAGGCTGGGGGTCTAATCTAAAGGATGATGGAGGCTGGGGGGGCTGATCTGAAACTGATAGAGGTTGGGGGTGTCTGATCAAGAATGGGGGACTGATGAGGGTTTGATATGAGGTCTGATGAAGAATGGGGGTCTGATGGAAAACATTTTTTTCTCATTTTCCTTCTCCAAATCCTAGGTGAGTCTAATAGTCCGAAAAATACGGCATATATATGATGCTCTGCATTTCCATTTCTGTTGCTGACAAAGGAAGTAAAATAATTTAAACGACGCAGTCATACAAACAGCATTGAGATGTGAACCCCAGTGCCAATACAAAGATAATGAATGTTAATCAATAATAAATTTACAGATGACAAAGACAGTGACATAAATTATATACATTTTGTGCTGAATAGAATTACACAGACAAGTGAAAAGTAGCCCAAGAAGCTTAGTGTTAATTACATATGGCAGAAACCAATCACCTGAAATACTGCCAACGACTAATGTTCGCATCCTCCAACGATGGGTTATTGTCACCAACTCTGGTACAGCACAAGAATGAAATGAAAATGAAGGTTGTGGAATGGGTGACCTGGAACATTAACATACTTCACTACATGGACTGATAGATTAGAAGAGAAAACCTAACAAATCTGTTCAAATGGTAACCACATTACAGGTATATCACTTACCTTCCCTACTTGAGTAGAAGAGTTTTACACGTTGAACATAGGCCAGCCAACAATATAACCAGTATTATAATTGGCATTTCTAGACCTAATAGAAGTGAGTACCTTCAGGTGCTAAATTATCAAACATATGGGATTACTAGAAGGGAATTTTAGAGCGGGGCTATAGTTCAATGGAAACTGGAAGTTCTCTTTCCTTTTTTTGTGGTCAGTAAGAACATTTCTGTCAAACCTACATAGGCAAAACCCTTGTTACAGTGGAAGGCTTGGTAAATGTGCTCCCAGTCTTGGTAAACCTGAACATCATACTCCTGACTGATACAGTATATTTTACATATACATATAGACTACCAGCCCAGGAGAGGCAAGTCTGATAGTGTTGGTCCCGTATGTTAGAAGCCACCTTGTCGCTGGTAGATGGGCCTGACACAATTTTGATAAAAAATGTGTTCAAGGAGCTAATTATATATCAATAATATTACGTAAGAAAGGCAGCAAAGTGGATTCCTTTATTCACCCAACACTCACTTTTCCCTTTGTCTATAGTTGATTTGTGCATCTGTAGAATACACAGCATGGAACTCACTACCCCATCAGGCTGAGTAACCTGAAAACCCACCTCTTCAGGAAAGCCTACCACCTGCAATGGGCCTGCTGCCACTACATAGCCACATGAGCAGCCTATACCCTCACTTACTGTGTTATCTCCTTCCCTTATAGATTGTAATCTCTTGCAGGCAGGGTCCTCTACCCCTATGTACCAGTCTGTTAATAGTTTCTTGTTTATTGTATTTTTAGATTTGAGTACAGTGCCATGGAATTAATGGTGCTTTCAAATAAATTAGATTACTATCTACATATATAAAAAAAGATGTATGTATGTATGTATGTATGTATGTATGTGTGTGTGTGTATGTATGTATGCATGTGCGTTCGTGCGTTCATTCCGCGAAAACTCAAAAACGTAACCATCTGTTTCAACGAAACTTGGTATGCACATCCCTTGCTACCTGGAAAGAAATCTTGCGTGGGTCTCAGCTCTCTAGGACGTACTGTTCCTGAGATATTCCCAAAAAATGACCTGTATTATCCAATACAAGCCTGCCAGCCTTTCACTTAAATCCTAACTGCCATACACACGGTCACATGTCCCTTATCAGCCAATAGAAGCTCTCAGGTCCTACTCCAGGTTGCCATAACAACTGATCACAGGTTTTAGCAGTTCGCAGGTCCTGAAATATTCAGTCATATGAAGGCACAACTATACTGCTACATGCATGGGGGGCAGGGGACACGGGCCACTGTTAAAAGGGCGGTCACTTTGAAAGTCACTGTTAAAGGGGCGGCCATTGTGAAAGTCAGTGTTATTTAATATAAAATTGCAATAAATAAATACCCGAGCAACCCTGGGTTATCAGCTAGTTATTATAAATAAATTATTATTATTAATAATAATAATAAAAAACATTGGGTACATTTATTAAATCAAAGGAAATGTGGAGCAGTTGCCCATAGCAACTAATCAGGTTGCAGCTTTTATTTTAAAGTAGGCATTTGGGAAAACTGGAAGATAATTAGTTCCTATGGCCAACTACGCCACATTTGAGAGGTCTCCCACACAGAGTTTAGATGGTACAGATTTCCGTGGAGTTTATAAAGCTGCATGTGCCATTAAAGTGGTTGTATGGTTTCATGAAGACACCAGAAACCTCAGGGGATCAACCTGTAATAAAGAATAGACGATTATCTATTCTTTATTACAGATCCTGCCCCACTGCTCCGGTTCTCCTAGCAGGGCTCTGTTTTCCTGATTGCAGCGATGAGATCACATTGACAACACGTGATTGCTGCAGCCAATCACTGGCCTCAGCAGAGCACTGAAGAGACCACTGACTGGCTGCAGCGGCTATGTGTTGTTGACGTGAGGTCACTGATGCAGTCAGGAAAACAGAGCCCTGCCAGGTAAATATTAATCTATTCTTTCTTCTTGCATCCAGACAACCCCTTTCATGAAAGAGGTTTGGCATATTTAAAGGCTCTTGTACTGTTGTCAATTTGCTTTCTAAATGCAAATTTAGGCAACTGTCTAAATAGTCTATCACAATTTGCTACCATTTTGGTTCTGCAGAGAGTGTATAAGTCCTTTACATAACTGCTGCTGCTCCTGAATGTAACACATCTGTCAACTCTGTAGATAGGGAGGAAAGCAATGACAAACACTTGTAATGCCCTTTTTCACAGGGACTCAAAACTCCGGGATAGTTGCATTACTGGGGAGTCTCCCTGGGAAGTCAGTGGCTGTGATATAGGGGCTCAACCCCCAACACACACAGCACACATTAGGGTCAATTTCGTAGGGAGCCAATTTACCCATTTGTATATTTTTGGAGAGTTTGCAGGGGGAGAAGACAGCAGCACCCTGGACACACAGATCCATCATATATTATTGGTTAGGGACGCATCCACATAAAAAAAAAAGTTTGAAACTAGGAGCAGGTTACAAACTGAATATGAGTAATGAAGATTGCAGCCTCACATTTAGTGCAACTTTTATTTGGTTTCTTTTGTGTATCTTTTTATTGATCTCAAAGGTGTCTTTAGTCTTTAATGTATGCAAATGCAGATTTCTATGTAATGGACTAGACTTTTTCTTGGCTAGAAACCACATACTCATACGTGTTTTTTTCTGTGGTGTAAAAATATCCTCGTCTAACATGAAAGACACAAATCAGGACTGTATTTTGCTACCCATGTATTTGAATGCTCAGACCAGAGCATTTCTATGCAAGCTCTCTTTGCGCACAGTAATGACTTTCAGCAGAAAGTATGGGGGTGGGCTGCTTTGGAAAGATGCCCTTATTTCCTGTGTCTTGGGTTCCGTGATGGGCGAGAATCACCTAGACTGGATACATCTCTTTGCACCTTTTAGCTGTGAGAAGGTGGTGCATGGGTTTGAAACCTCAGGAAGTAACAAGTACATTTGATCCGCACTATTCTCAGTCACAAGCTGTGCTTGTGTAAATGGATAACCAGCAGTGCAGCCTCTTCACTGTTGGACCCCCACTGACCAGCTATTCATGGCCTATTCTAAGCAAAGGTGGTTAGTTTTTAAAGAGGACCTGTCACCTCTCCGGACATGTCTGTTTTAGCAATTACTTGATTTCCTCTGCAGAGCATTTGTTCATCTAACTCTATGTTTTGACATTCCTCTATTATTCATACTTGAAGATTATTAATGAATTGCCAGCAGTCTGCATCTATGTGTTGGGCCAAGTTCACACTTCAGTTATTTGATCAGTTATTGTGAGCGAAAAGCAGGTTCGGGTCAAAAATACAGAACAGGTGCAGATCTTTCCATTATACCTCATCTCTGAGTAGGCTTCACTACACACAATAGCTGATGGAGAGAACTGACCAAATAACTGAAGTGTGAACTTGGGCTTACCAGTTGAGGTGTGTTCCTGCATAGTCTGACACTATCAAATTACTGATGTCAGTGGCAGCCCGTGCAGTGACACCCCCCCAACTGGTAACATCCAGCTGGACCTTTATTGCAGACTGCTGGCAATTCATTAATAAACGTCTAGTAGGAATAACATACAGCAATAAGTATAGATGCTCCAGAATTTTTATTACACGGGGATGCAAGTAGTTACTAAAACAAAAATGTCAGTAGAGGTGAATGGCCCTTTTTTTTGTCACCGAAAACCCCCTTAAGGGGTGTGGGTTTGAAAACAGAAATTCTACCTTGCTCTGCACTTCCACACTAAATTCGCACTACAAACCACATGCCTCAGGCTACTTTCACACTTGCGTTCAGAGCGGATCCGCCTGGGGTCTGCCCAGACGGATCCGCTCATATAATGCAGACTTGGGATTCGTTCAGAACGGATCCGTCTGCATTATATTGTAGAAAAAATTCTAAGTCTGAAAGTAGCCTGAGCGGATCCGTCCAGACTTTACATTGAAAGTCAATGGGGGACGGATCCGTTTGAAAATTGAGCCATATAGTGTCAAAATTCAAACGGATCCGTCCCCATTGACTTGCATTGTAAGTCTGGACGGATCCGTTTGCCTCCGCACGGCCAGGCGGACACCCAAACGCTGCAAGCAGCGTTCAGGGGTCCGCCTGCTGAGCGGAGCGGAGGCGGAACGCTGCCAGACTGATGCATTCTGTCTGTTCGGGGCCGCTTGTGAGACCCTTCAAACGGAGCTCACAAGCGGAACCCCAACGCTAGTGTGAAAGTAGCCTTAGTTGTGCTTTTTTGGTTTCAGATTTTCTGTAGATCTCACGCTTACCTTTGCAAAGGATGGAATCTGCACACGGACTCTTATCACTGACACTCCCATGGACATAAAAATCACAAGAAATAAGAAAGCGATACAGAGCAATAAAGGTAATGGAAATACATTACAAAATTAGAGCTACCTTCAAAGCTTTACATAACCAGAAAGCCTTGTACTATGCGAGACACTTGTGTAACCAGCTGCCGTTATTATAACTGAAGTCAGACTTGCTACCTTTTACTGTAAATATTAACTCTCTCTGCATTACCAAGAAAAGCATGCAAAACCTCAATGCACAGTAGAATCCGTTCTGGAATCCTTCATGAGAAACAAGAAGTGCTACATGCAGCCTGTCGTGTATTTTGTAAGAACGTACAGCAACATCCTCCAAAACTGCCTAAGAAAGACATGAAAGCTGTGACAACTGCATTAAAAACTTGCAAAAAAAAAACCTGAAAGTGTGAACATACCCAAGAAGAAGTGAGGATTAGTACTTTTTGCTTTATATTAGGTCCTATGAATAGTTTAGAAGTTAATGGGTGCAATGACTCTCGGGAACTTTCCATTACCCTTCCTGTTTCAGGTCAGCAGGGTTGTTGTCACATGACCCCTTTTGACTATGCTGAATGACTGAGGGCTTACAAATTTAAAGGAATATTCTTTTAAAAATAAAAATAAAAAAAATAAAACACAATAGGCTTGTCCAGGCCAGGCCTCATGCACACAACCATATGTGGGCACACAAATCCTGTATTAGTGAAAAACAATAGAACAAGCTGTCATTTCATTCAGATTAGACTCATGCACACGCAAAACACATGGCTGTGTGCATGAGGCCTAATCCGAATGAAATGACAGCTTGTTTCATTGTTTTCCACTAATACAGGTTTTTTGCTTTTACACCTTTTTGATCTACTTTTTGGTTTTTCCAGTATGCAGCCTTTAAAATAATTATTTATGATGGTAGATGTCATTTCTGTTCTGGGCTGTGGTCACATGACCATGCCGCTCTCTCATTTCCTGTGATGCTGTGTCCATACAGTGGCAGTGATAGGGGAGTGTCTATGTAACTACCTGGTGGGAGGAGCTATAAAGTAGCTGGACATTGCTAGTGGTGGTCTTGAAATTGTGGTAGCGAAAGAAGAAGTGCATCATGGGTTTGGTTGGGCATACAGAATGTGTGTATTTAAACCATTGTGTGTGTCTTGGCAGTCCCATACTCCTAGTATGCAGGTGTCAGAGCATACTGGGGGTTGTAGTTTCACAACAGTTCTCCATTAGCAGTGTTCCACAACTCCAGTCCTCAGGACCACCTTTCGGTCATGATTTGAGAATATCCCACAGAATGAATACCTGTGCCAAGTCCTGATGCATGGACACATGGAAATAGATCACCTGCCCAATACTAAGGAAATCCTGAAAACATGACCGGCTGCCTTAGGGGACTGCAAGTACCATCATGTGTGTTGCTGTAAGGCTAGGGCTTCACGGTGACCTGTGTCGCGCAACAAAAAGGGTACAACTACATTTTTTGTAATGATAGTCAATGGTGTTGCAGTGCGACAGTCGCACAAAAATCCAACTTTTGCGACGGATCCGTTTGTATCATCTTTAACATAGCCATGACGGATCCGTCTTGAACACCATTGATAGTCAATGGAGGACGGATCCGTTTTCTATTGTGCCATATTGTGTCAGTGAAAACTGAGCAGTCCCCATTGACTTGCATTGTGTGTAAGGACAGATCCGTTTGGCTTAGTTTTGTCAGACAGACACCAAAACGCTGCAAGCGGCGTTTTGATGTCCGCCTCCAAAGCGGAATGGAGGTGGAACGGTGCCGAACTGATGCATTCTGAGCGGATCCTTATCCATTCAGAATGCATTAGGGCAAAACCGATCAATTTTGGACCGCTTGTGAGAGCCCTGAACGGATCTCACAAACGGAAACCAAAACGCCAGTGTGAAAGTAGCCTAACCCTGTCAGTCAACAAGGAGCGGTCTGGGAGAGGAAGCGGTAGGAGCAAGAGTACAAAAAGTGACTCGGGCCACCCTTAATTGCTCATTTGCATGTGGATTAAAAGTACTTTTTCTCCAGAACGAAGCAACAGATCCCAAAGTGAAAGTTATTTAGATCCAGCTGAGATACTCCTACAAGTCACTGTGCCTTGTTTACCAGTGAATTTCCTGGTGACAGAATCTCTAAGCACAGTTATCATAGGACTCCGGCTTCTATGTCACACATTCACCCCATGGTAGGTTGAATTCCATTCATTTTTATATTTTATAACCTTAGAGGCTCAAGGCTGCAGTTAAGCTTGTGAAAGAAGAGAAAAAAAAAATTATAAAAAAAAAATAAACGAGGCTACCACACGTTAAAGAGGAAATTTTTTATAACATATGCTATAAATGTCAGATAGGAGCTTTGAACCTGGAGCCATCTCAAAAACAGGGGACCCATTGTAAATCGAGAGCATACCACACATGCACCTCCTTCTCCATTCACGGTTAGGAATGTCTGAAAACGGCCAAGGCGGTAATACCTCTTAAATACTTTTACAACCTAATATATATGGCAATCCTTTTTAACTAGATAATAACTATCATAATTCAAAAACACCACAATAGCATGTAATCTAAAGATAAAATAATGACCATATTAACTGCAGCGGCTATAAAGAAAGAGAAGTCATCTAATATTTACATTGTCAGGACAGACTTTGACCATCTTAGAATGTCTTTTTAAAACCACTGACCGGATATTGAGCCAAGACAACATGGGCGTAGTTCCACCACCTATTATCCACACAGTAAAGAAGACAATCAGGAGAGTAGTGGAGAACATCATGTGATGGGCATATGAAGCAGTGTCACGTATGGAAAGTGCAAATGCCATAGCTCCTCGGAGGCCTGTTAGACATAAAACAACAGTGTATGGAAATTTAGTAATATCAGCAAAAGGGGTTGGCCACTTTTTTTTTTTTTAATAAATAGTTGCAAGAATAGGTGCACTACCGTGGAGGATGCAAACAGTAACATCTGACTAAACCCTCACACTGATGTTAAAAATAAGACTTTAGCCAGTATATCCTTATATTGAGGACATACCTGAGCCCACGCAACACAGCAAGGTTTCTCAAGTGGCACAGGACCTAACGCTAAACCTACCTATCTGTATGGTACTACCCATACAGTACAGGTAGGTTTAGTGTTAGGTCCCGTGCCACTTGATATACCTTGACGTGGTGGGTGGGCTCAGGTATGTCCTCAATATAAGGATATACTGGCTAAAGTCTTATTTTTAACATCAGTGTGAGGGTTTAGTCAGATGTTACATCCACCATAGTAGTGCATCTATTCTTGTAACTATTTATTCTATATATCATTCCACATCCACACTTTTACCATCTGGTGTAGGTTGTCTCTGTGGCACTTGTGGTCTGCTGCGGGCATCCTCCACTGTAGGCATTTTTTGCTGAGGAATGCCCTTAGCAACAGACCCCAAGCGCAGTATCTGCTCCCCCGAGCATAAGTGCACAACTGTATTTGGGGTTGAGCATTTCCTGCCTTTTGAGAACACGTATTTGTGTCATTTAAATCGTATTTTTTTTTCTTTTTGGCAAAGTCCCTTCCTGTCCAGACCTGCAAAAGGGAAGCACACTTACCCACTTACTGTTGCTTGGTTCACGGCCTCAGCTGTCGGCTCAGGTCACCCAATGTAAACATCCACTTTGACTGGCTGCAGCGGTGACTTGATCCCCTTGTGTCACATGACCAACTGACACGACACAAGGGAGTCTGGTCACTGCTGCAACAGCGTCAAGCAGATGTTTGAAGCCAATCAGCCAATGCCAGGGCGTGAAGAATCCGGGAGGCAGTGGCAGGAAGCAGGCAGGTATGCTTCCCTTTTGCAGGTCTGACACCCCCCTTCCCTTATAATAGGTTGCCAAACCTTTTAAATTGCAGTGTCAATACATGACATTTTATAAATGCAGAACTGAAAATCTTATAGAAGCACCATGCAGCGCCATGAAGGCGCAGGACTCTGCAACGTGCAGTAAGTGAGAGCAGGAGGATCAGCAGCTGTATATTCAATGGCACAGAGGGTTAAAGATATCTGTCTCCGATGAAGTATAATACATGTATAGAACACCTGCCGCTGACTCCACATCAGTCATTTGTATGTCGATACTCACCCACATTGTTTGGCATGTATGCTACTGTAACTGTGCTTTCATTTCCCTTTGGGATTAATAAAGTTGCATTGTATTCCCCTGCTGTGCACCCACAAGTCAGCCGAGTCCTTTCTATTATGTCAGCATACACAGCAGTCCTCAATGCATACCATGGCTGATTTGTGGGTGCATAGCGGGGGTACAAGGGTGCGTATTGACATACAAATTACTGATCCGGAGTCAGTTCTATATATGCATTATTTTATAGTACTTATTAGGGCTTGCCGGAGGTGACAAAATCCATTCATGCTTATGTCCACACCCAAAAAAACTCTATTCTTACATCAGAAAAAATAAAAAAATCATGCATATTGAAATACGACATGTGACCCTGATAACTAGTGTTAAGCGAAATTGTTCAAGTTCGGCGTACAAGGTTCGGATTATCTAAGAATCCCGTTAGGGATTCGCCTTCCACGGACCATAAGTTATGGTTCATAGTAGCGGAATCCATAACTGAATTCTTAGATAACCTGAACCTTGTACGCCGAACTTGAAAACAGAAGTTCGCTCATCCCTACTGATAACCTATAGAAGATCACCATGCACCAAGCTTCGGCTGGAGCACATTCCTATTTTAAACACTGGAAATGTGCTGATGGATGAACCTAGGTTTGACAGATGCTAGGAAGACACTTCATTTCCAAATAGGTTGTGATGTTTAAATGTTTGGCGAAGGAGGAATAATGGTCTAAAAAAATAAAATAAAAAATTCAAGCTTTGGGCCTTTTTGTTCCAGTATACAATGACATTCTGCGGTGGGATTCTTGGAGACGGTATTTTTCAGTATCAGAATGTACTCCTGTACAGAGCAAGGTCCAAATTTGATGTGGGAGAACTTGAATGACTTTGTACAAAACCTAAAGCTCAACATAAAACACTTTTTGGATGCTTTGCTAAACATCAACCTACCTGAAAACATCATCATGTGCTGAAAATTCCAGCCAATCTTGTGTCTTCTGCCCAGGTTCAGAAAAAAAGATAGGGGGTATACATGAGCTGCTCTACCTACAAATACAGCTATCTGAATGAGGCAGTAGTTAAGTACTCAAGACCTGTATAAAGACCAGTGCAAGTAAGAAAGTATTGTGTGAACAGCACATTGAGTTTTTGGGGTTATCCCCCCCAAAAACTATTCATCACCCATCCACAGGATAGTTGATAAATAATGGATCACAGGGAATATGACTGCTGGGCCCCCCTGCATTACTGACAATGAGGGGTCCCCGAGTCCCCTCTCTGAATGGAGTGTTAGCGCACATACCAGTCCATCATCCCCTTCACTTCTATGGGGCTTAAGAAGGTCAGTCCCACGGAAGTGGTTGGATCTCCTGCACATTTATCACCTAACTTGTGGATAGGTGATAAAACACTTTTCGTGGGATAATCCCTTTAATGTGTGAGACCTGCATTGACAGAATACAGACAGTTATTACAGGATCGTTCTCAAATGTCAGGGGATCAGACAGTTCCGATAATAACGTTTTTCTTTTTTCAGAAACTACTAGTTATGTAGTTCCTTTAAGTAATCAGTAAAGTTGCTCACAAAGTGACATTTCACATTAATGATATGACTTGTTTCATTACAACCTGGAACTAAAATAGATTTTAATTTAGATTTTATAAAATGGACAAAAAATAAATTAAAAAAGTCCAAATGGGTACAGTGGAACGATTTTTTTTTTAATGAATTCTGAGTGCATATGTATTCACCATGTTTGCAATGTAACTACTAAATTACGTCTGGACCAATCAATTAACCTCTGAAGTCACAAATAGCTGAATAAGAGTACTTTCACACTAGCGTTATTCTTTTCCAGCACTGAGTTCTGTCCTAGGGGCTCAATACCAGAAAAGAACTGATCAGTTTTATCCCCATGCATTCTGAATGGAGAGTAATCCGTTCACGATGCATCAGGATGTCTTCAGTTCAGTCTTTTTGCCTTTTCAGGATGGAGATAGAACCGCAGCATGCGTATTATCTCCGTCCAAAATTCCGGAACACTTGCCGGAATTCCCATTGACATGCATTAATGCCGGATCCGGCCCAGAGTGTTCCAGCAAAACGGATCCAGCATTGCGGTCTGCGCATGCTCAGACCGAATAAAATGTGAAAAAAAATAAATGCCGGATCCGTTTTTCCAGATGACACCGGAGAGACGGATCCGGCATTTCAATGCATTTGTCATACCAATCAGGATCCTGATCCGTCTGACAAATGCCATCAGTTTGCACACGTTTTGACGGATCCGGCAGGCAGTTCTGGCGACGAAACCGACTGCCGGAATCCTCTGCCACAAGTGTGAAAGTACCTTAAGTTCTCTGTGTGCCATCGAAGTGTAACATGATCTGTCACATGATGCGAGTATAAATGCACCTGATCTGTAAGGCCTACGAGTCTCCAACACTCCTAAGTAAGCAACACGAAGACCAAGTAGCACTTTAAAAAAGACAGAGACAATGGTGTAAATTATAGATCATGGTTGGGCTCCAAACAAATATCCCAAGCTTTGAAAATCCTACTAAGAACCATTCAAACTATTATAACAACATGGAAAGAATATGGCACAACTTCAAACCTGACAAAAAAAAAGCACACCCACCAAAACTCACAAACCAGAGATTCAACTGAGACACCAATGATTATCTTGAAGGAGATTGAAAGATCCACAGAGATAGTCATCTGTCCATAGAAAATATAAGAACACACATTTGGAGTTTTCCCCAAACAGCACACGACAGACTCCCAAAACACCGAAGAATTTTCTCTGGCCAGATGGGACTAAAACTGAACTTTTCTGGCCACCATGGGAAACTGTGTGTGTTGCAAACTCAACAATTCCCATCTCCTCAAGAACAGCATGCCCACAGTGAAGCATGGTAGTGGCAACATCATGCTGAGGGGATGCTTTTCATTACCAGGGACTGGAATTGAACGAAATATGGATGGTAGTAGATACAGGGCAATTCTTTAGGAAAACCTGTTCCAGTCTGCCAGAGGTTCACAATCCAGAAGAACAATGACCCTAAATATACTGGGGGCTACAGTGGAATGGTTTAAAGCAGGGGTCTCAAACTGGGCTGGACATATGGGCCACACATAGGAAAAAAAAATAATCCATTTGATGGGCTGCGTGCATCCCAAATATGATACAATACACGTCTGCCACACTCCCTACGTCTGAGCATTTCCTCAGCCGGCAATGCCTGGGAATAATGCCAAGAGCTTCCCTAGTGGTGACAACAATGGGATGAGAGAGGTAGTACTAATATTTTGTGGCATTTTAATCGGTTTTTAAAAATAAACTACACATGGCTGGACAAACCCTTCTTAATGCAGACCCCAAAATTAATAGACTCCCAGACCTTGAAATGAATACAACCCCTAAATTCATACAGACCCCTGATCCACACATTTATACAGACCCAAGAATACACCCCAAATCAGCCCCCAAATTCAAACAGACCCTAGATGAGACCTCAAATTTATTAAGACCTCAAGTTTAACCCCAAATCACCCCTTAATTTTGCAAGGAGTCCAGATCAGACCGTGCCCTCTCCACTTTGATTGACATGGCCAGGCAGTGTAAACGGCATCACTCCAGCCGCTGTCAAAGTGCAGATGTTGCTGCAGTTGCAGAGAGAACAAAGCCACTAGGTGCAACAGCCACGCCCCCGTTGCTCCTTGAGGCTCATTTGCATACATTAAATCATCCATTTCTCAGCAACTTGGACACCTATGAACATGGGACTAAGGTCCCATTCCCCCGACCGTATATTTGGCCTGCATCCTCCTTTTGAGGATTGGATGCAGACCTATTCATTTTAATGGCGCCGCAAAAAAGTAGTCAGCACACCACATGCTGCCTGCATCCGTATGTCTGTTCCGCAGTCCCGCAAAAAAGATAGAACATGTCCTATTCTTGTCCAGACAAGAATAGGCATTGTTACAATGGGCACACAACAAAAAAATAACACGGTTGCAACACGGACGTCATCCGTATTTTTCGCATTTTATGGACTACAAAATACATACAGTGGTATTAATGCCCCCTTACACAGATGCCTTCCGCTGCCAAAGGCACATGCAACAGGTCAGCCAGTTTCATAGGTACAAATCTGCTCACAGATGCCGTTTGAAAGGTGGCCATACACATGAGAGGTTGGTAGATTGTTCACCAGATCATTGTTCAGCTGTCTTTTCACAGACATGGCCATACATATGTTTTACTCATATTGGCCTTTACAGATGTTCAAACTGGCCATACATGTTCAATGATACCAGGTGATGATCAAAAGATTTTTGGGAACATTCTTTCAAAGAAAAATCTTTCGTCCGACTATCAGATGAAAATATAAAACACAGCTAACCCTTCAGAGAATGACGGTCCGCCATTGGTCAGCTAAAATGACCATTTCATTTGGCGAACGATTGCTTTGGTTGAATCCATCGATTTTGAAAGCGCACTACCCCTAAAATACAGGCCAACACTTGGTATAAGCACTAGATTTGAACCTGAACACATTAAGTTGTGATGTGATGTTTTCTATTAATTAAGAAAAGGATACAAAAGCGCCAACAATAAAGATTGGGCTAAATACGTGTTTCTGAAACGTGAACAACGCTAATCCCATGTACGAAAATATGAAGTTTTCAGCCAGGAAGTGCAGGACCTCAAAAAGCTGCATGAAAAAAAATAAAAAAAATAAAAGAAGAACATGTTAATGGGTATATTACAACAAACGACAGATACACATTGAATTTTACAGCTACAGATGATAAAAGAAATAATCCTGTATATACTGTGCAGGGCTGTCCATGTAAAAAAAAAAAAGAGCAAACCGGAAGGGTGGGCACTTGAATCGCCGATTAGACCCCCTGAGGTTGTATTTTGGTGATATGTGTAGGACAGGATGGTGCTGGTTGTCAGTGATGGTCAGTTTGCAGTGTTCGCCAGCGAACAAATGCGGGCTGCCATCTTTAGTAAGGTAGACTCACCCGTCCGGCGATGCACAGGTAAACCCTTACCTGTGCCGGGAGCCGGTCTGAAATCAAATGCAGTCACCGGGAGCAGGCAGTTCCGAGAACAGCCGCCGGGGGCCTTCATCAGGCTGTTCTCAGAACTGCCTGCTCCCGGTGACTGCATTTGATTTCAGACCGGCTCCCGGCACAGGCTTAGGCTACTTTCACACTAGCGTTCGGAGCGGATCCGTCTGATGTTTCATCAGACGGATCCGCTCCGATAATGCAGACGTTCGCATCCGTTCAGAACGGATGCGTCTGCATTAAAACTTAGAAAATTTTCTAAGTGTGAAAGTTGTCTGAGCGGATCCGTTCAGACTTTACATTGAAAGTCAATGGGGAACGGATCCGCTTGAAGATTGAGCCATATTGTGTCATCTTCAAGCGGATCCGTCCCCATTGACTTACATTGCAAGTCTGGACGGATCCGCTCGCCTCCGCACGGCGAGGCGGACACCCGAACGCTGCAAGCAGCGTTCAGGTGTCCGCTCACTGAGCGGAGCGGAGGCTGAACGCTGGCAGGCGGATGCATTCTCAGTGGATCCGCCTCCACTGAGAATGCATTGGGGCCAGACGGATGCGTTCGGGGGCCGCTCGTGAGCCCCTTCAAACGGAGCGCACGAGCGGACACCTGAACGCAGGTGTGAAAGTAGCCTTACCTGTGCATCGCCGGACGGGTAAGTCTACCTTACTAAAGATGGCAGCCCGCATGTGTTCGCTGGCAAACACTGCGAACTGACCATCACTGCTAGTTGTTATGTCAGGACCTTGAATTTGAACTTTAGACTGCCTTTGTACGTTTTCCTAGGCTGTGCAGATCTGCTCCCTATTGGGTGTCGCGCTGTTTTATGGGTATCGTATGAATCTTTACATTATGTACTGGTCATCGTGCTTTTCCCATCTCTATGGATGTAGTGACTATATACATACGTAGTATGGCTACTGATATTAGGGGGGCTTCTGTGCATGGTCTTTCTGTATACAGTGGTTCTAATAAAATAAGTGACTGTACAATGTTTAGATGTGCATTCTCTGTTATTTGGAGCTGCTTCAGCTTTCCTTTTCTAGGCCTGCTCTGTCAGCGTATGTAGGGTTCTCCATATGTAAATGATTAGACAACCTATTAAGAGACCTGACACAGTGTGGCTGCTTTCACATCACTGCTATTATTTCCGTTCTTCTGTTCCGTTATGGGTGCGGAAGAACAAAACTAACAGCAGTGCCAGATTCGGCAAATAATTTAGAGGAACGGAGCCAAATAAATCTCATTGACTATAATGGGAGCCGTTAGGAAGAACGTTTTTTTTTTATCAGGAAATAAAGTCCCGCATGCTGTACTTCCCTCTCCACTTTTTTTTCACTAAGGCCTCATGCACACGGATTTTTGCGGATAGGATGCGGACCCATTCATTTCAATGGGTCCGCCAAAAATGCGGACAGCACACCGTCTGCTGTCCGCATCAGTACGTCAGTTCCATAGCCCCGCAGACCGGTAAAATGTGAAAAAAGATACAAGACTGATCCGTCTGTCCGCTTGACAAGCGGAGAGACGGATCAGTTCTTGCAATGCATTTGTGAGATGGATCCGCATCTGGATGCGTCTCACAAATGCTTTCAGTCACATCCAGATCGGCGGATCCGGCAGGCAGTCACGACGACTGAACTGCTTGCCGGATCACCCTGCCGCAATTGTGAAAGTAGCCCTCATTGTGTTAGGCTACATGCACACGACCGTATGTGTTTTGCGTATGCCATCCGTTTTTTTTTTTTTTTTTTGCAGATCCATTGTAACAATGCCCAAAACGGACAAGAATAGGACATATTCTATTTTTTTTTTGCAGGGCTACAGAACGGACATACTGATGCGGACATTGAAATGAATGGGTCCCCATCCTATCCGCAAAAAAAACGGAACTGACACGGAAACAAACAACATTTGTATGCATGTAGCCCAATATTGTGTTACTTCAGAATAGTTTCACTCCATGGTGATAGGTTTGTAAAGTGGTCGGTCACATCCTATATCGGGCACCTATGAAAGTTACTTGGTATAGGGGCCCTGTGCACTGACAAACAGGTAGTTGTCTGGATGGGGTGTACGGGGTTATGTTTTAAGATATTACAATCATGTTCTATTAATATACCAATCCAGTCATGTTATAGTTACCATATGTACTGTATATAGAGTGGTTATTTCTATGCTCTTGACCTGTGTGTCATGAAATACGAATACTGATGTCTCCGGCTATATTTATTGGTTCCTTTCCCTGTCCGTATTGTTTTTAATCAATATTAAAATGATATTTGTATTTTTATGGGAATTTGGTGGCTTTATTTTTTGTGTGGGATAGTATGTATTTATATTTCAGCTTTTGGCGGTCATGAATGATCGGAACTGCACTAAGGGACTTTTGTGATATATTGTGTGGAGTTCGGAGGAAGATAAAAAACGACCCTTACTGCTTTTGCTGCAACGGAGACAAGACAATACATAGTAACAGTTTATACAACACTAAAATACGAAATGTGGAAGGTCCCTGCTTCTCTGCCTTTCTTCTAGGGGTTTACAGAAGAATGTGTATACTGATGACTTCTAGTGTTCCTTTAACAAGCTGAAGCATGCATGATCATCGCTGGTGGCGTGCCAAGACCCACGCATACCCTCTGTATATCATGCAAGCACTAGCATTGAATAATTACCTGTTTAGTTCTAGTCCTTGATTCAGGCGATAAATTATTATACGTGTAATGAGCTTGTGTGATACCACAGAACAGAACAGCGACTACTCCTGCAAGTGCAAAATGAGAGTTTTAGTCAATCCTAGTGTAACACAAGGAAGCAAATACTACAGCCATCACCTTCTAGCATCATGACCACCAGGCAAATAATATTAATATAGACTTCCCTATGTAAGCACATACAACTGAAGAGTAGAATGTGACTAAATGGGAGTTCTTGTGGAGCCTCAGTGACTTGTGATTTGGAATAAAAGAATATGACCCTGGCAGGAAGATGTAGGTGTTCTGGACATTAATGGGGAAATATATCAAAACTGGAGTAAAGGAAAACTGGCTTAGTTGCCCATAGCAACCAATCAGATTCCACCTTTCATTTATCAAAGCTCCTTTGGAAAATGAAAAATGGAATCTGATTGGTTGGTATGGGCAACTAAGACAGTTTTCCTTTACACCAGTTTTGATAAATCTACCCCATGAATGTCTTCAAGGCACACACAGGGTTAACTAAATGTGCTATTCGGGCGTACCATACTTCATGGTGTAATTTAGAACAGATCTCGGCTCTCATGAACCACAACCACAGGGAGGAAGTCTGCATGTTTATACAGGGGGCCTACAAAAAAGTAGCCCGCCCCCAGCCATAGTATGACAAGATGAATGTGTTTTATTTGAATTACCCACAAGTCCCAAAAGATGATGACCGTGGTCCCCGTTCACATCTCTGCATCTTTGGGCAGGTCGGATTATGTTGGCGGACACTGCTTGTGATGCTGCGGATGGGGCTTGTGATGTTTTCCTGGAGTTCATCCAGGGGATGTGGACTGTTAGCATAAACGGTTTTAAAATTTCCCAAAGATAAAAAAAATCGCAGGTGGATAAATTTTGGGAACGTGGTGGTCACCGTTATCTCCTCCGTAAACAGTTAATGAACACGTGCCACTGAGTTCCGTGAGATGCGGCATGTTGCTCCATCTTGTTGGAAAAAACAGGACATTTGGTCTTTTGCGGTATCAGCCAACATAATCCAAGGTGCCCAAAGATGCAAAGACGAGAACGGGGACCACTTTCAGCATCTTTTGTGCCTTGTGGGAAATAATAACAAAAAAACAATCCACTTGCTGGTTCATCTTGTCATACTATCGCTGGAGGCGGGATACTTTCTCGTAGAGCTATATAGCTCTGAACAGACATTGGGGGAGATTTATCACATGTCACCTTTCATTTTTTTAAAGGCGCTCTGAAAAATGAAAGCTGGAATCTGATTGGCTGCTGTGGGTAACTAGGCCAGTTCTACTTTACACCAGTTTAGTTAATCTACCCCACTTTGCTTACAATCAGCTTGAAGCACACAGGACTTAAAAGGGGTCGTGTCACTTCATTAAATGGCATTTATCATGTAGTTAATACAAGGCAGTTACTAATGTATTTTGACTGCCCATATTGCCTCCTTGCTGGCTGGATTCATTTTTCTATCATAATATACACTGCTTGTATCCAAGGTTTATGACCACCCTGCAATCCAGCAGCGCCGGCCTATTGGCACTCTCAGTCCCGGCAACCAGAGAAGCCAGGGCATTTTCCTATAATGTGCAAGCACGGCCACCGCTGCTGGATCGCAGGGTGGTCATAACCCCTGGAAATAAGCAGTGTATAATGTCATGGATAAGTGAATCCAGCCAGCAAAGGAAGCAATATGGAGAACAATACAATAGTAAGTGCCTTGCATTAAAGGGAACCTGTCACCTAAAAAATGCATAATAAACCGCCAGCAGTACCTTATTGCAGCCTGTAGCATGATTATAAAGGTGTCTGTGTCTTTTCTGTACAATGCGCCAAAAGTCTGAAAAAATACTTTTATTCAACTGGCCACGCTATGTAAACGATAGTCTTGAAGTCAAGGGGGCAGCGGCTTTCTCGCCTGGAGTCAAGCGCGCCCCGCCCCCTTGCCCGCCCCTTAGTATTTGATTGATAGGATGTCCAATTCCTTCACTGCTGACTTCAGGAGAGAAAGCCGCTGCCCCCTTGACTTCAAGACTATCGTTTACATAGCGTGGCCAGTTGAATAAAAGTCTTTTTTCAGACTTTTGCCGCATTGCACAGAAAAGACACAGACACCTTTATAATCATGCTACAGGCTGCAATAAGGTACTGCTGGCGGTTTATTGTGCATTTTCTAGGTGACAGGTTCCCTTTAACTTTCTCTACATGATAAATGTCATTTGCTGAAGAAAGACAACCCCTTTAAGTCCTGTGTGCTTGAAGCTGATTGTAAGCAAAGTGGTGTGATTTATCCAAAGTGGTGTAAAGAAAAACTGGTTTAGTTGCCAATAGCAGCCAATCAGATTCCAGCTTTTCATTTTTCAGAGCTCCTTTGGAAAATGAAAGGTGAAATCTGACGATTGTCCTAAAATCAAACCATCCTATTCCCTGTGATGGAGTTCTCTTTCAGATGATGTTTACGTGCTACAATCATTGTAATTGATAGGAAAAAAAACAAAAAAAAACGCCCCGGATTTCTGACAAATGTACACATTCTTTTATTTATTAGGCAGAAGAAAATTTTAAGAAAAATAAAAAAAATTGTCAAAAAAAAGTCGCCCCTGGCCTCACCTACCTTATCCGATTTCTATGTTTGAAAAAGTGGAACAGGTCCTTAAAAAAAAAAATATACGGTAGGTGTTCGTTTTCAACACTATTGGGGTAATTTATCAAACTGGTGTAAAGTAGAACTGGCTTAGTTTTCCATAAAAACCAATCAGATTCCACCTTTCATTTTCCAAAGGAGCTATCAAAAATGTAAGGTGGAATCTGATTGGTTGCTACGGGCAAATAAGCCAGTTCTACTTTACATAAGTTTGATAAATGACCCAAATATTTCTTAAAGGGCATCAATCAGCAGATTTGTACCTATGAAACTGGCTGATCTGTTAGGCTACTTTCACACTAGAGTTTTTTTTGCGGATCAGTCATGATCTGCAAAAGCGCTTCCGTTACAATAATACAACCGCATGCATCTGTCATGAACTGATTCGGTTGTATTATGTCTTCTATAGCTATGACTGATTCGTCTTGAACACCATTGAAAGTCAATGGGGGACGGATCCATTTTCTATTATGCCAGATTGTCAGAGAAAACTGATCCGTCCCCATTGATTTATATTGTGTGTCAGGACGGATACATTTGGCTCAGCTTTGTCAGGCGGACAGCAAAACGCTGCAAGCAGCATTATGGTGTCCGCCTCCAAAGCGGAATGGAGACGGAACGGAGGCAAACTGATGCATTCTGAGCAGATCCTTATCCATTCACACTGCATTAGGGCAAAACTCATTTGCTTATATAAAAACATAATTTTTCTCAGCAATGCAGGCACATATCAACATGAAAGCAACACAGATTCCTTTAGCTGCCAAGCGCACATGTAACAGGTAAGTTTCATAGGTTCAAATCTATCATATGTCCTCTTTATGTTGGCATCATTTTTCAAATGTACTTTTATATTTTTGAAGGGTTAAAAAGCTTATAAGTTTAGCAGCAATTTTACAAATTTTCAAGAAAATTTCCAAATCCTATTTTTTGAGGGACCAATTCAGTTCTGAAGTGCCTTTGAGGAGGCTGAATATTAGATGCCCCATATATCACCCCATTTTAAAACCTGCCCCCTCAAAGTATTCAAAATGGCATTTAGGAAGTGTTTCAGAAGAATTATTGCAAGATGCTTATTTTCAAATTTAATCCATTTTTTTCCAAACACAGCAGGGGATAAAATAAAACTAATACTTCAAATGTATTACCCCGATTCTGTAATTTTTAGAAATATCCCATGTGTGGCCCTAGAGTGCTACTTAACTGAAATACCGGTCACAGCACCTTGAGGATTTTGAGTCCACATTTTTAGGATGTTTTTCAGGCATCATTTCAGGTTGCAAAGGCCTTGAGGTGCCAAAACATCGGAAACACCCAGAAAAGGCCCCATTTTGGAAGCTAAATCTCTCAAGGAATTCATATAGGGGCGCAGTGAGCATTTTAACCACACAGGTATTTCATCGAATTTATATGAATTTGGGCATGAAAATAAAAAAAATTACTTATTAACAATAACATCTACTTTTAGCTCAAAAGTTTTCATTTTCACAAGGGTTAACTGGAGAAAAAAAGCACCCCAAAAAAATGGTTATACAATTTCTCCTGAGTACAGCAATGTCCCATATGTGGTCATAGCATGCTCATTTGGCACACAGCAAGTCTCAGAAGGGAAGGAGCACTATTTGGCGTTTGAAATGCAGATTTTACTGAAGTGGGTTTGGGTGCCATGTTGAACTTGCAACATCTCTGGAGGTACCAGAGGTGTAGTGGAAACCCATGAAATAACTCAATTTTTGAAACTACACTCTCCAAGGAATTCAGCTCGGGGTGTCAGCTCCTAGAGGCTCCGTTTGCCCACCTCTTTTCACGCCCTTCTTCTCTTGATTAGAACAACACATAGTGCAACAGCACTCTACAAACCAAATAAGGTACAAAGATATATTATATTGCAAATGCTATGCTAATAAATTAGAGATGCTTAGCAAATACATTTTGTACAAAATTATTTGAGCCCGTCTGCCACACGCCAAGGCGATCTCTATAAGATGGGTCCTAACACTAAACTCACCTGTTATATGCCATGACAGCAACCATGAAATTCAGGAAGTGTAGGTCCCACATGCATGTTGGGCCCCTTTTGGTTTATATCTCTGTGGTGCCAAAATGGCCTCCATTGAATCCAGGGACTACAAATACCAGAGATCGCCTTGGCGTGAGACAGACGGGCTCAAATAATTTTGTACTAAATGTATTTGCTAAGCATCTCTAATTTATTAGCATAGCATTTGCAATATAATATATCTTTGTACCTCATTTGGTTTGTAGAGTGCTGTTCTAGATGCATTTTCAGCCATAGCGACGTGCACCTACGCATTGGGATGTGCTGACCCCCTTTTGCCTTCTTCTCTTGATTGACAGGGCCAAGGCAGCGCTTCTCTCCTCCCGCCGGCAGTGTCTACTAAGAAAATCTCGCGCCTGCGCCGTCCCGTTCAGTATTCGGCGCAGGCGCAGTGAGGGAAGGACGCTCGGCGGCGGCTGGCACCTGCGCTGAATACGTCACAGTGAGGAAGCCGGCTGCCGGAGAACGTCCTTCCCTCACTGCACCTGCGCCGAATACTGAACGGGACGGAGCAGGTGAGAGATTTTTGCAGTAGACATGGCCGGCGGGAGGAGAGAAGCGCTGCCTTGGCCCTGTCAATCAAGAGAAGAAGGCAAAAGGGGGTCAGCACATCCCAATGCGTAGGTGCACGTCGCTATGGCTGAAAATACATCTAGAAGGCGTGATAAGAGGTGGGCAAACGGAGCCTCTAGGAGCAGGTGCAACGCCCCCCCCCCCCCCTGCTCCTAGAGGCTAATAAGAATATTATATAAAAGTTTGTTTTCTCAATAAAGGCTTCAGGCAGTGAGATGGCACTAATATAGTTATGTTCAGCTGACATTAGCACATCGCTAATGTCAGCCAGCTTAATACCCATTTTTCAGTTGACAGAAACCCTTTAAGAGCCGTAACTTTTTAAAGAGGACCTTTCATGGGATTATGGGTTGCAAACTGGTATGCTTACCAAATAGGGTGACCCCCATCACATTATACACTGCTCGTTTCCATGGTTACGCCCACCCTGGAATCCATCAGTGGTGGCCATGCTTGGACACTATAGGAAGAAGCACTAGCCTATGCACTGTCCCAGCCACCAGAGAGGCCGGCGCTTTTTCCTATAGTGTGAAAGCACGGCCACTGCTGATGGATTGCAGGGTGGTTGTAACCATGGAAACGAGCAGTGCATAATATGATGGAAAAATGAATCCTGCCAGCAATGGAAGCAATATGGATAATAGCAATACATTAATAAGTGGCTTGTATAAAATTCCTCTACATAATAAATGTTATTTGCTGAAGTGATACAACCCCTTTAAAGGCATGGTGCCAGAAGGAGTTAAACTATCAAACTGTACGTATAGGTACACCAATAGAATACATACACCTACCTGTAAAGCCACAAGCTTCAGCCAGGAGGAATGTACTCCAAGACAATAGAAAGAACAAGGCCGTCTCCAGTAAGGGAAAGCAGTGCAGCTTGGTAAACTTTGTTACGTTACAGGACAGTTAAGGAAATAAAATGGGGCGATACAAAGTGACAAGCACCTTGCAGGCTAATCAAACAATGAAAAGGCAAAGAAACAAAAGTTCAAAATGTTAACAGTTTCTTAATCATAATCCACCAGGCTTCAGAAATTGCTTTCAATTTTCAAGATCAACCTGAGGAGTTTTGTAATCAGCCATGTAGAAGAACAAGGAAATAATGAAATGTTAAAATCATTACAGAAAAAGAACAAATATGTTTTACATTTCTATGTCTTTTAAATCATGAAGCGTTAAGTGGACATACATAATTCATTCTCTGTCCTATACCCTTTATATTCTGCTTTGGAGCAATAAGCAAATACTTTGTAGATTTAGTTTACATATAGGCGGCGTTTGCCTGTTATAATGGGGCACATTAGAGAAACGGTCTAAAAGAGAAATGGTCTTTGTTGCCCATAACAACCGATTACAACAGAAGTTTACATTTTCATCAGCCGAAGACTAAGGGCAACAAATACAGTTTTTCTTTTAGACAGTTTGATAATTCTCCCTCTGGTTTATTTCTAAAGCTTGCCTTACACACAAAATAATTGTTAGCCAAATGCTCGGGGGGCCCCCATACATATTAGGCTGTGTTCACATCACGTCTATAGTCTCCGTCAAGAGTATGATAATTAGATGCCTTTGATGAATGCCATACAGTGGCATCTGTCACTTAAAGGGTCCTGTTTAAAAAATAATTATAATCCCATGCTGTCTATGACATTTTACTGTATACCACTGTACAGAAAAGAATAATCTACTCCACTATTCCATACCCGTTTTCTTTGCAGTATTTCCTGAACTATATTGGACAGATAGAGGCTGAAAGGACACTCTTAAAGGGTAACTGTCATATTTTTTTTTATTTGCTAGTTTATTAGAGCTAGGCATGTATACCCGAGTTAGTCTGTCAATGGATCTGCAATTACCTTATAATAACAGCTTTCATTAATGTCCCCTGTCCCTTTCCACTGCTCCCTTAACCACCTCCGGACCGCAGGATCGCGTTCCGGAGGTGGCAGCCCTGCGCAGAGTCACGCATATATGAGTCATCTCGCGAGACGCGAGATTTCCTATGAACGCGCGCACACAGGCGCGCGCGCTCACAGGAACGGAAGGTAAGAGAGTAGATCTCCAGCCTGCCAGCGGCGATCGTTCGCTGGCAGGCTGGAGATGTGTTTTTTTTAACCCCTAACAGGTATATTAGACGCTGTTTTGATAACAGCGTCTAATATACCTGCTACCTGGTCCTCTGGTGGTCCCCTTTGTTTGGATCGACCACCAGAGGACACAGGTAGCTCAGTAAAGTAGCACCAAGCACCACTACACCCCCCCCCCCCCCCCGTCACTTATTAACCCCTTATTAGCCCCTGATCACCCCTGATCACCCCATATAGACTCCCTGATCACCCCCCTGTCATTGATTACCCCCCTGTCATTGATCAACCCCCTGTAAAGCTTCATTCAGACGTCCGCATGATTTTTACGGATGCACTGATAGATGGATCGGATCCGCAAAACGCATCCGGACGTCTGAATGAAGCCTTACACGGGCATGATCAATGACTGTGGTTATCACCCCATATAGACTCCCTGATCACCCCCCTGTCATTGATCACCCCCCCTGTCATTGATTACCCCCCTGTAAAGCTCCATTCAGATGTCCGCATGATTTTTACGGATGCACTGATAGATGGATCGGATCCGCAAAACGCATCCGGACGTCTGAATGAAGCCTTACAGGGGCATGATCAATGACTGTGGTTATCACCCCATATAGACTCCCTGATCACCCCCCTGTCATTGATCACCCCCCTGTCATTGATCACCCCCCTGTCATTGATCACCCCCCCTGTCATTGATCACCCTCTGTAAGGCTCCATTCAGACATTTTTTTGGCCCAAGTTAGCGGAATTATTTTTTTTTCTTACAAAGTCTCATATTCCACTAACTTGTGTCAAAAAATAAAATCTCACATGAACTCACCATACCCCTCACGGAATCCAAATGCGTAAAATTTTTTAGACATTTATATTCCAGACTTCTTCTCACGCTTTAGGGCCCCTAGAATGCCAGGGCAGTATAAATACCCCACATGTGACCCCATTTCGAAAAGAAGACACCCCCAGGTATTCCGTGAGGGGCATATTGAGTCCATGAAAGATTGAAATTTTTGTCCCAAGTTAGCGGAACGGGAGACTTTGTGAGAAAAAAATAAAAAATATCAATTTCCGCTAACTTGTGCCAAAAAAAATAAATTTCTATGAACTCGCCATGCCCCTCATTGAATACCTTGGGGTGTCTTCTTTCCAAAATGGGGTCACATGTGGGGTATTTATACTGCCCTGGCATTCTAGGGGCCCCAAAGCGTGAGAAGAAGTCTGGTATCCAAATGTCTAAAAATGCCCTCCTAAAAGGAATTTGGGCACCTTTGCGCATCTAGGCTGCAAAAAAGTGTCACACATCTGGTATCGCCGTACTCAGGAGAAGTTGGGGAATGTGTTTTGGGGTGTCATTTTACATATACCCATGCTGGGTGAGATAAATATCTTGGTCAAATGCCAACTTTGTATAAAAAAATGGGAAAAGTTGTCTTTTGCCAAGATATTTCTCTCACCCAGCAAGGGTATATGTAAAATGACACCCCAAAACACATTCCCCAACTTCTCCTGAATACGGCGATACCACATGTGTGACACTTTTTTGCAGCCTAGGTGGGCAAAGGGGCCCATATTCCAAAGAGCACCTTTAGGATTTCACAGGTCATTTACCTACTTACCACACATTAGGGCCCCTGGAAAATGCCAGGGCAGTATAACTACCCCACAAGTGACCCCATTTTGGAAAGACGACACCCCAAGGTATTCCGTGAGGGGCATGGCGAGTTCCTAGAATTTTTTATTTTTTGTCACAAGTTAGTGGAAAATGCAGATTTTTTTTTTTTTTTTTCATACAAAGTCTTATATTTCACTAACTTGTGACAAAAAATAAAAACTTCCATGAACTCACTATGCCCATCAGCGAATACCTTGGGGTCTCTTCTTTCCAAAATGGGGTCACTTGTGGGGTAGTTATACTGCCCTGGCATTCTAGGGGCCCAAATGTGTGGTAAGGAGTTTGAAATCAAATTCTGTAAAAAATGACCTGTGAAATCCGAAAGGTGCTCTTTGGAATATGGGCCCCTTTGCCCACCTAGGCTGCAAAAAAGTGTCACACATCTGGTATCTCCGTACTCAGGAGAAGTTGGGGAATGTGTTTTGGGGTGTCATTTTACATATACCCATGCTGGGTGAGAGAAATATCTTGGCAAAAGACAACTTTTCCCATTTTTTTATACAAAGTTGGCATTTGACCAAGATATTTATCTCACCCAGCATGGGTATATGTAAAAAGACACCCCAAAACACATTCCTCAACTTCTCCTGAATACAGAGATACCAGATGTGTGACACTTTTTTGCAGCCTAGGTGGGCAAAGGGGCCCATATTCCAAAGAGCACCTTTCGGATTTCACTCGTCATTTTTTACAGAATTTGATTTCAAACTCCTTACCACACATTTGGGCCCCTAGAATGCCAGGGCAGTATAACTACCCCACAAGTGACCCCATTTTGGAAAGAAGAGACCCCAAGGTATTCGCTGATGGGCATAGTGAGTTCATAGAACTTTTTATTTTTTGTCACAAGTTAGTGGAATATGAGACTTTGTAAGAAAAAAAAAAAAAAAATCATCATTTTCCGCTAACTTGTGACAAAAAATAAAAAGTTCTATGAACTCACTATGCCCATCAGCGAATACCTTAGGGTGTGTACTTTCCGAAATGGGGTCATTTGTGGGGTATTTGTACTGTCTGGGCATTGTAGAACCTCAGGAAACATGACAGGTGCTCAGAAAGTCAGAGCTGCTTCAAAAAGCGGAAATTCACATTTTTGTACCATAGTTTGTAAACGCTATAACTTTTACCCAAACCATTTTTTTTTTACCCAAACATTTTTTTTTTATCAAAGACATGTAGAACAATAAATTTAGAGCAAAATTTATATATGGATGTAGTTTTTTTTGCAAAATTTTACAACTGAAAGTGAAAAATGTCATTTTTTTGCAAAAAAATCGTTAAATTTCGATTAATAACAAAAAAAGTAAAAATGTCAGCAGCAATGAAATACCACCAAATGAAAGCTCTATTAGTGAGAAGAAAAGGAGGTAAAATTCATTTGGGTGGTAAGTTGCATGACCGAGCAATAAACGGTGAAAGTAGTGTAGGTCAGAAGTGTAAAAAGTGGCCTGGTCTTTCAGGGTGTTTAAGCACTGGGGGCTGAAGTGGTTAAAAGACCGTTACTAGGGCTTGTCTCTCTTCCAACTTAATGTAAACAGAAGACATAGGGGCGGTCCTTCACACTGCATGCCTGCATTAGGCTTCAGAGTGAGGAGGCGTGTCTCTCAGTAATCCAAGCTGATTGGCTGGCAGGGAGCTGCTGGCTACAGCAAGTGTGTATGGGAAGTGAGGGAAAGCAGTTTTGGCCTCAGAGAACTGGCAGAGGAGCCATCTTAAGAAGGTCCTCATATTGTAAATGTTTAAGCAGCCGTAACTAAGGGAAAAACTCAAGCAAAACAGTGGTATGTGAAGAAACTAAAGATTGCTTTAAGCATAATGCTGCAGCAGCAGTAACATTTGCTAAAATTGATTTTTTGATAAAAACATGACAGTTACTCTTTAAAGTCTCTTTCGGACTAATGTTCCACTACAAATAAATCTGCCAGGGACGTGATGTGAACATTGCCTTAGATTGCTGGAATATTCTATGGAAATCGGGGGGGATGAGACAAGTGTTGTCTAATATGTATGAGTACCTTTGTTTCACATTTGGGCATTCATCTTATATGAATTCCAATCTTTGCCCTTGTACATGTAATTCTGTGCAAACAACAGAAAGGATATAAGAGCTGTGGAGATGCCAGTGCAAACACCCATTGCAAAAGACCCACTGAATATGCCAACGAAAACACCAACAGACTTGAAAAAGGCAGCTGCATCAAACGTGTGCGAGTTCTCACCGGTCGGTTGATATGCCATTATAGACCTAGGAGGAAACCAAATTTAAGTTTTTAGAAACACCGGCGGGCTAAAAAAGTGATCCCTGATGGATATGACTGCACTTGATAAATTAATTCCTTTGCCAGTAGTAATTTTAACAAAGCATATTGTATTTGCAATAGTTCAAGCTCAGTTCACACTGGTGTCATGGTTTCATCTCCATCCTGTCTCCCACAGTAAAGGGGTTGTCCGCTTTCTACACAAATTTCAGGAATGCCATATACCGACATGTAATGCCATAACAAGGCATCAGATTTTATACTAAGGGCTCATTCAGACGGCCGTATGAATGAGTCCGCATCTGTTCCGCAATTTAGCGGAACGGGTGCAGACCCATTTATTTCAATGGGGCAGCAAAAGATGCTGACAGCACACGGTGAATGATGATCCGCAAAGCACTACGGCTGTCTGAATGGACCCTAAGACTGGTATTTGTAACGTCAGTCTTCGTATATCTGCCCAACTAAGCAATGATAATACAATAGTGAAAAAAACAGGAAAACTATGAGAAAATAGATGATAAAGTGCTGGCAAATATAAGAAGCAATAACAAGGACAAGCGCTACAGTGCTGAAGAGCAATGATGTTAGCAGGAACACATCAGTCCTATTTGTGGCATCCATACATGAGCAAGAATAAATGCTGTATACCAGACCTTACCAAACAGTGATGTAAAGTGGCCCAAAGTATATCGCTGTTAAAATGTGCCGCTTCTTCAAGGCTTGCTTTTAACCCATGGCTTATTAAAGATCAGATGTATTTTTGCAGGTATTTTCAGGTGTGCACAGTGTTTTTGTATGTGTGTCTTGGCGTTGCATGCACATTGAACCCTGACTTTTTCTATATATTCGCTGTGCCCGTCTCTTATGCCTCATCCATATGGTTTAATAAATTGCATTTTTTACATTTATGGCGACAAATATAAAATTGTCAATAAGTCCACCAGATTTTTTTTTTTTTTTTAAGAATGTGTCTGCAACTCAAGTCTTTACAAAACCCCATTCACATCCTGCAGAAAAAAAAATAAAAAAAAAAACACTACAAAGATCTGGGGACCAAAGATTTTACTCATGGTACTGAAGTCCGCATCACAGTCCACGGATTTTGAAAATGGAATTGCCGAAACTGCACAGTGCAAACACGCCCTTAAAATTATTAAGAAATGTTAATATCTCCTATTGCCCTGCTTCTCCTATCCTCTGTACCGCTGCAGCGATGATGTCATCTTCTTGGCTGCTATACCGCATGTGACAGCTGCAGCCAATCACTGGCTTCAGCAGTATATGCCAGTCACATGTGGCAGGATATGGGCACATCAGTGCTGCAGCCATACAAATAACACCCGGGGCCAGGAGGACCATAGCGGTGGAACTGAAGTAAAAGGAGGTTTGAATCAGTAAGTATAACACTTAAAAAAATAAAAATAAAAATATAACCCCTTTCCCTGCCATTTAACAATTTTTTCTTTTTTAACTCTGCCATCCCAATTCAACCCTTGTAAAATAATGTATAAGAAATAATACTCACGAAGACAACACAATGGCTACCGCATCATTAAGCACACTTTCCCCAAACAAGAGGGCATACAAATCCACGTCTGCACGCAGGTCATTGAATATTGCTAGGACTGTCACTGGGAAGAAGCACAAGACAATGAAGAATTAGAGTACAAAACATGCAGATACATAATGCATTGCAATAAGTTATTTGTATGAACATGTATTTTATTGCATGTAAATAAAAAATGATGTTTTGTTGAACTTCTATTTACTGTCAAACATTAAAAGCGGCATCAATATGCTGCAAAGGAAATAGCAGCAGTAATTCTCTGGCAGCCTGGATCTGCTAGCATTTTTCAGTATGCTGCAGACACTAAGATGCAAAAAAGCTAGAGAAAATAAAAGGAAGGTTTGGTATCAATATTCAGCATCATACAGCAAAGCGGAGTTCGGACATCTGGATGAATGGAGGAGCTCTCCTGGGGAACTCACTAAGCATGTGAACAAATATCTGGAATGTTTATCTTCTATTACTGTATTTCCAGATGTTGGAGGGGATGCTAATACTTAAAAACTGTAGTACAATACAACAAATGCTAAGGTACCATGGAAAGCGCAATACCTGGGTCTGTCGCGGAGATGATGGCTCCAAAAAAGAGACAGTCTGTGTAGAAAAATTTACCATTCAGCTGACCCACAAGCGTCATTAATTTCACTACTCCATACATGAGATTTCTGGAACAAACAATAAAAGCAGTCATTTATTTGATCAAACGATTCATAAAAAAAATAAAAAAATAAAATAAAAGTACCATACTTAATATACCAAATATCAGTCATCACAATGAGATGGGAATTCCTATTTAGTAAATGCATATGCCTTGTCTCATATACAGTATGTGACATTTTATATATTATTATTTACCACTGTATGAAATTTAATAAGATAGAAAATACATTCCATGTGGGGATCAGGTGCTCAATCATCATTCAGAACGTACGTATGTTACTCCTGACCATCCTGTACTTAATTGCCTTTGCTCATTCACAAAAAAATTTTGGGATGTCTAATGTACCTGAAGTAGTCGATAGGAATGTTAAAGGTTTACCTTCATAGGCTTGAAATATTAGGCTGTGTAGCGCTGGGAAACTCCCGGACGAATGCACCAAAAGCAGCCGAAGTACAGTACACCGTACCTCCAGCACAAGGCCCCAATGCAATGTGAACAGAGCCTTTAAACAAGGTATTATTTTCATATGCAAAAGAAAAAACAAACACTCTACAAATCTTTTCATGTAGATTTATAAAGAGTCTTTGCTTGTATTAAAAACGTATAAATTAAAAATATACAAACAGGATTGTCATCCATGTGCTGCGGCTGCCTTTAGTGCTAAAAGAGGCAATAATTGCTCTCTGTGCTGTAATAAACATCATCGTACACACTTTTTTGGCACTGCTGTGCCCCAGGAATTAAAGGGTTCATCATTATTATTTACTAAACTTTAGAGCAGACTACACATTTTTCCTATGTAAGAAAACCAAAACAAAATAGAATAGCTCCAACTCTGAACAAAAAGGCCGAAATATTGGGGAGAGACTGAAAAATAATAAGATAGACCTGTAGAATACAGCATCCCAAACATAAACCTGTGCTCTGGGGATAAAGACCCAGAAAAACCACAGTAGTGGAAGGGTTAATCATAGTTCCCAATTCTTTAAACATCCCTCCCTCTAAAAGGAACCCGTCAGCAGTGTTTCCGTCCTGAAACTACTGCCATGATGCCTTCATCCTTGACCGCCGTTTTGCTGACTTCACATAGGAAAACGCACTGCTCTGCCGGACCACTGGTTTCATCATTAGCGGCTTCTTCCAGGCGGAGCAGTGTGTTTTTATATTTGGAAACTTACTCTCATTATGTAATTTTAAGTCAGTAAAATAAATCACTCATCTATTATGCTGGAAGCATTCGGCACTATCTTTCTGCCCATCTGTGATTAGATCGGGGCAGGTTTGTGAAAGTGAAGCAGAGTAGAGTGGTTCGTCTGAAGGCGGTTTTATGAATAGAATGGAATGGAGGAATATACACCTTGGACTTATTCAGGAATCACCAGGAACTTTGAACGATCTATATGACCACTGTAGAATATCAGCTAAGACTAGTTTCACACTAGGAACAGCCTGCCGGAGCGCATCCAGCATAGCCAGGAACAGCCGGAGCACCACCAGGCCCCACTGACTACAATGGGACCTGGCGGGGATCCCGCCTGTTTCCGGTATTAGTGCAGATATTTGGCCAGACAAATAGTGCTGCAAAGAGCAGTTTTTGTTTGGCTGAATCCCAGCACTAATGCTGGAAACAGGCCGGTACCCCACCGGGTCCTATTATAGGGAAAAGTATTATCCGGCTATGCTGGATATAATGAAATGCGGCAGGCTTTTCCTGTACTGGAAACGCCTGTCAGAACAGTTTTGCGCTTGTGTAAAACTAGTCTAAATGTGAACAGCTTAGGATATTAACTTTGGGCCACAAAAGCATCTAAACTGCGCCTAATTTTGTTGGTTATGAGCGATAGGTAGTGGGTGTGAATTGGTTTATACACAGGGGCCTACCAGTTTCTTTACCCGTTTTCACCTGGTTTGCTCTGAACAGTAGAAAGCAGTGCAATATCCCATTTTTGTTTCATAGTTATATTTATACCGTAGAGTGCCATTTATACCGTAGAGTGTTTTATAACTTCACCTTCTCCCTCCTATTAAAATTAAACTTTTCCTGGAAGGCAGGTCTAAAATATTTGTGAAAAGTAAAAACAACAAAAAAAAGGGAACCTCACTGGAATATGACCCGGCCTGCCATACCACCTAGCTACTCAATATAATTGATAATAAATGGACGGTTTCTCTACATTAGTATATCCACATTTATTATTCCCTAATAAAATATATATAAAATGTCATGCTCTATGCATACATACAATAACAAATTAAAATAAACCAAAATATAAAAATCTAGTGTATAGTCGAGGTCCTTCTATAGCAGTGGTTCTCAACCTTTCTAAAGCCGTGACCCCTTAATACAGTTCCTCATGTTGTGGTGACCCCCAACCATTAAATTTTTTTCCTTGCTACACACTAACTAATTTTGCTACTGTTATGATGACCCACCAAAAACACGCACAGACACCAATGCACCAAATGTTAATTCAAATACACAAGTATTCATTCATAACCACAGAACTTTAGCATAAATACAAAATATTTGTAAACCAAATAAATAACTTTAAAATAATAAACAACAAATACCCCCTAAAAAATAAATTAGTGGTGCTCACAGTACCCCCCCCCCCCCCCAAAAAAAAATAAAAAAAATTTAATCTGTGGTGCTCAGGGTACCCCTCAAATAAATAAATCAGAAGTGCTCAGGGTCCCCCAAATAAATAAATCAGCGGTGCTTCATGTCCCCCCAAATAAATTAAGCCTTGCTCAGCCAAATAATTAAAATAAAATTAGCCAGGCTCAATTAAATCATTGGTGGCAGTGGTGCTCAGCGGCGGTGTCATTAACGAAAAAACTCGGACCTCAGCAGACAGGCGGCCTGATTTACTCGTCCAGACGTCAGGCTCCTTCAAGCACAGGCAGTGATAGGACATCACTTCCTGTGCGCGAGGATAAGGGGCCGCTGCCGTTGTGCGGGCGACCCACAATAGGAAGCCTCAGACGACCCCCCGGAAAGGGCCGATCGACCCCCAGGTTGAGAACCGCTGTTCTATAGGCTTATGTCGCACTTACACAAAAGATCATTACATTCCACAGCAGTGTAAGACAAGTTGATACAATGTCTTATTAATACTTTCTTATTCTAATGTTCTTATTTCATTTAAAGTACCCTATGTAGTATGCAGTTATAATAATATGGAAGTTGTATGGTCACTGTTTGGATCTGCAGCACTACTGTTGCGCGCAAAAGTTCAGCAATATATGATGGCAGTTGTTCGTCAATTCATATAGAATGCGCAATAATTGTCAGGCGGTTACGTCGC
Source organism: Bufo bufo (assembly GCF_905171765.1). Taxonomy (NCBI): domain Eukaryota; kingdom Metazoa; phylum Chordata; class Amphibia; order Anura; family Bufonidae; genus Bufo; species Bufo bufo. The sequence continues at coordinate 456,347,354 of NC_053391.1, forward strand.
TACCGCCCAACACATTCAACAAATGCTGCAGTTATTGTGCGGAGTGATCAAGCCGAATATGTTGGTAACTGCTTACCGGACCTACGTGGCTGTATTTCTATTCTTTTGCGGAGCTCTTGTTATCCTTCCTGCATGTGCGCTAGTGCCGGCACTGTCTTCTGGCGCATGCGGGCTTGTCGCTTTGTAACGCGGACTTTGATTTTTAGTTGCGAAGAATGGATGCAGAAATTCGCACTCCATGTGTACCGCTGTGGTTTTAATATTGAAACCACAGCGGTACACACGGAGTGCGAATTTCTACATCGATTCTTTGCAACTAAAAATCTGCAGCTGCGGACAAGCATAGGAATTCTCTATATAGTGCTGGCGATGTGCGGTGTCCGTGTTTTGCGGTCTGCAAAACACTACGGATGTCTGAATAGACCCTTAATTTGTTATTGTATGTATGCATAGAGCATGACCTTTTATATGTATTTTATTAGGCAATAATAAAAGGTGGATATATTAATGTAGAGAAAGAGGCCATTTATTATCTAACCTATTGTTTACAAGCACTGTAACATTGTGGCAGTGGTCTCATACCCAGCTCAGAGGACAGGGTCCCTCTAAAATACATATAATGGGCCCAAATACACCTCTCTAGGACAATTCTTTCAAGAACGAAAAACCTGCAAAGCAAAGGCGGCTAAATATAGGACAGCTGCTGGTACACGTGGCGCGGGAGACACAATATCACGGCACAAGCAGGGATTATTTTCAGTACATCATCCAAGTCTTCACACAGCTATGACTCACCCAATGATAAAACACGAGACTGCCGTGCCAAAGAAAGCATAGGCGAGGATGGAGCCAATGTTTCTGAAGAAGTGGCGCTGGAATAAAGGAAGAAACAAGTAGGACTTTAGGAACGGTTTTTATGTATTACATACTGTATATTAGGAAACCAGACTTTACAGTGACACGGTGTGCGAATTGTTCATGGGCATTCTTATCAAGGAGACTACAACTTAGTATGTTCATAGAGTAACTCCAGCATTGGGTTAGGGCGGCTCTCATAACACCAAATAATTATGGCCTAGCTGAAGAAAATAAGAAAAATCCATTGAAATGCACCATACGCTCTAAGATAGGATTAATGAAAGTTACAGGCCCATAATCTAAAGGCCCCTTCACACGGGACAATACTACAACAGATTGTCGGGAAGGCGCGACTCTACTGCTCGCTGGTGGAGGAGACCGCTGCATTTACATCTCCTCCAGAGTATGGGGAGGAGTGATCGCTAATGCCATCGCTCTTCCCCATACCGACTCTGGCAGGAGATCGTGTTTACACAGCACGATCTGCTGCCGGTGAACGATCATTTTTGCGTTCGCAGAAGTGATCCGATTACCCAATGAACGAGCGTTTCACTAACAAGCGTTCCTATGAACTCTCGGCCCATATAAAGGGCTCTCAAGTCCAAGTGTTATCACCTAACCAACCCAGCCATGACCGCATGAGTGCTCCTGTCCCTCTGTCTCTCTCCGAGGACCAGGGCATGTGCAGTAGAAACGTACCTAGTCCACTCTCTACCTGTGCACTGTTCATCCAAAATGAAATATCGGCGCGTGTGCTTAAAACAAATCTAAGGAAGCATTCATACGACCGTATCCGTTTAGTGGACCACAAATCACATCCACAAAACACGGATACTAGCCATGTGCATCCCCGACTTTCTGTGGGCCCTACCTTAGAACTGCCTATTCTCCTCTGTAAAGCAGACAAGAATAGGACACGTTCTATAATCTGCAGAACGGAAGCATGGATGCAGACAGTACAAGGATAACATCCATTTTCTGCAGCCCCACAGAAATGAATGGGTCCACATGCGATCCACAAAAAATACGGATTGGATGTGGACAGAAAATACAGTCGTGTGAATGCTCCCTAATACTGCAATATATTGATATTTCATCCTGGACAAACTATAGACAGGGAGATCATGGGCTAGGCAAGTCTCTACTGTGCATACCTCAGTCCTTGGATTCGGAGTATGCGCAATAGAGAAAGAAGGATGGAAGCGGGCATGGATTGGTTAATCCACCCCGGGGCGTGACGTCACTTGTATGTGCTGCAGCTCTTGTCTGGGAGAGATGTAATTGTTTATGTTCAAGGCAGTGAGTAGAGAACACAGAATTATACCAGAATTGAAAGTTAGGAAACATATTGCCATTTAGGCCCCTTTCACACGGGCGAGTATTCTGCGCGGATGCCATGCGTGAGTTGAACGCATTGCACCCGCACTGAATACCAACCCATTCATTTCTATCGGGCTGTTCACATGAGCAGTGATTTTTACGCATCACTTGTGCGTTGCGTGAAAATCGCAGCATGCTCTATATTCTGCGTTTTTCACGCAGGCCCCATAGAAGTGAATGGGGTTGCGTGAAAATCGCAAGCATCCGCAAGCAAGTGCGGATGCGGTGCGATTTTCACGCACGGTTGCTAGGAGACGATCGGGATGGAGACCCGATCATTATTATTTTCCCTTATAACATGGTTATAAGGGAAAATAATAGCATTCTGAATACAGAATGCATAGTAAAATAGCGCTGGAGGGGTTAAAAAAATAATAATAATTTAACTCACCTTAATCCACTTGATCGCGGAGGCCGGCATCTCCTTCTGTCTCCTTTGCTGAACAGGACCTGTGGTGAGCATTCATTACAGGTAAAGGACCTGTGGTGACGTCACTCCGGTCATGACATGATCTTTTATCATGGTGATGGATCATGTGATGACCGGAGTGACGTCACCACAGGTCCTTTACCTGTAATGAATGCTCACCACAGGTCCTGTTCAGCAAAGGAGACAGAAGGAGATTCCGGCCTCCGCGATCAAGTGGCTTGAGTTAAATTATTATTTTTTTTATTTTTTTTTAACCCCTCCAGCGCTATTTTACTATGCATTCTGTATTCAGAATGCTATTATTTTCCCTTATAACCATGTTATAAGGGAAAATAATACAATCTACAGAACACCGATCCCAAACCCGAACTTCTGTGAAGAAGTTCGGGTTTGGGTACCAAACATGCGTGATTTTTCTCACGTGAGTGCAAAACGCATTACAATGTTTTGCACTCGCGCGACGCCCGTCTGAAAGAGGCCTTAGGCTACTTTCACACTGGCGTTTTGGCTTTCCGTTAGTCTCAGGCCTTCTTCACACGAGCGTGACTGATTAGGTCCGGATGCGTTCAGTGAAACTCGCACTATTTTGCAAGCAAGTTCAGTCAGTTTTGTCTGCGATTGCGTTCAGTTTTTTCGGCGCAATGCGTTTTGATGCGTTTTTCACGCGCGTGATTAAAAACTGAAGGTTTACAAACAACATCTCTTAGCAATCAGTGAAAAACGCATCGCACCCGCACTTGTTTGCAGATGTAATGCGTTTTTCACGCAGCCCTATTCACTTCTATAGGGCCAGGGCTGCGTGAAAAACGCAGAATATAGAACATGCTGCGATTTTCACACAACGCAGAACTGATACGTGAAAATCACCGCTCATGTACACAGACCCATTGAAATGAATGGGTCAGGATTCAGTGCAGGTGCTATGCGTCACGCATTGCACCTGCGCGGAAAACTCGCTCGTGTGAAAGGGGCCTTAAACTTCTTCAGATATCTATCACATTTTATCCTTCCCGTTTTTACCAGTCTTATGAGAAATGGGTGGAACATTATAATGGAATCAGATAAAATGCTAACACGTAGCTTAACCACAAAATATAAAATACTAATGTCTTATCACGAGTCACCAATGGGACACACCCGGTATGGGCGTAACGGGACGGGGGCGGTACGCGACGCCAACTAAGCACTAGATGGCAGGGGGCCTGGCCATATCTACCCAGCATCACGGGCACGCCCATTGGAGGCGTGAGCTGGCCACAGGTCCATGCCTCACCTAAGCATGGAAAGGGAGGGGTGGGACTATATCCGGCCTGCTCCATCTCTCAAGGGCGGGCTATTTAAACCGAACAGGTTTCTCTGCTTGGAGACCTCACACACAGGACCAGTGAGGCACCACTATCTGTGAGTTCCTTGGAGAACTGGGGGCTGATTCCTCCCACCTACAAAAGGTTGGTTTCTGGCCCTACCTGGCATTTAATCCCGATTATCATTTATGTCTCAAACAGTGTATATGCGGGCTATGGCTGGAGTGACAGTGGACATACGACTATCTCCACAGACAGCCTGGGCCACCCCTGGCCGCTTTTGGACACGCAAGTAGTATCTTGTTACTTGTTGGCCATGATATCACACATGTCATCACACATATGTGACTGTTTGTAGGAGGTTGTCACTCTGATTATTTATATGGGAATCATTTATGCTCACGTACGCCTGGATATCTATGTGGACATATACCCACACTGGCGAATGACTCTCTCTTCGAGTATATTCCATAGGCCCCTTGATGTGGTCCCTGTGTTTGATTATTTAAAGCTATTAGGTGATTGAACGTAATGCGACCAGTGAATGATCTGGTCTAACGGTGTCATCATAATTGAGGACCCTGCCAACGGTTTGGTTTCCTTTTATTGATGCCAAATAACAGCATTGTACTTTGATATATGTCCCCTGAGGAACCCGACAATCAATCAGGGTGAAACGCGTTGGGACACTGGCACCTGATTGCATACTAATACATGCAGTGCTTCTGGTGCCGTACGTGTGTATATACATCTTAATTTATACACTGGTATGTACAAATGTGAACGGCGACTCTGGGTGTATTGACGTCGCACATTGATTCTGGTGTGTGGGGTCTACACAGTGATATCGTCCATTTGATGCTGCACATTCATAGATAGCCACACCTGTGGCTGCCTGTGCATCCTTTATGACATTTATTGTAGGCAACTTTCCACCCACACCACTGAGCATCTATGAGTGGGGTTGGCTTGTTGCTTCCTATACTGTTTATCTATACTTGTTTTTTTGTTTTGTGAACCTAGAGCAGGCCCCACAGTAGGGATCCATTAGGATTACAGGGTCTATTCAGGTTTCACAAGGAGGTTCCAGAACACGGGATCGTCCTTATCAGGGCGGCTATTCCGTTCATCGGCAGGGCTACCTAGCCCAGGGCCAGGAATAGGGACAGATCAGACTCAATTTCTGTCCATTCCGTCCATCTCTGACCCGTATTTGTGGACGATTACAAGTATTATCTTCCATGTCATCAAGGATATATCTTCTTTTTGTTCTTTTCTATGTATGTCTGTGGGAGTTTGTTATTTTATGTCTAAATTAGATTAAAGGCTACATTTTAAACAGGTCGTTCCCTGTGATTACATTTATTGGATTATATACCACCTGTGGTTATTATTCCCTCTGACGGGATATCGTCTTAGCTGTGATTACTTATCACGAGTCCCTGTAAGGCTACTTTCACACTGCCGTTTTGGCTTTCCGTTTGCGAGATCCGTTCAGGGCTCTCACAAGCGGTCCAAAACTGATCAGTTTTGCCTTAATGTATTCTGAATGGAAAAGGATCCGCTCAGAATGCATCAGTTTGCCTCTGATCAGTCTCCATTCCGCTCTGGAGGCGGACACCAAAACGCTGCGAAACTGAGCCAAACGGATCCGTTCTGACACACAATGTAAGTCAATGGGGACGGATCCGTTTTCTATGACACAATCTGGCACAATAGAAAACGGATCCGTCCTCCATTGACCTTCAATGTTGTTCAAGACGGATCCGTCTTGGCTATGTTAAAGATAATACAAACGGATGTGTTCTGAACGGATACAGATGTTTGTATTATCTGAACGGATCCATCTGTGCAGATCCATGACGGATCCGCACCAAACGAGAGAGTGTGAAAGTAGCCTTATGCGGAGTTCACACGGGCGAGATTTCCGCGCGGGTGCAATGCGTGAGGTGAACGCATTGCACCCGCACTGAATTCTGACCCATTCATTTCTATGGGGCTGTGCACATGAGCGGAGATTTTCACGCATCACTTATGCGTTGCGTGAAAATCGCAGCATGCTCTATATAGTGCGTTTATCACGCAACGCAGGCCCCATAGAAGTGAATGGAGCTGAGTGAAAATCGCAAGCATCCGCAAGCGAGTGCGGATGCGGTGCGATTTTCACGCATGATGACAGTCTATTCACTGTATTATTTTCTCTTATAACATGGTTATAAGGGAAAATAATAGCATTCTTTAATCCAGAATGCTTAGTAGGTGGTCAATTAACCCCTTGAGGACACAGCCTTTTTACACCTTAGGACCAGGCCATTTTTTGCAAATCTGACCAGAGTCCCTTTAAGTGCTGATAACTTTAAAACGCTTTGACTTATCCAGGCCGTTCTGAGATTGTTTTTTCGTCACATATTGTACTTCATGACACTGGTAAAATGAAGTCAAAAAAATTATTTTTTTTGCACCAAAAAATACCTATTTTAACAAAGATTTGGAAAAAATTTGCAAATTTCAAAGTTTCAGTTTCTCTACTTCTGTAATACATAGTAATACCCCCAAAAATTGTGATGACTTATCATTCCCAAAACAATTCAAACATAAAGTAGACATATGGGGAATGTAATTTTATTGTTTGGGGATGTTATAAGGCTTAGAAGTTTAGAAGCAAATCTTGAAATTTTTCAGAAATTTACAAAAACTCAATTTTTAGGGACCAGTTCAGGTCTGAAGTCACTTTGCGAGGCTTACATAATAGAAACCACCCAAAAATGACCCCATCTAAGAAACTACACCCCTCAAGGTATTCAAAACTGATTTTGCATACGTTGTTAACCCTTTAGGTGTTGCACAAGAGTTATTGGCAAATGGGGAGGAAATTTGAGAATTTCATTTTTTTTGTCTAATTTTTCATTTTAACCCATTTTTTCCACTAACAAATCAAGGGTTAACAGCCAAACAAGACTGTATCTTTATTGCCCTGACTCTGCCGTTTACAGAAACACCCAATATGTGGCCGTAAACTACTGTACGGCCACACAGCGGGGCGTAGAGTGAAAGGTGCGCCGTTTGGTTTTTGGAAGGCTGATTTTTATGGACTGGTTTATTTACACCATGTCCCATTTGAAGCCCCCTGATGCACCCCTAGAGGAGAAACTCCCTAAAAGTGACCCCATCTAAGAAACTACACCCCTCAAGGTATTCAAAACTGATTTTACAAACTTTGTTAACCCTTTAGGTGTTGCACAAGATTTAATGGAAAATAGAGATACAATTTCAAAATTTCACTTTTTTGGCAGATTTTCCATTTTAATATTTTTTTTCCAGTTACAAAGCAAGGGTTAACAGCCAAACAAAACTCATTATTTATGGCCCTGATTCTGTAGTTTACAGAAACACCCCATATGTGTTCGTCAACAGCTGTACGGCCACACGGCAGGGCGCAGAAGGAAAGGCATGCCATATGGTTTTTGGAAGGCAGATTTTGCTGGACAGTTTTTTTTTACACCATGTCCCATTTGAAGCCCCCCTGATGCACCCCTAGAGTAGAAACTCCAAAAAAGTGACCCCATTTTAGAAACTACGGGATAGGGTGGCAGTGTTGTTGGTACTAGTTTAGGGTACATATGATTTTTGGTTGCTCTATATTACACTTTTTGTGCGGCAAGGTAACAAGAAATAGATTTTTTGGCACGTTTTTATTTTTTGTTATTTACAACATTCATCTGACAAGTTAGATCATGTGGTAATTTTATAGAGCAGGTTGTCACGGACGCGGCGATACCTAATATGTATACAATTTTTTTTATTTATGTAAGTTTTACACAATAATTTAATTTTTAAAACAAAAAAAATGTTTTAGTGTCTCCATAGTCTAAGAGCCATAGTTTTTTCAGTTTTTGGGCGATTATCTTAAGTAGGGTCTCATTTTTTGCGGGATGAAATGACGGTTTGATTGGCATCTATTTTGGGGCGCATATGACTTTTTGATTGCTTGCTATTACACTTTTTGTGACGTAAGATGACAAAAAATTGCTTTTACACCGTTTTTATTTTTTTTACGGTGGTCATCTGAGGGGTTAGATCATGTGATATTTTTATAGAGCCAGTCGATACGGACGCGGCGATACCTAATATGTATACTTTTTTTTTAATTTATGTAAGTTTTACACAATGATTTCATTTTTTAAACAAAAAAATCATGTTTTAGTGTTTCCATAGTCTAAGAGCCATAGTTTTTTCAGTTTTTGGGCGATTATCTTGGGTAGGGTATGATTTTTGCGGGATGAGATGACGGTTTGATTGGTACTATTTTGGCGTACATGCGACTTTTTTGATCACTTTTATTACCTTTTTTGGGAAGTAAGGTGGGCAAAATTTCAATTTCATCATAGTTTTCTATTTTTTATTTTTATGGCGTTCACCGTTCGGGTAAAGTAACATAACCGTTTTATAGATCAGGTCGTTACGGACACGGCGATACCAAACATGTGTAGGGAATTTTATTTTTTTCATTTTTAATCAGTGATAAATGTGATTTTTGATTTTTACTTTTTTTTCACTTTTTTTTGACCCAGACCCACTTGGTTCTTGAAGATCCAGTGGGTCTGATGTCTGTATAATACAGTACAGAATATATATTGTACTGTATTTTACTTACACTGAACAGATCTATGCTTTTAGCATAGATCTGTTCAGCACCATGGACAGCAGGACGCCTGAGAGGCGTCCTGTTGCCATGGGAACCTTCCCCGTCTGCTGAGAACTTCGCAGACGGGGAAGGGTAAGCACAGGGCTGAGGGGGGCTCTCTCCCTCTCCCATCGGGGGGCTGCAAAGGCACAGCAGCCCCCCGATTGGAGAGCGAGGGAGCTCCCTGCGCTGTTAACCTTTTCCATACAGCGGTCCGTACGGACCGCTGTATGGATAGGGTTAAACGGCTGACATCGCATCGCAGATGTCAGCCGTTTATACCAGGGTGCCAGCAATGTGCTGGCACCCTGGTATACCCACTAGAAACCAACGATTATACAAGGGGAGGCGGGCGGGGGATCGCGATCCCGCCTGCCGCACCGCCCGCCTCCCGCACCGCCCACACTGCCCGCAACCCTCCCCCTGCACCTCCCGCCACCATAAAATCATTCGGGGGTGCAGGGGGGGGGGGTTAATAAAACATTATTTTAGGCATATAAAGTTTCTGATCCCCGCGGTCAGGGACCGCGGGGACCAGAAACTGCAGAAATCGCAGCAAACCGCAGGTCTGAATTGACCTGCGGTTTGCCGCGATCGCCGACATGGGGGGGGGGGGGGGGTCACGGGACCCCCCCGCGCATTTAGCCTAGGTGCCTGCTCAATGATTTGAGCAGGCATCGGGTTCCGATCACTGCCGGCCGGGCGGCAGTGATTGGAACAACACATGACGTACCGGTACGTCATGTGTCCTTAAGTACCAGGACATCATGACGTACCGGTACGTCATGTGTCCTTAAGAGGTTAAGGGGGGAAAAAAAAAAAAAATAAAAAAAAAAAAAAATTAACTCACCTCCTCCTCTTGATCGCGTAGTTGCCGATCTCTTCTTACTTCTTTAATCATGAGCTGCCGGCTAAAGGACCTGTGGGGGCGTCACATCACATGGTACATCACTGTGGTGATGGACCATGTGATGATCTCAGTGACGTCACCACAGGTCCTTTGACAGTTCTCGAAGAAAGAACAGGACACCGGCAGCTATGCGATCAAGATGAGGAGGGGAGTTCATTTTTTTTTATTTTTTAACCCTCAATTGACCTTCTACTAAGCATTCTGTATTAAAAGTATGCTATTATTTTCCCTTATAACAATGTTATAAAGGGAAAATAACTACATCTACACAACCTTGAACTCAAACCTGAACTTCAGTGAAGAAAGAGTAGAGGGCCACAGCAGCATATCCAAATATCTTCTTTATTGATCAGTCACCGCATGACACGGCATAAAAATAGCAGCAACGTTTCGGCTAAGGTTAGCCTTTGTCAAGCAGGAGTTCGGGTCTGGGTACCACAGTCAGTTTTTTATCACGCGCGTGCAAAGCGCATTGCACCCACGCGATAAAAATGGAACCCAATCGCAGTCAAAACTGACTGCAATTGGGTACCTACTCGCGCGGGTTTGCCGCTTTACACCCGGGACGCATCCTGAACAAATCCGTCACGCCCGTGTGAACTCAGCCTTACACAGCTACAAATTAGTGACCAATCCCTTTAAGTCACTGGGTCACTTTGTTATGAGGTCATTTTAGTAAAATCACTCTTTGCATCTTCAGAGCAAGCCAAGGGCGAGGGGCAGCTCATGAATATCAAGTACTCCAGAGAACATGAGCAACAATGAATAGACTTCAGCATTGACTACATAAAAAAAACTACCCCAGCAGTGGAATCAGGGGTCTCTTTCTAGTTTATGCTGCTCTCAGATAAGGCAGAACAAACCTGGTGACAGATTCATTAAAGCATAACAACACTTTCATTTTCCATAAAATCAGTAACACAAACCTAGGTAGGAAACTTTGCAATATAGGTTATTATAGAAAACTGCTTCTTTCTCCACTTATCAGACCCCTCAACCCCTCTACCTTGCATCATGCTCTGACTATTCACTCAATATCAATTTGGATCATATTGTAGCTGCTGCACAGGAGACGCTGACATTTCTAGTAAACTTTCGAATATCTAACCCTCATGCTGGGTTCACAGCAACACTGCTTATTACTGCTGTATGTCATTTATGCTGATGTGTGCGTTCGCTCTAGTCTCTTGATTTGTCATTACTTCCTATAATGCTTCATACTAACTCACCCAAGAGTCTGTACAAAGTGTATGTACAATGTTTTCACTGCTTCTCTATCATTGCTGTGTACGGTAGAAATCAGAACAGATAATGCAAACACTGTCTGGAGCGGAGTTCATGAAAACACTGACAATTAGATATGGACCCTGACATAGTCGTCAGATATATTCTTGTTATTCCTGTCCACACAGCTTACAAATGCATTTCTATACCACAAAGTATGAAATATTACCCTCCCATCACTACACCACAATTGTGAAATCTGCACATAAAAATATACAGTGTCACTTCCTTTATGTCTGGAAACACTGTGCAAACAGAAAAACCACCCTTGGTATGCACAAAACCAACCTTATCGGACCAGCTGGTACCTACCAACCGAGAGATCTTTACAAGACCACTGAATCCCAGCAGGTCTCTCAGCTTCCATGTCAAATTTTCTGGCACAATTGTCCGGGTGTTCAAGATAGGTGATCAATGTCTGATCGGTGGTGGCCCCACTACTGTCACCCCACCATTCGGCTGTTTGAAGAGTCCATGGCACTCTGGTAAGTTTCACGGCCTCTTCCTAGACCAGGGACTTCACGCTCACCAGTCACATGGCCTACTTGCAGGCAATCCATTCAAGTGAATGGGCTTAGGGCTGCAATACCAAGCATGGCCACTATACAATCTACAGCGCTGTGCTTATTTTGCTGGGAGGAGGCGGTAGCCCTCACTGAAGCACCACAGCCTCTTCACACAGTTGATCGGGTGCAGGTGTCAGACCCCACTGGTCAGATAGGTTCTTAAATTAGTATCACTATATAAAAATGATTTAATGTCATATAAATGAGCAATGTGATTTTATATGCTCATAGGATTCTTATTTCTTCCTGTTCTTCTATACTTCACAACCACTATTCTAACCAGCATAGCGGGCAGGTATTATTACCGGGAGGCCCAGCAATGGATAGGGTTTGAGAACCTAATTCTGATGTACCCTTTTCCAGTTTGCTTACCATGTGACCATAAAATAAAAGTGGAAGTCACAGTGCCCCCATAAATGCCAGCCATGCAAGCCACATGACTGTGTGATAGATGCCTGAAGCCCAGAATATTAATAAAAAATAATGTAATCATTATCATGATTGATAATCATTAATATTATTAATATAAACCAAACCCATTTAACCTTGGGAGGATGAAAAAAAAAAAAAGCTCAGATGTGTACTTTGTTAAAAAGTGGTTAAAACTATACCGTCTACAGGTATAAAATAGTCCAGATAGGCACTATACTTAGTAAAAAGTTACACCTACAGGGTTTATTTTCACTGGGGCCTCGATTTTTCACCCCCAAAAAATAATAATAGGGGGCACTGTTTTATTCATCACTTCTGTAAGGAACTGCAGCGCATGTGTTCAGATTTTAAGGTTCCTTATACTGTAAGTGACGTCCAGGGGACTGGCTGGTGGAAGTGATGCAGGGAATTTCCAGGAGTGGTGGATCTCTGATCAGACGTTATCCAGCCTGGTTATGTAATCTATAATAAGGCTTGGAGTAAACCGATCCACCTTTTAAACAAAGAATATTCTGTTTTCAACTTTTTGGGCAGTGGGGTTGATGACCCATGCAGTTGTTCAGTTTTTCACCCATAATAAAGCTGCTACATCATCATCATGCTTTATTCTCTTATGCCATTTAGAGGTTAAATATCATACATAAACGGAAGCTTTTCGAGCACAGGAAATCACAACAACGTAAATGGAGCAGGCAAATATCAAAAATATCAGCGAAAAACCGCAAACTTTACAAAAAAAGAAAAACCACAAGCAAACGTGCTGATTAATATGTGGTGACAGCGTCACCTAGTGGTCATTCTGCTGCTACACTGAACCTAATTGGTATATGCAGGGGAAAAAAAACAATGTAAAAAAATAAAAAAGGTTTTACAAAGGCACTTGTTCATTAAGGATCAGTCTGATAGCAGCAGCATAATTAGAGGGCTGGTTCTGACTGGCTGTCATGAGCAAATACTCAGCTTTTACCCTGTATCTATTGTCTAAAATACTCAATATTCTGTAGACACAAAAGTCACAATCTGCACAACATTATTCAAAATTATGCATCAGAATAAAATCAAACTGTGCCTCAAAACTAAGTGGTCTGCAAAGGAAATCTCGTAATCTCATGACAACACTTTCACGGTACGGAATAATCCTGACTTACCTTTTTTAAACTGTATCCAGCGTGGAAAATAATAGGTGGCAACAAAATATTAAAGAAGACTTCTGGGTCAAAGGTCACCTGGAAAGAAGCGATAATACATTCAGATTACACGGGTGCTGGAATTGGGGGAACTAAATAAACACAGTTAAGAAGATAATCATCTCTCTTAATTGACCTAAGCGCATTATGCTAGGCCGCGGAAGGGAGTACAGCATGTGATGTTGGCAACAAACGCTGGGCTGTTGTGATTCAGGCTACCATGGAAGTCTTACATTTTAGAATACAAGACGGGGACTAAAAATGAAATCAGAAAAATACAAAAACAAGGCTCAATAGTTTATGTAGGTTGGACCCCATACACAGATGTCCCATAGTAAAACTTAGTATGCACACAGCAGTTTTTGTCTGGCCGATTCTCGCCATATTTGCTGGGTTGCAGCCAGATCTCCGCAGGTCCCCATTATAAATAATGTTGCCAGATGGCAACGCTGTAGCTTCCAGAAATACCGAAATGCAGAGAGATCTGGCAGGCTGTTCCCTGCAGGATATACAAGCGCCAGTGTGAAACTAGCCTAAGGCCTCATGCACATGACTGTTCCGTTTTTTGCGGTTCGCAAACCGCGGATCCGCAAAAAATGGAAGCCATCCGTGTGCCTTCCGCAATTTGCGGAACAGAACAGGCGGCCCATTGTAGAAATGCCTATTCTTGTCCGCAAAACAGAGAAGAATAGGACATGTTCTATTTTTTATTTTTTTGCGGGGCCACGGAACGGAGCAACGGATACGGACAGCACACGGAGTGCTGACCGCATCTATTGCGGCCCAATTGAAGTGAATGGGTCTGCATCTAAGCCGCAAAAACGGCGGCTCGGATGCGGACCCAAACAACGGCCGTGTGCATGAGGCCTAACATTGAATTCAATGGAAGCTTCAAATCTTTTTTTCACTGTGCTAGCCCTGGCAGCTGCTGGAAAATATTTTCTATGGATACAGATTTTTATTTAAAAAACAAAAACAAAAAAAAAAAAAAAAAAACACCCGTTCTGATGGAGAACTTGTCACTGAGACCTCAAAGCATCAGTGTGCTTTTATAATAGAGCTATACTACTCCACCAAACAGCACTCCTAAACTAGTAAATGGAGGAAGCGCTTCCTGGTTCAGTACTTTTATTTCAGATTATTTTATTGATCTTTTTTCAGACAGCTAGCCGCTCTGAAAATGATCATTAAATATACACATCACACCAGAAATCCTCAGAAATATGTGAAACCTAGCTCAAGTAGAAAAAAAAAAATATTAAAAATAAAGATTATTCCAAGCCAACAAAATATAAAAGTCTCACATAGCTCAAGATCCATCATATAGATAGAGGTAATGCTTTAGACGTGCAGGGGGTCATTTAGCAACCAATATACTCCACGTTTTGGCGTATATTAGGCGCAGATTTTGTCGCCGATCTTAATAAATGAACCCAGTAGTATATACTGGTGTGGACGACATTATGAGAATCTAAATGTAACACCATTTGCCTTAGATCATCTTCAACTAGAATTTGTGAGAGATGAAGAACTCCAGGTTGTAGCTCTCACAGTGGTCATTCCCTATTCTTCTACAAGTTTAGGCTCAGATTTGGTCTTACTCACCTTCTAGAACTTCGCTCTTAAGAACTGGTTTTATTATCTTGGCATCTAATACAGAAAAGGCAGAAGGGTGATTATACATTCTACATAAACTGCTTAGAGCCTGAGGTATACGACTAGAGAACCAAGTACAGGTCTGGCCACCATGAACCCAAGTAATCAGTAATTTAATGAATAGCACACCGCATCCTCTACAGCAGAATTGTAGGTCACTGAGCTGAAGCCTCATGGGCAAAAACAGGCCAAGTGAGTGCCAGGCTCTAAGGCAAGTTTCAGATGTGCAATGAAGCCTGAGAACATCACAAGACTCAGGCACTAATCGAGGAACTCAAAGTAGAAAATCACTCTCACATACAAAGCAATTTAACCCAGAACACGACAGATAAAGCAATTTTGAGGCAGAAATTACAAGGACTGATACATCTTGTAGACCAGTATAAAAATAAGACGGGATGTCCAGCTTTCCAAAAAAGACGTTGTTCTTTATTCCAAAATGACACAGGATAAAAAACAATCCAACACGGTAAGCAGGTCTACATGTTTCAGATGCTCTAATACTGATCCTTATTCACGACATCTTGTAGACCAGGGATGCTCAACCCGCGGCCCTCCAGCTGTTGCAAAACTTCAACTCCCAGCATGCCCAGACAGTCTACAGCTATCAGCCTACAGCAGGGCATGATGGGAGTTGTAGTTTTACAACAGCTGGAGGGCCGCAGTAGACAATGCAAAACCTGCTTAGCATAATCCACACTCCATAGTCAAGTAGTTGAGCCACCGACCCCTCTTACTCCGGTCTGTAATTTGGTAAGAGAATAATACGTAGTAATGTACCATGTGGACTACGCAGATTTAAAGACGTCGTTTACCATCAGTAATACGCCTATATTAGGTCTATTTCTGGCAGAGATTGCGGCGCAAAGGTTATTTGCACCGCAATCTGCAACTTTTCCCCCCCTCCCACAGGTCTAAAAAAAAGTGTGCGGGGAAGGGGACGGGCCGGCATTTACCATTTTTTACTCCTGTTTTAGGAACCTTCCAGGCGAGCGTGTCCGGATTAGGTCTGGATGCGTTGCGAATGCGTTCAGTGAAAAACGCACGATTTTGCAGGCAAAGTCATTCAGTTTTGCCTGCGATCGCGTTCAGTTTTTATCGCGCTGGTGCAATGCAATTTAATGTGTTTTGCACGTGCGTGATAAAAAACTGAAGGTATACAATCTCTTAGCAAACATCCGTGAAAAACGCTTCGCATCCACACTTGCTTGCGGATGCGATTTTCACACAGATCCATTCACTTCTATGGGGCCTGCGTTGCGTGAAAAATTGCAGAATATAGAACATGCTGCGATTTTCACACAACGCACAAGTGATGCGTGAAAACCAATGCACATGTACACAGTCCCATTGAAATTAATGGGTCCAGATTCCGTGCGGGCACAATGCGTTCACATCACGTATTGCACCCGCGCGGAATACTCACTCATATGAAAGGGGCCTTAGGCGTAGAAAATGGTCTAAGTTTAAACCAGCAAGGAAGCTGTCTAAGGGCTCATTCAGACGGCCCTATGTTTTGTTCCGCAGCCGTTGCGCATTTTTGCAGAACGGGTGCGCACCCATTCATGTTAATGGGACCGCAAAAGATGCGGATCCGCATTTTTACGGACGGCAACAATGGAACTCTATTAAAGTGATGAGAACCCAGCCTAATGTGTATGGCCTCCTTAAGAGTCAGCAGTAGACAAGGCTTCTTTATCACTGTATGTCATTTATAGTGATATACATATAGCTGAAGGGAAAGACAAGTAAATTAATATGGATACGATTAGAATACACCTGAGGCATATAAAAACCTTGGGGAGTAGAAGTCTAACCAAGCCCTAGCTACATACATTACTACTTTACCAGTGACTGAGCACAGTTTCACATCAGACCCCCTTATGTAATCCTTTCAATGAGACCATTATCATCATTTCTGGATAAATGACATTACATTTTACTGCACGCTACAGAGAAAATCTGTGTCACACCGCCAGCTGTTACTGATGTTGGATTATCTGGTAGTGTGAATGAAGCTTTAAAATTCAGTCTGAGATCTGTGGGATTTGTTTAAAAAAATATAATAATAATAATAATAATAATAATAATAATAATAATAATAATAAAAAATAATCCCCTCCAATACTCTGCACATTGCTCTTAACTAACTGGACCTAGACCACTGTAAACATGCAACCAGTAAGTGTAATACGATAAGGACAGTGTGTGGACAAATATAACTTAAAAGCATAGCAATATACTAAAAAGAAACCACCAGTGCTGCAGATACCACTGTGAGCACCAGATGGCGACAAAGAGGCTGCAAAAAATGCAGCAGACGAATCTCTGGTATTTAAAAACAAATGTGATTTTTTTTTTTTTATCGTTTCTCAGAGGTTGTAAATTAGTAGCAAGGAGCTTCATTTTACTGGTAATCAGTTTTTTTTTATATAATAAAAGCACACAGAGCTATAGGGACTGGGTATTGCGCATGTGCTAGCGGCCATCTAGCAACCCATGTCCTCAGCTCTATACACACAATCCCTGTGACAGGTGCCATTTCAGCCACCCATGCCAGACCGCACTTAAAGACTTTTGAACCATATTTGCGACTTTTCCAAACTCAGGACGTTTTTGTCATGGTTTATATTAGATAAAAATAAATGCATCCTGTTTTAATACTCACCTATCACTTGTTCCCACGACGAGTTGGTTCTCTTTTCAGAAATGCGACTGACAAAAAGTCTGCCATAAATGCGACTTTTTACACAAACCACCACATAAGCTGGCTTAATAGTCTGCAGTAATTTGAGCCAATTCTGCTGATAAAAGGATGATAAATGAGGCGTAATATGCACCAATTTGATAGCCCCGCCCACTTTGACATTTATATTTCATTTTATGGTGAAAACGCCATTTTGTTTTGGTGCATTTTACTCCATAATTCTGGTGCAACATGCTTAGTAAATGTCCCCCTATATCTCCCAGTATCTAGCTATAAATAAAGGGATCATGCACACGGCCGTAGTTTGTCCGCATCAGATCAGCATTTTTTGCGTAAAAAAGATAGAACATGTCCTATTCTTGTCTTTTTTGCGGACAAGGTAAGGACATTTCTAGAGGAGTGAGAAAAAAAAAATGGCAGCATACATAAGGCCAGGATACATGATTTACGGACCGGAAAACAGATGCAGCTGTGATTTAAAATTAAAAATTGTGATTTGTTACCTGAAAGGGCATCAGTCAGCAGAATTGTACCTAGGAAAATGACTGAAGTTTAAATATATGCAAATGAGCTTCTAGGAGCAACAGAGGCGTATCTTCTGTATGGCGAGCATTTTCCTGTACTGGACTGAATTACCTAACGGCGCAGTGTAAGGCCGAATGCACATGGCAGTGAGTGGTCCGTGGTAACACGGCCTGGATTCCTGCTGACAGCAGGAGCGCACAGCGTCATTGGTTGCTATGACGCTGTACGCTTAATGCCGCCGCTGCACTACAGTAATACACTCGTATAGATCATACCAATGTATTACTGTAGTGCAGCGGCGGCATGAAGCGCCTAAGCCTGTAGGAGAAGTCATTCATGATCATGTTTAAACTGCCTGGCCCTGTCAATCAAAGTACAGAGGGCACAGCAGTTGCAGAGAGAGCAGAGCCTCTAGGTGTAACAGTAACGCCCCCGTTGCTCCTAGAGACTCATTTGCATATATTAAAACTACATTTTTCTCAGCAATCGGCACATATGAACATGTAACCAACACAGATGCCTTCAGCTGCCAAGCACACATGTAACAGGTCAGCCAGGTTCATAGATACAAATCTGCTGACAGATGCCCTTGAACAGCGAAGCGGAGCTGAAACTCTAAGGCCTCTGTCACACGGGCAGGATTTCCGCGCGGGTGCAATGCGTGAGGTGAACGCATTGCACCCGCACTGAATCTGGACCAATTCATTTCTACAGGGCTGTGGAGTCTGAGTCGGAGGCAATTTTGGGCAAAAAATGAACCGACTCAGACTCCTACTAGATTTAAATTGGAATAAAAAAAATTTAAAAAAGCAAGTTTAAATGTCCCAATTCATAAAAAGTTATTATTAATTACCGTCTTTTTCGTCCTATAAGACGCACCTGCCCATAAGACGCACATAGGTTTTTGAGGAGGAAAAAAAAAATATATATATTTTGAACCAAAAGGTGTGCTTTTGAACTAATGGTGGTCTGTGGGTGGCACTGTTATGGGGAATCATTGTGGGGGGATCTGTGGATGACATATATATGGCATCTTATCTTATGTGTCATCCACAGATCCCCCCATAACAGTGTCCCTGTGTAGTGAATGGGGGCCGGCATCTGTTTCTGTAATGGCAGCGGGGCCCGGTGCCTGCTTCATTCATAAAGTGGGCGGAGCAGGCGCGTGACGTAGTGAGCTACGCTACGAGCGCCCACCCGGCCTCCTGACTACCAAGAAGTTCGTAGTAAGTAGTACAGCGCTAGATTTAAGATGATTGGAATACTTTAACAATACCCACAAGTTAGATATGATTACCGTATACTACAGTGAGCGGGGCCCGGTGTAGTAGAATACAGTGACTGCACCGGGCCCCGCTGCCATTACAGAAACAGATGCCGGCCCCCAGCCCCTCCTCCCTCTCAGCCTATTCACCGGACGGTCGCAGCATTCGCCCCATAAGACGCACTACTATTTTTCCCCCACTTTTGCGAAAAATACGGTACTTCTCTACTGTAAGAATAAAGGCCAATGCATGCAGTGCGTCACGTTACCGCAAAACTAACACGTTAAGTGACCGTGAAGAAGCATGCTTTTCATATGCTTCACTATATGGCACGCAACGCACAGTTAAGGAGCGGCAATACTTATACTTTCCATTGTGTTGTGTTCCACTGTTACAGGGAACGCAGCGCCCATGGTTAACCTAGCCTCTCACTGATAACTGATTAAGTAGATATGTCTTTTGCAGGACTAGAGACACTTGTATAAGTGAAGGGAATGGATGGTCAATAGTTCAAGACTGAAGCTGTAAACCATTAGAAAAACTGCTGTCATTTAGCTAAGGCTATAAAAACTTGTAAACTCAGATTGTTAGCTTAAACTTTAAACATGACTATGGGATTCTACTAGGGAAATCATGTTTTACAATAAATGCCCCTTCCTGGATCCTCCCACTGCCCGATCATCAGCAGAAGATCAGCACACAAAGGAGAAGGCAGCAGCTTCCTAGCCAGTAGTTCTGCGGTAATGACATGTATGTTGCCTTTCTTTCCTTCAAGGAATGTATAAAATACATTCGCATATTAAATACAGAGAAGTCGGAAGTTCCAAAAACTGAGGAGTCGGACCATTTATCTTCCGACTCCACAGCCCTGGCTGTGCACATGAGCAGTGATTTTCACGCATCACTTGTGCGTTGCGTGAAAATCGCAGCATGCTCTACTTTATGCGTTTTTCATGCAACGCAGGCCCCATAGAAGTGAATGGGGCTGCGTGAAAATCGCAAGCATCCGCAAGCAAGTGCGGATGCGAGTTGCTAGGAGACTATCAGGATGGGGACCCGATCATTATATTATTTTCCCTTAAAACATGGTTATAAGGGAAAATAATAGCATTCTTAATACAGAATGCTTAGTACAATAGTGCTGGAGGGGTTAAAAAAATAATAATAATAATAATTTAACTCACCTTAATCCACTTGTTGGCGCAGCCGGCTTCTCATCTGTCTTCTTCGCTGTGCAGTAGGAAAAGGACCTGTGGTGACGTCACTGCGCTCATCACATGGTCAGTCACATGATCCATCACCATGATCCTGAACGGATCTCACAAACAGAAACCAAAACGCCAGTGTGAAAGTAGCCTTTGTCACATGCACCCCCTTGCATAGACGTATTAGGGAATGTTATATGGATTGTCCTATTCAAAGTAGTACGTAGTCATGGCAAGGAATCTTAGAAGCTGTAATTGAGAAGTCACATGTACTCTGTGTAAAGAGTAAGTAACGGTACATTAAAGGGGTTCTGCAGTTTGTTTAAACTGATGATCTATTCTCTGGATAGATCCGCATCTGATCGGCGGGGGTCCCACCCCCGGGACCCCCACTGATCAGCTGTTTGAGAAGGCAGCGGGTCTCCAGGAGCGCCGCGGCCTCCTCACTGTTTACCGCAGGCCCAGTGACGTCACAACTAGTATTAACTGGCCTGGGCGCGGCTACGCTCTGTTCACTTGAATGGATAGATCATCAGTTTAAACAAACTGCAGAACCCCTTTAATCCCTTCCTTTCCATCTGGTACTTCTGCTGTGTCTCTGAACTTTGAAAAAAACTTTTGACATCCCATAAAGACATATCAAAGGTTTTGGTTGGTGGGGTATGCTTACAGTCTCTCCTTGCCACAGGAGATGGAAGGGGGACTGACTCAATATATAAATCAACTGGATTGACACCACTGGTGCATGCACGGGTGTACCTCCTGAATATATATCAACAAAGAGATCTGGTACCACAAAATACCCAAATATCAAAATGTATTAAATGGACATAAAAAACATAGACATACATAAATACAGACACGTGGAAACAATATAAAAGTCCCAGCATCGGCAGCTCTAAAATCCCATAATATACCATATTACATAAAATGTGGGCTTCCTGTAACTCACAACCTGTGCATCTAGATTATAAATGTCCCATATGGGGATACCAGATGCGTGATGCGAGTCTAGCGGGTGTGGGTGACTAGCTCTCCATCATACAGACATGTCCTATGAATCGACTGTGCACTAACATAAGCAGTCAAAATACAATGCCATAAACATGCCGAGCAGGTCTGGATCTTTCTTACCGGATGCCCCAAAATGTATAAGTGGGATGAGCTGTCGGTGCCTGGCGTGCCCCTCTACGCGCGTTTCGCGTTAGCTTCTTCAGGAGGAGTGCCCACTGCAGCCAATTACTGACTGCAGCAGTGACCTGTCACCCATGTGGTACGTCACTGGGTAACGTGCAGCACGAGTGACCGGTCATGACTGCAGCAGTAACAAGACACCCATCAACTGGATGTTAATTCCCAGAGACCTGGGACCTGCTGAGGCGACCAAGAATCAATGTAGCTGGAATCCAGCAGTGGTGACCAAGTGAGTATGAACCCGACCGCGGGTCTATCCACTCTGTAGAGGTCTGTTAAAGGGCATCTGTCAGCAGATTTGTAGCTAAGAAACTGACTGACCTGTTACATGTGCGCTTGGCAGCAGAAGACATCTGTGTTGGTCCTATGTCCATATGTGTCCACATTGCTGAGAAAAAGGATGTTTTAATATATGCAAATGAGCCTCTAGGAGCAACGGGGGCGTTACTGTTACACCTAGAGGCTCTGCTACTGCTGGGTCCTCTACACTGTGACAGGGCCAGAATGTTGATGTTTTCACTGCCTGGCTCTGTCAAAGTGCAGAGGATAGAGCAGAGCCTCTAGGTGTAACAGTAACGCCCCCGTTGCGCCTAGACGTTAATTTGAATATATTAAAACATCATTTTTCTCAGCAATACGGGGACATATGAACACGGGACCAACACAGACGCCTTCAGCTGCTAAGTGCACGTTACAGGTCAGCCAGTGTCATAGCTACAAATCTGCTGACAGATGCCCTTTAAAAAGTTCAGTCTTGGATAACCCCTTTAATTTGTGACCAAATCAAACTTAGATCCACGCACAGTCATTTAGTTCAGAATTCCTCATCTGGAGTTAGAAGAACTTGTGCCACCTGGAAGATGAGCCACCTTTAATACCGATCACGTAAAAGCACAACAAAACCCAACAGGATCCCCTCCCCAAAAAATAACCAAGGGTCACTTACTTTTCTCAACATGTCATTCTGTTCCATATTATGAATCTTCTCAGGAATAATTTCTCCCTTTAATGTGTACTCAAAGAACTTCCCACTGACGTTGACCAGCAGTGTGGTGAATGCCCTCTGTTCTGGAGAGCAGCTGATGGCTTTGTCATAGGTGCTGGTGGAAGGTATACCATACCTCAAAATCACCCCAACAATAAGACCTGATCAATAAACAGAATGCAGTCAGAAACATCAATGACTATGCAAGAAGGTCAGATTGTGAACATTATTTCTTACAACTTCAACTCAAAAGAGACCAGAAGGAGTGGGGGTTGGGGCCTTGGAGCTGGAATAGAGTGGTGTCCCCCATATGCCGGGCCCCTCATACTGAATCTACTAAGGCTACTTTCACACTTGCGTTTTGGGCAGATCCGTCATGGATCTGCAAAAACTGATCCGTTACAATAATACAACCGCATGCATCCGTCATGAACGGATCCGGTTGTATTATCTGCAATATAGCAGAGACGGATCCGTCATGAACTCCATTGAAAGTCAATGGGAGACGGATCAGTTTTCTATTGTGCCAGAGAAAACGGATCCGTCCCCATTGACTTACATTGTGTGCCAGGACGGATCAGTTTGGCTCAGTTTCATCAAGCGCACAGCAAAACGCTGCAGGAAGCATTATGGTGTCGGCCTCCAGAGCGGAATGGTGACTGATCGGAGGCAAACTGATGCCTTCTGATCGGATCCTTATCCATTCAGAATGCATTAGGGCAAAACTGATCCGTTTTGGACCGCTTGTGAGAGCCCTGAACGGATCTCGCAAACGGAAAGCCAAAACGCCAGTGTGAAAGTAGCCCTACCTGGCTCGCCGCCCCTGGTCCCAACACCGCCGCTGCTGCTGCTTCTCCCTGTGCGCGGATGAAAACATCCAGTGTCGGGGGGGAAACGCATTATAGAACTTGGATAACCCCTTTAAGTTGAAAAAACAAAAACATGCTTTCTTTTCAACTATACAGATATTGTAACCATAGACATCTGGCATAAAAAAAATATATATATAAAAAAATTTACTGTAGGTTGCCCTGTACCAACTAGGACACCTCCTAATATAATGAAATAAAGAAGCAAATGCAAACACGAAAGGGCAGCAGCACTCTGTACTATATACAATATAGAAACATGAAATGACATTACTGCTATGACCGGTATGTCAGGAGTAGTGCTCTTTCCAATATGATATCCTAAGGTTAGGTCATCAATAAGCAAGTCCCAGACAACCCCTTTAACTAATCAATACTGGAAAACAAGTCCAAACTATTGTGCAAATGAAAGCCCCAACATATTCTAAAAGCTGTAGACTATTATGGCATGCTGGGGGTTGTAGTTTCACACTAGCTTGCGAGCTACATAAATAATGCATGTGAGAACTGGAAGCATACATTAAATAATATATAGAAAGTATTAATGGCTCTATAGTGAATCACCTGGCAGTGTATGGCGGTACTACTGGAATAGGGGCCACAACGAGCGCTGCACTGGCAGGAGCACACATAGCTGCTCCTGCTTGTGCCCGCTAAGCTTGGCTAAATCCTGGCACAGCACATTAGTACCCTGGGCCGATATGATGTTTCAGGATTTAGCTGAGTGGAGCGGGCACCTGTTTGTGCCCCTAAAAGCTGCAGTAATGCCAGACCCCCAACAACTGATATTTAGGTTATATTCTATGGTGTGCTATATGTGCCAAGTTACAGAGGATCTCTCACAATACAAACTGCATACATCATTAAATAGAGATCTTAGACCTCGTCACAATGGCTGCATAATCCTTTATGAAATTTTGCCCATCAGATATTATAACAAGCATTTTATTAATCCAATTAAGGAGTTAAAGTACATCCCAGCCCCTCGGCTTCTAATTCAAATGCTTACATACATTAGGCATTCTGATTTGGACTTTCACAGTAAGTACACCGGCCTCATCAGGACAAAGATCTATTTAATACTGCATGTAGTTTGTATTGTAAAATCTGAGGATACTCTTTAACCCCTTAATGAGCACAGACATGTCTCTCTACAAACGCCATTAAAAAGGGTCTTATTATAGGCCACCTTTTTATGGTAGCCTACTATAAACGCTGCACGGGTTCCCCAAACTCTCGTTTGACAGCCAGGATCCTGCTCTAACAGCCCAGATCAGCAGAAGTCTATTGCTCACGGCATCTAAGTGGTTTCAGAGTGAGGGGGGTCTCTCTCCGTCACCCATCCGTACCCATGCAAATGAGATTGCGGGGTGCCGGTGTCTGTAAACTGGAACCAGGGTTCAAATGAAGGACTTGAGCCCTGTGTATATGCCCACCTGAATAGGACTGAACAGGTTTAATTACACTGCGCCGCCTCTACAAGCGAGATGACTCGCAGGTAATTTTTAAGTGGAAGCAGCACTCACACGAGCACCGCTACCCCTTCAAAGAGATGATCGGCGGGGGTGCCGGTAGTTAGACCGCCACCGATCTGATATTAATGACCTATCCTATGGATAGGACATTGATATCTTTGTACTGCACAATCCCTTTAAGGTTTGGCATAAATATATACCTGACATTTCATAACTGACTAATAAAGTGCTTGAATGTCAGTGAATAGCCCAGGGAGTAGAGGGTATTGTAGACAACAACTGGGACCTCCTTCTTAAAGGGAACCTGTCATGTGGATATTTGATTATAATCTAATTATATACAATCATTAACTACTAAAAAGTACCTTAGATGTATTCACTTACTGGTGTGACAGATGGTTACCTCATAATATACACACAAAGATGCCATATGCTAATGAGCTGATTTGAGTCCAGCGTGATGCCATTAAGTCCAGCGTTTATTTAATTATACTCTATGAGGATTTTCTAAATAGTTCTGAGGTTCCAGCTGGATGGGGGTTGCTCTTCTCAGGGCGGGTGCTCCGACTACAGACAATTTGAGGTGCTCCACCTTGCTAGACTAGGGCTTAATAGGGAAAGCACAAGTAGGCTAGCATACCAATAGCACTGCCTTTGTTATGATGAACCGCCACTAAAGCTATATTGACCCCGACCAGCTGATCTTAAATATATACCTGACATTTGTATGGTTGTCAAAGCAGTAATAAAGCCTAAACAAGAACAACCAGGTGTGCAACAGCTTGTACAGGAATGTATTTCAGAAGCATGAATTCCATTATGGAATCAAATTTTATATAAATAAGAGCAGATGGTTTGGACTGTAATTTTATCCCCCGGTCTGAGGCATGGCCTGACAGGCAGCCTATGAAAAGCCCATAGACTGCAACAGTATTCTATTGCAGTCTATGGGGCAAACGATCATGAGATCACATATTAAAGTTCCTAAAGGGAAGTAAAAATTACTATTTAAAAAGGAACCTGTCACCGGGATTTTGTGCATAGAGCTGAGGACATGGGTTGCTAGATGGCCGCTAGCACATCCGCAATACCCAGTCCCCATAGCTCTGTGTGCTTTTATTGTGTAAAAAAACCCATTTCATACAATTGTTATAGGCAAGTGATCATCTCTTGCAAATTATCTATTTAAGTTGATCACTCATCAGGTTGATCAATTTGGACTGACACCGGACACTATTTTATTCAATAGCGGTGGACATATAGTAGGGGACATCATCTGATGTGCTACCTATTATGACATCTATCATTTAACACTGTTTAGTCAGCGCGGTCTATCTATTACGTTGGTTTTTTTGATTCATTGTGTTTAGGGTTTAGGCAATTTATTCCCTGTCATAGACCAGCAGCGACACCCTCCTCTGAGTGTTATTCAGTGCATCCAACACTACACCCTGTTCTATTCAATAAGGCAGCGCGGGTTTCCTTTGATTGTTTGTTGAGCCGCCATTTGATACATATGTAAATTAACCTGAGATGAGTTAGAGATTGAAAATATGACTCTTCTCTGGTCACACAAGTAAGATATGACTCTTATGTTAATTTGCATAAAAGGCGGGAAGCACAAAAATCCATAATACTTATTGAATTCGTCTGCAAATGAAATTAAAAGTGTCATTTATATGTTTAGGGTAACACAATGAACATTTAGAAACGCTCAGTGAGGGTAGCATAGTAGAGGTGACAGGTTCCCTTTAAAGTTTAAAAAAAAAATGTTCATAAAATTTACAAAAAAAAAAAAAAAAAATGCAAATCACCCCACTTTCCAAATTCACATTTAACAATGAACAAAAAAAAAAAAACATAAATTGTTATCGCCATGTCTGAAAATTTTCAAACTATTTAAAGGGAACGTGTCATCAACTTTATGCGGACCGTACTGAGGGCAGTATAAAGTAGTGACAGAAATGCTGATTTCAGCGGTGTGTCACACATCAGCTAAAAGTAAGTGGCTGCTGAGAACCGGCATCATCATTGCAGCCCAGGCCTTGTAAAGAGTCACGGCCACCTGAGAAGAGTCATGGTTATTCGTGATCATCTGTTCTCCCTGCCCACCTGCTGGTCTTCTACCTAGTTGTCTCCCTTTCTTTCTAGGAGAGAACTGCCAATCATCAGCAGGGAGAGCAGGAATTCATGAATAACCATGACTCTTCTCAGGTGGCCGTGACTCTTTACAAGGCCTGGGCTGCAATGATTATGATGCCGGTTCTCAGCAGCCACTTACTTTTAGCTGATGTGTGACACACCGTTGAGACCAGTATTTCTGTCAGTACTTTATACTGCCCTCAGTACGGTCAGCATAAAGTTGATGACAGGTTCCCTTTAAATATTTTCCTGTGCGTTGAATGCTGTAATGGAAAAAAAATAAAGCTAACTTATTTGCTGTTTTTGGTCACCTCACCCCCCAAAAATTAAAGTGTTAAAAAAAAAGTCTTATTTAATCTAATAAGGAACAATGAAAAACTAAAATGTGCCCTGCAAATAACAAGCACTCACAACTCTATAGACAGAAATATGGAGAAAAAAAAAGTTATGGGTGATATGGTGATGCAAAGAAAAACATTTTTTAGATTTTTTTTTATTTATTTTTTTAAGTAGTATAAAAGGTTAGAAAAATTCTCTTAGATGGCGGAGAAGAAAAAACAAAAAAGAAAGAAAATAAAAAGTCTGTGTCCTGAAAGGGTTAAGGGCTCAGTGCATTTGGTTACCGAGTTCCATGCATAAACATATGCAGGAAGTGACCAAGTTACTACTATAGACAGCCAGAAGAGCAGCATTTAAAGGGGTTGTGCAGCAATTTATATTGATGTCCTATGCTCAGGATAGGTCATTAATATCTGATTGGTGGGGGTCTGACACCTGGCATCCCCCCCAACCAGATGTTTGAAGAGAAGGCAGCGTTCCATGCAAGCTCCGCTCCCTGTTCATTACACTGCACTGTGTCTCAGATGTGCAGGGTAATTAAGAGTACTCACTCCATTCACTTGAATGAAGAGAGTGCTTGTAATTACACTACGCCACGCAGTGTAAAGACTGGGAAGCATGGAGCGTGGCCTCCTTGTCAAACAGCCGATCAGGGGTCCGACGCCCCTGCTGCCGATTAGATATTGATGACCTATCCTGAGGACAGGTAATCAATATAACTCACTGCACAACCCCTTTAACTAGATTTCCATCAGATAATCAGGGTTCTGATCACAAAAAAATAAATAATTAATAATAATAAATAATAATAAAATAATAATAATAATAATAACAGAATTTTGAATATATTAATAAAAAGAGAACTGGTATTCAAGATTGGACATAGCCATGACTGAGATTTATGAAACACTAGCCTACACTTACGGTACATACATTCAAAGTATCCTCATGTCAACAGGTAAACAGAGAACACATTAAAGGGCTCAGGTAAATGAGATTAACACAAAAAGGAGATTTTACCTTCTAGGATTCCTTTTAGTTTACAATTTTAAAACCACAGGCTACTTTCACACTAGCGTTTTTCTTTTCCGGCGCTGAGTTCCGTCCTAGGGGCTCAAATCCGGAAAAGAACTGATCAGTTTTATCCCCATGCATTCTGAATGGAGAGTCAGTCCTTCAGGATGCATCAGGAGGTCTTCAGTTCAGTCTTTTTGACTGATCAGGCTTTTCAGAAAAACGTAGCATGTTGTATTTTTACCTCCGGCCAAAAAGCCTGAACACTTTGACTGAACGCCGGATCAGGCCTTTTTCCCATTGACTTGCATTAACGCCGGATCTGGCGCTGTGTGTTCAGTCAAAACGGATCCGGCTTTTGCATGTTAACCCCGAAAAATGTGAAAAAAAAGTTAAAGTCCATAAATGGCGGATCCGTTTTTTCCAATGCATTTTTTCATTGTGATCAAAATCCTGATCAGGATTCAAATGTAATCCGTTTTCACACGTTTTTCCGGATCCGGCGGGCAGTTCCGGTGTCGGAATTGAACGCCGGATTAAAACAACGCTAGTGTGAAAGTAGCCTAAGCTGAATGACAGCAGTTTTTCTAATGGTTTACAGCTTCAGTCTTGAACTATTGACTATTCCCTTCACTTATACAAGTGTCTCTAGTCCTGCAAAAGACATATCTACTTAATCAGTTATCAGTGAGAGGCTAGGTTAACCATGGGCGTTGCGTTCCCTGTAACTGCGGAACACAACACAATGGAAAGTATAAGTATTGCCGCTCCTTAACTGTGCGTTGCGTGCCATATAGTAAAGCATATGAAAAGCATGCTTCTTCATGGTCACTTAACGTGTTCGTTTTGCGGTAACGTGACGCACTGCATGCATTGGCCTTTTTTCTTACAGTAGAGAAGTACCGTATTTTTCGCCCTATAAGACGCACTTTTTTTCCCCCCACTGTGTGCGTCTTATGGGGTGAATGCTGCAACCATCCGGTGAATAGGCTGAGAGGGAGGAGGGGCTGGGGGCCGGCATCTGTTTCTGTAATGGCAGAGGGGCCCGGTGCAGTCACTGTATTCTACTACACCGGGCCCCACTCACTGTAGTATATGGTAATCATATCTAAAGGTGAACCAAGTAAAAATAATAAATAAAAACGGTGTCAAAATAGCAATTTTTTGTAACCTTGCCTTACAGAGTAATGGTGAGTGATCAAAAAGCACTATGTACCCCAAAATGGTAGTAATAAAAACGGGCCCCCGCACAAGACGACTGATACAAAAAATAAAAATATGGCTCTCAGAAAATGGCGACACAAAAAACAGTTTAAAAAAAAAAATAAAAAAAATGTTTATATATATATATATATATATATATATAAAAAAAAATAGTATATAAAATTGGTCTACTGACTTTCAGAATAAAGTTAACATGTTATTTCTCCTGCAAGGTGTTCGCAAAACCCAAAAAGCAGTGACAGAAATTGCAGCCCGTTGTTAATCCTGAGGCTAAAAAGTGATCGAAAAGTTGTATGCGCCCCATAATAGAACCAATAATGATGGCAACTGATAAAATGGTTGTAGTACTACACTAGAGGCTGTTCAATAGCAACATGGTGCCCGTAAACCAATCCATCAAAATCTGCACTGCAAAAGCTAAAAGGTGGTTTTTCCCTTCTGAACCCTGCAGCAGTTTACATCTACATTCACCCCAGAGTCTCTACAGTTGTCAGCACAAGATGCGCAAATTACCACATTTGGCATAAAATCCGCATGGTGCTCATTTCTGTGTAAAAATAGCAATTTTCACTTTGCACCATCTGTGCAAATTAATTTTTGCAGAACATCCGTTGGTTCAAAATGTTGACTACACCCCTAGGTACATATTGTGAGGGTGTGGTTTCTAAAATGGGGTCACTTCTTGGGGGGTTTATTTTTATTTTTTTATTTCACTTGAGGGCCTCTGCTGTTCTCGGCCAGTGCTGTATAAATCACCAATCTAGGCCTCAAATGCATATGGGGCTCTTTCTCTTCTGAGCTCTGTGGTGTGCCCATACAGCAATTTAAGACCACATATGGGGTGTTGCCATATTCAAGAAGAAATGGGTAACAAATTGTGGGGTCCCTTTTCTCATGTAACCCCTTAAAAATTAAGAATCTGGGCCTAAAGCAATATTTTCCTGTAATAAAATAATATTTCATTTTCACCACCGAGTGTTTTTGAAATTCTATTAAAACGCCTAATAGGTCAAAGTGCCCAATACACCCCTTGAACAACTCATTGGGGGAAGAGGGGGGTGTAGTTTCCAAAATGGGCTCACTTTTTGGGGGTTTCTACTGTAGGGGTACCTCAGACTCTACAAATGCAACATGGCGCCTGGGAACCATTCCAGCAAAATCTTCCCTCTTTCCCTTCTGAATCCTGCAGTGTGCCCATACAGCAGTTTATGACCACATATGGTGTGCTGCCGTATTTAGTAAAAATTTAGTAACAAATGGTAGGGCATTTTTTTCCTCATGTTACCCCTTCAAAAAAATTTATTTTTCATTTTAACAGCCAAGTGTTTCTAAACTCTATGAAATGCATGTGGAGTCAAAGCGGTCCGTACATCCTTCAATCAATTCCTTGAGGTGTGTAGTTTCCAAAATTGGGCAACTTTTTGGGGGTTTCTACTCTATGGGTACCTTAGGGTCTCTCCAAATGTGACATGGCACCCAAAATCCATTCCAGCTAAATCTGCCATTCAAAAACCATATGGTGCTCCTTCCCGTCTGATCCCCGATGTGTTCCCAAACAGCAGTTTACGACCACATATGGGGTGTTCAGGAAATAATTCTTAAAACTTGGGGTGCTTTTTATCCTGTTAACCCTTGTGAAAGTGAAAAATGAGGGGCTTATGCAACATTTTATTGGTGGAAATGAAATTTTTTATTTTCACAGCCACATGTTTCTAAATTCTATGAAACACCTGTAGGGTCAAAGTGGTCAGTACACCCTTCTCCTTGAGGGGTATACGGTAGTTTCCAAAATGAGGTCACTTTTTGGGGGTCTCCATTCTATGGGGATCTTAGAGTCTTTTCAAATGTGACATGATGCCAAAAACCATGCCAACAAAATCTGTTCTCCAAAAACCAAATGGGCGCTTCTTTTCTTCTGAGCCCTGCAGTGTGCCCATGTGTCACAAGAAAAAAAAAATCACAAAATTGCTTAGATAAGTAAAAGCATTCCAAAGTTATTACCACATAAAGCGATACATCAGATTTGCTAAATTTGGCTTGGTCCCATCACTGTGGTCCACCTAAAGAGAGCTATGTTTCATCCTTTGCACACTAGGACCAGAGTGATGCAGTGCAGAAAATAAAAAGTTGAAGGGACTTTGATTCTTGGGATTCGCAGGGGTCCCAGAGCTTAGACCACCATTTGATGGTGCCATATTAGCATTTTCTGGGGGAATCTCTCAAGAACAGTACGTCCTAGAGAGCCGAGAGTCTAAAACCTTCCCAGACACTTGATGAACCTATATGCCAAATTTGGTGAAGATCGGTCCAGTCGTTCGGCCATGCATAAAGGACAGACAAAAATTCATTTTTAAATACTGGTGAAACTCGAAAAATTTGAATATCGTGCAAACGTTAATTTACTTCAGTAATGCAACTTAAAATTATAATATTGTGAAAAGGTTCAATATTCTAGGCTCAAAGTGTCACACTCTAGTCAGCTAATTAAGGTTACTTTCACACAGAACAGAGGTCACACTACAATTTTTCCAGAAGAGTAAAAATACTCCTCTCACCATTTTTGAGGAGTATTTTTAGCCGAGGAGGAGTACGAAAATTGTAGTTATTCATATATGTAATACACAGGCTTATATAACATTAAGGGGTTGCTATTCATGCAGGGAAACCATTACCAGTCTTCTCTATAATGTCTTCCATGCAGAATTAGCAAATGTTGACCATTTTAAATTTCTCTCAGAAGACTGAATCCCTACCTTTCTTTAAAGGGTTTCTGTCACCCCACAAAACTTTTTTTTTTTGGATAGTTAGATTCCTCATAGCGCGATATAGGGGAATATAATAGTCTTACTTACTTTCATGCGGCCGATTCTTTATAAAACTAAGTTTTATAATATGTAAGTGAGGGCTCTACCAGCAAGTAGGGCGTCTACTTGCTGGTAGCCGCAGCAGAAAACCGCCCCCTCGCCGTGTTGATTGACAGGGCCAGCCGTGATCTCCTCCTCCGGCCGGCCCTGTCAGTATTTCAAAAATCGCGCGCTTCTGGTCATTCGGCGCAGGCGCTCTGTGATGAGGAGGCTCGTCTCCTCAGCACTCCCTCAGTGCGCCTGCGCCGATGACATCACCGAAAGAGAGGACGTCATCGGCGCAGGCGCACTGAGGGAGTGCTGAGGAGACGAGCCTCCTCATCTCAGAGCGCCTGCGCCGAATGACCAGAGGCGCGCGATTTTTGAAATACTGACAGGGCCGGCCGGAGGAGGAGATCACGGCTGGCCCTGTCAATCAACACGGCGAGGGGGCGGTTTTCTGCTGCGGGCTACCAGCAAGTAGACGCCCTACTTGCTGGTAGAGCCCTCATTTACATATTATAAAACTTCGTTTTATAAAGAATCGGCCGCATGAAAGTAAGTAAGACTATTATATTCTCCTATATCGCGCTATGAGGAATCTAACTATCCAAAAAAAAAAAAAAAAAAAGAGTTTTGTGGGGTGACAGAAACCCTTTAAGCACTAAATCTGTCACGTAGGGATCGAAGCAGTAGACTGTGCAAAACTCAATGCAATAAGAATTGAACAGGGACGTCTGGTGGTTGTGGCAGGAAGCAGTAGTGGTCCAGTGGCACTGGGTGGGGTCTGGGACGAATGTACAGGAGGCAGTTATAGGACAGTCTTATACACAATATATCGGACTGTTGCACAGTATAATGTACCGTATAGTTTTCTCTGTGATCTCTGGAAAGTGTGCTCCATATGGGAAAATAGATCTCTGGTCCAGGGTACTTACACAGAGAAACTAATAGCCAAGAGGCTAAAGAAAACCCTGCTTCTGGTCCTTATGTTAAATCAGAACTTTCATGTGATTGCTCTGATACCTAAACACCAAAAGGAAAAAAAGAATTAAAAAAAACTGCTGTTTCTCTAGATGACCTTATGTTGATAGTAGTGTAAATAGAGTCCCACAGGCCTATAAAAGTAGAGTACCTGCTTTTATAGACCCTTGAGACTCTATTAACACTACTATCAACATAAGGTTTTTAAAATTATTTTTTTCCTTTTGGTGTTTAGGTATCAGAGCAATCACATGAAAGTTCTGATTTAACATAAGAAGCAGGGTTTTGTTTAGCCTCTTGGCTATTAGTTTTCCATTGATAAACCTCCAGATGGAGCTCCCAGCAGCAGATAGAAGCCTGCAGGGCACTTCTGATGTGACATCACCTGGGCACAAGCCTGACACTTCCCTCATTGTCTTTGCTCCGCAGAGGCTCCATTACCGCCATGCTTTCCCTTCATCAGCAGCCGGCAATGGCGCGGAAGGGCTGCTGCTGTGTGTTCAGTGCGCGGGAGAAGGGGGGTGTGAGAGGATCGGCCAATGGCATGGCAGCCTGTGGATACTGACAAGTCAGCAGCCTCCTCTCCAATAACAAAGCTCTGTACTGTGAGGAGCTTTGTGATTGGATGTCTGTGCCGTTCACAGCGCTTAGTGCGCTCATGAATGGCAGTGAAGTCATCGTGCGTATTCATACGCATCAGACATTTTTTAGGGAGTAAAACTGCCTGTACAGGCGTCTATGACGCTTGTACAGGCGTTATTGCGACCTCTGCTTTCACACTCGCGTATTGGCTTTCCGTTTGCGAGATCCTAATGCATTCTGAAGAAAAGGATCCGCTCAGAATGCATCAGTTTGCATCAGTTTTGGTGTCCGTCTGATGAAACTGAGCCAAACGGATCTGTCCTGGCACACAATGTAAGTCAATGGGACAGATCCGTTTTCAGTGACACAATCTGGCACAATAGAAAACGGATCCGTCCTCCATTGACTTTTAATGGCAGCCAAGACGGATCCGTCTTGAACATATTAAAGATAATACAAATGGATCCGTTCTGAACGGATGGAGACGGTTGTATTATCCATGACGGATCTGCACAAAACGCGAGTGTGAAAGTAGCCTAATCCATACCACCTGAGCAAAGGGTACCCGAGATTGTGACTTTGGGGTTTTCATTAACTGTAAGCCATAATCATCCAAATTATAACAAATAAAGGCTTGAAATATCTCATATTAGTTTCACCTTTTAAGTTGCATTACTCAAATAAATTGCACGATATTCTAATTTTTCGAGTTTCACCTGTATATAAGAGAATAATAGACAAATCGGTACTGATCCCTATAGTACATAACTAGTAATGGCGACCCAATCTAAAAATCTAAATATGTACCATTAAAAAAGTTATCCCACAAAATATCTGGAGTAATGCATACTATTAAAGTATTTACTGTAACTATATCAATGAAGAAAAAAAAACAAAACACTGCTGTCCTTTGTAATTTTCAGCTTTTTAACTTACATTATCTGAAGGACTTGCGTTTTCCCTTTCTGTCGGTGGGCAGAAGCTCTTCCTATGTGAGCATCATGCACCTGCATCTCCCAGGAGTGCACCACTCTTCATAACCCTTTTCTGCCTTGCATAAAATGCCCTCACACACAGCCACAGAGATGCCATTAATAAATTGCACTGTGGCATGCAATGCTCTCAACCCCCAGCCATATGGGTACATCACAGTGGTTGAAGGGGTTAAAACAATGTTTTATAGGGATTATCACGGACTCCTATTGATATATAGAGATAATCCACTCTATATATTCTGCGACTGAAGTCCTCTGCGAGCACCCACCATTATACTAAGGTGTGCGGACTCCACAATTGGCCTCAATTGGACTCCTATTGATGACCTATCCTCTAGACTTGTCCTTAATATCTGACCAGTGGGGGTCTGACATTCGGCACCACCGTTAATCAGCTGTTTTAAGAGGCCATGTTTATCGGTCATGTGGTCTAGTGGCAGCTTAGTCCCATTCAGGTGAATGGGCCTGGGCTGCAATACCAGGCATAGCCACTACACAATGCATAGCACTGTGCTTGGTAAGCTGTAAGGAGGCCACAGCTTTTTCACACAGCTGATAAGCAGGGTCAGATATTGATGGCCTATCCTGAGAATAGGCCATCAATATACGAGTCCAGGAAAACCCCTTCAATGTATGACAGTAATCTCATTGTGAATGGTGGATTCTCTCCATGGGGTCAGATGTTTAGACTTCGGTGAGCAGTGCCTGACAATATCAGACTACCAGGTTGCATCAAGGAAATTTGGAATACATTTTTATTTGCCAGGGGTTACCCCAACATCTGCTGAATAAATATGGAACCACAGTGTTGCTGGTGGATAGACCACTTATCTGTCACAGTGTAGGAGGGAGGGGACAAGCAACAGAAGGAAAATGACCAGAAACTAGGCCTCAAGGCTAGTGAAAGGGAAAGGTGACCACCTAGGAAACCCTAAACCTAGCCCCGACTCCTGCCAGTATGTATAGACCCTGAAGGTGGGAATATACATACACCGGAAACCTAAGCCCTAGTAACCTTGAAAATCCCTGGGAGTAGTGACAGGGTCTGAGACTACTGGTTTCTTACCAGATGAACAAACCAGCGTCTTTCTGAGGCAAAGAAACAATGAACAAAGAGAACAACAAAATACAAAGCGAAGTACACTTATCTTGAATAGGAAATGGATGAGTAGGAACACCAAATAGATCCGCAAACCAGCTCTTTCAACTCCAAGCAGATATCAACCACATGGTGTGAAGTGTGAGTCCAGACTGAATAGGGCAGCAGTAATGACCACAAGCTGCACCTGACAAGGTGTGGTCATTACCAACAACAACACTGCAACTAGTGAAAACAGAGCGACTGTCAGATAACCTCACGTGCCACCAGTCTCTCAGATCTTCTAACCTCTGTCATGGGAGGGACCGTGACAGTACCCCCCCCCCCCCTTCTACGGGTGACCTCCGAACACACAGGACCGACCTCATCAGGATGAGCGCTGTGAAAGGCCTTCACAAGGCGACTGGCATTAACGTCTTTTCAGCAATGATTTGTGGAAAACATTATGAATTATTAAAGCCTGCGGAAGTTAGAGACGAAAGGAGACCGGATTAATCAGGTCAGAAATCTTATAATGGACCAATAAACCTTGGCCCCAACTTCCAAGTAGGTACTTTCAACTTAATGTTTCTTGTGGACAGCCACACAGGATCACCCACTCTCCAGTCCGGACCAGTCATACGTCTCGTGTCAGCCATACGTTTATACTTTTCGCCCATTTTTTTTTTCTTCAATTATTTATAATTTTCCGCCAAAGAGATGACAAAGAAGAGGAAAATCTTTCCTCTTCCGGCATATCAGAAGTCTCAGTACCAGAAAATTTGCCAAACTGCAGATGGAACCCATATGCCCCAAAAAACGTCGACTTATCAGTGGACTCCTGTCTACGGTTATTTAGGGCAAACTCAGCCAAAGTCAAAAATGAAGACCACTCCTCCTGATTTTCCGAGACAAAACATCTCAAATAAGTCTCCAGATTCTGGTTAGTGTGTTCAGTCTGTTCGTTCGACTGAGGATGAAATGCCGAATAAAAAGGACAATTGTACCCCCAAAACACCTTCCAGAATCTGGAAAAAAAACGGAGTCCCCCTATCAGATACCACATCAGAGAGGATACCATGTAGTTTCACAATATTTTAAACAAACACTTGTGCGAGAGTTGATATTGCTATAAAGTGCGACATCTTACTGAAGCGATCAACAACCACCAGAATCACATTTTTCCCTGAGAATTTAGGCAAAGCTGTGATAAAGTCCATGGATAAAATGAGTCCAAGGTCGGGACGGGATAGACAATAGAAGTAGAGATCCTGAAGGCCGAGTATGTGTCACCTTGGCACGTGCACAGGTCTCACAAGCTGACACAACCCTCAACACATTTGCGCAACCCTGGCCACCAGAATCTACAGGAAATGAGATAGTCAGTGGATCTGCTCCCAGGATGTCCCGTAAGAACTGTACGGTGATGTTCCTCGAACACCTTGTGCCATAGTTCCGAAGGAACAAACAACTTCCCCGGAGGACAGCAATCTGATGCATCTCCCTGGGTCTCCAACACCTCTGCCTCAATTTCGGGATAAAGGGCGGATATTACCACCCTTTTGCTAATATCACACCAGGATCTTCTGAATCACTTTCCCCAGGAAATCTACATGACAAAGCATCTGCCTTGACGTTTTTTAACCCTAGGGCGATAGGTGACAATGAAATTAAATCTGGTAAAAAAAACAACCATCTGGCCTGCCTTGGGTGCAGATATTTAGCCGACTCCAGGTAAGCCAGATTTTTGTGATCGAGAATTACCCTAATAGGATGAATCTCTCCTTCCAATCAATGATGCCATTCCTCAAAAGCCAACTTAATGGCCAGCAACTATCTATTACCTACTGTGGTGAAAGCCACTTCGCCACGGTGTTTTGGAGGGGGCTGTTTGCCAGCCTCTTGCCCCAGGATTATGGCCCATACTAACTTTGAAGGAGAAAACAGACCGGCCGCACAGCTTAAATCTGTGGAACTGTTTTGGGCAGGAAAGCCATGTTTGCGGCCGGCCAAATGTGACTTCCATGGAATTCGGGAACCCCTTCTCGGATCTGGGTGATTTTTGGATATGTTATTCACCCAGATCAGAGCTATCCATAGATGTATACATTATGGGGATATGTGGGGTTTTGGGGTGTTTTCTGTGTTTGGGGGAAAAATGTGTGTTTTCTGTCTGTGAGGGATTAAGTTAGCCCATTACGTTTGGTAATTGTATTTTGTTGATTGCGTCTCAGACAACGCCAGTGTGTTAGTTAATTGTGTCACAGACAATGCTCATTGTATTTTGTGGATTGCGTTACAGACAGAGGAAAGGGGATTTTGTGTACAATTGCTGGGAAGGTTTCAATACTGTAAATGCATGTGATTGGCTAAAAAATAAACTGTCACAGTCTTTTACAAGGGCCCCAGGGGGAGTATCCCTTGCTAGGAGACCTGCATAAAAGGCTGAAAAATAACCCATTAAAGAGTTCCTGCTTGACCTCAAAACGAAGTGTCGTCTCGTTATTGGGGGAATTGGATCGTATGCTGATTGCCAGGAGTGTAAGCTGATTGTATGCTTTTCCTGTTCAGCGGTTTCCAGTGTTCGTGTGTTTCCTGTTCGGGAGTTGAAGGATTCGTGTAGTTTGCAGTTCGGGAAATTGGTGCTTGCAGTAACTGCCTGTCAATCTGAAAGGAGGATATCGTCTGAACGGAGTTGTGTGCTGAACGGTCCGTTACACCTACGTCATCATTTCTTTCAGCAGTTGAGAGCTTTTTAGAGAAAAAAAGCACATGGGCACCATTTACTAGGTGAAGGACCCTGCGACAAGACTGCTCCTACCCCTACCTTGGATGCGTCAACTTTCACAATAAATGGCTGTGACACATCAGGTTGCACCAGTATACGAGCAGAAGCAAAACATTCCTTCACCGCTGCAAAGGCTTGTAATGCCCCATCAGATCAGACTGAGATATTCACACCTTTCCTAGTCATATCTGTTAACGGGTTAACAACAGTAGAGTAGTTAAAGATAAATTTACGGTAGAATAAATTAGAACAACATCCAGATACACCACCACAAACCTGCCCACCAGATAATGAAAGAGGTCATTGATGAAATGTTGAAAAACCGCAGGAGCGTTGGTCAACCCAAAAGGCATGACCAAATTCTCAAAATGACCTTCAGGGGCATTAAAAGGCAGTCTTCCATTCGTACCCCTCCTTGATCCTAACCAGATTATATGCCCCCCGCAAATCCAACTTAGAGAACACCTTGGCACCGACAATCTGATTGAACAAATCCGGGATCAAAGGAAGGGGATAGGGATCACGGACAGTAATGCGATTAAGCTCACGAAATTCCAAACATGGCCTAAGAGTTCCATCCTTTTTCTTTGCAAAGAAAAACCCTGCAGCCACTGGGGATTTGGATGGCCTAATATGATCTTTAGGCCGAATGCACACGGCCGTGTTCCGCGGCCGAGAGCGGTCCATGGTATGCCGGGCTGGATTCTTGTACAGAGCAGGAGTGCACGGCGTCATTGGTTGCTATGACGCTGTGCGCTTCATGCCGCCGCTGCACTACAGCAATACACTCGTATAGTGTATTACTGTAGTGCAGCGGCGGCATGAAGCGCACGGCGTCATAGCAACCAATGACGCCGTGCGCTCCTGCTCTGTACAGGAATCCAGCCCGGCATACCACGGACCGCTCTCGGCCGCGGAACACGTCCGTGTGCATTCGGCCTTAGCCAAACTCTCGGTGATATACTCTCGCATGGCTACTCTTTCGGGTTCAGAAAGACTATATAACCGAGCTCCAGGAATGAGGTTGACGGGGCAATCATACTTCCGATGTGGAGGTAACTCCTGGTCTCCACTTTCAGAAAATACATCAGAAAAATCCCAAATAAACGAAGGTAACAATTATAGAGGTTACAACAGAAAGCGACGTGTTAAGACAGTTGTCTATGCAATAATCACTCCAATCAATAATCTGTCTCGCTTGCCAATCGATGGTAGGATTATGTTTGCTTAACCATGGTAAACCTATCACCAAGGAAGTAGGCAGACCCTCCAACACAAAACACAAAATGGATTCTTGATGAAAATCACCCACCTTTAAACGAATGTCTTACACCATTTGTGACAAACATTTCTGTGAGTGGAGCAGAATCAATAGCAAACACCGAAATAATTTTGTCTAAGGCAGCTGTTGTCAACCCATGCATACGGCGAACTGGTCATCAACTAAGTTAACCCCTGCCCCACTGTCAATCAATACCTCAATTCCCACAGTTTGAGTCTAGCGCCACCTTGGCAGACAGGAGAAATCAGGTACTACCGGCAAATGAGAAAAGTAAATTCTCAGACTCCCCACGCACACCACCCAAGAGTAAGATGAGGACTAAACATTTTTTTTTCTGTCACCTTGACGTTTAACATAAGGACATACGTTAACAAAATGTTCCACTTTTCCACAGAAAAAGCAGAGTCTCTTAAACCTACAGTTTTTATCACCAGGTCCAAGGGTGGCTCCCCCCAGCTGCATTGGCTCATCTCCAGACATGAGCTCAAGTGTCTCTCTACCCAAAGTGTCGGAGCTACCCCATATGATAGTACGTCCTGAGTGTGAGGAACCTTAGATCTCTCCCTCAGGCATCTATCAATACGTACAGCAAGAGACATGGCCGCTTCCAATGACTCAGGATAATTGTAAAACGCCAACACGAACTTCAGGTTCTCGTATAACCCTTGACAGAATTGACTACGGAGAGCCAAGATCATTCCACTCAGTATCTGTAGCCCATCTCCTAAATTCAGAGCAATAGGTCTCTCTCCGCAGAACGCTCTCCCTGCCATAAACCATGCAACTTAGTCTCGGCCAGGGAGACCCAATCTGGATCATCGTAGATAAGACCTAGAGCTCTGAAAAATTAATCTACCGACCGGAGGGACTGTGATCCGGTCAGCAACGAAAAAGCCCAAGACTAAGAGTCACCTTTAAACAGGACCTTTCACCGGACTTTATTAATTGAGATAAGTACCTGTACTTGCGGGGTAACCCCATTGATGCTGCCACCCTGTCTGTTTTGTTAAAATAGCGCCCCCTGGAATTTTCCCAGCTGAGTATGCAAATACTGAGCATCGGAACAGGGAGGAGACGACGCCAGGGTTTCTCAATGGGCGTCTCATTCTCCCTGGCGGTAGCGCTTTCCAATGCGATTGGACAGCGCTACAGCTAGGGAGGAGACGCCCACAGAGAAATACTCAGTCTCCTCCTCATTGCTCCAATTCTCAGTATTTGCATACTGAGCGAGGAAAATACTGGGGGGCACAGCGTGGCGTAGGAGCGCTATTTCAACAAAACAGGCAGGGTGGCAGCATCAGCCCGCATACCCCGCAAGTACATGTACTGATCTCAATAAAATCCGGTGAAAGGTCTTCTTTAAGTAACGAAATGATAATACCCACTGTTTGACTCTCGTCCCCAGAAGAGTTATGACCGTCTAAAATATAATTTGCACGACTCCCTGAACCAAATAAAGTTGTCACTTCCCCTGAAAAACCTATCCGGGAGAGCGACCTTAGGCCTCATGCACACGACCGTTGTGTGCATCCGCGGCCGTTGTTTTGTTTTCCGTTTTTTTTCGCCGACCCATTGACTTTCAATGGGTCCGTGGAAAAATCGGAAAATGCACCGTTTTGCAGCCGCATCCGTGATCCGTGTTTCCTGTCCGTCAAAAAAATAGGACCTGTCCTATTTTTTTGACGGACAACGGTTCACGGACCCATTAAGTCAATGGGTCCGTGAAAAAACACGGATGCACACAAGATAGCCTACGGACAAGGATGACTGACGCGGATGGCAGCTTTCACACAGACGGATCCGCTGAGCCATCTGCATAAAAGCTTTTTAGATCTGATTTTTCACTTCGTGAAAACTCAGATCCGACAGTATATTCTAACACAGAGGCGTTCCCATGGTGATGGGGACGCTTCAGGTTAGAATATACTAAAAGAACTGTGTACATGACTGCCTCCTGCTGCCTAGCAGGTGCTGCCAGGCAGCAGGGGTTAGACCCCCCCCCCTCCCCCCCCCTTGTATTTAACACATTGGTGGCCGCACTGGCCACCAATGTGTTAAATACAAGGGAGGGAGGGGGGGGGGCGGCCGCACTGGCCACCAATGTGTTAAATACAAGGGAGGGAGGGGGGGCCGGCCGCACTGGCCACCAATGAGTCAAATACAGGGGAGGGAGGGGGGGGGGGGCGCACTGACCACCAATGAGTTAAATACAGGGGGGGGGGTCTGCCAGGCAGCAGGGGGCAGTCATGTACACAGTTCTTTTAGTATATTCTAACCTGAAGCGTCCCCATCACCATGGGAACGCCTCCGT
Source organism: Bufo bufo (assembly GCF_905171765.1). Lineage (NCBI taxonomy): Eukaryota > Metazoa > Chordata > Amphibia > Anura > Bufonidae > Bufo > Bufo bufo. The sequence goes on from NC_053391.1 coordinate 456,389,852, forward strand.
TTTAGAATATACTGTCGGATCTCAATTTCACAATCTAACTCAAATCCGATGGTATATTCAAACAGAGGCGTTCCCATGGTGATGGGGACGCTTCAAGTTAAAATATACCATCGGATTGGAGAAAACTCTGATCAGATGGTATAATAGGGACGGATCAGTTTGCAATTGCACCATATTGTGTCAACGTCAAACGGATCCATCCCCATTGACTTGCATTGTAAGTCAGGACGGATCCGTTTGGCTCCGCACGGCCAGGCGGACACCAAAACAACTTTTTTTTAATGTCCGTGGATCCTCCAAAAATCAAGGAAGACCCACGGACGAAAAAACTGTCACGGATCACGGAACAACGGAAATCCGTTTTGCGGACCGCAAAAAAAAACGTCCATGTGCATGAGGCCTTAGGCTCAGGACAGGCCTGGATCACGCTGCTGGATCACGCTGCCGGAACCCGCCGCCTGTGGTCTCTGGATCTGTGAGATGGTCGTGCGGAGGTCAGCTACCTCCAAAGACAGTCCCTGCAGTTGTCCGACCAGTGCAGAAATTATATCCATCGCTGCACTGACACAAACAAAATGACGGTTTTTGGGCAGTTGATAACGTCACAGTGTAGGGAAAAGGGGATAAACAGAATGACAGCAGAAGGAAAATTACCAGAAACTAGGCCTCAAGGCTAGTGAAAGGGAAAGGTGACCACCTAGGAAACCCTAAACCTAGCCCTGACTCCTGCCAGTATGTATAGACCCTGAAGGTGGGAATATACATACACCGGAAACCTAGGGCCTAGTAGCCCTGAAAATACCTGGGACAAGGTCTGAGACTATTTCCCAGATGAACAAACTAGCGTCTCTCTGAGGCAAAGAAACAATGAACAAAGAGAACAACAAAATACAAAGCGAAGTACACTTATCTTGAATAGGAAATGGAAGAGCAGGAACACCAAATAGATTGGCAAACAAGCTATTTCAACTCCAAGCAGATAATATCAACCACATGGTGTGAAGTGCGAGTCCAGACTAAATAGGGCAGCAGTAATGACCACAAGCCACACCTGACAAGAGGTGTGGTCATTACCAACAACAACACTGTAACCGGTGAAAACAGAGAGACTGTCAGATAACCTCACGTGCCGCCAGTCTCTCAGATCTTCTAACCTCACGGGAGGGACTGTCACATTATCCTTGGAAAAGGAGTTGTTGCCGACACACCTAGCATACATTTATCTCTACATATTCTCATTTGAGTAAGAAAATTGATGAGATTTTGAGAAGTGGAAATCTTTGGGACAAACATATTTAGTACCCCCTGGAGTGTTGCAAGTAGGGGAAAAACGGTTAAGAGGGCATATTTTGCTATCCCTAGTGGAAACCCTCAAAAAGTGACCGCATTTTGGAATCTACACCCTTTTAATATACTAAGGGGGGTACTGAGCACTGACCCCCTAAGCATTTTACAAAATTTGGAAACACATGGCTGTGAAAATTAAAAGTTTCATTTCTTCCAATAAAATGTTGCTTTAGCCCCAAATATTTCATTTTTAAATAGGGGTAACAGGAGAAAAAGCACCCCATAATTTGGTACCCATTTTCTCCTGAATACGGCAACACCCCATATGTGGTGGTAAACTGCTGGGGGGCAAATTCAGAACAGAAGGAGTGCCATATGGCTTTTGCAGCGCAGATTTTGATGGATTGGTTTAGGGGTGCCATTGGTTTATATTTTTTAAGTAATTGGCTTATGTGGGGGCTCATTTTTGGGGGGGATGAGGTGACGTTTTCATTGGTACTATTTTGGGGTACATAAGACTTTTTGATTGTTTGGTATAACCCCTTTTTTGAGGCAAGGTGATAAAAAAATATGTCTGTTTTGGCATTGTTTTTTTAAAAAGTTTTTTTTACAGCATTCACCTGAGCTGCTATCTCATGTGATATTTTATAGAGCAGGTTGTTACAGACGCAGCGATAACAAAATAAAAAATGATAGACATATTAGGTAAGTTTTACACAGTGAAAGCCTTTTTGAAAAGAATAAAATCTTGTTTTTGTGTTGCCATTTTCTGAGAGCCATAGTTTTTCTATTTTTTGGCCAATTGTCTTAAGTAGGGATGAGATGACTGTTTGATTGGTACCATTTTGGGCTAAATACGCCTTTTTGATCGTTACCATACACTTGTATAGGAGCGATCCGTCCCATTGAAATGAATGGTATGGCTTGGGTGTAATTACACCTGCTCACCGCTGCAGAGGCGACGGCGAAAAGGTAAACAGTGAAGAGGAGGCAGCGCTGGCACGGCGCGCGACTCCTCTTCAAACAGCTGATCGGCGGGGGTGCCGGGTGTCGGACCCCTGCCGATCTGATATTGATGACCTATCCTGAGGATAGGTCATCAATATTAAAAGCCCAGAGAACCCCTTTAATGTGCCGTATACAGCAGGAGTCTGGCTGTCCCACTGATTGACAGGCATAGGCATCCTCACCGCTCTGATGCCTGGCTCTGAAGTCTCAACAATGCGCCAGCGATAGTACAATTGGTGCATGTACAGTCTGTCCTCCGACAGCCAAGGGAGTTTAAGGCTAGGTCTACACGACGACATTTGTCGTGCAACATTTTGTTGCACTAATGTCGCGCGACAATTTTTATAATGGCAGTCTATGGTGTCGCTTTGCAACATGCAACATGCTGCGACGCAACAGTCGCAGAAAATCCATTCGAGATGGATTTTTCTGCGACTGTTGCGTCGCAGTCGCAGCATGTTGCAGTGCGACACCATAGACAAATGTCATCGTGTAGACCTAGCCTAACTGCGCAGATTTGGTCTCCTGCAGTGAACAGAGAGAGTGCTCCGAGTGCTTCTCTCTCCTTGTGCTAGTGATCAGTTGGGGTCTCAGCACTTAGACCCCCCGCAGATCAAAACCTACGACATATAAAACATTTTTTCAAAGCGCAGATACACCAAGTACGGAAAAAAAAAAAAAACATTTGCACCGGTGCGCCAGTAAAGTCCAGAGCAAATAAGGCCCATATTTATACACATAATTTTGTTTTCATGTTGTATTTGCTTTGTGAAAAAAAGAAATTGCACGTAAAGTGCATAAAAGCAAAACAAAACTTGGCAGGTTACCTTTAGGCCTAGTCTTAAACTTCTTCAGATATCTGTCACATTTTATCTTTCCTGCTTTTACCAGTCTTATGAGAAGTGGGTGGAACATTAAAATGACAATCAGATAAAATGCTAACACGTAGCTTAACCACAAAATATAAAATACTAATGTCTTATCATGTAAGAGTCCCTGTAAGGCTACTTTCACACCTGCGTTCAGGTGTCCGCTCGTGATCTCCGTTTGAAGGGGCTCACAAGCGGTCCTGAACGCAGCCGTCCGGCCCTAATGCATTCTCAGTGGAGTCGGATCCGCTGAGAATGCATCCGCCTGCCAGCGTTCAGCCTCCGCTCCGCTCAGTGAGCGGACACCCGAACGCTGCTTGCAGCGTTCGGGTGTCCGCCTGGCCGTGCGGAGGCGAGCGGATCTGTCCAGACTTATAATGGAAGTCAATGGGGACGGATCCGCTTGAAGATGACACCATATGGCTCAATCTTCAAGCGGATCCGTCCCCCATTGACTTTCAATGTAAAGTCTGAACGGATCCGTTCAGGCTACTTTCACACTTAGAAATTTTTCTAAGTTTTAATGCAGACGGATCCGTTCTGAACGGATGCAAACGTCTGCATTATAGGAGCGGATCCGTCTGATGAAACATCAGACGGACCCGCTCCGAACGCTAGTGTGAAAGTAGCCTAAGGCTACTTTTACACTCGCGTTTTGGCTTTCCATTTGCGAGATCCGTTCAGGGCTCTCACAAGCGGTCCAAAACGTTTTGCCCTAATGCATTTTGAATTGAAAAGGATCCGCTCAGAATGCATCAGTTTGCCTCCGTTCCATCTCCATTCCGCTCTGGAGACTGACACCAAAACGCTGCTTGCAGCGTTTTAATGTCCGCTTGACGAAATTAAGCCACTGACACAATCTGGCACAACAGAAAACGGATCCGTCTCCCATTGACTTTCAATGGAGTTCATGACGGATCCGTCTTGGCTATGTTACAGATAATACAAACGGATCCGATCATGAAGGATGCATGCGGTTGTATTATTGCAACAGATCCGTTTTTGCAGATCCATGACGGATCCGCCCAAAACGCGGGTGTGAAAGTAGCCTAAAACTTCAAGGCAGCTGTGGGTCAAGATCAGGGGCAAGGATAATTAATTCTGCTACACTGACTACGATACACAGAAATTGTAGTCCACCCCAAGTTTGGGTTTACACATTCAGGAATTTAGATGCATTTTAAGCCAAAAAACAAGAAACAAGCTTAAAGGGACACTGACAGGCCCAATAAGCATATTGAGGTATATATATGGCAGTACAGGTCTTATAATGGGTATTACAATCATCTAAGTATCCCCCCTGTCCACCTTATACATACAGTAAACTTAAGTTTTATAACCTGCTCCAACGGTCTTCAATCTGCCCAAGGGGCGGCGTTTCACCTTTCTTGCGCCCAGCCAGCCTCCCCAACTGCCGCTTTGAAGCGCCGCCCAGCTCATGAATATTCAGTTTGCTGGGCGGCTTCTGCGGTCCCCGCTCTGAAGCGCTGCGCTTAACAGTGCCCTGCGCATGTGCCGGATCTTGTGAAGTCGGGGACAGTAAGCGCCGCCCAGCGAAGTGAATATTGATGAGCTGGGCGGCGCTTACTGTACCGGACTTCACAAGATCCGGCGCATGCGCCGGGCACTGTTAAGCGCAGCGCTTCAGAGCGGGGACCGCAGAAGCCGCCCAGCAAACTGAATATTCATGAGCTGGGCGGCGCTTCAAACCGGCAGTTGGGGAGGCTGGCTGGGCGCAAGAAAGGTGAAATGCCGCCCCTTGGGCAGATTGAAGACCGTTGGAGCAGGTTATAAAACTTAAGTTTACTGTATGTATAATGTGGACAGGGGGGATACTTAGATGATTGTAATACCCAGTATAAGACCTGTACTGCCATATATATACCTCAATATGCTTATTGGCCCTGTCCCTTTAAGTATTGGACAAATACAAAGGAAAGGGGTTGTCCAGCTCCACTTCCCATCGAACCTGAAGGGCAGAGTACTTAGGACTGTTTCACACTTGCGTTGTGACTTTCTGGTTTTGAGATCCAGCAGAGGATCTCAAAACTGGGCCAAAATGGATCAGTTTTGTCCCCATTTGTTGTCAATGGGGACAAAACGGATCAAGATGCATTCGGTTCTCTTTTGTTGCGTTTTGTTTTTTTGACTGGACACTAAAGTCACTGTAAAACTACGGTTTTGTGTCCGGTCTGCGAAACAGAACAAACCGGATCCGGCATGAAAATCTATTTAAGTCAATGGTGCCAGATCAGTTTTTTTATTTGTTCGTGAAAAAAACCCAGATCCGGCGCCTATTGACTTACAATGATTTTCATACCAGATGCGGTTTGTTCAGTTTAGATCTAATACAACCGGATCCGGCCGAAACGGATACATCCAGATGTATTAAATGGCACGGATCAGTTTAATTCCAGTTTTGAGATCCTCTGCTGGATCTCAAAACTGGAAAGCCACAACGCAAGTGTGAAACAGGCCTTACCTGCTCCCCGCCGCTCAGTTCTGGCTCCTTCAGACCACTGCCAAGTTCACCGCACATGGGGCTTCTTTATAAACTGCCGGAGGATGAAAGCCACATGTTTCGGTGCAGCCAACTGCCTGCATCAGTGACATGTGACCAAGAAGAGTTCTTTGAGTGAGGTTCTTTTTACTTCCCTATTGATTTCTATGGAAATCCACAAGCAAATCTGCTGGAACAAAACAAAAAAAAACACACAACAACACACAACCATATGCACATGTTGGCATTTTAACTGTTGAGGTCAGTGGATTTTGTCCACGTGAACATACCCCAACAACTGATGCTGCCACCCCAGAAGAGTGCAGCAGTTACCATTACACCTCTAGTAAACAAGTATTTGGAGACACCTAAATGGGAAACTGGGCGCAAAACTCTGCCGAGCGGCCAATTTGGGTCCATTTTACATAAGACATTTTAAACCAGTTTAAGATGCAAAGTATCCATTTCTCCATTGCATCACAGCTCGAGAACAGAAGGTCTCTTTAGGCTGGGTTCACACCTGAGCATTTTACAGCGCGTTCCTACGCGCTGTAAAACGCTCAACAAGCAAAAAACAATGTTTCCCTATGGGCATCGTTCTCACCTGAGCGTTTTACAGCGCGTACGAACGCGCTGTAAAATGCCCTACGCCCCAAGAAGTACAGGAGCTTCTTTGGGGCGTATTGTCGCGCGTAAGACCTGTTTTTCATTGTACGCCTCTGTGGTCAATAGCAAGAACGCGCGTTTCCAAAATACAAAAACGCCCCAAAATACGCCCGATAAAAACGCCTGTAAGGCTACTTTCACACGAGCGTTCAGGTGTCCGCTCGTGCGCTCCGTTTGAAGGGGCTCACAAGCGGCACCGAACGCAGCCGTCCAGCCCTGATGCATTCTCAGTGGAGGCGGATCCACTGAGAATGCATCCGCCTGCCAGCGCTCAGCCTCCGCTCCGCTCAGTGAGCGGACACCTGAACGCTGCTTGCAGCGTTCGGGTGTCCGCCTGGCCGTGCGGAGGCGAGCGGATCCGTCCACACTTACAATGTAAGTCAATGGGGACGGATCCGCTTGAAGATGACACTATATGGCTCAATCTTCAAGCGGATCCGTTCCCCATTGACTTTCAATGTAAAGTCTGAACGGATCCGCTCAGGCTACTTTCTGACTTAGAAAATTTTCTAAGTAATAATGCAGACGGATCCGTTCTGAACGGATGCAAACGTCTGCATTATAGGAGCGGATCCGTCTGATGAAACATCAGACGGATCCGCTCCGAACGCTAGTGTGAAAATAGCCTAAACAGCGCATATCGAATACGCTCAGGTCTGAACCCAGCGTAACAGTCTCAGTAAAGTAAAATAAAAGTTCCTTAACCTTGAACGCACTTACTGAAATACGTTAATCTGGAAATCACCTTGTCTACACATAGCATGTAACACGCCCATAAGATAAGGCAATAAACAAGCCAAATCTGTTCAAGCAGTTCATCATGGAAAATCAGACGCCAGTTTTTCATGGCATCCACTCATGAGCTAATGAAGGCCTATTTCACATGAGGTATACAAAAAACGGTTGCACATTATACAGTATTCATAGAATTCTATAGGGCAAACATACGCAAAAAGTGTCTCCTTTCTGGTTTCTGTCTGAATAAAATCTGTGTTGCAGAACTTCAGTAGGAAAATTCAAGACAACAGGAAAGTATACTTGGTTTTATACTTTTTTTTTTTATAATGGAAGTTAACCACAGGCATATGTTTGTATAGTTTACATTTGGATTCATCACAAAATAGTAAAATACAAATGCAACAGTTAACAGTCACAACGCGTTAGCTAGATGTGATAACTCACCCAGTGCATGTGTTAACTCTGCTACACCCGTACAAAAAATAATGGCCAATTTCCATTTTAAGGGCTCATGCACGCGACAGTTGTTTGGGTCCGCATCACTTCAATGGGGCCGCAAAAGATGCGGAAAGCATTCTGCGCGCTGTCCGCATCCGTTGCTCTGTTCCATGGTTGCGCAAAAAAAAAAAAAAAAATAGAACATGTCCTATTCTTGTCCGTTTTACGGATCAGAATAGGCATTTCTATCACGTGCCGCCTGTTCTGTAAACTGTGGAACGTGGACGGCCTGCATCTGTATGCAATTTGCGGTCCACAATGCACGGGCAACATCCGTGCAACATAAGTGCCGTGCACAGATGCAGACCCATTCAACTTGATTGGGTCTGTGATCCGTCCGCACCACAAAAAAAAAAATATTGTATATTGAGGACCCACTGTTTGCAGGCTGCAACATGAACCCGGCCGGCACACGTTCGTGAGCCCTTAAAGAGGACCTTTCATGGGTTTGTAGTAAGAGAGATAAATATCTGTACCTGCGGGGTACCCCCCCCCTTCGCTGTGCTGCCACCCTGCCCTACTTGCTGGTAGAGCCCTCATTTACATATTATAAAAGTTCGTTTTATAAAGAATCGGCCGCATGAAAGTAAGTAAGAGCATTATATTCTCCTATATCGCACTATGAGGAATCTAACTATCCAAAAAAAAAAAATAATGAGTTTTGCGGGGTGACAGAAACCCTTTAAGCTTAGATGAACATTCCAGAGAGGAAAGAGACAGAAGCAGAGAGAATTGACCCAACAGAGAGAGGGCTGTCCAAAATGAAGTTCAAGAGCAAGCTGCAGAAGGAAAACGGTTAAAACTTTTTTGTCAAAAACTACAGAAATGTTTTATATGACATCACATAAGACATACAATGCCCAAAAAGCATGTAAAGTGTCCCCAGCCTACAATTTTTGATAACGCACTAAAAATATTAATTTTATTCTACCATGTCCAAATGAGCAAATGCTAGAAAATAAAAGTTCAATAGTGGGAAAAATTATATGATTTGCCAATAACTAGGCAATGTTGATCTAAAAGGAAAAAAAAAAAAAAAAAAAAAAAAAAAAAAAAGAAGAAAAATCTACCAAAAATAAACATCAAAAAAGGTCAAAAGTCATAAATGAAATGTTACTTGGAGTTTAGTCTAAACACTTTATTGCAAAATGAACAAGCCCATTGTAGTAATTACCGACACTACCTGCAGGGATGTTTAACCTAAAATACTATGTCGCCCAGCAAGAACTGGCCCTTGATATATACTGGTTTGAGCTAGAGAGGCATCAACAAGAGGTGACTCAGCACACAGTATTTCAACACACCGTAGATACTGCCACAGGCACAACTCCCAGGCCATTTTCTGTAACACACAAACTACAATGGTTTTACAAAAGGTACAGTTCCCCCTTTAGAACCACTTATTTATGACCTGTACAGTTCATGTACCATATTATATTAAACAATTTAAGATTTCTAAGTATCCAACTGACCATCACATTCAGCACACATAGGATTCCCATACTTAAAGGGGTATTCTGTGGTACAATTATTGATGACCTATACTTACAATAGGTCCTTAAAGGGGTAACTGCATGAGTAATGTAAAGAATACAAATCAGACATCATATAGTACATGACAATCTCTTTCTAACAAAGCTAGAACCAGCCCTGTACCTCACATGGATCCAGAGATCTCCCCCATTCATTGCTTTGCTAGATTTATATCAAGCTGAAAGGGAGGGTCTTTTCTGCTACAGCTCAGGGGGCGTGTCTCAGCTCTCCCTATCACAGCTCAGGAGGCAGTTGAAGGATGAAACTGAGCATGTGCGGCCATCTCAGTGAGCAGGACAAAGAAATAAAAAAAGAAAAAAAAAGAAACAGCAGGTGGCGCTATACAGTTACATTTTATTAAATAATTCAGTGGCTGTGCTAAATTTTTAGTTACATGCAATTACAAATGTATTCAGACCCAGGCGCTGGGTTAAAAACTGTAGGATATTTTTTGTGGAACAACCCAGTTAATATCAGATTCATGGGGATGTGACGGTACAGTAGCTGATGCCAGAACCAACACAGATCGGAGCTAGAAGCACAGCTCTGTCCTCCGTAGTAGCCATGCTGGACTAGAAACTGGCGACAGCAAAACTAGCGAAGTCACCAATAATTGTAACCCAGAAAACCCTTTAAAAAGGGGTTGTCTCATAAGGACAACCCATCAATATATATTAGGACATACGGATAACAGAGCGATCCCTCCCTATATAAGCCAGAAGAAAGACTCCAGTTAGTGGCTCCTTCTTCTATTAAAGGGGTTGTGTCAAGTTTAGACGTTATCCCCTATCCACAGGATAGGGAATAACTAACTGATCGCTGGCAGTCCAACCTCTAGGACCCCCACCAATCCCGAGAACAGGGGTCTCATTTCCTCGATCTGATGAAGCTGCAGGTTGGGCATGTTCCATTCATTTTCTCTAGCAGAGTAGTGCTCGGTAGTAGTTTCAGTTACCAAAGGCCTGAAAAAAATCCAACCGGACACATTTTTTGCCGTGTAGTCCGTATCGGCCATAGATGACTGGAATGCACATTTCAAAACCAGCTATTTCAGCTGATGTTCATCTCATGTACATAGGCAGCTTAACACGTCAATGCCTTCTACTGTCTACCCCAAGCACAATAAGGGTACAGCCACATGTGCCATAAACGCTGCCGATTTGCCACAGCATTTTACAGGAGTTCCTTCCTGATAACTTGGATCTTAATTAGGTCACCTGGTATACTGCCCAGTTTCTAGGTTTGTGCCCTAGTGGCATCCAAACCACTTGCACAGGTAGATATTTTCTATTTTTTGGACCTTTGGTTATTTAATAATATTTAAACTTAGGCCTCATGCACACGGCCGTTGCCCGGCCTTGGCCATATTGCGGCCCGCGGCCGCGTGCTCCACGCATCATGGATGCGGACCCATTCACATGTTCTATTTTTTACGGTACAGACGGATCACGGACCCATTCAAGTTGAATGGGTCTCAATCTGTCCCGGCCGTCACACGGCTGTTGCCCGTGCATTAGGGACCGCAAATTGCAGCCCTAAATGCACGGAACGGCTGCACAACGGCCGTGTGCATGAGGCCTTAGTCAGATGTAAATGTTGTATTTCCTATGTGCATTGTAATCTACATCTCAACTTTTTGCTTCCTTTTCTGGTTATCCAGTTCTGTTCTAAGAACAATAAAATGAAGAAAAAAAAAAAGGCAAATCTAAATAGGTCATATGGCGGAAGTGAATGACGCCCGATGTACAGGACCCCAATGAGTTTGTCACCACCCTAAGACCACAGCCACACAGTGCTTATTGCCACACTTTTTTCTGCAGAAAATCGGTTACCCGGCTGTGCTAGTATTGCAGCCTGCAAACAGCGGGTCTGCAATACACGGGCACTGGCCGTGTGCACCCCGCATCATGGATGCGGACCCATTTATTTGAAAGGGTCCGCAATCCGGAAGGTAGGTGCAGAACGGAGGCACAGGACCCTACGGAAGCACTACGGAGTGCTTCCTTGGGGTTTTTGTTCGTGCCTCCGCACATCAAAAAAGTAGTGCATGCACTGTCGGATGCGGATCCCATTCAAGTGAATGGGTACGCGTCTGCATGTGGCAGCCCTACGGTTGGTGTCCGTGCATTGCAGACCGCAAATTGCGGTCCGCAGCACGAGCCCGGCCGGCACATAGTCCTGTGCATGAGCCCTAAATCTTATCTACAAGGTGAGGAAATTTTCCATGCAATTTCCATTTGAAACCCATGGCATATCAATTTGTGTGGATATTCAGTTGAGAGATATCTGGGGCAAATCCATGTAAAAATGTGTGACAAAATTTTGGTGTGGTAAAGCAGTGAAATTTGCATGAAAATCCTTGCAAAAAATCCACAAACTATACCGCCATGTGCAGGTACCCTTAGGCCCCTTTCACACGGGCGAGAATTCCGCACTGAATCCGGACCAGTTCACTTCAATGGGGCTGTGCACATGAGCGTTGGTTTTCACGCATTACTTGTGCGTTGCGTGAACATCGCAGCATGTTCTATATTGTGTGTTTTTCACTCAACGCAGGCCCCATAGAAGTGAATGGGTCTGCGTGAAAATCGCAAGCAAGCGGAGATGATGTAAGTAAATTGATAAAAGTCAATTTACTGTATTATTTTCCCTTATAACATAGTTATAAAGGATAATAATAGCATTCTTAATACAGAATGCTTACTAAAATGTGGCATGAGGGGTTAAAAAAATAAAAATTAATCATCCACTTGTTCGCGCAGCCGGCATAGTCTTCTTTCTTCTTCTTCTTTCAGGACCTGCAAAAGGACCTTTGATGACGTGGCGAGAGCGGTGACGTCAGCGCAGGTCCTGCTGAATGAAGATAGAAGATTACGTCAAAGGTCCTTTGACAGGTCCTGAAAGAAGAAGCAAGAAGACTATGCCGGCTGCGTGAACAAGTGGATGATTCATTTATTTTTTTTAACCCCTCAATCGACATATTAGTAAGCATTCTGTATTAAGAATGCTATTATTTTCCTTTAGAACAATGTAATAAAGGGAAAATAATAAAATAAATATACAGAACAGTCCGGGTGAAGAAGTCCGGGTTCGGGTCTGGGTACCACAGTCAGTTTTTTATCACGCGCGTGCAAAAAACATTGCACCAGCGCGATAAAAACTGAACATCGGAGCGCAATCGCAGTCAAAACTGACTGCAATTGCGTACCTACTCGCACGATTTTCCCTGATCGCAGACGCAACGCATCTGGACGTAATCCGGACACGCTCATCTGCAAGGGGCCTTAGGGTGTCCAAACACATAAGAGTTTGTGTGTCAAAAAGCAGATGCCGTGTATTGTGGATTGTCAGGGTTTTACACTGTGGTTTTTTTATGCCTAGCAAGTACAGGTGAATAGCAGGGTTTTTCTGTGCATAGCAAAAGCCACAGCAATTCGCAGAAAGCGGATGGGTCTCAGCCACCTGTGTCCTACATTTAAAGGGGTTTTCCGGGTGATTAATATTGAAGACCGCAGGATAGGTCATCAATATCAGATCGGTGGGGGTGCAGCAGCTGGCAACCTTTCCTACCAGCTGTTTGAAAATGCCATGGCTGCGCTTGGCATTGCAGCTCAAATCCATTCACTAGGCTGTGTGCCTAGGCCATGAGACTACACCTAGAGGTAGCTCATCGGACCGCCACCGATCAGATATTGATGACCTATCCTGAGGTCTTCAATATGAAATCTGAGTGCACGTGGTGAAGAGGTATAGAACATATTTCACATGAACATACCCTCAGACCAAACATCAAAGTAAAGTAAATCATAAAATAAAATAACACACAAAATAAATATTTTTAGATGAATGTATGAACTTATGAATGGAGCTTTATCATAAATGGCTCCACCTCAGCATACTCATTATTGGTGAGGCCCAGGTTACTGGGAGTTTATACCATACGATATCAGATCGCCTGGTGCCCTGACTGTTCAAGAAAAAAACACTGTCATGGAAAGCACTGCTGAAACAAGATACAATAATAAATATTTCACGGCAGGGGAGAGGAACATCTGTGACGTAGAACAGAAGCTCATGTTCTGATCCCCATGTCAGGAAGAAGACTACTGACCCAATTCTCCTGTACTGCAGAACTAAAGCACTAATGCTGCTCCAATAGTCATTCCAACACTACTGGAACCAGCTATGTATGTTACTTACAGAGACCTTTATCACCAGGAAATGCAGTGCAGACAGCATGTTATAGAGCAGAAGGAGCCGAGCAGAGTGATATACAGTCCTGTCGTAAAAGAATCTGTAAAACTTAATTTATACATTTATATTTCTGACTTTGGCTGTACACAGGGGATCCGTCATCAGTGATTGATAGCATTCTCTGTGTGAGTGTATATACATAGATAGCTGTTAGTCACTGATTGTTATACAGGAGGGAGGTGTTATCAGTGATTGATAGCATTCTCTGTGTGAGTGTATATACAGAGATAGCTGTCAGTCACTGATTGTTATACAGGAGGGAGGTGTTATCAGTGATTGATAGCATTCTCTGTGTGAGTGTATATACAGAGATAGCTGTCAGTCACTGATTGTTATACAGGAGGGAGGTGTTATCAGTGATTGATAGCATTCTCTGTGTGAGTGTATATACATAGATAGCTGTTAGTCACTGATAGTTGTACATAGGGGAGGTCTTACACTGAGAATGTTATCAATCACTGATAACACCTCCCTGTGTACAACTATCAGTGACTGACAGCTATCTATATATACACATTTACACAGAGAATGCTATCAATCACTGATAAGTGTATATACATAGATAGCTCTCAGTCAGTCACAGATAGCTGTACACAGTTAAGTTGTTATCAGTGATTGATAGAATTCTCTGTGTAAATGTGTATATATAGCTGTCAGTCACTGATAGTTGTCTATGGGGAGCAGCATTAGCAGTGATTGAAAGCATTCTCTGTGTAAGGCTACTTTCACAGTAGCAGCACGGACCTCCGGCAGGCTGTTCCGTCGGGTGAACAGCCTGTCGGATCTGTACTGCAGCTAGTGACAGTGTGCCCCCGGACTGCCGCTCCGTCCCCATTGACTATAATGGGGGCGGGGCAGAGTTCCAGCGGAGGCACGGCAGCGCACAGCAAGAGGTTTATTCCGGCAGCCTCTCCCTATGGGCTGCCGTGCCTCCACCCCACCCCTATTATAGTCAATGCGGACTGAGCGGCTGTCCGGGGGCACACGGTCAGTCACTGATAGCTGTAAACGGGGGGAGGTGTTATCAGTGATTGATAGCATTCTCTGTGTAAGTGTGTATACATAGATAGCTGTCAGTCACTGATAGCTGTATATGAAGGGGGGGGGGAAGTATTACCAGTGATTGATAGCATTCTCTGTGTAAGTGTGTACATAGCTGTCAGTCACAGAAATAACAGATATAAATGTATAAATAAGTTTTATGGAGTCTTTTCCCGTAAACCTATATATACATCAATCTGCTCAGCTCTTTCTGTTCTATAACATGCCGCCTGCAGATTGTGCTGCATTTTCTGGTGGTGTCATCTTGGAAGAGGAGGAAGAAGTAGTCATGTGAATGAATGGACGAGGAGCTGCAGATTTTCCAGTCCAGCCATCTGCTCCCACAGATAAGGTAAAGGGACAAAACCAAATGCAATTGTGCTCCAGCCAGGCCCCAGCATTGATGAAAGAGACCTCCACATCCTAACCAGTAACACACTGTGGGTACTGGTGCTCAGCACTGGGACACTACTGGTATTTCATATGCCTCTACATGCTGGCACCAGAACTGTCCCAAAGTCCTTCTGGCCTTCAATGATAGAAGATGCCGAAGGTCCCAGCACCACTCCCCTGGTGACACCGCTCTGCAAAGTGCCAGGACCTGGTGCTGCCCAGATGTCACCAGCACCACGGACGTCCTGTGGCAGCCGCATGCCACCAATGTCATTGACTCACCGTATATCATGGCCAGGCCGGTCTCGTGCAGGAAGCGTGCCCGGCGGTGCTTGAAGAGCCAGATGGTGAGGATGGTTAGGGTGAGCAGCAGGATGAATGTCAGCAGGCTGACGCTGTCCTGCCGGTGGCTCTCCTCTGCCTCCTGCTCCGTGGCGATCTCCTCCATGGCGCTGTCCTCAGCCCGTGTCCAGGGGATCCAGGGGATGAGCAGACACAGCAGCCCGCGCATGGTGGAGCCGAGCGGCCGTCTCCCCGGTCCTCCTCAGCGGCAGAGCCCACGCCGGCAGCTAGGCAGCGCTCAGCAGACACATTCTCCTTCCTCCTCCTCCCGATGACAATCAGAAGACTACAATGCGCAGAATCCCAGGGCGATTAATGGAGCTGCGCTTCCCCGGCGTGCTCTGCCCCCGGACACGCCCCCAGAAGGGCCAGGCCTGACCCTGCAGCTTGCAGGGTGTTATTACCGGCGGTTTGGACTGAAGGGCACCAGCTATATAGTTATATAGAGGGCAGGAGAAGAGGTAATACACATGTCCGGCATACAACCATCTGTCCTGTCAGCCCCGCAGCTCCGGACTTAGGGCACACCTCCCAACTTTGTCAATGAATAAAGAGGGGCACTAGGCCACGCCTCTAACTCCGCCCAAAACATAAATATACACCTAATCCCACCCAGTCCCCTTAATGCCCCCGCATAGTAATTATTCCCCCTTCATGCCACTGCACAGTACTTATGCCCTCATTGTGTCTTGACAGAATTATGCCCAGCTGTACCCTCAGGAGTATGCCCACATTGTGCCCCCAGTAATATACCCAGCTGTGCCCCCAGTAATATGACCACATTGTGCCCCCCAGTAATATGCCCACAATGTGCCCCCAGTAGTATGCCCACATTATGCCCCCTAGTAATATGCCCACATTGCGCCCCCCCAGTAATATGCCCACATTGTGCCACCCAGTAATATGCCCACATTGTGTTCCCCCCCCAAGTAATATGCCCACATTGTGTCCCCAGTAATATGCCCACATTGTGTCCCCAGTAATATGCCCACATTGTGCCACCCAGTAATATGACCACATTGTGCCGCCCAGTAATATGACCACATTGTGCCCCCCAGTAATATGCCCACATTGTGCCCCCAGTAATAGGCCCACACTGTGCCACCCTAATATGCCCACATTGTTCCCCCCAGCATGGGCGTAGCTAGAAATGACTGGGCCTCATAGCAAAAAAAAATTATGGGCCCCCCTCCTGAATCTCCCACCCCCACATACCTCTCAGACCTCCCACCCCTTCCAGAGCTCCCACCCAAACACCCCTCCAGGGTGATAACAAGCTGGTTGCCCATAGCAACCAATCAGATTCCACCTTTCATTTTCCAAAGGAGCTGTCAAAAATGAAAGGTGGAATCTGATCGGTTGCTATGGGCAACAAAGCCAGTTCTACTTTACACCAGTTTGATAAATGACCCCCCTAGTTTTTTTTAATAAGGTAATTTTTGTGTGGCATTATTTTATTCATTCAGTTTTAAAGGAGTGTTCCATCTGGGACATTTATGGCATATCATATAGTTTATGTTAAATAGGTGTGGGACCCACCTCTGGAACCCACTCCTTTCTTTAAAAGGGTTGTCTCACTTCAGTACTTACTAATGTATTGTTATTATCCATTTTGCTTCCTTTGCTGGCTGGATTCATTTTTCCATCACATTATACACTGCTTATTTCTATGGTTACGACCACCCTGCGATCCAGCAGCGGTGGCCGTGCTTGCACAATATAGGAAAAAGCGCTAGCCTCTCTGTTGTCCAGGACAACGGGAGCACACAGAGGCTGGTGCTTATTCCTATAGTGTGCAAGAACGACCACCACTGATGGATTACAGGGTGGTCATAACCATAGAAACGATCAGTGTATAATGTGATGGAAAAATTTATCCAGCCAGCAAAGGAAGCAATATGGACAATCACAATACATTAGTAAGTGGCTTGTATTAACTTTCTCTATATAATAAATGCCATTTGCAGAAGTGACACAATCATTATCATCATTATTGCATTCTACACATTTTGGGATAAAAATAAATTTTGCAATGTCAGCAGTTTTTTTTTTATATATACAGAGGTTAAATAACTTTCTTTTACTCTGAGTCCCATCAGATGACTGCTCATGTGTAGCTATTATCTCTGATCTCCTGACCTCTTAGGTTAGTTGCAGACTAGCTTTAGAGATCCAGCAGGCTGTTCCCTGCCAGATCTCTGCGCACTCCGGCATTGCCATTGGTTTGTAAGGCTCCTTCTGGCCACATTCTCTATAATGGCTACCGGCGGAGATCCGGCCACATTCTCTATAATGGCTACCAGCGGAGAGCCGGCCACATTCTCTATAATGGCTACCGGCAGAGATCCGGCCACATTCTCTATAATGGCTACCGGCGGAGATCCGGCCACATTCTCTATAATGGCTACCGGCGGAGATCCGGCCACATTCTCTATAATGGCTACCGGCGGAGATCCGGCCACATTCTCTATAATGGCTACCAGCGGAGAGCCGGCCACATTCTCTATAATGGCTACCGGCAGAGATCCGGCCACATTCTCTATAATGGCTACCGGCAGAGATCCGGCCACATTCTCTATAATGGCTACCGGCGGAGATCCGGCCACATTCTCTATAATGGCTACCGGCAGAGATCCGGCCACATTCTCTATAATGGCTACCGGCGGAGATCCGGCCACATTCTCTATAATGGCTACCAGCGGAGAGCCGGCCACATTCTCTATAATGGCTACCGGCAGAGATCCGGCCACATTCTCTATAATGGCTACCGGCGGAGATCCGGCCACATTCTCTATAATGGCTACCGGCGGAGATCCGGCCACATTCTCTATAATGGCTACCTGCGGAGAGCCGGCCACATTCTCTATAATGGCTACCGGCAGAGATCCGGCCACATTCTCTATAATGGCTACCGGCGGAGATCCGGCCACATTCTCTATAATGGCTACCGGCAGAGATCCGGCCACATTCTCTATAATGGCTACCGGCGGAGATCCGGCCACATTCTCTATAATGGCTACCGGCGGAGAGTCGGCCACATTCTCTATAATGGCTACCGGCGGAGATCCGGCCACATTCTCTATAATGGCTACCAGCGGAGATCCGGCCACATTCTCTATAATGGCTATCGGCGGAGATCCGGCCACATTCTCTATAATGGCTACCGGCGGAGATCCGGACACATTCTCTATAATGGCTACCGGCGGAGAGCCGGCCACATTCTCTATAATGGCTACCGGTGGAGATCCGGCCACATTCTCTATAATGGCTACCAGCGGAGATCCGGCCACATTCTCTATAATGGCTATCGGCGGAGATCCGGCCACATTCTCTATAATGGCTATCGGCGGAGATCCGGCCACATTCTCTATAATGGCTACCGGCGGAGATCCGGCCACATTCTCTATAATGGCTACCGGCGGAGAGTCGGCCACATTCTCTATAATGGCTACCGGCGGAGATCCGGCCACATTCTCTATAATGGCTACCGGCCGAGATCCGGCCACATTCTCTATAATGGCTACCGGCGGAGATCCGGCCACATTCTCTATAATGGCTACCGGCGGAGATCCGGCCACATTCTCTATAATGGCTACCGGCGGAGATCCGGCCACATTCTCTATAATGGCTACCGGCGGAGAGCCGGCCACATTCTCTATAATGGCTACCGGCAGAGATCCGGCCACATTCTCTATAATGGCTACCGGCGGAGATCCGGCCACATTCTCTATAATGGCTACCGGCAGAGATCCGGCCACATTCTCTATAATGGCTACCGGCGGAGATCCGGCCACATTCTCTATAATGGCTACCGGCGGAGATCCGGCCACATTCTCTATAATGGCTACCGGCGGAGATCCGGCCACATTCTCTATAATGGCTACCGGCGGAGATCCGGCCACATTCTCTATAATGGCTACCGGCGGAGATCCGGCCACATTCTCTATAATGGCTATCGGCGGATCCGGCCACATTCTCTATAATGGCTACTGGCGGAGATCCGGCCACATTCTCTATAATGGCTACCGGCGGAGAGTCGGCCACATTCTCTAAAATGGCTACCGGCGGAGAGTCGGCCACATTCTCTATAATGGCTACCGGCGGAGATCCGGCCACATTCTCTATAATGGCTACCAGCGGAGATCCGGCCACATTCTCTATAATGGCTATCGGCGGAGATCCGGCCACATTCTCTATAATGGCTACCAGCGGAGATCCGGACACATTCTCTATAATGGCTACCAGCGGAGAGCCGGCCACATTCTCTATAATGGCTACCGGCGGAGATCCGGCCACATTCTCTATAATGGCTACCAGCGGAGAGTCGGCCACATTCTCTATAATGGCTACCGGCGGAGATCCGGCCACATTCTCTATAATGGCTACCGGCGGAGATCCGGCCACATTCTCTATAATGGCTACCGGCGGAGATCCGGCCACATTCTCTATAATGGCTACCGGCGGAGATCCGGCCACATTCTCTATAATGGCTACCGGCGGAGATCCGGCCACATTCTCTATAATGGCTACCGGCGGAGAGCCGGCCACATTCTCTATAATGGCTACCGGCAGAGATCCGGCCACATTCTCTATAATGGCTACCGGCGGAGATCCGGCCACATTCTCTATAATGGCTACCGGCAGAGATCCGGCCACATTCTCTATAATGGCTACCGGCGGAGATCCGGCCACATTCTCTATAATGGCTACCGGCGGAGATCCGGCCACATTCTCTATAATGGCTACCGGCGGAGATCCGGCCACATTCTCTATAATGGCTACCGGCGGAGATCCGGCCACATTCTCTATAATGGCTACCGGCGGAGATCCGGCCACATTCTCTATAATGGCTACCGGCGGAGATCCGGCCACATTCTCTATAATGGCTACCGGCGGAGATCCGGCCACATTCTCTATAATGGCTATCGGCGGATCCGGCCACATTCTCTATAATGGCTACAGGCGGAGATCCGGCCACATTCTCTATAATGGCTACCGGCGGAGAGTCGGCCACATTCTCTAAAATGGCTACCGGCGGAGAGTCGGCCACATTCTCTATAATGGCTACCGGCGGAGATCCGGCCACATTCTCTATAATGGCTACCAGCGGAGATCCGGACACATTCTCTATAATGGCTACCAGCGGAGAGCCGGCCACATTCTCTATAATGGCTACCGGCGGAGATCCGGCCACATTCTCTATAATGGCTACCAGCGGAGATCCGGCCACATTCTCTATAATGGCTACCGGCGGAGATCCGGCCACATTCTCTATAATGGCTACCGGCGGAGATCCGGCCACATTCTCTATAATGGCTACCGGCGGAGATCCGGACACATTCTCTATAATGGCTACCGGCGGAGATCCGGCCACATTCTCTATAATGGCTACCGGCGGAGATCCGACCACATTCTCTATAATGGCTACCGGCTGAGTTCCGACCACATTCTCTATAATGGCTACCGGCGGAGAGTCGGCCACATTCTCTATAATGGCTACCGGCGGAGATCCGGCCACATTCTCTATAATTGCTACCGGCGGAGATCCGGCCACATTCTCTATAATGGCTACCGGCGGAGATCCGGCCACATTCTCTATAATGGCTACCGGCGGAGATCCGGCCACATTCTCTATAATTGCTACCGGCGGAGATCCGGCCACATTCTCTATAATGGCTACCGGCGGAGATCCGGCCACATTCTCTATAATGGCTACCGGCGGAGATCCAGCCACATTCTCTATAATTGCTACCGGCGGAGATCCGGCCACATTCTCTATAATGGCTATCGGCAGAGATCCGACCACATTCTCTATAATGGCTACCGGCGGAGTTCCCTGCCAGAACAGGCTGCCGGATCTCTAGACTCAAAGCCCTATTACAGCCCTATAATATGGAGTCTTCTACTCGCTAACCATCTCATACATGCCTTTTGACTAAGCATCTGTCCCCGTCTTTACATGTTATAACAAGGAACAGTTTAAAAGCGAACGAGTAACGGCCGCAAGTACCAACGATTATCTGTGTTTAATAAGCAACATTTTCGTCATTATATCTTCAATCGTTTATCGTGATCTGTATGACAACTGCTGGTGTAATAGTACCTTTAGACACTCATTATAGCTAGATTCTTATCAAGCTGACATCTGTCAGCAGATTTGTACCTATGAAACTGGCTGACCTTTTGCATGACGTGATAATATATGCAAATGAGCCTCTAGGAGCAATGTGGGCATTGCCGTTACACCTAGAGGCTCTGCTCTCTCTGCAACTACCACACCCTCTGCACTTTGATTGACAGGACCAGGCAGTGTAAACAGCACACTGTCAAATGTCAAAGTGAAAAGGACATGGCAGTTGCAGAGAGAGCAGAGCCTCTAGGTGTAATGGCAACGCCCCCGTAGCTCCTAGAGGATCATTTGCATATATCAAAAGATCATTTTTCTCAGCAATGTGGACACATATGGAACAGGAGACCAACACAGATGCCTTCAGCTGCCAAGCGTACATGTAACAGGTCAGCCAGTTTCATAGGTACAAATCTGCTGACAGATGCCCTTTAAATGTCTTCTGAATATAGCCAAGTGAGCACGCTTGGCCATTTTAGGACATTCCATAGCAGTGAATGGGCAGCAAGCCACGCAAGTATAGCCACCCCTCCACTGGAGTATGGGACTTCTGAAATTTGCCAACCCAGCACTCAGCTATTTTCCCATAGCACGTAATAGAGGGTGGTTGCACTTGTGCAGCTTGCCATCCCTTCACTTCAGAGCCCTCTTCTGGAGAAAGGAGCAGGTCTCAAAGGTGGGACCCACACTTATCTGACATTCATAGCATATTCTAGTAAAATACCATGTCACGCTTCGGTGTGGGAGGGAAACACCACAATGAGCATAGGAGGGAAGGGGGGAACAGGGAATCAAGCCTGAGAACTAGGGAAGGAAGATGGACACCTCCTAGTGAAAACCCTAACCAAAATCCTGACTGACTACCAGTATGAACAGACCCCAGAGGTAGGTGAGTTCATATGCAGGAATACCTAGAGTCCTATCTAGCCCTATAGGACCCTGGTACTAATGGCAGGGACGAGACTACCTGTTCCTCCAAAAGGAAGGACGAGCAGGAGTCTTCTTCAGGCCTACTACAAACAATAGGGAAATGCAACACACAGAACCCAAACAAAATGCAAAAGGGAAATGAAAGACTTAACTTAAAAGGGGCTATGGAAGCACCAGGAACTCAGCCGAGGTACAACCACAAACTATCCACAGGCACAGAATCTATAAACCGCACAGCATAGTGGGAGAAGCAACTATAAATAAGGAAGGTTAAATGGCCACATTAGCAACACCTGAGGCAAGGGGTGTGGCCATTACCAGAAACAACACAGACGCCTATTAATCCACAAGGAAAACCTGTCAGATCAAACCACGTGTTGCCAGTCTCACAGATCTCCTACCACTCACTGTCGCCGGGACATCAATATGTCTTGGTACGTTTGTGACATACCATCAATGTCTCTTTGACCCATTAAAGGGGTTGTCTCATCTCAGACAATGGGGGTATATCGCTAGGATATTCCCCATTGTCTTATAGGTGCAGGTCCCACCACTGGGACCCGCACCTATATCGGGAACGGAGCCCCGCAATGTGGTGGCTGGAGGACTCAGGTCTGGCCACCACCAAGCGCTCTCTTTGCATCGCCATTTTCTGACAGCTATAACTTTTTCAGATTTCTGCCTACAGAGCTGTATTTATTTATTTTTTGCAGGGTGAACTGTCATTTTTATTCGTACCATTTTTGTGGTACATACAGTTTTTGAATATATGTAAAAAACGGGCACTCAGATCATAAGTTGTTGCATCAGAAAAGTTTATATAAACATACCTGTCATGGTCTTACCTGCTTGCTGCTCTCCTTCGTTTGACATGTGCTGGCGGCCATCTTGGGTCCTGGGTTTCTTGTAGCCTTCCACCCTGCGGCTCCTCCTTCCCCTGGGAGGAGCTGGATGCCTAGCTCATATATATAGGAGGTCTGTGGCTTCAGTTCCTTGCTTGGTCCTCTTGTGTTCACATGCTTCTAAGACTGCTGCTGCTTCCGGTTCCTGATCCTAGCTTCGTCTGACTACCCTGCTGGTTCCTGATCCTGGCTTCGTCTGACTACCCTGCTGGTTCCTGATCCTGGCTTCGTCTGACTACCCTGCTGGTTCCTGATCCTGGCTTCGTCTGACTACCCTTCTGGTTCCTGACCTCTGGCTTCGCAAAGACTCTGCTCGGTTTCACCATCCGTTTGGACTTTTGCTTTACAGCTTTATTTTCAATAAAGCCTTCTCATTTTCACTTATCTCTTGTTGTACGTCTGGTTCATGGTTCCGTGACATTAGGACCAAGCCATGAATTCTGACGGTACAGGGCCATCCTCGCTACCCACGCTGGTTGCCAGACTTGATCAGCAGGATCACCTGTTGGGTCGGTTCGCTGTGGCGTTGCAAACCCTGCTTGAACGCACGGCTCATTTCGCTCCCGTTGCCGATGGGTCGGTTGTTGCTCCTGGGCTCGCTCCTACTGCCGCTCCGGTTGTTGCGCCAGAGTCTACCCCGACACCTGTTGTTGCGCCTGCGGTGTTTCGGGGTATGACCGGTTCTGCCCCTCTTCCACAGCGCTTTGGGGGAGAGCCAACTCAGTGCCGAGGTTTCCTTAACCAGGTGGGCATTTATTTCGAGTTGCTGCCACATGCCTTTCCTACTGAGAGATCAAAGGTGGGCTTCTTGATCTCGCTGCTCTCGGACAAGGCCTTGGCCTGGGCCAGCCCTTTATGGGAGAACAACAATCCGGTGGTTGCCGAGTTTTCCGGTTTTGTTGCTTCTCTTCGGAAGGTATTCGATGTGCCGGCTCGTGCTGCCTCTGCTGCGAAGCTCCTTATGTCCATCAGACAGGGTTCACGATCCGTAGCTGAATACGCCATTGAGTTTCGTACCCTGGCAGCAGAGGTGGGCTGGAATAATGAGGCTCTGGTCGCTGCTTTCTCTCATGGTCTCTCGGATGCCTTGAAGGATGAGGTTGCAGCTAAGGACCTACCAGTTGAGCTCGAGTCTCTTATTTCTTTCCTGATTTTGATTGACACCAGACTCAGGGAGAGACCTTCCTTTAAGGAGAACCTGCGGAGGTCTTCTAACAGGTTGGTGCCTACGTTTGCTGTCCCACCCGTGCCTCCCTCTCCTCCCACGCCTCCTGGGGATGACTTGTCTGGGGGTGAACCCATGCAGCTGGGGTTTGCTCGCCTGTCCGAGGGGGAGAGGGCACTCCGGAGACGCGAGGGCCGATGCATGTACTGTGGTCTCGGTGGGCATTTTCGGTTGGCATGTCCGAACCGTCCGGGAAACGCTCGTACCCTGAGATCCTGTCGGGGGCAGATCTTGGGTGGAGTCTCCTCGTCCCCGGTTTCCCGTGTTGACAAACCACTGATCACTGTTGTCCTCTCCTGGGTCGGGGGCTCGGTGACGACCCAGGCGTTGGTGGACTCTGGTGCTGGTGGTTTGTTCATTGATAGTGTGTTCGCTGCCGCCAATTCCATTCCTCTGCAGGCTCGAGGTTCCCCACTGGCTCTTGAGGCGATAGACGGCAGACCCCTTCTGCCGCCACACGTGACTCATGAGACCCTTCCAGTGGGGATAGCCATTGGTGCCGTTCACAGAGAGTCGGTCTGCCTCCAGGTTATTTCGTCTCCACACTACTCGGTGGTCTTGGGGTACCCCTGGCTCCAGAAGCATAATCCGACTTTCGATTGGAGATCGGTCGAGATCCTCTCGTGGTCACCGCAGTGTGGGGCTAGTTGCATCCATGGGTCTGTCAAGTTGCTGTGTACTTCCTCGGACTCTCTATTGCCTCCTGAATACGAGGAGTACCGGGATGTATTCGATAAGGTGCGCGCGGTTGCCCTACCTCCGCACCGCCCATACGATTGTGCCATAGAGTTACAATCTGGTGCCGTTCCTCCTCGTGGCAAAGTCTATCCACTGTCGGTAGCGGAGAATGAGGCCATGGAGGAGTACGTGAGGGAGGCGCTTTCACGCGGACACATTCGCAAATCTTTGTCCCCGGCAGGGGCTGGATTTTTCTTTGTGAAAAAGAAGGGCGGTGAGTTGAGGCCTTGCATCGATTACAGGGGTCTCAATCGCATCACGATCAAGAACGCTTACCCGATACCCTTGATTTCCGAGCTGTTCGATCGCCTTAAAGGGGCCACGGTCTTTACCAAACTCGACCTGAGGGCGGCATATAACCTGGTAAGGATCAAGGCGGGCGATGAGTGGAAGACCGCGTTTAACACCAGGACCGGTCATTACGAATCCTTGGTTATGCCCTTTGGGTTGTGCAATGCGCCCGCAGTCTTTCAGGAATTCATCAACGATGTTTTCCGTGACCTGTTGCAGCAGTGTGTGGTAGTCTATTTGGATGACATCTTGGTATATTCTGAATCCATGGAGGCCCACATTCTGGATGTCAGGCGAGTGTTGCAACGGTTACGAGAGAACAAGCTGTTCGGTAAGCTTGAGAAATGCGAATTTCACCGATCCCAGGTAACCTTCTTAGGTTACATCATTTCCGCTGAGGGGTTCTCCATGGATCCTGAGAAGGTTTCGGCTGTCTTACAGTGGCCCCAGCCCAGTGGTCTTCGTTCCCTGCAGCGCTTTTTGGGCTTCGCCAATTATTATCGGAAGTTCATCAGGGACTTTTCCATGCTGGCCAAGCCTCTCACGGATCTGACCAGGAAGGGCAGTAATTCCCAGGTCTGGCCGCTCGAGGCCATCCGAGCTTTTGAGGCCCTAAAGTCCGCCTTTGTGTCGGCTCCGATTCTGTCGCATCCCAACCCTGGGTTGCCCTTTGTCCTCGAGGTGGACGCGTCTGAGACGGGAGTAGGCGCCCTTCTGTCTCAGCGTAGAACACCAGAGGGTCCTCTGCTTCCTTGTGGGTTTTACTCCCGGAAACTGTCTTCCGCGGAGTGCAACTATCAGATTGGTGACAGGGAGTTATTGGCCATCGTGCAGGCCCTTAAAGAATGGAGGCACTTGCTCGAGGGTTCGGTGGTTCCGGTTCTCATCCTGACGGACCACAAGAATCTGACCTACCTTTCTGAGGCCAAGAGATTGACACCACGTCAGGCCAGATGGGCTCTGTTCTTGTCACGTTTTAATTACGTGGTCTCCTACCTACCCGGTTCCAAGAACATCAGGGCGGATGCCTTATCACGGCAGTACTCCGAGCTGTCCAGGGAGGAGTCGATTCCGACTTCGGTCATACCTCCGAATCAGATCCTGGCCGCCATTCGCACCAGCCTGACCTCTCCCCTGGGTGAGCAGATTTTGGCGGCTCAATCTGGTGCTCCCTCTGGGAGACCCAACGGCAGATGTTTTGTGCCTGAGGAGTTGCGCACTCGGTTGTTGCGAACCTACCATAACTCCAAGACCGCGGGGCATCCTGGAAAGAATCAGCTGTCCTGGGCTGTTTCACGTCTGTTCTGGTGGCCTTCCCTACGTTCCGACATCGCCGCATATGTAGCGGCATGCTCCGTTTGTGCCCAGAGTAAGTCCCCTCGGCACCTTCCGTTGGGCCTTCTGCAACCCATAGCCACCGGGGAGCGCCCATGGTCACACCTGGGGATGGATTTCATTGTGGACCTCCCTGCATCCCGAGGCCATACGGTCATTCTCATGATTGTGGATCGGTTTTCCAAAATGTGCCACTGTGTTCCTCTCAAGAAGTTACCCTCTGCACAAGAGTTGGCCACGATTTTTGCCAGGGAGGTCTTCCGGTTGCACGGTTTGCCTAAGGAGATTGTGTCGGATCGGGGGAGTCAGTTTGTGTCCAGGTTCTGGCGCGCCTTTTGCTCCCAGTTGGGGATTCATCTCTCCTTCTCCTCGGCCTACCACCCTCAGTCCAATGGGGCCGCAGAACGATCCAATCAGGCCTTGGAGCAATTCCTTCGTTGCTATGTCTCCGATCACCAAGACAATTGGGTTGACCTCCTGCCTTGGGCTGAGTTTGCCAGGAACACGGCGGTGAACTCTTCCTCTGGGACGTCTCCCTTCATGGCCAATTATGGGTTCCAACCTGCCGTGTTACCGGAGGTATTCTCTCCCCAGGATATTCCGGCTGTGGAGGATCACCTTTCCGTCCTACGTGCTTCTTGGGTACAGATCCAGAAGTCCCTTGAGGTCTCTGCGCAGCGCCAGAGATTCCAGGCTGATCGCAGACGAGCGCCTGCTCCTTCCTACCAGGTCGGAGACCGTGTATGGTTGTCCACCCGCAACCTCAACCTTCGAGTGCCCACTCCCAAGCTGGCGCCTCGCTTTGTTGGTCCCTTCCGAGTGCTTCGCAGGGTAAACCCGGTAGCCTATGCCCTTGCGCTTCCTCCTGGCATGCGGATCTCCAACGTGTTTCATGTCTCCCTGTTGAAGCCACTGGTGTGTAATCGTTTCACTTCCTCGGTTCCTCGGCCTCGTCCGGTCCAAGTGGGCAAACGTGAGGAATATGAGGTGAGCAATATCCTGGACTCACGCCTGGTCCGCGGTCGGTTGCAGTTTTTGGTCCATTGGCGTGGTTATGGTCCAGAGGAGCGTTCCTGGGTTCCCTCCGCAGATGTCCATGCTCCTGCCTTGCTCCGAGCCTTCCACGCACGCTTCCCTCAGAAACCGTTTTGTGCTCCGCGGAGGAGGGGCCCTTGAGGGGGAGGTACTGTCATGGTCTTACCTGCTTGCTGCTCTCCTTCGTTTGACATGTGCTGGCGGCCATCTTGGGTCCTGGGTTTCTTGTAGCCTTCCACCCTGCGGCTCCTCCTTCCCCTGGGAGGAGCTGGATGCCTAGCTCATATATATAGGAGGTCTGTGGCTTCAGTTCCTTGCTTGGTCCTCTTGTGTTCACATGCTTCTAAGACTGCTGCTGCTTCCGGTTCCTGATCCTAGCTTCGTCTGACTACCCTGCTGGTTCCTGATCCTGGCTTCGTCTGACTACCCTGCTGGTTCCTGATCCTGGCTTCGTCTGACTACCCTGCTGGTTCCTGATCCTGGCTTCGTCTGACTACCCTTCTGGTTCCTGACCTCTGGCTTTGCAAAGACTCTGCTCGGTTTCACCATCCGTTTGGACTTTTGCTTTACAGCTTTATTTTCAATAAAGCCTTCTCATTTTCACTTATCTCTTGTTGTACGTCTGGTTCATGGTTCCGTGACAATACCATTATACATTTAAAATAACATTTAAAAATAACATTAAAACATTTGTATAAAAACAAAATTCGATTGATATAGTCGACATGGATGGTATAAATCGATGTAATAATCGACTCTTCAGACTGATGTGAATTAGTCAATTGAAGTGTTCAAAAGAATCGATCTTGAGGGCATCGACTATTTGAAAAGTCTCAAGAGTATCGATTATTTGAAAAAGGCCACAAAGGATACTGGAGAAGCAGCAAGACACAAGAGCTTTAGATGACTTTAAAGCAATCTTTTCAGATAGTGTTCCCAATGTTTAGCATGTAAAACCACTTATATTTTCTTTGTTAGCAGGTTGATGAACATATGGAAAAAGGTATGTAAGCAGTCTCTTTGCTATGTCTTCACCACTGCCAGTGGTTTTTATTCGACAAAATGGACCACACGCTTAATCAGCAATATTTTCTTTTTCCATTAGTTTAACATGGGTTATAGGCTTCAGTTGAAGCTCTCAAAGCTTTCGAATGGTGATCCCGAATTTTTCAAATGGTAATCACGTACCTCGTGGCGTCCCACGTGATTTCTATACGTCACCTCTTTACAGATTCCACGCGCTGTTTCATTTAGATTGAAGTCTGTAAATGCTGTAGTCAGATTATCAGAATTTCCATACGCGTTTCGAGGTTTACACACCTCTTCATCAGTGGCTGTTGTCACTGACATACAGTTTTTGATCACTTTTTTATTCAATTTTTGGGGGAGACAAGGTGAACAAAAAATGCCAAATCATGGAATGTTTTTGTTACGGCGCAGGAAAATCTATTTTTATATTTAATATATATTTTAATAGTTCGGGCATTTTTGGATGCAGTGGTTAGTTCAAATCTGACCAAGGACGACCTCTCTATGGAGTCTGCATGTTTTCCCTGTGTTTGCGTGGTTTTCCTCATGGTACTCTGGTCTCCTCCCAAAGACAGTCTGATAGGGAATTTAGATTGTGAGCTGAGTTGGTGACAGCAAGTGTCTGTAAAGTACTGTGGAATATGTCAGCACTATATAAGCGAGTAAAATAAATATCTTTAAGTGTTTTGTTTTTTTACTTTCTCCACAGTAACTTTTAGTTCCCTTAATCTTCTGATTGCTTGTCCCACAGACCACAATAGAATATTATTACAGTTTATAGGATTCTGAGGCCCCACCTGCTGAGCAGTGCCTTGTGCATGGCTTTACAGGCAGTTAACCATGACAGGCATGGGAACCTTCAGAATACCCCAGACTGTCAAGGTAATCGATCGGAGGCCTAGCAGCTCAGTCTATACAACCCCTTAGGGCTCTTTCACAAGAGCGGATGCCGTGCCTGGAACCATTAAGGTGAAATGCCTATATATAGTGCCACTCTATATACTGTACTGTTCCAAATCCAGGAGAAAAGTATATAGTCAAAAAGAATTGTAGCTCTCCCAAAGTGTCCAGTGAATGGATTTTCTTTGTTCGCCCATACATGCAGTGATGTGGCATGTCAGCTTGTTCAATGGAGCTTTAAGCAAGTTGAAACATCACATCATTGCATGTTTGGGTGAATATTGAGAATTATACCTAGTGTACAGTAGGGATCGACCGATATTGATTTTTTAGGGCCGATACCGATAATTTGTGAACTTTCAGGCCGATAGCCGATAATTTATACCGATATTCAGTGAAATTTCATTTAAAAAAAAAAAAAAATCCTACACACATCTGCTGAAAATGAATATTTTTATTGTTAACCTCTTCACGACCGCAATCTGTATATATACGTGATAGCTGCACATACCCCGTGCAGCTACCACGTGTATAGACGTCAAGCCAGCTCTTTAATCCAAGCGCTGCAAAGCGCTTGGATTAAAGCTTCTGCCCCTGACCTGGTGCTGTCACGGACAGCATACAGTCTAGTAATGCCAGCAAGGGGCCAATCAGAGTGGCCCCTTGCCGGCAATCGATCCGATTGGTTAGTCTGTGCAGACTAACCAATCGGATCGCGGCAGTGTTAAAATGCCGGTTTCAGGCTCTGATCTGCGCTCTGCAGATCAGAGCCTGAAAGTCGATAGTGTTCCTCATGCCCCCCCCCCCATCTGTGCCGCTCTAAGTACATGGTGCCCCTCTGTGCCCCCCCCCCCGATCTGTGCCCCGCCGATCTGTGCCCTCATCTCCTTCCTGCTCATCTCCTTCCTGGCATGCGATCCGCCCCCTGCATTCATTTTCTAGCCGCCCCTCCTGCCCCATTGTAGTCTGTACCGCCCGACCCCCCCCCCCCTTCCAGCGCTGCCCCCGATTCCCCATTCTGTGTGTGATGGCGGCGGCTCCATTCCTGAGCCGCCGCCATCAGCAGAGTGTCAGCTCTATGCTGACACGCTCCTGTAACCCCATAGATGCTGCGGTTGCGGCATCCATGGGGTTAACAGAGGGAGGGAGCTCCCTCTCTCCACCATCGGGGCTGCAGCGCTGTGATTGCGGCACCCGATGGTTGCCATGGCAAAGGCGTCCAGTGCTGCCACCTACAGGCAATCTGGAAGTATTATACTTTGCAATGCAAGAGCATTGCAAAGTATAGTACAACTATCAGCCCCACTGGATCTTCAAGATCCAAGAGGGAACTGATAAAAAAGTGAAAATAATAAAAGTAAAAATAAATCAATAAATGAATAAAAATGTAAATAAAAAAAGACATTGCCTTTTCCTATAAAAAAAATAAAATAAAATACACATATTAGGTGTCACCGCATCCGTAACGACCGTCTCTATGAATATATCACATGATGGACCCCGTCCGATAAACACCATAAAAATAAAATAAAAAAAACAGTGCCAAAAAAGCTATTTTTGTCACCTTACATCACAAAAAGTGCAACAGCAAGCGATCAAAAAGGCTTATGACCCCCAAAATAGTACCAATCAAACCGTCACCTCGTCCCACAAAAAATGATACCCTATTTAAGACAATCGCCCAAAAAATAAAAAATCTATGGCTCTCAGACTATAGAGACACTAAAACATCATTTTTTGGGTTTCAGAAATGCTATTATTGTGTAAAACTTAAATAAATAAGAAAAAGTATACATATTAGGTATTGCCACGTCCGTAACGATCTTCTCTATAAAACTATCACATGACCTAACTCCTCAGATGAACGCTGTAAAAATAAATAAATGAAAACTGTTCCAAAACAGCCAATTTTTGGGTCACCTTGCCCCATAAAGTGTAATAATGAATGATCAAAAAATCCTATGTACCCAAAAATGGTACCAATAAAAACCTCAACACTTTCTGCAAAAAACGAGCCCCTGCACAAGACGATCGGCAGAAAAATAAAAAACATATGGCGTTCAGAAAACCAATCGAGCACAATCTACCTTCCAAAAACCGTACGGCATTCCTTTCCTTCTGCGCCCTGCCGTGTGCCCATACAGCAGTTTACGACCACATGTGGGGTGTTTCTGTAAACCGCGGAATCAGGGTAATAAATATTGAGTTTTGTTTGGCTGTTAACCCTCAATGTGTTAAAGAAAAAAAATATATAAAATGGAAAATCTGCCAAAAAAGGGAAATTTTTAAATTTCATCTCCATTTTCCTTTAATTCTTGTGGAATGCCTAAAGGGTTAACAAAGTTTGTAAAATCAGTTTTGAGTAACTTGAGGGGTGTAGTTTCTATAATGGGGTCATTTATGGGGGTTTCCACTATGTAAGCCCCACAAAGGGACTTCAGACCTGAACTGGTCCTTAAAAAGTGGGTTTTGGAAATTTTCTTAAAAATTGTAAGAATTGCTTCTAAACTTCTAAGCCTTCTAACGTCCTAAAAAAATAAAATGACATTTCCAAAATGATGCCAACATAAAGTAGACATATGGGGAATGTTAACTAATAAATATTTTATTAGGTATGACTTTCTGTTTTAGAAGCAGAGAAATTTAAATTTGGAAAATTGTGAATTTTTCAAAATTTTTGGTAAATTTGGGATTTTTTCATAAATAAAGGTGAAATATATTGACTCAAATATATGACTATCATGAAGTACAATGTGTCACGAGAAAACAATCTCAGAATGGCGTGGATAAGTAAAAGTGTTCCAAAGCTATTACCACGTAAAGTGACACATGTCAGATTTGTTAATTTTGACCTGGACACTGGGGCATCAATGACCCTTGGTCATGAAAGGGTTAATGTGTAGTTTTTTTGTTTTTTTTTAATCTTTCTTTTTTATTTATACTTAATATATTGGTGTTTATTTTTTTACTAACTTTTAACCCCCTTACGGACTAGAACCCTTGTCCTATTCACCCTGATAGATCTCTATCAGGGTGAATAGGAGCTTCACACTGTCCCTGCTGCTCTGTGCTTTGTGCACACAGCAGCATGGAGCTTACGATGGCAGCCAGGGCTTCAATAGCGTCCTGGCTGCCATGGTAACCGATCGGAGCCCCAGGCTTACACTGCTGGGGCTCCGATCGGAGGAGGAGGGGACCCTGTGGCCACTGCCACCAATGATTAAAACTGGGGGGGCTTGGGTGGGGGGCGCACGGCGCCACCAATGTTTTTAATACGGGGGTGGGGGGCGCACTGCGCCACCAATGATTAATACTGGGGGCTTGGGGGGCCACACTGCGCCACCAATTAACATAAATCTCTCATTAATTCATATACAGGAGGCGGGAGCTGGCTGCAGAATCACATAGCTGGCTCCCGACCTCTATGAGCGGTAGCTGCGATCCGTGGCACCTGAGGGGTTAACTACCGCGGATCGCAGCTACCGCTCATAGCGGTCGGGAGCCGGCTATGTGATTTTGCAGCCAGCTCCCGCCTCCTGTTCAATTTGAATGAATGAGTAAGTTAATATCATTGGTGGCGCAGTGGCCAAAGCCCCTCCCCTCCTCTTGTCTTCTCTCCTCTCATTGGCGGCAGCGGCAGCAGCAGCACAGGGGGAGGGAGACACTGCTTCCTTCTCCCCTGTGCGAACACGGAGAGAGCTGAGAGCAGCGCGATCTGTGTTCCCCATACGTTATCGGTATATCGGCAAAATAGATGCCGATACCGATAACGTTCAAAATCCTGAATATCGGCCGGTAATATCGGTAAAACCGATAATCGGTCGATCCCTAGTGTACAGGACATGAAGAGTGGTGCTGTGCAGTGCCTATATGTTGTATCTTAGCAGATACTGAAAGTTACACACTGTATATAGAACAAGCAGAGTGGAAATCTGCAGCAGATATTGAGAATTACACTAAGAATACAGGACATGAGAAGATATAATGGCACTGTCAGCACTACTCCTCATATCTGTATACAGGCTGTAATTCGTATATACTGTCTCAGGTATCTGGGGACATGCCGACTGTAGTGCATCCCATAGCTGCTGGAGGGTGCGTGAAGGAGGATCCATAAAGCGAACATGGCGATCGAGGATGTCCCACAGATGCTCAATTGCATTCATGTCTGGGGAATTAGGGGACTAGGGTAGTCCTTGGAAGCCTTGGTCATACTCTTCCAACCAATGTCGGTCATATGTGACATGTTGCATTGTCTTGTTGAAAGATCCCATCCGCCCCAGAGAAGAACGCTGAGCCTTTGATGCGACCAGATGTAAAGTAGCTACACTATAAGTCAACACTCAACCTTTTGAACGTGGCACATAATCTGGATAATAGCTAAGACAGTGCCTCATTGGCAGACAGCTGTTTTGGGGTGATTGTCCCTTAGTGCAGAGTACAGAGAAGTGGCTTAACTGGGTGAGAGGCCAAATGAGGTATTGGCTTAGCTATAATACAAGTTATGCTTCAAGGCCTGTTTAAAAGTTCAAGCATTGACATAGGTTAGATACTTTACATCTGGTGGCATCAGAGGCTCAGCTTTTTTTTCTATTTGGAAAGAGAAATAAAATGCATATCTTTTTCCCAGAGGAGCATTGCCCGGCCTATAAAAATCCTTACACCTACTATGCACTCTTCATAAGGAGAGATAGTACCTCCCAAATCCTGACTTAGGCCTCTCACCCAGTTAAGCCAGTAATCTCAGCTCTGCACTGATGAGAGGCAATCACCCTGAAACAGCTGTTTGCAGATGAGGTATTGGCTTAGCTATAATACAAGTTATGCCTCAAGGCCTGTTTAAAAGGTCAAACATTGACTTATAGGATAGCTATCTTACATCTGGTGGCATCAGAGGCTCAGCTTTCTTTTTTGAAAGAGAGCTCATTTGCATATCTTTTTCCCAGAGGAGCATTGCCTGGCCTATAACACTCTACACCTACTAGGTGCTCTCCATAAGGAGAAATAGTACCTTCCAGAATCAGATAGACCGACAGACATAATGACAGATAGATAGACAGATAGACAGATAGATGATAGATGATAGATGATAGATAGATAGATAGATAGATAGATAGATAGATAGATAGATAGATAGATAAGGGGGGAGTTACTGTTAAATACTTCTCAATGAACCTTCTCTGCCAGAGGTCAGACATTTGAAGGCGGCTCACATGATATCTCTTAGGCCTCTTTCACACGGGCGTTGCGGGAAAATGTGCAGGTGCGTTGCGGGAACACCCGCGATTTTTCCGCTTGAGTGCAAAACATTGTAATGCGTTTTCCACTCGCGTGAGAAAAATCGTGCATGTTTGGTACCCAAACCCGAACTTCTTATAACCATGTTATAAGGGAAAATAATAATGATCGGGTCTCCATCCCGATTGTCTCCTAGCAACCATGCGTGAAAATCGCACTGCATCCGCACTTGCTTGCGGATGCTTGCGATTTTCACGCAACCCCATTCACTTCTATGGGGCCTGCGTTGCGTGAAAAACGCAGAATATAGAGCATGCTGCGATTTTCACGCAACGCACAAGTGATGCGTGAAAATCACCGCTCATGTGAACAGCCCCATAGAAATGAATGGGTCGGTATTCAGTGCGGGTGCAATGCGTTCACCTCACGCATCGCATCCGCGCGGAATACTCGCCCGTGTGAAAGGGGCCTTAGGCTTAGTGGCAGACCATGCGAATGCTATGATGCCCAGGGCAAGAGGGGGCCCAGTTGGGATCATCCCCTCTTCTACTGGGGGTGAAAACTTGGTCAGGACTCTACCCTCTAAAGAAACAACTTTTAGCAAATGAGGCAGTGGAAAAAAATGGCCCATTGAAAGGGGTTTAGGTGGAAACCCTTCTGTCTTGTGGGGGGGGGGGGGGGGGGAGCAGTTTTGGTCCTTGCTATGGGGCCCTTACTTCTCTATTTACACCACTGGCTTGTTTGCTGTGTTGCCTGCTCTGATTGTAGAAGTGCCCACATATTTCCATTTGTATATAGCTTGTGTTATTTATGACCAGTGGATCTGTACTTACAGGAAACCAACTAGGTTTTTGATTTCTGTAGAGCACCTCATGACATAGACACATTAAAATTTGAGCTAATATAGAGGTCATGATGTTGTAATTCCATAATCCATTGCACCTATTAGTGATTACCAACTAGTCTGCAACAGAAAAGATCTTAGATAAGAGGAAGTGGCAAAGTGCTGCACTTGGGCCATCTGTGAGCTATCTGAAGGAGGGATCTGTGCATTGTGGAGAAGTGAGAATGCAGTTCATTAGTCTCTGATGAAAACTGAAAGGGTCCAGTGTTCTTCTCTTATAGCCCTATTGTTTTCTGACTTGCTCAACTGCATATCAATGAACAGAGCCAAGAAAAAGACCATTTAGATTTGTTAAGGCTAATCCCATAACATTATTTTGGCAGACCCTGAGGAGGAAGCAGAAGACACAATAAGGCCCCCATCTTTAAGAAATGGCATGAGTAGATGCCTGCTAGTCTTAGATTGATTTATACTAAGGAAATGGCCGACATTAAACTCTGAGCCGTGAAAACACTATTTGTGACCGTTTTAGGCTACTTTCACACGAGCGTTTTTGCTGGATCCGGCAGGGCTCAGCAAAAACGCTTCCGTTACTGATAATTCAACCATCTGCATCCGTTATGGACAGATCCGGTTGTATTATCTTTAACATTGCGAAGACGGATCCGTCATGAACACCACTGAAAGCCAATGGGGGACGGATCAGTTTTATATTGCATCAGATAGTGTCAGAGTTAAACGGATCCGTCCCCATTGACTTGCATTGTGGGTCATGATGGATTCGTCTTGCTACACATCCCATAACGGAAAGAAAACCGCAGCTTGCTGTGGTTTTCTCTCTGGTATGGGAACGCAACCAAACGGAACAGAATGAATTTTGGAGCATTCCGTTCTGTTCAGTTATGTTTTGTCCCCATTGACAATGAATGGGGACAAAACTGAAACGTTTTTCTCCGGTATTGAGCCCCTATGACGGATCTCAATACCGGAAAATAGAAACGCTAGTGTGAAAGTAGCCTTATATAGTAATGTAAATTATCATTATTAATCAAAAGTAATTTTACTACATGTAATAACATTTGTATAATCAATTCTGGTGTTCTTACATATTTTCGTTTATATATTTTTTAAGGGAACTGATGCAATGTTGGTGTGTGGTCGGCGGAGTATTGGGCTTCTTTGTTAATGGAAGAAGTTTGAAATACAGACTAATGGAAGCAGAAAGGAATGCATTACTTGGGTTTGCTTATTAATTAATACTTAATAGTGATACATTTTTTTCATCTGTATTTATTTTCTCTTTGTAGATTTTTATTCTATTAGTCATACAACATTACAGGGGCAGCCCTTTTACCTGAGCTGCACTGCTTTATTAAAAGCGGTTCAGAGATATTCTTTACATCAGCCTCTACAGCAAACTGTAGTCTGGGGATGACTCGTTTCTGTGAACAGTGTTGTGGGCATGCACTGTGACCTCTGTAGAGGTCATTCTGCAGGGAGGAGGATGGAGTAAACTTTGACCACCACCTTTTGTGAGTGCTAGATCCTGTAATTTGCCTCCAGCTTGAACCAGAACCTGTCACCATAAAACTTAGTGTAATTTGCAGGCAGTGCATCATGCAGCAGGAGAAGCTGAGCAGATTGACGCAAGGTTTTGTGGGAAACGATTCAGTAGAACATATCATTTCTACATTTATATCTATGCTCTTTATGTGTTAAGTTGTAGATAGCTGCAGTGAATGATAGCAATCCGAGTATAAGTGTGTATACATGAATAACTGTCATCCACTGGTAGTTGTACAGTCTTAAAGGGGTTTTCCACCCCTGGAGACCTTTTCTGGAGACCGCCCTACATGGCCAGACCTGCGGTGTGAATCATACTTGTTATAGCATGTTATAGAGCAGAAAGAGCTGAGCAGATGTATAGTTTTATGGGAAAAGATTCAGTATAACTTGTATTTTATGCATTTAATTTCCTGCTCGTTCTGGGCTTTTAAGTCCAGGAGACAGTCCTATCAGTGATTGAGAACCTTCCCTTCATGACTGTGTATATAGATATAGCTGTCACTCAATCACAGGACCGCCTACCTGATGTCTGAGCCCAGAATGCGTAGGAATTTAGATGAATAAATTACAAGTTATACTCAATCTTTTTCAATAAAACTATATTTCGGTTTGCTCAGCTCCCCCTGCAATATAATATGGTGCCTGTAACTTACATAGCATTTTCAAAGAGACAGGTTCCCTTTAACCTCTTGGGGACACATGACGTACCGGTAAATCATGATGTCCTGGTACTTAAGGACACATGACGTACCGGTACGTCATGTGTATTTCCGATGATGGCCGCGCGGCGGGCGGTGATCGGAACTGGGTGCCTACTGAAATAAATCAGCAGGCACCCTGGGACAATGCGCAAGGGGGTCCTGTGTCAATTCAGACCTGCGGTTTGCGGCGTTTCCGGGTGGTTCGGGCTCAGCGAGTGCAGTGGCTATTGGGTCCCCGTGCTGCTGTGACGGGAACCCGATAGCAGGGAAGGCAGCGCGATACCTTCCTTAGGCATCGGGGCTGCCTTCCGGTGAAGAGCCTGTGAGATCCAGCCCCCTGGATCTCACAGGCAGGAAGCTGTATGAGTAATACACACAGTATTACTCATACAGCCAATGCATTCCAATACAGAAGTATTGTAATGCATTGTAAAGGGGATCAGACCCCCAAAAGTTAAAGTCCCAAAGTGGGACAAAAAATAAAGTGAAAAAAAGTTGAAAAAATTAAGTTTCCCCCCAAAGAATTAAAAGTTTCAAGTAAAAAAAAAACTAAAACATAATTTTCCCCAAATAAAGAAAAAAAAAATTGGTAAAAAACAGGGGGAAAAAAAAGTTGACATATTAGGTATCGACGTCCGTATCGACTGGCTCTATAAATATAACCCCTCAGATAAACACTGTACAAAATAAAAAATAAAAACTGTGCTAAATAAAAAAAAAATTGTCCCCTTACATCACTAAAAGTACATCAGCAAGCGATCAAAAAAGCGTATGCCCACCAAAATAGTACCAATCTAACCGTAAGCTCATCCCACAAAAAATGAGCCCCTACCTAAGACAATCGCCCAAAAAATTAAAAAAACTATGGCTCAGAATATGGAGACACTAAAACATCATTTAAAAAAAAAAAAAGCTGTTATTGTGTAAAACTTAAGTAAATTTGAAAAAGTATACATATTATCTATCGTCGAGTCCGTAATAACCTGCTTTATAAAAATATCACATGACCTAACACCTCAGGTGAACACCGTAAAAAATAAATAAAAAAACGTTGTAAAAAAAAGCAATTTTTTTGTCACCTTACATCACAAAAAGTGTAATAGCAAGCGATCAAAAAGTCATATGCACCCCAAAATAGTGCCAATCAAACTGTCATCTCATCCTGCAAAAAATGAGCCCCTACGCAAGACAGTCGCCCAAAAAATAAATAAAACTATGGCTTTCAGAATGTGGAGACACTAAAGAATCATTTAAAAAAAAATAATGCTTTGTTATGTAAAACTGAAACAACCAAAAAAAGTAGTCATATTTGGTATTGTCGCGTCCGTGACAACCTGCTCTATGAAAATACCACATGATCTAACCTGTCAGATAAATTTTGTAAATAACAAAAAAAAAAAACGGTGCCAAAACAGCTATTTCTTGTTACCTTGCCTCACAAAAAGTGTAATATAGAGCAACCAAAAATCATATGTACCCTAAAATAGTACCAACAAAACTGCCACCCTATCCCGTAGTTTCTAAAATGGGGTGACTTTTTTGGAGTTTCTACTCTAGGGGTGCATCAGGGGGGCTTCAAACAGGACATGGTGTCAAAAAACCAGTCCAGCAAAATCTGCCTTCCAAAAACCGTATGGCATTCCTTTCCTTCTGCGCCCTGCCGTGTGCCCGTACAGCAGTTTACGACTACATATGGGGTGTTTCTGTAAACTACAGAATCAGGGCCATAAATATTGAGTTTTGTTTGGCTGTTAACCCTTGCTCTGTAACTGGAAAAAAATTATAAAAATGAAAAATCTGCCAAAAATGTGAAATTTTTAAATTGTATCTCTATTTTCCATTAATTCTTGTGGAACACCTAAAGGGTTAACAACGTTTGTAAAATCAGTTTTGAATACCTTGAGGGGTGTAGTTTCTAAAATGGGGTGACTTTTTGTAATTTCTACTCTAGGGGTGCATCAGGGGGGCTTCAAATGGGACATGGTATCAAAAAACCAGTCCAGCAAAATCTGCCTTCCAAAAACAGTATGGCATTCCTTTAACCACCACCGGACCGCCTAACGCAGATTCGCGTTCCGGAGGTGGCAGCCCTGCGCAGAGTCACGCATATATGCGTCATCTCGCGCGAGCCGGGATTTCCTGTGAACGCGCGCACACAGGCGCGCGCGCTCACAGGAACGGAAGGTAAGAGAGTTGATCTCCAACCTGCCAGCGGCGATCGTTCGCTGGCAGGCTGGAGATGTGATTTTTTTTAACCCCTAACAGGTATATTAGACGCTGTTTTGATAACAGCGTCTAATATACCTGCTACCTGGTCCTCTGGTGGTCCCCTTTGTTTGGATCGACCACCAGAAGACACAGGCAGCTCAGTAAAGTAGCACCAAGCACCACTACACTACACTACACCCCCCCCCCCCGTCACTTATTAACCCCTTATTAGCCCCTGATCACCCCTGATCACCCCATATAGACTCCCTGATCACCCCCCTGTCATTGATTACCCCCCTGTCATTGATCACACCCCTGTAAAGCTCCATTCAGATGTCCGCATGATTTTTACGGATCCACTGATAGATGGATCGGATCCGCAAAACGCATACGGACGTCTGAATGGAGCCTTACAGGGGCGTGATCAATGACTGTGGTGATCACCCCATATAGACTCCCTGATCACCCTCCTGTCATTGATTACCCCCCTGTCATTGATCACCCCCCTGTAAAGCTCCATTCAGATGTCCGCATGATTTTTACGTATCCACTGATAGATGGATCGGATCCGCAAAACGCATACGGACGTCTGAATGGAGCCTTACAGGGGCGTGATCAATGACTGTGGTGATCACCCCATATAGACTCCCTGATCACCCCCCTGTCATTGATCACCCCCCTGTAAAGCTCCATTCAGATGTCCGCATGATTTTTACGGATCCACTGATAGATGGATCGGATCCGCAAAACGCATACGGACGTCTGAATGGAGCCTTACAGGGGCGTGATCAATGACTGTGGTGATCACCCCATATAGACTGCCTGATCACCCCCCTGTCATTGATCACCCCCTGTAAAGCTCCATTCAGATGTCCGCATGATTTTTACGGATCCACTGATAGATGGATCGGATCCGCAAAACGCATACGGACGTCTGAATGGAGCCTTACAGGGGCATGATCAATGACTGTGGTGATCACCCCCATATAGACTCCCTGATCACCCCCCTGTCATTGATCACCCCCCCTGTCATTGATCACCCCCCCTGTCAGGCTGCATTCAGATGTCCGTATGATTTTTACGGATCCACGGATACATGGATCGGATCCGCAAAACACATACGGACATCTGAATGGAGCCTTATAGCGGGGTGATCAATGACAGGGGGGTGATCACCCCATATAGACTCCCTGATCACCCCCCTGTCATTGATCACCCCCCTGTCATTGATCACCCCCCTGTAAGGCTCCATTCAGACATTTTTTTGGCCCAAGTTAGCGGAAATTTTTTTTTTTTCTTACAAAGTCTCATATTCCATGAACTTGTGTCAAAAAATAAAATCTCACATGAACTCACCATACCCCTCACGGAATCCAAATGCGTAAAATTTTTTAGACATTTATATTCCAGACTTCTTCTCACGCTTTAGGGCCCCTAGAATGCCAGGGCAGTATAAATACCCCACATGTGACCCCATTTCGGAAAGAATACACCCCAAGGTATTCCGTGAGGGGCATATTGAGTCCATGAAAGATTAAAATTTTTGTCCCAAGTTAGCGGAAAGGGAGACTTTGTGAGAAAAAAATAAATAAAATCAATTTCCGCTAACTTGTGCCAAAAAAAATAAATTTCTATGAACTCGCCATGCCCCACATTGAATACCTTGGGGTGTCTTCTTTCCAAATTGGGGTCACATGTGGGGTATTTATACTGCCCTGGCATTCTAGGGGCCCTAAAGCGTGAGAAGAAGTCTGGGATCCAAATGTCTAAAAATGCCCTCATAAAAGGAATGTGGGCCCCTTTGCGCATCTAGGCTGCAAAAAAGTGCCACACATGTGGTATCTCCGTACTCAGGAGAAGTTGGGGAATGTGTTTTGGGGTGTCATTTTACATATACCCATGCTGGGTGAGAGAAATATCTTGGCAAAAGACAACTTTTCCCATTTTTTTATACAAAGTTGGCATTTGACCAAGATATTTATCTCACCCAGCATGGGTATATGTAAAATGACACCCCAAAACACATTCCCCAACTTCTCCTGAATACGGCGATACCAGATGTGTGACACTTTTTTGCAGCCTAGGTGGGCAAAGGGGCCCACATTCCAAAGAGCACCTTTCGGATTTCACAGGTCATTTACCTACTTACAACACATTAGGGCCCCTGGAAAATGCCAGGGCAGTATAACTACCCCACAAGTGACCCCATTTTGGAAAGAAGACACCCCAAGGTACTCCGTGAGGGGCATGGCAAGTTCCTAGAATTTTTTATTTTTTGTCACAAGTTAGTGGAAAATGATGATTTTTTTATTATTTTTTTTCCCTTACAAAGTCTCATATTCCACTAACTTGTGACAAAAAATAAAAACTTCCATGAACTCACTATGCCCATCAGCGAATACCTTGGGGTGTCTTATTTCCAAAATGGGGTCACTTGTGGGGTAGTTATACTGCCCTGGCATTCTAGGGGCCCAAATGTGTGGTAAGGAGTTTGAAATCAAATTCTGTAAAAAATGACCAGTGAAATCCGAAAGGTGCTCTTTGGAATATGGGCCCCTTTGCCCACCTAGGCTGCAAAAAAGTGTCACACATCTGGTATCTCCGTATTCAGGAGAAGTTGGGGAATGTGTTTTGGCGTGTCATTTTACATATACCCATGCTGGGTGAGAGAAATATCTTGGCAAAAGACAACTTTTCCCATTTTTTTATACAAAGTTGGCATTTAACCAAGATATTTCTCTCACCCAGCATGGGTATATGTAAAATGACACCCCAAAACACATTCCCCAACTTCTCCTGAGTACGTAGATACCAGATGTGTGACACTTTTTTGCAGCCTAGGTGGGCAAAGGGGCCCATATTCCAAAGAGAACCTTTTGGATTTCACTGGTCATTTTTTACAGAATTTGATTTCAAACTCCTTACCACACATTTGGGCCCCTAGAATGCCAGGGCAGTATAACTACCCCACAAGTGATCCCATTTTGGAAAGAAGACACCCCAAGGTATTCGCTGATGGGCATAGTGAGTTCATGGAAGTTTGTATTTTTTGTCACAAGTTAGTGGAATATGAGACTTTGTAAGAAAAAAAAAAAAAAAAAATCATCATTTTCCACTAACTTGTGACAAAAAATAAAAAGTTCTATGAACTCACTATGCCCATCAGTGAATACCTTAGGGTGTCTACTTTCCGAAATGGGGTCATTTGTGGGGTGTTTGTACTGTCTGGCCATTGTAGAACCTCAGGAAACATGACAGGTGCTCAGAAAGTCAGAGCTGCTTCAAAAAGCGGAAATTCACATTTTTGTACCATAGTTTGTAAACGCTATAACTTTTACCCAAACCATTTTTTTTTTACCCAAACATTTTTTTTTTATCAAAGACATGTAGAACAATAAATTTAGAGAAAAATTCATATATGGATGTCGTTTTTTTTTGCAAAATTTTACAACTGAAAGTGAAAAATGTCATTTTTTTGCAAAAAAATCGTTAAATTTCGATTAATAACAAAAAAAGTAAAAATGTCAGCAGCAATGAAATACCACCAAATGAAAGCTCTATTAGTGAGAAGAAAAGGAGGTAAAATTCATTTGGGTGGTAAGTTGCATGACCGAGCAATAAACGGTGAAAGTAGTGTAGGTCAGAAGTGTAAAAAGTGGCCTGGTCTTTCAGGGTGTTTAAGCACTGGGGGCTGAGGTGGTTAAACTTTTAACAAAGTTTGAAAAATCCGTTTTGAATACCTTGAGCGGTGTAGCTTCTAGTTTTTGGGTGGTTTCTATTATGTAAGCCTCACAAAGGGACTTCAGACCTGAACTAGTCCTTAAAAAGTGGGTTTTTGAAAATTTCAAAAAAATTTCAAGATTTGCTTCTAAATTTTTAAGCCTTGTAACATCCCCAAAAAATTAAATGTAATTCCCAAAATGATCCAAATATGAAGTAGACATATGGGGAATGTAAAGTAATAACTATTTTTGTAGTTATTACAATGTATTATAGAAGTAGAGAAATTGAAACTTGGAAATTTGCAAGTTTTTCCAAATATTTGGTAAATTTGGTATTTTTTTTTAAATAAAAATGATTTTTTTTTACTCAATTTTACCAGTGTCATGCAGTACAATACGTGACGAGAAAACTGTCTCAGAATGGCCTGGATAAGTCAAAGCGTTTTAAATTTACCACTACATAAAGTGACACTGGTTAGATTTGCAAAAAATGGTCTGGTCCTTAAGGTTAAAATGAGCCCGGTCCTTAAGGAGTTAAGTTCAGAAAGAGCAGAGATTTAAATGTATAACATACATGTTTTACTAAATGTATTCCCACAAATCTATACATTAATCTGCTCAGGTCCTCCTGCTCCTGCCCAATTCCATAGTTTACAAGTGTGGTTACCCCCATGACAGGGAAAATTATATCTGTATGACTCATAAGTGGGTTTTATGTAATGTTTTTCTCCTGTTTCCCATCATTAGGTCTGCAAGGTCACCTACTATATGATACAGTACCACGGTCCACCTTATATTGTCTCTATTTTTCTTTCTTTATTTTCTTTCTTATATCATATGAGTGCGGGACAATAGTCCTGCGGGCGGCCCGATGCGCACAGCATCATAGTAACCTATGATGCTGTGCGCTCCCGTGCGCACGATGTATGCCACTCCGGGACATATGGCCCGCTCACGGACCCTATGTGTAACAC
Organism: Bufo bufo; assembly: GCF_905171765.1. Taxonomy (NCBI): domain Eukaryota; kingdom Metazoa; phylum Chordata; class Amphibia; order Anura; family Bufonidae; genus Bufo; species Bufo bufo. Next base: position 456,434,746 of record NC_053391.1, read on the forward strand.
CCCAGAGTTGTGTTACGAAATTTGTTTACCCCGCTACAACCTGTTAAGTGTATTTACATTGTCATCCTGTGTAATTTTACATCACATTCTCTCAAATGTGCATTCAAATCCTTGTTAAATGTATATTGCTGTAATTTTCATGTTCACCAGCAGGTGGCAGCAATGTGTTCAGCAAGGACTTAGATACAGTTTTGTGTTTCTGAACTGGAATAGTTCATTCCAGTTCAGCTCCCCCTCTATGAGGGGAGGGAAGGAAATTCAGTTAGTGTGCCAGCCACCCCGGGGAAGGCTGTGTGTGTAGGAGCTCCCAGATATAGGGATCCAAAGCTAGGATCTTGTCTCGGCTGAGACAATTGATCATCATCCCCAGCCTGAGCCTTGCAGCCTCAGCTGGAAGAAGCAAGCAGATCACTCCAGAATTCCAGGAAGAAGCATACCCTGAGACAATAACTGTGAGTACTGTCCAGAGACCCCAGGAAAAGCCAAATTCCTCCTCAACAAGTCAGTCCCCAAGACAGCAGAAGATAGATAGTGCAGAAGATAAATTCCTGCCACATTACAGAGCAACAAGCAGACGTCCTTTTCCTGCAAAAGCTCCAGGCACATGATAGAGCAGAAGATAGATTCCTGCCACACATTGCCAATACCTGCTGGGACTTCAGACTAATGCTGTATCTCACTCGGATGAAAGCTGCATCTAGTAAAGATAAGTTTGAACTTTACCAAAGGTCTTGATCTCAATTACTGCTGCAAGTTCCACAATTACTCCTACTAGCACCACACTCATTTTATTGCAAGTGAGCCAGGATCCAGGAGTCCAGCCGAACCAAGTTGGAGACACCGTTGACACTATTGCCATTATCACACAGAGACATTACACCACTATGGCATTCCTAACCTGGTACGTGAGTTACAACACCTTAAAGGGCCCTTTGTTAGTACCCTGCACACGCTGCAATTGGCGTCACAAACAAAACTATAGACTATCACTTACACCTGACCCAGCCATTGCATATTATTGGTGTCAGAGTGCATACCCCAATCCGGCTCCACTGCATATGTCTCGGAGGGCATACGGTCGTGTGCATGAGCCCAAAGATTGGTGTAAGAAACACCAGTCTCGATACATTCCTCCAGTATATCTGTAAATATACCAGTGTTCATGAGCCCTTAAGTATCCTTCAAATCAGAAGGATACCACAAAGCTTTCCACAGTGTTGCACCACCCTACATCTCCTTCATACCTGTGTTCTATGCTCTGCAAATGATTTACAACATCCACCATAATCCGAACGTCACACTCCCGTCTTCAAAACTTCTCCTGAGCTGCACCACTTCTCTGGAATGCCCTACACCAAGCAATTAAGTTCTTTCCCAACATCCACATCTTTTTAGGGTGGCCTAACACATCCTCTAATCTAAAGGTGGATTTACACAGGCAGATGATCAGGAACGAATGTTCCTGCTCGTTCCCGACAATCTGCCCGTCTAAGTGTGCTGCCGACCACCAAATGAATGTGATCCTGTCATTCCTGCAGCCTGCAGGAACATCAATCACAGTTTCTGGGCAGCAGATCGTGCTGTCTAAGGCTACTTTCACACTGCCGTTTCTGGATCCGCCTGTTAGCCGGCGCATGCGCATTAATTACTGTGATGCCATACAAGGAATGGGCATCGCAGTGCGCATGCGCCGGCCGACGGACTGAGTGCGCAGGCGCGGGATCTCGGCGAAACAAGAAGTAAGTAGATGGGCAGTCAGAGGGAAAGGATGGGTGGGGGGAAGAGACAATAAGGCTGAGCTAGCTGGGCACCTACGAGGGTAACGCCGCCCCTGGGCACTTGCGAGCCCTCATTTGCATATGCTACTAAGTTGTTTTTTGCCGGTTTTATAAGTCCAGGATTGCTCATAAAGGTAACGTTTTTATTAACTGTAAGGCTGCTAGAAAGCTGCTAGAAAGCTATGGGAAGGGTTAAAAAGGTGAAACTTTGATGACAGACTCCCTTTAAAGGGGTTGTCTCACCTCATAAAATTTTATTTATTATGTGTAGAACAAGTAACTTACTAATGTACTTTCATTAGCACTAATGGTTCTGGTCCCACTATCTTTTTACTTTCTTTTTATAGACTGCTCGTCTCTAGGGGTTACGGTCACCAGCAGCAGTGGCCGCAATTGCGCTCTGCAAGGAAAAAGCATGCACATGACCACGCCCATGCACATTAGATCCCGTTCCTAGCCACCTCTCAGTCTCCACTGGCATTCTCTCCTGTTCCCTCTCCGGCACCTAATTTTTCATATTCTTGTTTGCATAGAAAATGTCCAGGGCATGTGTCACAAGCTAGGGAGCTGTTATATACGTCTATGGCAGCTGCTGGGAAGAAAATTACGAAACAGATCGCGGCAACCAATTACCATTGGATATCACGATCTGTACAGTGTCTGCTCCACTGAAGCTGTTAGTAATTCTGATACACTAGCAGCCTCAGGAGCACGCACGTACAGGATTACATTATCCCAGCACCGCTTGCCTGCTCCATCACTCACAGCAGAGGCACCACTACAGCTCAGTAAGTACCCTGGAAGAACTGAGTACTAAAATCAGGTGGTCAGACACCGCCTTTAAAACTTTGAGTTTAGTCGTTGTATGCTCTAAAATAATCAATAGCCTTTCTAAGCATGTTTAATCATTTGACTGCTGGAAAGCAGAGTGTGTGTGTTGTATTTCCTACTAGGCCCAAAATTCAGTTGATGGTGGCATCATGTGAAAAAATGGATCCAGTGTGCCACCAAACAAGATTGGTTTGGGGCTACTCCTAAGGACCTTGTCTTCACTCTTTAAGGCCTCATGCACACGACCGGTTTTTTTTGCGGTCCGCAAAAACGGGTTCCGTTTTTCCGTGATCCGTGACCGTTTTTTCGTCCGTGGGTCTTCCTTGATTTTTGGAGGATCCACGGACATGAAAAAAAAGTTGTTTGGGGTCCGCCCGGCCTTGCGGAGCCAAACGGATCCGTCCTGACTTACAATGCAAGTCCATGTGGACAGATCCGTTTGACGTTGACACAATATGGTGCAATTGCAAACGGATCCGTCCCCCATTGACTTTCAATGTAAAGTCAGGAGTTAATATACCATAGGATCGGAGTTTTCTCCAATCCGATGGTATATTTTAACTTGAAGCGTCCCCATCACCATGGGAACGCCTCTATGTTAGAATATACCATCGGATTTAAGTTAGATTGTGAAACTCATATCAGACAGTATATTCTAACACCGAGGCGTTCCCATAGTGATGGGGACGCTTCAGGTTAGAATATACTAAAAGAACTGTGTAACTGTGTACATGACTGCCCCCTGCTGCCTGGCAGCACCCGATCTCTTACAGGGGGCTGTGATCCGCACAATTAACCCCTCAGGTGCCGCACCTGAAGGGGTTAATTGTGCGTATCATAGCCCCCTGTAAGAGATCAGGGGTTGCCAGGCAGCAGGGGGCAGACCCCCCTCCCCAGTTTGAATATCATTGGTGGCCAGTGTGCGCCCCCCCCGGCCCCCCCTCCCTCCCTCTATTGTATTATCATTGGTGGCCAGTGTGCGCCCCTCCCTCCCTCTATTGTATTATCATTGGTGGCCAGTGTGCGCCTTCCACCCCGGCCCCCCCTCCCTCCCTCTATTGTATTATCATTGGTGGCCAGTTTGCCCCCCCCGGCCTCCCCTCTATTGTATTAATATCATTGGTGGTGTCATGCCCTGCTCTGACGGTGTGCGGAGGTCTGTCAGATTGGCAGCACGTGTCTAACCTTTTGTTTGTTTTGGAATCATGCTGGATCTGCCTTCCTTCAGGTGCTCTGGGTGGGGTCATTGGCTTAAATTGCCTTCAATCCCAGAGGGCCGTGCGTGTTATAGCTTTCTGTCTGGCCTTGGATTCAAGGAAGGAAGGATTGTCTGTTCCAGCTCAGATAAGTTTTATTTCTGTTTGTGTTGTTTGCGGTCTAGGCTATTTGTGTGTCTTCTGCCCCTTCTCCCCTCTCACCATCTCAGGGATTCTAGGGTGTTTGTAGTCCAGGCACGTGGACACTTCATTCCTACCATTAAGGTCTGAAAGTGGGCTTAGCAGCATAGGGAGAGAAGTCAGGGATGTGCTAGGAGGTGACCTGTCCCCAGCATCTAGCCTAGACACTTGTGTATTTGGTTGTTTGTGTATCTGAGTTCCTGTCCGCCGTGACATTATAACACGCCATACTGTGACTGCCATCACTCAGCGATTTTGTGAAGGCGTCAATTGATGCACTGGTTGACCGCATGCAGGGATTGTCCCTGGAGGTTGCGGATCTGCGTGGTTCGGTCACACAGTGTCAGAGGGTTCTGGCATCAGGTGCAGGTCAAATTGGTGGGGACTCAGGTGCAGTCTTGAGTGGGACTCGCAGACTCCTCCCTCCTCCCATTGCAAGCATGGACACATGCTGGAGGTAACTGGTGAGTTGTTTGTGAGTCGGTCTCATGCTCCTGTAATTTGCCCACTGGCTCCTGGTATTGCCTATACGGCCCAGTTAGGAGAGTGTTAGGTCCCGGGCTACTTGAGAAACCTTGGCGTGGTGCCCGGGCTTAGACATGTTCTACACCGTAGGACATGTTGACTAATCTCTCAATTTTAAAACCAGTTTGAGGGTTTAGTAAGACCGCAGCGTGCACCTGTCTTTCCTATTTTGTTATATTGTTATATTGATTATGACATCCACACAATTGCTACCTTGTGTGGGATGTCTATTGTGGTACTTGTGGTTCGCTGCGGGCATCCTCCACCGTATGCATTTTTGCTGGGGATCGCCATTAGCAACGGGCCACAAGTGCAGGATTTGCTCCCCTATATATATGCACGACTGCATGTGGGTTTGAGCACCTCCTGCTAATACCACGCTAGTCTTTTCAGTTTGTATATATAGAGATTTCTGGAGGTGTATAAACTCCAATTTAAATGTGCCTGTTTTCCATCTACAGGCCACATTTAGGTGCACCTGTGAGGCCTGGGCCATATCAGCCAGTCTTGAGTGGGACTCGCAGACTCCTCCCTCCTCCCATTGCAAGCATGGACACATGCTGGAGGTAACTGGTGAGTTGTTTGTGAGTCGGCCTCATGCTCCTGTAATTTGCCAACTGGCTCCTGGTATTGCCCATACGGCCCAGTTAGGAGAGTGTTAGGTCCCGGGCTACTTGAGAAACCTTGGCGCGGTGCCCGGGCTTAGACATGTTCTACACCGTAGGACATGTTGACTAATCTCTCAATTTTAAAACCAGTTTGAGGGTTTAGTAAGACCGCAGCGTGCACCTGTCTTTGCTATTTTGTCAAAATGGTGGGGAGCCTAAAGTCGCTCTTCCCGAGAAATTTACAGGGGGTGCGGATGATTTTGTCTGCTTTAAAGAGTCATGCAAACGGTATTTTCGACTGCGTCCATTGTCGTCAGGTGATGAAAGTCAGAGGGTTGGTATCATCATGTCTCTGCTTAAAGGGGACGCACAATCCTGGGCTTTTTCTCTGCCGCCCGGTTCTCTGGCCCTCCGGTCGGTGGAGGAATTTTTCAAAGCCCTGGGATTGATTTACGATGACCCAGATCGGGTCTCGATGGCAGAATCTAAATTGCGCAACTTACTACAGGGTAAACATACTGCTGAGGTTTACTGCACAGAGTTTAAGAGGTGGGCTACTGAGTCGGGGTGGAACGACCCCGCCTTACGTAGTCAGTTTTGTCAGGGGTTATCTGAAAGGTTGAAAGATGCCCTGGCTTTTCATGAGTACCCGGATACTCTAGAGAATGCAATGTCTTTGGCTATACGGTTGGATAGACGTATCAGAGAGAGGTGTAAGGGTCCCTCCGTGCAAGGTATCCCTTCTGCATGTGGTTTTGTCTCACCTGCTGCCCAGGGTGATATTACTTATAACTCTGGGGTAGGGGAGGAACCCATGCAGTTGGGTCAGATATCTTTTCGTTCTGGTAGGAGAAACTTTAGAAGATTACATAAGCTATGTTACTACTGTGGTAAAAGTGACCATCTTGTTTTTACTTGTCCTTTTGTTAAATCACGTGATGATATGAAAGAAAGAGAAACCGTCCTGACTCTTGGAAGCGTGAATGGAGTAGTGGAACAAGCAAATATGCAAGCTCCCTGTAATTATCGTTTTCTCCTTCCAGCCATGGTGGCGCTAGACTCAAGAATATTCAGTTGAGGTTGGTCGATTCACATGTAGAGCTTATTTCTTGTTTTGTCATGAGGAATTTGCCTGCTCCTTTAGTCCTAGGTTTGCCTTGGTTGACAAAACATAATCCAATTATTGATTGGCAGGCAAGACAAATTATTGGTTGGGGAGAGTTTTGTGCAGAGAATTGTCTTGGCACATCTATCTCAGGGGTGTCCACTGCAGTTCTACCTCAATATCTCTCAGACTTTGCGGATGTCTTTTCGGAGGGTGGGACCCAGGAATTGCCCCCTCATCGTGACTATGATTGTCCAGTTAATCTCATCCCAGGAGCTAAGTTGCCAAAGTCTCGCCTTTACAATCTTTCCCAACCTGAAAGAGAGGTCATGCGAAAGTATATTGCCGAGAGTTTGGCAAAAGGTCATATTAGGCCATCTAAGTCTCCGGTGGCAGTAGGTTTTTTCTTTGTCAAGAAAAAGGATGGATCACTGAGACCGTGTTTGGATTTTCGGGAATTGAACCGTATTACGGTCCGGGATCCGTATCCCCTTCCTTTGATCTCCGATCTTTTTGATCAGATTTTTGGTGCCAGGGTGTTCTCCAAGTTGGATTTGAGAGGGGCCTACAATCTGATCAGAATCAAGGAAGGGGATGAGTGGAAGACGGCCTTCAACACGCACGAGGGTCATTTTGAGAATCTGGTTATGCCTTTTGGGTTGACGAACGCGCCAGCGGTATTTCAGCGATTCGTCAATGACATTTTTCATCACTTGGTGGGGAGGTTCGTGGTGGTTTACTTGGATGACATTTTAATTTACTGTCCTGATCTGAAGACCCATCAGGATCATGTGAGACAGGTTTTGACGATCCTTCAGGAGAATAAGTTATATGCCAAATTGGAAAAATGTGTGTTTTCTGTGCAGGAGCTTCCATTTTTGGGATATCTGCTTTCCGACTCTGGTTTTCGTATGGACCCCGAAAAAGTCCGGGCGGTTCTGGAATGGGACCGACCAGAAAATCAGAAAGCTTTGATGCGATTTTTGGGGTTTACTAACTATTATAGAAAATTTATTCTAAACTATTCCACCATTGTTAAACCTCTGACTGATATGACAAAGAAGGGCACTGACGTCTCTGTTTGGTCGGAGGAGGCATTGCAGGCCTTTTCGACTATTAAGGAGTGTTTTGCGTCTGCTCCCATTCTGGTGCAGCCCGATGTGTCTCAACCATTGGTGGTGGAGGTGGATGCATCAGAAGTGGGGGTGGGAGCGGTGCTGTCGCAGTGTTCATCTCCTGGAAAATGGGTCCCGTGTGCTTTCTTTTCCAAGAAGCTCTCGGTCGCCGAGAGGAACTATGATGTGGGAGATAGAGAGTTGCTGGCTATAAAATTGGCCTTTGAGGAATGGCGTCACTGGTTGGAGGGGGCTTCTCACCCCGTTACTGTTTATACGGATCATAAGAATTTGGCTTACCTGCAATCTGCCAAGCGTCTGAACCCTAGACAGGATAGATGGTCACTGTTTTTTACCAGGTTCAATTTTGTTGTCACTTTTCGTCCGGGGGTCAAAAATATCAAGGCAGATGTGTTGTCTCGCAGTTTTCCTGGGGAAGGTGATTCAGAGGATCCTGCTCCGATTTTGGCCGACGGGGTTGTGGTTTTCGCCCTGTATCCCGAATTGGAGATAGAGGTGTTGGGAGCTCAGGAGGGGGCTCCTGGTTCCTGTCCCCCAGGGAGGTTATTTGTTCCTGAAGAACTGCGATACAAGGTTTTCAAGGAACATCACGATACTGTCCTTGCCGGACATCCTGTGACCTTGTGTCCCGGAGGTTCTGGTGGCCCGGGTTACGTAGGAGCATTGAGGATTACGTGGCAGCCTGTGAGACCTGTGCACGATCTAAGGTTGCTCATAGTCGACCGGCTGGGTCACTCCTTCCTTTATCTATTCCGTCTCGTCCTTGGACGCACTTGTCCATGGACTTTATTACGGATCTGCCGAGTTCCTCGGGGAAAACAGTAATTTTGGTGGTAGTTGATCGTTTTAGCAAGATGACTCATTTTATATCGTTAACTGGTCTGCCTAATGCCAAGACTCTTGCGCAAATTTTTGTTGACAATATTGTGAGATTGCATGGTATTCCTTCGGATGTGGTTTCTGATAGGGTCACGCAATTTGTCTCCAGGTTCTGGAGGGCGTTCTGCTCTCGGCTTGGCATTCAACTTTCGTTCTCTTTGGCTTTCCATCCACAGTCGAATGGTCAGACGGAGCGTACTAATCAGAACCTGGAGACCTACTTGAGGTGCTTTGTGGCGGAAAATCAGGAGGACTGGTCCTCATTCCTGCCCTTAGCGGAGTTTGCTTTGAATAACCGTAGACAGGAATCCACGGGTAAGTCGCCATTTTTTGGCGCATATGGTTTTCATTCTCAGTTTGGTACTTTTTCTGGGACTAGTTCCTCTGGGATGCCAGAGGAGGAAAGGTTTTCTTCCACCTTATCCTCTATCTGGCGGAGGATACAAGTGAATTTGGAGACGATGGGTGAGAGATATAAGCGAATTGCTGACAGGAGACGTGTGACTGGTCCGGACCTGTGTGTGGGTGATCTGGTGTGGTTGTCCACTAAAAACATTAAATTGAGAGTGCCATCTTGGAAACTGGGTCCAAGATTTATCGGCCCGTACAAAATATCTGCGCTAATTAATCCAGTAGCGTTTCGACTGGATCTTCCGCAGACTTGGAAGATCCATGATGTGTTCCATAGATCTTTATTGAAAAAATATGTGAGACCAGTGGAACCATCGCCATTGCCCCCTCCTCCTGTTCTGGTCGATGGGAATTTAGAGTTCGAGATCTCCAGGATTCTTGACTCTAGAGTTCTTCCGGGTTCCCTTCAGTATCTGGTACACTGGAGGGGATACGGCCCCGAGGAGAGGATGTGGGTTTCGGCACTGGAGGTCAACGCCAGCTGACTGGTTAGGGCTTTTCACAGAGCCCACCCGGATAAGGTTGGTTCAGGGTGCCCGGAGGTCACCCGTAGAAGGGGGGGTACTGTCATGCCCGGCTCTGACGGTGTGCGGAGGTCTGTCAGATTGGCAGCGCGTGTCTAACCTTTTGTTTGTTTTGGAATCATGCTGGATCCGCCTTCCTTCAGGTGCTCTGGGTGGGGTCATTGGCTTAAATTGCCTTCAATCCCAGAGGGCCGTGCGTGTTATAGCTTTCTGTCTGGCCTTGGATACAAGGAAGGAAGGATTGTCTGTTCCAGCTCAGATAAGTTTTATTTCTGTTTGTGTTGTTTGCGGTCTAGGCTATTTGTGTGTCTTCTGCCCCTTCCCCCCTCTCACCATCTCAGGGATTCTAGGGTGTTTGCAGTCCAGGCACGTGGACACTTCATTCCTACCATTAAGGTCTGAAAGTGGGCTTAGCAGCTAGCCTAGACACTTGTGTATTTGGTTGTTTGTGTATCTGAGTTCCTGTCCGCCGTGACAGGTGGCCAGTGTGCGGCCTCCCCTTCCCCCCCCCCGATCATTGGTGGCAGCGGAGAGTTCCGATCAGAGTCCCAGTTTAATCGATGAGGCTCCGATCGGTAACCATGGCAACCAGGACGCTACTGCAGTCCTGGTTGCCATGGTTACTTAGCAATATTAGAAGCATCATACTTACCTGCTGCGCTGTCTGTGACCAGCCGGGAGCTCCTCCTACTGGTAAGTGACAGGTCTGTGCGGCGCATTGCTTAATGATCTGTCACTTACCAGTAGGAGGATCTCCCGGCCGGTCACAGACAGCACAGCAGGTAAGTATGATGCTTCTAATATTGCTAAGTAACCATGGCAACCAGGACTGCAGTAGCGTCCTGGTTGCCATGGTTACCGATCGGAGCCCCAGCGATTAAACTGGGACTCCGAACGGAACTCTACGCTGCCACCAATGATCGGGGGTGGGGGGGGGGAGAGGGGAGGCCGCACACTGGCCACCAATGATATTAATACAATAGAGGGGGGACCGGGGGGGGGGGCACACTGGCCACCAATAATAATGCAATAGAGGGAGGGAGGGGGGGCCGGGGGGGCGCACACTGGCCACCAATGATAATACAATAAAGGGAGGGGGGGCCGCACACTGGCTACCAATGATAATACAATAAAGGGGGGGCCGGGGGGGCCACACTGGCCACCAATGATATTAATACAATAGAGGGAGGGGGGGCCGGGGGGGGCCGCACTTGCCACCAATGAAATTAAAACTGGGGAGGGAGGGGTGTCTGCCCCCTGCTGCCTGGCAGCCCCTGATCTCTTACAGGGGGCTATGATACGCACATTTAACCCCTTCAGGTGCAGCGCCTGAGGGGTTAATTGTGCGGATCACAGCCCCCTGTAAGAGATCGGGTGCTGCCAGGCAGCAGGGGGCAGTCATGTACACAGTTCGTAGTATATTCTAACTAGAAGCGTCCCCATCACTATGGGAACGCCTCTGTGTTAGAATATACTGTCGGATTTGATTTTCACAAAGTGAAAACTCAGCTCTGAAAAAGCTTTTATGCAGACGGATCTTCTGATCCGTCTGTATGAAAGTAGCCTACGGACACGGATGCCAATCTTGTGTGCATCCGTGTTTTTTCACGGACCCATTGACTTGAATGGGTCCGTGAACCGTTGTCCGTCAATAAAATAGGACGGGTCATATTTTTTTGACGGACAGGATACACGGATCACGGAGGCGGATGACAAACGGTGCATTTTCCGAGTTTTCAACGGACCCATTGAAAGTCAATGGGTCCGCAGAAAATCACGGAAAACGGAATAACGGCCACGGGTGCACACAACGGTCGTGTGCATGAGGTCTAACTCCAATACTGGGATAAGGACTCTGCTGCAGGGGAACCTCCAGGCTGCTACCCTTGGACTAGTATCTGTTTCGTGCCGACCGACAGGGATTGAGAGATGCTAGTGTGGAGCACCAAGTGAACAGGCTAAACTGTAGATAGGAACAAGTTAAAATTAGGGCAGACAGACTTCATACACTCTGGTAAATAGGCCAAAGGTCAGACAGGCAGAACAAGCTAAATGCAAGTAACAGGCAGAGGTCAGGTCAGGCAGAAAAGGGTCATATCTAGTTATCAGGCTGAGGTTGGTACACAGGCACAACTATGCACCTTCACAGGGACTAGCTAGCTAGACACACCTTTTTCTCTGGTACCCTTCCACAGGGGAAGGTGCCTTAAATACCTAAGGCAGGCTAGCCATAGTCTGGACAATTAAGAACACGTGCTGGTCCTTTAAGAGCTGGAAGAAATGCATGACTTACATGCAGACAGGCACCACTGGCAAAGATCAGGCTGCTCTACAGGTCATGCCCACTGGAAACAGGGAGACACCAGCATCCAGACTGCCAACATCCCGGCATGTATCTGGGGTGAATGGACTATGTTAGGGTGATATTTATGCTCAATTTAAAGCCTAAGTGGAAAGAGAGTGCACGATTGAGTAAGTAGAGATAGTTTATCCCTTGCAGTCACACACGTCACATGCTGGGGACAGTTCGTACATGACAAGGGATGTGTCCACATGAGAGAGATAAGATACATTTTCCACAATGTGTACAGTAGTGGCAAAGTGCATTTTACCAAATCTCATTCACATGCTGTCTGAAAAATATAAGAGCTTGTTAATAGCTCATTTGTATCCCTTTCTTCCCAGAATTCCAAAGGAGCATGTACGGCCTATAAGCCTCCTCACGCCGATAAAGGCGCTTTCTCCCCAAGGAGAGATAGTACCCCCAAATGAAAAATATAAAAATTTTAAACCCACGGCATGCCAATTTATGCTGTGGATATTAATAATTTTAATAGAAGTTGTCTGAACCTGATCGCTTCTCGGCCTTTTGGCTAAGATCAAGTGTAGTATCTGTTCTTATCAGTCTGCCTTGACTTGCCGGCCCAGGTCCTTTGGGTACCCCCTGCACTCTGCCTTTGAGAATCGTTGATTAAATTCAGCTTCAGCTCTCTGCTGCTATTGGGTGTAGGGTTATTCCCTTAGGAACAAGAGTGTTCTGGTCTCTGACCCCAATTGGCCTGTGGCTTAATAGTCTTGGTGTACGAGATTAGACAGTGCTTACTTGGATCTCGACAGCCGAAGACGACTATTGGAAGATTTTCTCTGACTGCGATCAAGGAGAAGATCTTTGCGTAGACTCGATGAGGAACCCTGATGGCGAGGACTGAAGACTTCGGCCTGAAGGTCTTTGACCTCGGGGAATCCCGGCGAGGAAAAGAAGCTCGGCGAAGATCTTCCCCGGAAGAACTCCGCCCAGCAAGAAGGAGAATATTTGCATAGCCCCGCCCCTCTGTGGCAAAAGGGACACTTTGCGAAGATTCTCCAGGGAGAGGAAGGCAGGAAGAAGGAAGAAGTCAATGCCTCAACCTCCAAGCCTCCCAAGACCAACAAGAACAAGAAGAATAACACAGACCAAGAACAAGGAAAAGCCACGAAGAAAACCCACCAGGGCACTTCAGCCTCCATGTCACATTCAAGACGTGTTTGGCAAGAAAATGGTCCTGCAACAGGGATTCTCCAAACCAGAAGTGGTGAGAATCCATTCCTTTTTCGTCCGTGGCTATATGCAAACAATACTGGGAGATGGTCAAAGCTGCGACTCCGGACTCTCCTTTCAAGCACTTCGTGGGCAGCTGCCCAATCCAGAAGGAAGAGAGGAGAGTGACCGTATCCATGCAAAACCCACACATCCCAGGCAAAGACATAGTCATCTACCTGAAGCGCTTCTGCACCGTAGTGAGTGACCCCACCCACATCTTGGACGGAAACGGCTTCTGGACGGCAAGTGGTCTGTCATCGTCCGCCTAAACAAGGATTCTACAGACCCAAATGGTGTACAGCACCTGCCACAGTCATTCTCCTTGGGCAACTCTTCGGCACTCATATACTACCCGGACATGCCTCCGACCTGCAGGAAATGCGGAAAGAAGGGCCACGAGTTCAAGAACTGCAAGGAGGATTCTTGCCAAATTTGCCAGGTCACAGGTCACGAGACCAAGGACTGCCCTAAGAAGATGGTTTACAACCTATGCGGTCTGTCCGACCATATCTACAAGGACTGCCTAAAGCGGGATTGCACCTGCGCAGCTGTCGCAGCCAGAGCTCCGGGCAACGGGAACCCCACCCAAGCCTCAACTCCGGCGATAAAAAAGCCCAAGGAGAAGCCATCAAAGAAGGAGGGTAAGCAGACACCTGCCCCAGGCCACACTCCCGTGTTCTCCCTTTCCCAGCCCCCCTGCCGCCTTGTCATCACCACCACTGGAGAGATTCAAATCCAAATGCCCATTACCTCAGTGGTACCTCCCCGCGCCCACAGCCCAACCCCCGCCATTGCCACTGCTGCAGTAGCACTAACTGCTCCTCCAGCTACTGCAACCTCCTATGAGGAGGAATATCCCGCTCTCTCATCCCCAGGTGTCAAGCAAAGAAAGGGGAAATAAAAGGAGAGGGACAGCCCCGTCGCTGACCACTCCAAGAAAAAGATGATCGAGGCGGTGGAAGATACCCTGCCCGACAAAGAAGAAGAAATGGAGCAGCAGGTGGAGGAACAGGTAGTCGCCAATGAGGGCCCCGAGCAGCAAAACCATCAGACCAACACCGAAAGCTTCGACGAGACCGACGTGAAGGAAATAGTAGCCAACGGGGGAACCGTCGACCCACAAGCCCTCCAGACAACCATAGCCAAAATCGAAGTCCAGGTCCAACTGTTGCAGAGGCCACCCACAAATAGCGGACAAGAGAATGAGAAGCCGCCAGATGACTGGGGTGGTAACTAAGCTGTATCGTTTCCGCTAACCTATTCCTTTTCCTTATATGATGGCAAATTTTAACCTTTTTTCCATTAATGTTAGGAGCATTAGGGATGGGTCCAGACGTCAGACAGTACTAACCTTTCTTGCTTCCCAAGTTTCCGACGTGTACATGTTGCAGGAGTGTGCTTTACCCCCCTCTAGGTCTTACAACCATCTGGCCAGGCAGTGGTCCCAAGGCCCGTATTACTGGTCCAGTGGTGGCTACTGTAAGTTGGCTGGGGTGGCCATCCTCCTCAGGGGAAGCGCTTTTACACTTGACTCCGTCCAGGAGCTCGTCTGCGGCAGGCTACTTGTCATAGCCGGTTCCTGGGCGGGAGAGCCGGTTAGGCTCATCAATGTGTATGCTTCCCCTGACAAGGGTGAGTGACTGGAGCTTTTACAGGCCCTACGACTGCAGCTCACTACCACCAGGGCTATAGTGATGGCCAGGGATTTCAACTTCCCGATCGAGGAGGATGGACGCAGCTCCAGCACTTCAAGCAAGTTAGATGTCACTTCCAAACTGCTTATTGAGATGGTGACCGAAGCGTCCCTGCAGGACGTTGTGGGCTCCATGGGGAAAGGCTCCATTAATTATACGTGGAGCTGACCCGATGGCTCACTCCATTCTCGGATAGACTTTGTGTTTACCTCTCAGGCAGTCAGGCGGTGTAGGCACTCTATGATCCCTTGCTTCTTCTCCGATCACAGAGCCATTCAGGTCCAGTGCATCCTTGGGAACGGGTTCCTCCCCTGGCCCTGGATCCTGAAAACTGAACTGCGCTCTGTTGAATCAAGAGGACGTGCTTGCGGAGCTTAGAGTCTACATAGCTTGGCGGAATGACAAATGCTTGTTTGAATGGACTAGTGACTGGTGGGAGTATGTTAAATTCCAGTTTCATTGTTTCTTTCAGGCCAAGCAACAACAACAGGCGTGTGAGAAGAAGAGGACCTTAAGAGAGCTGCAGCGTGAGCTGCGGTCCCTGCAAGACCTTCACCGGTGCGGCTGGAGTGTTACAGAGATGCTGGAGGAGACCAAAAAGGGCCTTAAAAGGCACTTTGAGGAGGAATGCAAGCGAGTCATCTTCCACTCCAAAGTGGAGAACCTGGGGAAGGGTGAGAAGTGTAACTCGTTCTTTTTCAGGAAACTCCACGCCGGCCACACAACCCTGAACGAACTTCGAGACAAGGATGGCAACATACGATCAGGGAAGGAGGAAGTGATGGGACTCATCACAGACTACTACAGCGACCTCTACTCCCTGAAGAACACTGACCCGAAGGCTGCCGATAAATTCCTGTCAGGTATCATTAATCACCTTGACCCTGCAGGTGCGGCGGCAATGGATGACCCTCTGACGGTGGGGGAGGTGCTCTCTGCCACTAGATCCTTTAAGTCTGGCAGGGCCCTGGGTAGTGACGGTCTCCCAGCGGAGCTCTATGTAGCGCTGGGGGATCTGATCTGTCCGGACCTGCTGGAACTCTATGAGGAGATGGTGATGGAGGGTAGAATGCCCCCATCGTTGAGGGAAGGAATGATCACGATCTTGTATAAGCGGAAGGGGGAGAGATGTGACCTTAAAAACTAGCGTCCCATCCCATCCTCGCCAAGGTGTTAGCCAACCGGCTGAAGGTTACCAGCAGAATCGTCCACCCGGATTAGACCTGAGGCATTCCTGGCCAGGAGAAGGCCTTTGACCGATTGTCTCATTAATCCATTGGCAAGGCTTTGCGCAAGCTGGGTTTAGGCAGGAGGCTCTGTTAGTTTGTTAACCTGATGAAAAGGAAAGTTCAGCAGCTCTCACCTGCCCCACCTTCACCTGTGAGCACGGAAGGCCCGTGTCAGGAACCGGGCAAACACAAATCCAAAGAGTTATAATGCCTAAAAAAGGAGGAGACCACAGAAGGAAATTACTAAATAGAGAATCCTTCTGGATTTTTGAACTAAATACACGTCAACCAGAGGGCTTAAATAAACGCTTAGATTTAATCTTACAGCAATAGTCTATATACAGTCAGGTCCATAAATATTGGGACATCAACACAATTTTAACATTTTTGGCTCTATACACCACCACAATGGATTTGAAATGAAACAAAGATGATGTGCTTTAACTGCAGACTGTCAGCTTTAATTTGAGGGTATTTACATCCAAATCAGGCGAACGGTGTAGGAATTACAACAGTTTGCATATGTGCCTCCTACTTGTTAAGGAACCAAAAGTAATGGGACAATTGGCTTCTCAGCTGTTCCATGGCCAGGTGTGTGTTATTCCCTCATTATCCCAATTACAATGAGCAGATAAAAAGGTCCAGAGTTCATTTCAAGTGTGCTATTTGCATTTGGAATCTGTTGCTGTCAACTCTCAAGTGGAGATCCAAAGAGCTGTCACTATCAGTGAAGCAAGCCATCAGTAGGCTGAAAAAACAAAACAAACCCATCAGAGAGATAGCAAAAACATTAGGTGTGGCCAAAACAACTGTTTGGAACATTCTTAAAAAGAATGAACGCACCAGTGAGCTCAGCAACACCAAAAGACCCGGAAGACCACAGAAAACAACTGTGGTGAATGACCAAAGAATTCTTTCCCTGGTGAAGAAAACACCCTTCACAACAGTTGGCTATGTCAAGAACACTCTCCAGGAGGTAGGTGTATGTGTGTCAAAGTCAACAATCAAGAGAAGATTTCACCAGAGCGAATACAGAGGGTTCACCACAAGATGTAAACCATTGGTGAGCCTCAAAAACAGGAAGGCCAGATTAGAGTTTGTCAAACGACATCTAAAAAAGCCTTCACAGTTTTGGAACAAAATCCTATGGACAGATGAGACCAAGATCAACTTGTAGCAGAGTGATGGAAGAGAAGAGTATAGAGAAGGAAAGGAACTGCTCATGATCCTAAGCATGCCACCTCATCAGTGAAGCATGGTGGTGGTAGTGTCATGGCGTGGGCATGTATGGCTGCCAATGGTAATGGCTCTCTTGTATTTATTGATGATGTGAGTGCTGACAAAAACAGCAGGATGAATTCTGAAGTGTTTCTGGCAATATTATCTGCTCATATTCAGCCAAATGCTTCAGAACTCATTAGACGGCGCTTCACAGTGCAGATGGACAATGATCCAAAGCATACTGCAAAAGCAACCAAAGAGTTTTTTAAGAGAAAGAAGTGGAATGTTATGCAATGGCCAATTCAATCTCCTGACCTGAATCCGATTGAGCATGCATTTCACTTGCTAAAGACAAAACTGATGGGAAAATGCCCCAAGAACAAGCAGGAACTGAAGACAGTTGCAGTAGAGGCCTGGCAGAGCATCACCAGGGATGAAACCCAGCGTCTGGTGATGTCTATGCGTTCCAGACTTCAGGCTGTAAATGACTGCAAAGGATTTGCAACCAAGTATTAAAAAGTGAAAGTTTGATTTATGATTATTATTCTGTCCCATTACTTTTGGTTCCTTAACAAGTGGGAGGCACATATGCAAACTGTTGTAATTCCTACACCGTTCACCTGATTTGGATGTAAATACCCACAAATTTAAGCTGACAGTCTGCAGTTAAAGCACATCTTGTTTGTTTTATTTTAAATCCATTGTGGCTGTGTATAGAGCCAAAAATGTTAGAATTGTGTAAATGTCCCAATATTTATGGACCTGGCTGTATATGTATATATATATATATATATATATATATAGTCCTTGTAGCCTCCCATATTCATGAATGATTCCTTTAAATTACTTTTCTCAAGCTAATATATCTCATGGATTTCTCTATTGATTGTAAGGTTTTTTTCTTTTTTTTGTGGTGAAGTGTTGTTTAAGGTGTGGCGTTTTTTGAGGGTGTTTGCAGTCATGTAAGCACAAATTAGTGAAGACAGGTGCAACTTTCCCTACAAATATCGCCATTTTAATGTCTTACGATGTCATGAGTAAGGGCTTGAATTGTCTTTGGTAGCCCGAAACGTCAAGACTTTTTGTAAATTGGATGTGTTTTTATCGCAAGCAAATATAAATTAATTCCTTTACTGAAGTGGAGCTGGATCCTTGAACTCTTTGGATTTTTGTTAACCTGATGTATGTTGATATTTGCAGCATGGTGCTGGTGAACGGCTGGAAGATTGACCACTTTCCGGTACACTCTGGGGTCAGACAAGGCTGCCCTCTTTCACCTCTTCTTTTTGTTTGTGTTATAGAACTCTTTGCGGAGTCTATCTGGCAGAATGGAGAGATCAGAGGAATCACCGCACCAGCAGGGCCGGACTGGGGATAAAACCAGCCCTGGAAAAAGTTGCATACCAGCCCCACAGCATTGCGTCATTATTTACTTGTTTATAATAGGAGAAAGCATTTATTTTAAAACACGTGTGTAAACATGAATATGAACTTTGCCCCACGATAGCCCTTTTGTAGAACCCCCATTGTTCATATTATCACAGTGTTTTCCCAACCAGGATGCCTCCAACTGTTGCAAAACTACAACTCTCAGCTTGCTCAGACAGTGTTTTACCACGCCCTTTGACCCGCCTCTTTTTTGTTGGCCACCTATTTAATGATTGTTGCATGCAACATTTTACTTGACAAGCTATTTTAGATATTCTACGGCAGTCCTGTTACAATCCCCCCCAATGAGCCTTTCGACCAAATAATAAAAATATTTATAAAATCTCACCCATATGCTGCAAAAAAAATAAAAAAATCTGCAATGTAAAATCGATAATAAAGATCAACTACAAACATAAACATATTTCACATAAAAACTTAGTTACTTGGCTTGGCCCTTGGGGATCTCGGACACCACTTCCACACTTGGCCGGCTCGGCGGAGCTGATGTTGTGCTTTATCCTAATGAGAAAGATTTCATAATAAGGATTTGGAGAAGGAGCAGATGGATAGCAGAGCAGGGAGAGGCGGGTGCTGCTACTAGGGGGTCATACCATTGTGGAGTAATAAAGCCCACCATAATGCCCCCCAGTAGTAATAATTCTCCTTATAATGTGAAAAACATACCCCTTTGTAATGCCCCCAGTTGAGCTAATGTGCCAATATAAAATACCCCTTCTCAGTGCCCCCGTAGATGACCCCATAATACTCCTTTCCCCGCTTCCCCATAGTACCCACCATAATGTGTCCCAGTATAAAATGCCCCTATACAGAGCCCCCCATATAAAATATCCCTTCTTTTTAGCCTCAGTAGATGTCCCTATAGTGCCACCCAATAATCTGCCAGTAATAAGTGCCCCAATAGATGCCCCCAATCATGTGCCAGTAAGATGTGCCCCCATAGATGCCCCCAATCATGTGCCAGTAATAAGAGGCCCCCCACCATCATGTGCCAATAGCCAGAGCCCCCCCATATCATGTGCCAGTAGCCAGAGTGCCCCCCATCATGTGCCAGTAGCCCCCCTTATTATGTGCCAGTAGCCGCCCCTTATCATGTGCTAGTAGCCGCCCCTTATCATGTGCTAGTAGCCGCCCCTTATCATGTGCCAGTAGCCGCCCCTTATCATGTGCCAGTAGCCGCCCCTTATCATGTGCCAGTAGCCGCCCCTTATCATGTGCCAGTAGTCCCCCTTATGTGCCAGTAGCCCCCCATCATGTGCCAGTAGTCCCCCTTATGTGCCAGTAGCCCACCTTATGTGCTAGTAGCCCCTTTATCATGTGCCAGCCCAGTAGTCCCCCTTATATACCAGTAGCCCCCCCTATGTGCCAGTAGACCCCCTATGTGCTAGTAGCCCCCTTATCATGTGCCAGCCCAGTAGTCCCCCCTTATCATGTGCCAGCCCAGTAGTCCCCCCTTATCATGTGCCAGTAGCCCCCCATCATGTGCCAGTAGTCCCCCTTATGTGCCAGTAGCCCCCCTTATGTGATAGTAGCCCCCTTATGTGCTAGTAGCCCCCTTATCATGTGCCAGCCCAGTAGTCCCCCTTATGTGCCAGTAGCCCCCCTTATGTGCTAGTAGCCTTATCATGTGCCAACCCAGTAGTCCCCCCTTATCATGTGCCAGCCCAGTAGTCCCCCCTTATCATGTGGCAGCCCAGTAGTCCCCCCTTATCATGTGCCAGTATTGTACCTATATAAAAAAAAAAACACACTTATACTTACCTCCAGCGATGCGATGCAGGCCTCTTCCGGCCTGTGTCCCTCGCTATATGGCTCATGGCACCGGCCTCTGATAGGCTGCCAGCACTAGGCCGGCAGCCTATCAGAGGAACAGGAGGGGACACACCTCTCCCTCCCCTGCCGCAGCATAGACATCTGTACAGGCGATACAGATGACTATGGAGATGAGCGCTTCCACAATGGAAGCACTCATCTCCTGCTGCTGTGCCCTGCCGCCGGCCGCCCCCACTTGTCACCAGGGCCGCGGCCTTGCGGCACTTAGGCCTGCCGGCCTAGCGGGAAATTACCCGGTATCCCGGCAGGTCAGTCCAGCCCTGCGCACCAGGACACTAGGAGGTCAAGTGCTAGCTGTACATGAACTACATGACCATCTTCTGCGCTGACAGGTGACTGCACTCATCCAGACCTGCGAGGAGTTCGGACAAGCTTCAGGGGCCAAAGTCAACTGCGGGAAGTCGGAAGCCATGCTCTTCTGGGACTGGCAACTGGCTTCTTCTGCCCCTTCCCATTTACCATAAAATCGAACTTCATCAAGGTTCTGGCAGTCTGGTTCGAGAAGGAAGGTCTTGGGAAGAACGCTTAGCCAAAGTCAACCATAGAATTGGACTATGAAGCCTCAGACAACTCATGATTGAGGGCAAAGCACTCGTCCTGCGTAACGAAGTTCTGCCTATGCTACAGTACACCGCACAGGCATGGCCCCCTCATGCCACAGTTTCCAGAGCCATCACTAGGACAGTGTTTCACTTTGTTTGGGGATCCAAGATGGACAGAAGCGAGCCATCATGTACAAAGAGCCCCGCAAGGGCGGAAAGGGTATTCCGGACCTGCCCACTTTACTGCGGATCGCCTTTGTTTGTGACAGCGTTCGTCGGACTCTGAGGACAGCTAATGGCTCTGCTGGCAAGGCTATGTCTCACTTCTTCCTCCTGCCCTTCTGGAGGGGTCTGGGCTGCGACAAGTGGGACAGCTCTATCCCTTACAACTGGCACACTCCTTGGTACTACGGAGATGCCGTCAAGTTCGTGAGGGAACACCAACTGGAGAGCCTCAAGCCCGACTTGTGGAAACCAAAGACTATCCACAAGCTTATCAGAGCAAAGGATGCGGTGGAGTCAATTCCAGGGATCCATGACGACACCGTAGAGACAGTTTGAACTAATGTGTCGTCAGACAGGTTAACCAACGAGCACAATGGATGGCCATACAGGGAGGACTGCCAATTCGGTCATTCATGCATGCCCGCAACCTGTGCAAAACCCGGTGCTGCCCCAGGTGCCCTTTCGTGGAGGAAACATCGTACCACCTGTTTTGGGAGTGCCCCTTTGCGCAGGGCCTGTTGGATGCCCTGGAACATGAACTCAAAGATTCTGTGCCCAGGAACAGCCTCCAGTACACTTTGGTGTTGTGCAGACTGTTTCCTGGGACTCATATTGTGGAGGCCATCCAGGAGGCCTAGTGCCTTATGAACTGTTTTAAGGATGCTATATGACTAGACAGGAACCGGATTACACTCAGAAGGGAGAACATGACCTTCCTGGACTGCCGCAGGTTTATCCATAGTCTGCTGCGGGATTACAACATCTTGGACGTTGACAACAAAGAAGAGGACTAAACCCCTCTCCTTCCCCCTCTCCCCCCATTTGTTTCTGTCTTCTCAATAAAGCTTCGGGCATGTGAAGGCTCTGTACTCATCTCTTCCTGGTCCTCGGCTCGGCTATTGGCTGTGCAGGGCTGCTCACAGTGTGAGGGCGGTCTGTGACCTCACACTGTGCGCCACGATACACAGACCACAGCAGGATGAAGTGGATCACGATGGTGAGGAGCGGTGGCGTCCAGGAGCAGGAGAGGTGAGTTTTTTTTTATTTTATTTGCACGGGGGCTGATGGCTGACATATGGGGCCTGATGGCTGACATATGGGGGCTGATATATGGGGGCTGATGGCTGACATATAGGGGCTGATAACTGAATATATGGTGGCTTATGGCTGAATATATGGGGGCTAATAGATGGCTGACATATGGGGGCTGATAGATGCCTGAAGATTGGGGGGTTGATCTGAGGAATTGGGGATCTGATCTGAGGTCTGATTG
The DNA here is from genome assembly GCF_905171765.1 of Bufo bufo. Classification (NCBI taxonomy): domain Eukaryota; kingdom Metazoa; phylum Chordata; class Amphibia; order Anura; family Bufonidae; genus Bufo; species Bufo bufo. Next base: position 456,456,986 of record NC_053391.1, read on the forward strand.
ACATTCGGGTTTTGATTGGGGCTGTAAGCTGAGGTCTGATTAACATTGGGGGTCTGATTGCTGGTCTGACCTGAGGTGTAATGGACAATATTTTTTTCTTATAATTCTCCTCTAAAGCCTCTTATGGGCCGGTGCGTCTTATAGGGCGATAAATACGGTAATTTATTAAGTGCTGCCTCGTGGCCTGAGCGGCGTAACAGTACTAAAGTATGTATGTATAACGATTGATTGTAATAAAGGTGTTTTCAATCAAATAAAAAGTCTGAACCTGCTAATTTTTACCAAAAAGCACAAAATTCATTCTTCTGATCACAATATTGGAACTTTTGAAACATAACCTTATCACTTCCCAAAGGATCATAACAAACCACGGCCGTTGCAGGGCTTTTCATAGCTTAGGAGGTGATTTGGGAATTGTTTCAGTGAATGGAAAAATCATGCTTCCAGTCACCTAGCTACACAAAGCAATATTCAGTTTATTCATTAGGAACATAGTAGTAGAAAAGCAAGATGCAGCAGTTATTATTATGTTATTCTTTCATTATGTTTTATTATGTTTAGTATATCCTACATACTGTAGGATGAAGTAGTAGTGCATATGTCAATGTATAAAAGTCAGTGTTGCCGATAGCAGATTATAGCTCTCAATTTTTAATCTGTTCTGGAAAATTTAGAAGGTATATCTGATTGGTTGCCATGCGCAACAGTATATTTGTTTAATCTTGTTTTTTTAAAACACTCAAAAAAAAATCAGCACCGAATCCACGCATGTTTTTTTTTCCCAGTGCATTATTTATGTTTTTTTTAGGCGTTTTTTTAACACATCTTTTTTAACCAATGGGTGTTAACTTCAAAACAAAGCTGCATTTTCAGCTCAAGGTTATTGGCATGGATCTGCGCCAAAAAACGCTCGGAACACACACAAACAAAAAAAAAACGCATTGGTATGTAAATGCAGCAGTCTCCTTTACTGAACAAGCAGCCAACTGTCGGGAAGGAACACTTCCTTCCCGACAATCAGCTGTAACATTGTGCGCTGTAATTCCAGCTTTAATCATCCCAATAATTGCATTGTTATACCCAAGTTAGTGAACACATTACTGCAACAGACTTTGTAGTTCAAAGACATTTTACTGCAAAAATTGCATTCTTATACCCATGCTAGTGAATTCCTTACTGCAACAGATAGTGTAGTTTAAACAGATTCTACTGTAAAAATTGTATTGATATAGCCTTGTTAGTGAACGCATTACTGCATCATACCATGTAGTTGAAAGACATTTTACAGCAAAAACTGCATGTTTATGCCAGTGTTAGTGAATGCATTACTGCATCATACCATGGCGTCTGAAGACATTTTACTTCAAAAACTGCATTATTAGTATTGACATTGCCAATACCAATGTGCAGTTTGTTTGTAGAAGGGGAGGGACATTAAATCGCACCTCTGTATTTAAATTACAGAAAAAAACACTTGCAGTTTTGTTAGTACCATTTAATAATCTGTGTACCAAACCAGTGACATTATATTATACGTCTCATAATATACAGGGAGTGCAGAATTATTAGGCAAGTTGTATTTTTGAGGATTAATTTTATTATTGAACAACAACCATGTTCTCAATGAACCCAAAAAACTCATTAATATCAAAGCTGAATATTTTTGGAAGTAGTTTTTAGTTTGTTTTTAGTTTTAGCTATTTTAGGGGGATATCTGTGTGTGCAGGTGACTATTACTGTGCATAATTATCAGGCAACTTAACAAAAAACAAATATATACCCATTTCAATTATTTATTTTTACCAGTGAAACCAATATAACATCTCAACATTCACAAATATACATTTCTGACATTCAAAAACAAAACAAAAACAAATCAGTGACCAATATAGCCACCTTTCTTTGCAAGGACACTCAAAAGCCTGCCATCCATGGATTCTGTCAGTGTTTTGATCTGTTCACCATCAACATTGCGTGCAGCAGCAACCACAGCCTCCCAGACACTGTTCAGAGAGGTGTACTGTTTTCCCTCCTTGTAAATCTCACATTTGATGATGGACAGGTTCTCAATAGGGTTCAGATCAGGTGAACAAGGAGGCCATGTCATTAGATTTTCTTCTTTTATACCCTTTCTTGCCAGCCACGCTGTGGAGTACTTGGACGCGTGTGTATCACGGTCGGCGTGACTATCACATACGTGACACAGAGGGAGGGAACAAGGAAGGCCCTGCCCAAGTGAGAGGGAAGATGGTGACCCCTGACTCACCTAGCGGCTGGCGCCTGGCTGCCCTGACGTCCCTAGACGGGTTCCTCACCCGTACGCCGATCAAGTGCCTAAAGCCCTGGCTTTCCCTAAGCTGAGCCCTAGATAGTGAACAGGGCGGTGGGAACACTAGTCCGCACCACTAGCTCTAAAGGAAAACACCAAGGGAAGGACAGACAATACAGACTAAACATATAATCCCAGGTGGGTGACAACGGGAGACAACAAGAAGCCCAACAGGGATCCAGGGGGTAGCACTCTGGAACAACAACCAGGATTCACAACTCCAGTGGGTCAGTATAGATGTCCAGGCAGGAAGCTCTATAACTGGCAACTAGAGAAGAGTGAGGGGAGAATATAAGGAGGTTGGAAGTGGTCAGACAAGAAACAGCTGAGGAGTGTCATGGTCTTACCTTCTTGCTGTTCTCCTTCGTTTGACATGTGCTGGCGGCCATCTTGGTTTCTGGGTTTCTTGTAGCCTCCCACCCTGCGGCTCCTCCTTCCCACCGGGAGGAGCTGGATGCCTAGCTCATATATATAGGAGGTCTGTGGCTTCAGTTCCTTGCTTGGTCCTCCTGTGTTCACATGCTTCTAGACTGCTGCTGCTTCTGGTTCCTGATCCTGGTTTCGTCCGACTACCCTGCTGGTTCCTGATCCTGGTTTCGTCCGACTACCCTGCTGGTTCCTGATCCTGGCTTCGTCTGACTACCCTGCTGGTTCCTGATCCTGGCTTCGTCTGACTACCCTTCTGGTTCCTGACCTCTGGCTTCGCAAAGACTCTGCTTCGGTTTCGCCATCCGTTTGGACTTTTGCTTTACAGCTTTATTTTCAATAAAGCCTTCTTATTTTCACTTATCCCTTGTTGTACGTCTGGTTCATGGTTCCGTGACATTAGGACCAAGCCATGAATTCTGACGGTACAGGGCCATCCTCGCTACCCACGCTGGTTGCCAGACTTGATCAGCAGGATCACCTGTTGGGTCGGTTCGCTGTGGCGTTGCAAACCCTGCTTGAACGCACGGCTCATTTCGCTCCCGTTGCCGATGGGTCGGTTGTCGCTCCTGGGCCCGCTCCTACTGCCGCTCCGGTTGTTGCGCCAGAGTCTACCCCGACACCTGTTGTTGCACCTGCGGTGTTTCGGGGTATGACCAGTTCTGCCCCTCTTCCACAGCGCTTTGGGGGAGAGCCAACTCAGTGCCGAGGTTTCCTTAACCAGGTGGGCATTTATTTCGAGTTGCTGCCACATGCCTTTCCCACTGAGAGATCAAAGTTGGGCTTCTTGATCTCGCTGCTCTCGGACAAGGCCTTGGCCTGGGCCAGCCTTTTATGGGAGAACAACAATCCGGTGGTTGCCGAGTTTTCCGGTTTTGTTGCTTCTCTTCGGAAGGTATTCGATGTGCCGGCTCGTGCTGCCTCTGCTGCGAAGCTCCTTATGTCCATCAGACAGGGTTCACGATCCGTAGCTGAATACGCCATTGAGTTTCGTACCCTGGCAGCAGAGGTGGGCTGGAATAATGAGGCTCTGGTCGCTGCTTTCTCTCATGGTCTCTCGGATGCCTTGAAGGATGAGGTTGCAGCTAAGGACCTACCAGTGGAGCTCGAGTCTCTTATTTCTTTCCTGATTTTGATTGACACCAGACTCAGGGAGAGACCTTCCTTTAAGGAGAGCCTGCGGAGGTTTTCTAACAGATTGGCGCCTACGTTTGTTGTCCCACCCGTGCCTCCCTCTCCTCCCACGCCTCCTGGGGATGACTTGTCTGGGGGTGAACCCATGCAGCTGGGGTTTGCTCGCCTGTCCGAGGGGGAGAGGGTACTCCGGAGACGCGAGGGCCGATGCATGTACTGTGGTCTCGGTGGGCATTTTCGGTTGGCATGTCCGAACCGTCCGGGAAACGCTCGCACCTGAGATCCTGTCGGGGGCAGATCTTGGGTGGAGTCTCCTCGTCCCCGGTTTCCCGTGTTGACAAACCACTGATCACTGTTGTCCTCTCCTGGGTCGGGGGCTCGGTGACGACCCAGGCGTTGGTGGACTCTGGTGCCGGTGGTTTGTTCATTGATAATGTGTTCGCTGCCGCCAATTCCATTCCTCTGCAGGCTCGAGGTTCCCCACTGGCTCTTGAGGCGATAGACGGCAGACCCCTTCTGCCGCCACACGTGACTCATGAGACCCTTCCAGTGGGGTTAGCCATTGGTGCCGTTCACAGAGAGTCGGTCTGCCTCCAGGTTATTTCGTCTCCACACTACTCGGTGGTCTTGGGGTACCCCTGGCTCCGGAAGCATAATCCGACTTTCGATTGGAGATCGGCCGAGATCCTCTCGTGGTCACCGCAGTGTGGGGCTAGTTGCATCCATGGGTCTGTCAAGTTGCTGTGTACTTCCTCGGACTCTCTGTTGCCTCCTGAATACGAGGAGTACCGGGATGTATTCGATAAGGTGCGCGCGGTTGCCCTACCTCCGCACCGCCCATACGATTGTGCCATAGAGTTACAATCTGGTGCCGTTCCTCCTCGTGGCAAAGTCTATCCACTGTCGGTAGCGGAGAATGAGGCCATGGAGGAGTACGTGAGGGAGGCGCTTTCACGCGGACACATTCGCAAATCCTCGTCCCCGGCAGGGGCTGGATTTTTCTTTGTGAAAAAGAAGGGCGGTGAGTTGAGGCCTTGCATCGATTACAGGGGTCTCAATCGCATCACGATCAAGAATGCTTACCCGATACCCTTGATTTCCGAGCTGTTCGATCGCCTTAAAGGGGCCACAGTCTTTACCAAACTCGACCTGAGGGCGGCATATAACCTGGTAAGGATCAAGGCGGGCGATGAGTGGAAGACCGCGTTTAACACCAGGACCGGTCATTATGAATCCTTGGTTATGCCCTTTGGGTTGTGCAATGCGCCCGCAGTCTTTCAGGAATTCATCAACGATGTTTTCCGTGACCTGTTGCAGCAGTGTGTGGTGGTCTATTTGGATGACATCTTGGTATATTCTGAATCCATGGAGGCCCACATTCTGGATGTCAGACGAGTGTTGCAACGGTTACGAGAGAACAAGCTGTTCGGTAAGCTTGAGAAATGCGAATTTCACCGATCCCAGGTAACCTTCTTAGGTTACATCATTTCCGCTGAGGGGTTCTCCATGGATCCTGAGAAGGTTTCGGCTGTCTTACAGTGGCCCCAGCCCAGTGGTCTTCGTTCCCTGCAGCGCTTTTTGGGCTTCGCCAATTATTATCGGAAGTTCATCAGGGACTTTTCCATGCTAGCCAAGCCTCTCACGGATCTGACCAGGAAGGGCAGTAATTCCCAGGTCTGGCCGCTCAAGGCCATCCGAGCTTTTGAGGCTCTAAAGTCCGCCTTTGTGTCGGCTCCGATTCTGTCGCATCCCAACCCTGGGTTGCCCTTTGTCCTCGAGGTGGACGCGTCTGAGACGGGAGTAGGCGCCCTTCTGTCTCAGCGTAGAACACCAGAGGGTCCTCTGCTTCCTTGTGGGTTTTACTCCCGGAAACTGTCTTCCGCGGAGTGCAACTATCAGATTGGTGACAGGGAGTTATTGGCCATCGTGCAGGCCCTTAAAGAATGGAGGCACTTGCTCGAGGGTTCGGTGGTTCCGGTCCTCATCCTGACGGACCACAAGAATCTGACCTACCTTTCTGAGGCCAAGAGATTGACACCACGTCAGGCCAGATGGGCTCTGTTCTTGTCACGTTTTAATTACGTGGTCTCCTACCTACCCGGTTCCAAGAACATCAGGGCGGATGCCTTATCACGGCAGTACTCCGAGCTGTCCAGGGAGGAGTCGATTCCGACTTCGGTCATACCTCCGAATCAGATCTTGGCCGCCATTCGCACCAGCCTGACCTCTCCCCTGGGTGAGCAGATTTTGGCGGCTCAATCTGGTGCTCCCTCTGGGAGACCCAACGGCAGATGTTTTGTGCCTGAGGAGTTGCGCACTCGGTTGTTGCGAACCTACCATAACTCCAAGACCGCGGGGCATCCTGGAAAGAATCAGCTGTCCTGGGCTGTTTCACGTCTGTTCTGGTGGCCTTCCCTACGTTCCGACATCGCCGCATATGTAGCGGCATGCTCCGTTTGTGCCCAGAGTAAGTCCCCTCGGCACCTTCCGTTGGGCCTTCTGCAACCCATAGCCACCGGGGAGCGCCCATGGTCACACCTGGGGATGGATTTCATTGTGGACCTCCCTGCATCCCGAGGCCATACGGTCATTCTCATGATTGTGGATCGGTTTTCCAAAATGTGCCACTGTGTTCCTCTCAAGAAGTTACCCTCTGCACAAGAGTTGGCCACGATTTTTGCCAGGGAGGTCTTCCGGTTGCACGGTTTGCCCAAGGAGATTGTGTCGGATCGAGGGAGTCAGTTTGTGTCCAGGTTCTGGCGCGCCTTTTGCTCCCAGTTGGGGATTCATCTCTCCTTCTCCTCGGCCTACCACCCTCAGTCCAATGGGGCCGCAGAACGATCCAATCAGGCCTTGGAGCAATTCCTTCGTTGCTATGTCTCCGATCACCAAGACAATTGGGTTGACCTCCTGCCTTGGGCTGAGTTTGCCAGGAACACGGCGGTGAACTCTTCCTCTGGGACGTCTCCCTTCATGGCCAATTATGCGTTCCAACCTGCCGTGTTACCGGAGGTATTCTCTCCCCAGGATATTCCGGCTGTGGAGGATCACCTTTCCGTCCTACGTGCTTCTTGGGTACTGATCCAGAAGTCCCTTGAGGTCTCTGCGCAGCGCCAGAGACTCCAGGCTGATCGCAGACGAGCGCCAGCTCCTTCCTACCAGGTCGGAGACCGTGTATGGTTGTCCACCCGCAACCTCAACCTTCGAGTGCCCACTCCCAAGCTGGCGCCTCGCTTTGTTGGTCCCTTCTGAGTGCTTCGCAGGGTAAACCCGGTAGCCTATGCCCTTGCGATTCCTCCTGGCATGCGGATCTCCAACGTGTTTCATGTCTCCCTGTTGAAGCCACTGGTGTGTAATCGTTTCACTTCCTCGGTTCCTCGGCCTCGTCCGGTCCAAGTGGGTAATCGTGAGGAGTATGAGGTGAGCAATATCCTGGACTCACGCCTGGTCCGCGGTCGGGTGCAGTTTTTGGTCCATTGGCGTGGTTATGGTCCAGAGGAGCGTTCCTGGGTTCCCTCCGCAGATGTCCATGCTCCTGCCTTGCTCCGAGCCTTCCACGCACGCTTCCCTCAGAAACCGTTCTTTACTCCGCGGAGGAGGGGCCCTTGAGGGGGAGGTACTGTCATGGTCTTACCTTCTTGCTGTTCTCCTTCGTTTGACATGTGCTGGCGGCCATCTTGGTTTCTGGGTTTCTTGTAGCCTCCCACCCTGCGGCTCCTCCTTCCCACCGGGAGGAGCTGGATGCCTAGCTCATATATATAGGAGGTCTGTGGCTTCAGTTCCTTGCTTGGTCCTCCTGTGTTCACATGCTTCTAGACTGCTGCTGCTTCTGGTTCCTGATCCTGGTTTCGTCCGACTACCCTGCTGGTTCCTGATCCTGGTTTCGTCCGACTACCCTGCTGGTTCCTGATCCTGGCTTCGTCCGACTACCCTGCTGGTTCCTGATCCTGGCTTCGTCTGACTACCCTTCTGGTTCCTGACCTCTGGCTTCGCAAAGACTCTGCTTCGGTTTCGCCATCCGTTTGGACTTTTGCTTTACAGCTTTATTTTCAATAAAGCCTTCTTATTTTCACTTATCCCTTGTTGTACGTCTGGTTCATGGTTCCGTGACAAGGAGGAGAAGCTATGGATCCCTGATTGAGACAAAAAGGATAGCAAGGCAAACACAGAAAACAATCACAAAGAAACAACGTGATCTTTAGATATAGAGCGCGCAGCCACCCGCTGCGACCTCCTGACCCCGGGTATAACGGAGTCAGACGTGGCTCTTGATACCCTCGTGACAGTACCCCCCCTTTCACGAGGGGCCTCCGGACACTCAGGACCGGGTCTCTCCGGATGAGAGGCATGGAAAGCCTGAATTAACTTGTTGGCGTTTACCTCTGACGCTGGAACCCACATTCTTTCCTCGGGACCGTAACCCCTCCAATGCACCAGATACTGAAGAGAGCGGCGGACCCGACGAGAATCAACAATTCTGGCTATCTGAAACTCCAGATTACCATCCACAATAACAGGAGGAGCCGCACCACTAGCTCTAAAGGAAAACACCAAGGGAAGGACAGACAATACAGACTAAACATATAATCCCAGGTGGGTGACAACGGGAGACAACAAGAAGCCCAACAGGGATCCGGAGGGTAGCACTCTGGAACGACAACCAGGATTCACAACTCCAGTGGGTCAGTATAGATGTCCAGGCAGGAAGCTCTATAACTGGCAACTAGAGAAGAGTGAGGGGAGAATATAAGGAGGTTGGGAGTGGTCAGACAAGAAACAGCTGAGGAGGAGAAGCTACAGATCCCTGATTGAGACAAAAAGGATAGCAAGGCAAACACAGAAAACAATCACAAAGAAACAACGTGATCTTTAGATATAGAGTGCGCAGCCACCCGCTGCGACCTCCTGACCCCGGGTATAATGAAGTCAGACGTGGCTCTTGATACCCTCGTGACAGTGTGATGGAGCATTGTCCTGCATGAAAATCATGTTTTTCTTGAAGGATGCAGACTTCTTCCTGTACCACTGCTTGAAGAAGGTGTCTTCCAGAAACTGGCAGTAGGACTGGGAGTTGAGCTTGACTCCATCCTCAACCCGAAAAGGCCCCACAAGCTCATCTTTGATGATACCAGCCCAAACCAGTACTCCACCTCCACCTTGCTGGCGTCTGAGTCGGACTGGAGCTCTCTGCCCTTTACCAATCCAGCCACGGGCCCATCCATCTGGCCCATCAAGACTCACTCTCATTTCATCAGTCCATAAAACCTTAGAAAAATCAGTCTTGAGATATTTCTTGGCCCAGTCTTGACGTTTCAGCTTGTGTGTCTTGTTCAGTGGTGGTCGTCTTTCAGCCTTTCTTACCTTTGCCATGTCTCTGAGTATTGCACACCTTGTGCTTTTGGGCACTCCAGTGATGTTGCAGCTCTGAAATATGGCCAAACTGGTGGCAAGTGGCATCTTGGCAGCTGCACGCTTGACTTTTCTCAGTTCATGGGCAGTTATTTTGCACCTTGGTTTTTCCACACGCTTCTTGCGACCCTGTTGACTATTTTTAATGAAACACTTGATTGTTCGATGATCACGCTTCAGAAGCTTTGCAATTTTAAGAGTGCTGCATCCCTCTGCAAGATATCTCACTATTTTTGACTTTTCTGAGCCTGTCAAGTCCTTCTTTTGACCCATTTTGCCAAAGGAAAGGAAGTTGCCTAATAATTATGCACACCTAATATAGGGTGTTGATGTCATTAGACCACACCCCTTCTCATTACAGAGATGCACATCACCTAATATGCTTAATTGGTAGTAGGCTTTCGAGCCTATACAGCTTGGAGTAAGACAACATGCATAAAGAGGATGATGTGGTCAAAATACTAATTTGCCTAATAATTCTGCACTCCCTGTATGTCTGGTAAACGGAAGACTGCAGCGCCAGCCTGGCTTCCGACTGCCCCCATTGACACATAGGGGGAGATTAATCAAACTGGAGTAAAGTAGAACTGGCTTAGTTGCCCATAACAGCCAATTAGATTCCACCTTTTATTTTCCAAAGGAGCTGTGAAAAGTGAAAGGTGGAATCTGATTGGTTGCTATGGGCAACTAAGCCAGTTCTACTTTACACCAGTTTGATATTGCAAATTGCGGAACGGGTGCGGACCCATTCATTCTCTATGGGGACGGAATGGATGCGGAGAGCACACTATGTGCTCTCCGCATCCGCATTTCCGGAGCGCACTGCTGATCTTCCGGTCCGCAGCTCCGGAAAAAAATATAACATGTCCTATTCTTGTCCACAATTGCGTACAAGAATAGGCATTTCTATGGGAGTGCAGGCTGGGTGTATTACCATCAGCCCCCAATAATGGACAATGTTTGGAAGGATATGAAAAAGCATAACACATGTGACTGAGCAGTGTGTTTTTAAATTATTATTTTTTTACTGATTACCTATGCTTCAGATAAGGCTACTTTCACACTTGCGGCAGAGTGATCCAGCAAGCAGTTCCGTCGTCGGAACTGCCTGCCGGATCCGGCAAAACGTATGCCAACTGATGGCATTTGTAAGGCTACTTTCACACTAGCGTTCGGAGCGGGTCCGTCTGATGTTTCATCAGACGGATCCGCTCCTATAATGCAGACGTTTGCATCCGTTCAGAACGGATCCGTCTGCATTGTAACTTAGAAAAATTTCTAAGGGCCCTTTCACACGGGCGTTGCGGGAAAATGTGCGGGTGCGTTGCGGGAACACCCGCGATTTTTCCGCGCGAGTGCAAAACATTGTAATGCGTTTTGCACTCGCGTGAGAAAAATCGCGCGTGTTTGGTACCCAAACCCGAACTTCTTCACAGAAGTTCGGGCTTGGGATCGGTGTTCTGTAAATAGTATTATTTTCCCTTATGACATGGTTATAAGGGAAAATAATAGCATTCTGAATACAGAATGCATAGTAAAACAGGGCTGGAGGGGTTAAAAAAAAAAGAATAATAATTTAACTCACCTTAATCCACTTGCTCGCGATGCCCGGCATCTCCGTCTGACTCTTTTACTGTATAGGACCTGTGGAGAGCATTAACTATAGTTTAAGGACCTGGGATGACGTCACTCTGGTCATCACATGGTACGTCACATGATCTTTTACCATGGTGAATCACCATGGTAAAAGATCATGTGACATACCATGTGATGACCGGAGTGACGTCATCCCAGGTCCTTAAACTATAGTTAATGCTCTCCACAGGTCCTATACAGTAAAAGAGTCAGACGGAGATGCCGGCTACGCGAGCAAGTGGATAAAGGTGAGTTAAATGACTTTTTATTTTTTTTTAACCCCTCCAGCCCTGTTTTACTATGCATTCTGTATTCAGAATGCTATTATTTTCCCTTATAACCATGTTATAAGGGAAAATAATAAGGTTCGGGTCTCCATCCCGATCGTCTCCTAGCAACCGTGCGTGAAAATCGCACCGCATCCGCACTTGCTTGCGGATGCTTGCGATTTTCACGCAACCCCATTCATTTCTATGGGGCCTGCGTTACATGAAAAACGCACAAAGAGGAGCATGCTGCGATTTTCACGCAACGCAAAAGTGATGCGTGAAAATCACCGCTCGTGTGCACAGCCCCATAGAAATGAATGGGTCAGTATTCAGTGCGGGTGCAATGCGTTCACCTCCCGCATCGCATCCGCGCGGAATACTCGCTTGTGTGAAAGGGGCCTAAGTGTGAAAGTAGCCTGAACGGATCCGTCCAGACTTTACATTGAAAGTCAATGGGGACGGATCCATTTGAAAATTGAGCCATATAGTGTCATCTTCAAACGGATCTGTCCCCATTGACTTACATTGTAAGTCTGGACGGATCCGCTTCCCTCCGCACGGCCAGGCGGACACCCGAACGCTGCAAGCAGCGTTCAGATGTCCGCCTGCTGAGCGGAGCGGAGGCTGAACGGCGCCAGACTGATGCATTCTGAGCGGATCCGCGTCCACTCAGAATGCATTAGGGCTGGACGGATGCGTTCGGGGCCGCTTGTGAGCCCCTTCAAACGGAACTCACAAGCGGAGCCCCGAACGCTAGTGTGAAAGTAGCCTTAGACTGATCAGGATCCGGATCAGTCTGGAAAATGTATCGAAATGCCGGATTCGTCTTTCCGGTGTCATCCGGAAAAATGGATCCGGCATTTATTTTTTTCAACTTTTTTTCTCCGGCACTAATACATTCCTATGGAAAAAAATGCCGGATCCGGCGTTCAGGCAAGTCTTCAGTTTTTTTGGCCAGAGATAAAACCGTAGCATGCTGCGGTTTTATCTTTTGCCTGATCAGTCAAAAAGACTGAACTGAAGACATCCTGATGCATCCTGAACGGATTGCTCTCCATTCAGAATGCATGGGGATAAAACTGATCAGTTCTTTTCCGGTATTGAGCCCCTAGGACGGAACTCTATGCCGGAAAAGAATAACGCTAGTGTGAAAGTACCCTTAAACACCAGCATTATGGAGCCATCATGTCACAGTGTATCTGTACAGAGTAGGAAACACGGATATTGTTTAGCAATTAGTATGAAAAAGAGCCTATTATTACCCTTCATTTATATGTCGGTAGTGCCATCTTCAGTTTGTTTACGGAACAGCATTTAAAAATGAATTTCCAGCTGTATAGAAAACTGTATTTTTCTGTAATTTTCTGATGACACATTTCCTTTAAATTGTGTGATTGTGCCTATTTTGTCAGTGGAGTAGGCATTTGTGATATATTTGCACCATTTTTAGAGTGGCAGTTTGCATTTAATAAGGGGCAGCCAGATGTTTTGCGCTTGGAGCTACATTTTTAGCCCGATTTATCATTGCATTTTTTAATTTTTTTTAAGTTGCAAATAAGTTACTCCAGTCCCCTGGGGAAGTACAAATTGGGAATACATATGTTTAGACAGGCTATAAATTGGTATTGTGTGAGAAATGTAACAAACGGCATGTGATGTTAAATGTGTTGCAAAAAACTAGCTTCAAACCAATCTGAAAATATAAAGGTGTACCAGATTCATCATCCAGCATCAGCCACCTTAATAAATCGGCACACTGTTCGGCTACTTTCACACTTGAGCTAGCAGGGTCTGGCAGGCTGTTCTGGCAGGGGAACAGCCTGTCAGATCCGTACAAACACCAGCCCATATGTGCCGCCGGAATTACAGCATGCTGCAGTTCTTGTCTGGCCGCCTCTTTGCATGTTTGCCGTGCTGCGGCCTTCCCATTATAGTGAATGGGGCCGGAGTGGACTTCCAGCGGCACACATGGGCTAGTGTTAGTATGGATGAAATGCTCCGATGCTCATATAAAAGGGGATATGTCCGGGTTCAGCTCTAAACCCAGACAAACCCTTTAAGGGGGAGAACGACAGGGAGGGGGGAACTAAGGGGGCATAAATACTGTGTGGGGGCACTAAGGGGCCATAACCACTGTGTGGGGGCACTAAGAGTAGGTGGAGATCTGTATGGAAAGCTTGGCTGGTTGTGGGAGGCAAGGGAGTTGCAGGAAGTCGATCAGGGGGCATTAAACAATTTGCTATGGGGTCCAGCCTTTTCTAGTTAATCCCCTGAGTATTAATGAATCTGCACGATAAGACCATTTCAAAAACTTTAAATTTATAGATTTTTTTGAGTTTTCAAGTAACAAGACAGGTATACATAAAACTATCTATAAGAAATATAGAATAATCGGTCCCTAACATTGAAATTTTAATGCTACGAGTTCAGTAGGTCAGTAGTGATCAATCAGGCCAAGTGTTAATCTTTTTAATACTAAGCAATCTTAACCCATTCTACCCTGGGTGATTTTCCATATTTGCCTTTTCTTTTATTACTCTCTACCTTCTTGGAGACATAGATTTTATATTTTTTCATTCACATGGCCAGATGAGGTCTTGTTTTTTTTTGTGGGATAAGTTGTATTTTGTAATGGCACCATTTAATATTGCATAGGATGTAGTGGGAAGCTGGAAAGAAATTCCAAATGGGGTGGAATTGAAAAAACAAAACTGCAATTCCGCCACAGTTTTAAGGCCCCTTTCACACGGGCGAGTATTCCGCGCGGATGCGATGCGTGAGTTGAACGCATTGCACCCTCACTGAATACCGACCCATTCATTTCTATGGTGCTCTTCACATGAGCGGTGATTTTCACGCATCACTTGTGCGTTGCGTGAAAATCGCAGCATGCTCTATATTCTGCGTTTTTCACGCAACGCAGGCCCCATAGAAATGAATGGGGTTGCGTGACAATCGCAAGCATCTGCAAGCAAGTGCGGATGCGGTGCGATTTTCACGCACGGTTGCTAGGAGACGATCGGGATGGGGACCCGATCATTATTATTTTCCCTTATAACATGGTTATAAGGGAAAATAATAGCATTCTGAATACAGAATGCATAGTACAATAGGGCTGGAGGGGTTAAAAAAATAAAATAAAATTAAACTCACCTTAATCCACTTTCTCGCGCATCCCGGCTTCTCTTCTGTCTCCTTCTTTGCTGATTGCAGGAAAAGGACCTGTGGTGACGTCACTCCGGTCATCACATGGTCCGTCACATGATCTTTTACCATGGTGATGGATCATGTGATGACCATGTGATGACCGGAGTGACGTCACCACAGGTCCTTTTCCTGCAATCAGCAAAGAAGGAGACAGAAGAGATGCCGGCTGCGCGAGCAGGTGGATTAAGGTGAGTTTAATTATTTATTTATTTTTTTTAACCCTTCCAGCCCTATTTTACTATGCATTCTGTATTCAGAATGCTATTATTTTCCCTTATAACCATGTTCTAAGAGAAAATAATACAATCTACAGAACACCGATCCCAAGACCGAACTTCTGTGAAGAAGTTCTGATTTGGGTACCAAACATGCTCGATTTTTCTCACGCGAGTGCAAAACGCATTACAATGTTTTGCACTTGCTCAGAAAAATCGCGCATGTTCCCGCAACGCACCCGCACCCAAAAGCATGTGGGAAAAGGTGTTATGGTCTGATGAAACCAAGGTTGAACTTTTTGGCCATAATTCCAAAAGATATGTTTGGCGCAAAAACTGCACATCACCAAAAGAACACCATACCCACAGTGAAGCATGGTGATGGCAGCATCGTGCTTTGGGGCTGTTTTTCTTCAGCTGGAACTGGGGCCTTAGTTAAGCTAGAGGGAATTATGAACAGTTCCAAATACCAGTCAATATTGGCACAAAACCTTCAGGCTTCTGCTAGAAAGCTGAACATGAAGAGAAACTTCATCTTTTAGCATGACAACGACCCAAAGCATGCATCCAAATCAACAAAGGAATGGCTTCACAAGAAGAAGATTAAAGTTTTGGAATGGCCCAACCAGAGCCCAGACCTGAATCCGATTGAAAATCTGTGGGGTGATCTGAAGAGGGCTGTGCACAGTAGATGTAAAATCGAAAAATGAGCGGGCACTCATACACCTGGCAACCAAATTGAGATATGCAGAAAATATTTATTATATCCCCATAAAATCAAATAATAAAAATATGATAAAACAATGCAATAAAATAATAGATATTAAAAACAATCACATATACTAAATAATCAGTATAATCGATAATATGAATTGCACCAGAGATCTTCAAGTTATATACCCAGACTTTCTATGTAGTTATTCCACAGAAAGAGGTATTTCTTTTTGTGTCTCTATCCCAGATTGGGACGGTGAATGTCACTTGAGATGTTGTAGATACATTTACTATGAGAACGCAATATGTTCATACAGCGTCCAAAGGAATCCAATAGTACTAGGTTTAAAGTCTCTTATAACATTTCCTTTATAGATGGAGGTAAACTTTTGATCAATGTTCGGCTTACCATCTAGTGTCTGCTGTCTCCCAGTTGCTTGAATGGAGCTTTCAATGTTTGCTGGCTTGTTTAATCGCTCCTTGAGGCAAGCTGGTTTGAATCCCGCGGGAGTTCCAAAGATCGCGGGTGTTCAAACTCTATTCCGCGATTTCCTTTGGTACAGCGTTCAACGATAAAGGTCTTTAGTCCTTTCCTGTAAGAGTTTTTCTGTATGGCCATACAGTTGTATCGGAGGATTTTCAATGCAGGTACATCACTTGTTTCACCAATTGGTGAAACAAGTGATGTACCTGCATTGAAAATTGGTGAAACAAGTGATGTACCTGCATTGAAAATCCTCAAATACAACTGTATGGCCATACAGAAAAACTCTTACAGGAAAGGACTAAAGACCTTTGTCGTTGAACGCTGTACCAAAGGAAATCGCGGAATAGAGTGTGAACTCCCACGATCTTTGGAACTCCCGCGGGATTCAAACCAGCTTGCCTCAAGGAGCGATTAAACAAGCCGGCAAACATTGAAAGCTCCGTTCAAGCAACCGGGAGACAGCAGACACTAAATGGTAAGCCGAACATTGATCAAAAGTTTACCTCCATCTATAAAGGAAATGTTATAAGAGACTTTAAACCTAGTACTATTGGATCCCTTTGGACGCTGTATGAACATATTGCGTACTCATAGTAAATGTATCTACATCTCAAGTGACATTCACCGTCCCAATCTGGGATAGAGACACAAAAAGAAATACCTCTTTCTGTGGAATAACTACATAGAAAGTCTGGGTATATAACTTGAAGATTTCCGGTGCGATTCATATTATCGATTATACTGATTATTTAGTATATGTGATTGTTTTTAATATCTATTATTTTATTGCATTGTTTTATCATATTTTTATTATTTGATTTTTAGATCAAAATCATTTTTATTGGTGTTTTCATCATTGATAAAGAAAACATATCTTGCATATATGTATACTAGAACAATAAAAACAAGTAAGTTGCATTGTCTACAATATCTATAAGTAACATTTTTTACATGTATCATAGTTAGTTCTGTATACAATAAGTTTCAGTTATGTTGATATTCATCAAGTTTTATAGTTTGATCTAGGATAGATGGCAAAACTAGATCGTTAAAGAAGAAATGGGGAAATAATAAATATTTTCTGCATATCTCAACTTGGTTGCCAGGTGTATGAGTGCCCGCTCATTTTTCGATTTTACATTCACTTTTCACTAGAGGGTAGGGTGATTCCCTCCATATGAGCTTGTAGCACCATACCATAACTATTAACGAGTGAGCCACCACAACCCATTATCACTTTGTGCACAGTAGATGCCCTCGCAATCTGACAGATTTGGAGTGTTTTTGCAAAGAAGAGTGGGCAAATCTTGCCAAGTAAAAATGTGCCATGCTGATAGACTCATACCCAAAAAGACTGAGTGCTGTAATAAAATAAAAAGGTGCTTAAACAAAGTATTAGGTTAAGGGTGTGCACACTTATGCAACCATATTATTTTTTTTAAAAAAAAATTCTTCCCTCTACCTAAAAGATTTCAGTTTGTTTTTAAATTGAGTTGTACAGTTTATAGGTCACATTAAAGGTGGAAAAAGTTCTGAAATGATTTATCTTTGTCTAATTTTTTTACATCACAGAAACCTGACATTTTAACAGGGGTGTGTAGACTTTCTATATTCACTGTATATTCCTGGAATTATTATTATTATTGTAATTATTTTCTCTTTCTTGGTACATAGAGAAAAGGCATCTAGAGAGAAAGTACATCGAGAAAGAAAAGGTATGTAGAGAGACGATACATACAGAAAAAATATATATAGAGACAGTATATACTGTAGGGAGAAGGTATGTGGCGTAGCGTAAGGGGGCGGTTGCCCCGGGCGCCAAATTGCAGGGGGCGCCAGGCAGCAGGCATTTCAATGAGGGTCACGGGAACCTATGGCTCCCGTCCCCTCCGTTATGCCTCATAGGCTTCAGGCCACTAGGCCTGAAGCCTATGAGGCAGTAGAGAGACGCAGGACTCGGTCACGATTACCTCACAGTGACCTCCTGCGTCGGGTCTCTCGAGATGATGTGAGGACTCAACGCTGAAAGGCACAGTGAGGCGTTTGTGACCGCCACAAGCTGTGATGGAGAGATGTAAGTATTTTATTTTTTAAAGTATGTACCCTACCCTAATTGCGGAGGCACTGGGGGCACTATGGGGGAAGGGGGAGGAGCAGAGAGAGGAGGAATGAGGACATTATACTAATAAGAGTGGCCACTATACTAATAACAAAGAGGGGGCCATTATACTAATAACAAAGAGGGAGCCATTATATTAGTAATAAAGAGGGGAACATTATACTAATAACAAAGAGGGGGCCATTATATTAGTAATAAAGAGGGGAACATTATACTAATAACAAAGAGGGGGACATTATATTAATAATAAAGAGGGGGCCATTATACTAATAACGAAGAGGGGGCCATTATACTAATAACGAAGAGGGGGCCATTAATAATATAGAGGGGGCCATTATATTCATAGCGAAGAGAGGGCCATTATATTCATAACAAAGAGAGGGCCATTATATTCATAACAAAGAGGGGGACATTATATTCATAACGAAGAGAGGGCCATTATATTCATAACAAAGAGTGGGCATTATATTCATAACAAAGAGGGGCCATTATACTAATAATACAGAGGGATCCATTATTCTAATAATACAGAGGGGCCATTATAATAATAATACTGAGGGGGCCATTATTATTATTAATAATAATAATAATAATAATAATAATACGGAGGCGGTCATTATAATATACAGGGGGAATAATATTATGGGACTATCTGTATGGCTCTAGCACAGTATTGGGGGCAGCAGGATGACAGTGTTGAGGGACCAGGAAGGAGAGGATGATAGTAAAGTGAGGAATCTAAAAAAAATTCTGTGAAACTCTGCCGAGACGAAAAGCGGCTGAAACAAGGTCTTATCTCCGAATAAAGACGTTGAGAAAAGAGTCTACAGTCGTGGGCAAAAGTTTTGAGAATTACATAAATATTGGAAATTGGAAAAGTTGCAGCTTAAGTTTTTATAATAGCAATTTGCATATACTTCAGAATGTTATGAAGAGTGATCAGATGAATTGCATAGTCCTTCTTTGCCATGAAAATTAACTTAATCCCCAAAAAAACTTTCCACTGCATTTCATTGCTGTCATTAAAGGACCTGCTGAGATCATTTCAGTAATCGTCTTGTTAACTCAGGTGAGAATGTTGACGAGCACAAGGCTGGAGATCATTATGTCAGGCTGATTGGGTTAAAATGGCAGACTTGACATGTTAAAAGGAGAATGATGCTTGAAATCATTGTTCTTCCATTGTTAACCATGGTGACCTGCAAAGAAACGCGTGCAGCCATCATTGCGTTGCATAAAAATGGCTTCACAGGCAAGGATATTGTGGCTACTAAGATTGCACCTCAATCAACAATTTATAGGATCATCAAGAACTTCAAGGAAAGAGGTTCAATTCTTGTTAAGAAGGCTTCAGGGCGTCCAAGAAAGTCCAGCAAGCGCCAGGATCGTCTCCTAAAGAGGATTCAGCTGTGGGATCGAAGTGCCGCCAGTGCAGAGCTTGCTCAGGAATGGCAGCAGGCAGGTGTGAGCGCATCTGCATGCACAGTGAGGGGAAGACTTTTGGAAGATGGCCTGGTGTCAAGAAGGGCAGCAAAGAAGCCACTTCTCTCCAAAAAAAACATCAGGGACAGATTGATCTTCTGCAGAAAGTATGGTGAATGGACTGCTGAGGACTGGGGCAAAGTCATATTCTCCGATGAAGCCTCTTTCCAATTGTTTGGGGCATCTGGAAAAAGGCTTGTCCGGAGAAGAAAAGGTGAGCGCTACCATCAGTCCTGTGTCATGCCAACAGTAAAGCATCTTGAGACCATTCATGTGTGGGGTTGCTTCTCATCCAAGAGAGTGGGCTCACTCACAATTTTGCCCAAAAACACAGCCATGAATAAAGAATGGTACCAAAACACCCTCCAACAGCAACTTCTTCCAACAATCCAACAACAGTTTGGTGAAGAACAATGCATTTTCCAGCACGATGGAGCACCGTGCCATAAGGAAAAAGTGATAACTAAGTGGCTCGGGGACCAAAACGTTGACATTTTGGGTCCATGGCCTGGAAACTCCCCAGATCTTAATCCCATTGAGAACTTGTGGTCAATCCTCAAGAGGCGGGTGGACAAACAAAAACCCACTAATTCTGACAAACTCTAAGAAGTGATTATGAAAGAATGGGTTGCTATCAGTCAGGAATTGGCCCAGAAGTTGATTGAGAGCATGCCCAGTCGAATTGCAGAGGTCCTGAAAAAGAAGGGCCAACACTGCAAATACTGACTCTTTGCATAAATGTCATGTAATTGTCGATAAAAGCCTTTGAAACGTATGAAGTGCGTGTAATTATATTTCACTACATCACAGAAACAACTGAAACAAAGATCTAAAAGCAGTTTATCAGCAAAATTTGTGTCATTCTCAAAACTTTTTGCCACGACTGTACATCCCAGGAGACGTCACTGGATGTAACAGGTATGGTGCTGTATTCTACTGTATATTTAAAGGGTTTCTACCACCAGAAATACTGTTATATAGCTGACTGACATTAGCGATGCGCTAATGTCAGCACTACATAACAGTATGTTTCTAACATTAGTCCCTGCAGCCGTTTTTGTTAAAAAAGCACTTTTATAGATATGCTAATGAGCCTCTAGGTGCTATGTGGGCGTCATTAGCACCTAGAGGGCTCCGTCCACTAACCATTTCAGCCGCCCATCGTGTCCCTCCAGCCCGCCCCGCTCCTGTTGATTGACGTGAAACTTCTCAGTATCTCGTACCAATTCCCGCGCCTGCACCGTGCGCTTCTGTATTCTCCCGGCGCCGGCTTCCTCACTGCGCCTGCGCTAACTATGTTACAATGAGAAAGCCGGCACCAGGAGTGCGGCATTCACTCACTGCGCCTGCGCCGAATACAGAAGCCCACGGCGCAGGCGCGGGAATTGGTACGAGATACTGAGAAGTTTCACGTCAATCAACAGGAGCGGGGCGGGCTGGAGGGATGCGATGGGCGGCTGAAATGGTTAGTGGACAGAGCCCTCTAGGTGCTAATGACCCCCACATAGCACCTAGAGGCTCATTAGCATATCTATAAAAGTGCTTTTTTAACAAAAACGGCTGCAGGGACTAATGTTAGAAACATACTGTTATGTAGTGCTGACATTAGCGAATCGCTAATGTCAGTCAGCTATATAACAGTATTTCTGGTGGTAGAAACCCTTTAATAGAGATGTATGTAATGTCCATCCAAATATCTGTTTCATGGTAGGGTTGGGGGGAGGAGAATGAGAATTTGGCCCACACTACCGCAGACCAGCCCCAGACTTCAGGTCACACTGTGTGTGTTCTGAAATCTGGGTCCTCACACTAATCTACTACACTATCTGTACACATAGGGCCAGATTTATCATTAGCTAAAGTCAGAATAATGGAGTGAAAAAGTCGCAAATTTTTGCGCAATCGCTTAAACTGCGCAAAAATTTGCAACTTTTCTCTGCTCTGCACTATGCTCGCCAGTTTTCTGAAAGTGGGTGTTGTTTGATTTGAGAATTAATGTACAGAAACCTACTGTTTTATACATCACTAGTCTGTAAATGAACAGTTATATATGATTTATTGACTACATGTATTACCTGTAATGACTCTCATTTCAATAAAGAGATTTATAAAAAAAAAAATCTCTTTATTGAAATGAGAGTCATTACAGGTAATACATGTAGTCAATAAATCATATATAACTGTTCATTTACAGACTAGTGATGTATAAAACAGTAGGTTTCTGTACATTAATTCTCAAATCAAACAACATTTTTCCCATTTTTCGCCCATTACCTTGCTCCAAAACCCATTTCCCACCCCTCCCCCTACCCTCCCTTATGTCTCCCAACCCCTTTACACTCGTCTGGGACCATGTCGATATATCCTCTTTGATCCTTTCTTATATTGGTTTTGATAAAAGCCTTCTAGGCCTCTAGCTTCCCTAGTTTATTAGCTAATTGCGCTTCTAAGTACCATTTGGTCATTTTGAAAGGGGTCATGAGTTCTTGGATTTCGCAGTTTGAAAGTCGCTTTTCTATAAAATCTCTCCATTTTTTGATAAATTTTCCTATTAATCCCTCCTTATCCCGCTCCACTTCTAACCTTTCAAGGTACAGAACATTTTTCATAATCCCTAACACTTCTGCCCATGACGGGACTCCTTCTACCAACCAATGCCTCAGAAGAGCCTTTTTTACTGCCATCAGCATTATGTGAACTCCCCCTTTAGTTACCACGGCTCCTACATCTTCTTCTTGATTTATTGGTATATAATGAAAAATGCATTGTTGCGGTTTTAGGCCTACTACTTCCCCCCAAATTTCCTTTATTGCACCTATCGCTTTTTGCCACAATGGTTGCACCTTTGGGCACTCCCACAAAGCATGTAGAAGCCCAGCTTTCGGGAGGATACATTTGGGGCAATGTCGCAAATAATGGGTAGGAGCATCTTGATACGACAGGTTAAAGGCATATGTTGCCCTATGTAAAATCCGCAATTGTGTTTCCCTCCATTGTTCGTTGCAAACTGCCTTTCGCACTAATTCTAGACCATCCCTCATTTTTCTTGTTATGTTCGGGTCATTTAATTCCCTGACCCAAGGTTTGAAGGCCTCCTTTACCACTCCTATCATCTGTATGCTATGTAACCTTTGATATAATTCTGAGAGGGACATATGCGACCCATCTTTGCCCAGTAACGCTGCGAACCAAATAAGCCTATCCGGCTCGCCCAGTGAAATTGCCTGTGCCTTGCAGTAACTCTGAATTTGCAGAAAAGGGAGGTAGTTAGCATTCGATAGGTCATATTGTCCCTTCACCTGTTCCCAGGATAGCAATTGGCGGCCAGTACTTTCTAGTAGATCGCCAAGTTTCATGATGTTTTTTATCCTCCACTCTTGGAACAGCATATTCTCCCTACCCTGTGGGAATGCCGGCAGTGACCATAATGGCATCTTAGATGAGACATAATAGGGAAGACTATAGATTTTCCTGATTGACTTCCATGCCACTATGGTGTCTTTCAAAAGAATGGATTGCCTGATCGATATTGGGAGATCTTTTAGCTTTGTATGTAGTAGGGCAACTAAATTCCACGAACCGACTAATCCTTGTTCTATCTTGATTGCCGAATAATACCCAGTCTCCCATACCCAATCCCTGACATGTCGGAATAAGGCTGCGAGGATATAATGGCGGATGTTCGGCATTTGTAGCCCTCCCTCCCATTTCAACATTGTCAATTTAGCATAAGAGATGCGTGGTCTTTTGGCTTTCCACAAGAAGCGGTTGAAAGCTCTCTGAATCCTTTGGACGTCAGTGTGTTTTATTAATAGCGGAATTGTCTGTAATGGGTAAAGTAATTTCGGGAAGCTCACCATTTTAATCAAGTGTGCTCTGCCACATAAGGATAGGGGTAATTCTTTCCATTTCTCCAACTCACCTTCAATCTTTAGAAATAAAGGGGGATAATTCAATGTATATATCGATTCCGGGGTACGCCCTATTTTGATGCCTAAGTAAGTAATATAATCTTTTCTGATTTGTACTTTAGATTGTATCCGGTCTTTTTGGTTAGTCTCCCGTCCTAAAAATAATATTTGGCTCTTGTCAACGTTAATCTTATAACCCATTACTCTCCCATATGTAATTAAATACTCCATCACCTGATCTAGTTGATGTTCCGGTGCTCCTAGATATATCAGGATGTCATCCGCGAAGCAGCTCACTTTCAGTTCCTGAGTACCCACTTTAATCCCCTCAAACGTATCAGATTGTATAATTAGTCTAGCTAGGGGCTCCATTGCTAGATTAAAAAGCAAGGGAGACAATGGGCATCCCTGCAGTGTGCCCTTACCTAGCTTGATGGTCTTTGACAGAAAGCCCGGTACATACACTTTCGCTAGGGGATTCTCGTATATTGCTCTTAGGTAGTTCCTAAAGCTGCCCTTTATGTTGACCTTATCTAGTACCATATCCAACCACTGCCAGCTCACGTTGTCAAACGCCTTCTCGGCATCGATCGCTAGCAGTGCCGGTTTATAGTCTCTCAAACCCCTCTTACTCTCACCTAGAACTGCCAAAACTTTCCAGATGTTGGTCACCGCTGATCTACCCTTCATAAACCCCACTTGGTGAGGACCTATCAATTCAATTATACTAATGGCTAACCTGTTTGCTAAGATTTTAGATAGGATCTTGACATCTTGGTTTATTAACGATATCGGTCTATATGAGCCTGGTTGAGTTAGATCTCTACCTGGTTTTGGAAGCACTTTTATATAGGCTAATTTACCCGTGTCTGGCAAGCTTCCCCCCTTCAAAATGTCATTGAATAGGCTAGTCAAGGTCGGGGATAATTCCTGGCTAATTGCTTTATAAAATTCGGCTGGATATCCATCAGGGCCCGGAGCCTTGCAATTAGCCAGGGATTTAATAGTTGTTCTTACTTCCTCCTCGCTTACCTCACGGTTCAGCGCCTCCAGTACTTCCCTTGAAAGTTTTGGCAGTTCCACCTTAGCCAGTAGGTCACTAGCTCCCTGGGCGTCAAAAGGATCCTTGGTGTACAATGATTGAAAAAAGTCCCCTAATGTCTCCATTATATCTCTTGGTTGGGTACATATTTTTCCCAATTTATCCTTTAACGGATGCATTGGAGGCTGTTTGGCAAATGGACGAGTTAAGTTTGCCAATAGCCTTCCTGACTTATTGCCATGGCGAAAGAATTTCGCTCTTTGGTAATCCCCATACCATTTTTCTTGTCTTTCGGTACAATAGTCAAAGTTATGTTTGGCTGTTACCCATAATAACTTATTGACCTCTGTGGGGGTCTGCAAGAAGTTTGTGTATGCCTCTCGTACCTGTATGACGGCTTCCTCATATTTAATCCTTGCCTTCTTCTTTTTCCCTATCGTATGGGACATTATGCGACCCCGTAACACAGCTTTAGCTGCGTCCCAAAAGAGAGCTCGAGTAGATGCATGTTCCGCATTATCCTGTGAGTATTCCCACCACCAACCTCTAACTTTATTTATAAACTCTTTGTCATTGGACAAGTGTTGAGGCAGCCTCCAAATATATTCCTGTCCCCTAGGGACGGTGTCCATAATTTCCATGATCACTGGGGCATGATCAGAGATTAGTAAGTCAGAAATCTCGACCATCTTGACTCTTGACAGTAGTCTCGATGATGTAAAAAAATAGTCAATCCTTGACCATGACCCCTGCGCATGAGAAAAATGGGTGAACTCTCGGTCCATTGGGTGATAATGACGCCATGCATCTAGTAGCCCCGTATTCTGTAATAACGGGAGTAAGGTCTGAGCACGATTTTGGTTGCTAATAGCCCCAGGGGTCTCTCGCCTCCTATCCTCTGGCTCATTGTGCACCCTATTAAAATCTCCTGTTACCATTATCATTTGGGAATCCTCTTTCAAGATCTCCACCTCCAATCGTTTATAAAACTCCGTCTGGGACGCATTGGGGGCATGTTGTGGATGACCATCTGACCTACGGGTGAATCTAAACATATGCGCATCCATCTCCCTTGGTCGTCCGTCAGCGTGGACTTGATAACATATTGTAAGCGTTTGTGTAATAGAATAACGACACCCGCCTTTTTACCAATAGAGGACGAACCTACCACCTGTCCAACCCACAGTCTCTGCATCCTCCAAAAGTCCGCTTCTTCCAGATGCGTCTCCTGCAAAAATGCAATATCAATCTTAAGTTTTTTAAGATGGCGTAGCACCGCCATGCGCTTTGAGGGGGATCTGAGACCCTTAACGTTCCATGTGGCCACTCTCATAAAGATTTGATATTATAGATCTCTGCAGGAGAGTCAACCCAGAACAGATAGCAACGGTACCTCACATAGCATTTTTTGATCATCTTGGTCTCGACCAGTCCCAGAGTAGTGTTTCCCTCCCCCCTCCCTCCCCCCTTCCCAACTCCTAACCCCACAACATTAACATCATTTCTGTTAACTTCACTTTTTTCGCGCATTTTTTCGTGTAGCTGTCGTTACTACAGTAAAACCAGAACTAACTGTCTCGAGGACAATTACATAAATTCTCCTAGCCCTCCAGCCCTTAATTTATGACATAACAGTTATTGGCATATCAGAACATTAATGAACTATGAGTCTTTTGCCATCTCACGTGTTCTTTCAAAGGCGCTTTGCAGCACTGCTTCCGATCCCACAGACACAAGCTTCAGGTGACCTCATTTCTGTCTAGGTCCTCTTCCTCTGATCGATGCTGTTGATCTCTGGGAAGGTGGGGGAATCATGTCCGAGAATAACGGGTCAGACTCCAAAGCCTCCATCGCCTCTCCTGGTGAGTGGAAGGTGTCAATTGTGCCATCTTGACGAAAGATTCTTAGCGTCGCTGGGTACATTAGGGCAAATTTGACTTTATGCTGAGCCAGAGAGGAACAAATGTGCGTGAACTCCCTCCTTCTCTTAGCTACTTCAGCCGAATAGTCACTGAATAAAAGAACCTTCTTTCCCTGAACCAGTAGGGGTGGCGTGTGTCGCCTGAATTTCGACAGTATGGCCTCTTTGGCAGCGTAGTTTAAATACTTCACGATTACCGCTGTGGGCCGTGTGTTATCTGAGCGCCCTCCCGCCGACATCAGCGGTCCTAGGCGATGCGCCCTTTCCACTATGCACGAGCCTCTCAGCCCCAGCGCTTGCGGGATTTCCACCTCACAAATATCTGCCAACTGGTTTGGAGGAACCGACTCCGGTAGTCCAACTATTCTTAGGTTGCTCCTCCGGGAGCGATTCTCCAGGTCATCAACCTTCTCTTTTAAATACTGGTTACTGCGTACGAGTTCGCTGATACTGTTATGTGCTTTTTCCAGCTCTTCTTCGGTTACCATCACCCTCTGTTGTACTTCGGCGATCTGGGAGGTGTGCTGGGTCACTTCAGCCTGTAGCTGCTTTAAGGCCAACGACACTGTGGCCTCTAGTGAGGCCTTAATATCTGGTGCCAGGAGTTTGGCCACTTCTATAGCCATCTTTTTGCATGAAGAAGTTAACTCCTCATTCGGCCCTGTGTCACATTCCACTTCCTCCTCATCTGAACAGGAGGCTTCCGCGCTCTTCTGTGTTGGCTGGGAAGTCGATCTGGTAAGCCTCTGGTGCTTATCTTGCGTCGGCGCCATCTTGCCTCGGCTTCTCGATTCCTCTCCTGGCCGGAGTAACGTTGGGAACTCGTTCTGAGAGCCGCCTGTGACCAAATTTTTTTCCATGGGTCACCCCTGACACCTTAAGGGGTATGTTTAGGCACTTTACAGTCCCGATGTACGGCGGCTCTATGAATTTCAGGCCGGTAGAGCGGAGCTCCAGTTATTAGCGTCTATCCATGCGCGCGCCGGAACCGGAAGTCGGGTGTGTTTTCTTATGTAAATTAATCTCTAGACAGTGTAAAGTAAATAAATTGTTGGAGGGCACTCAATTACCTGGAAACATCCAATATAGGGTGTCAATAACTAAATTTAATACACATAAAATGCTCACATAAAAATATACATACATAAAAAAGTGCAGGTGGCACCCAATGGACCCTAAAACAATGTTTTGTACAAAAACACAAAAAAACAGCAAATCCAGGCTGTGGACCCGATCCCGATATGGGCAGTCCGAGTCCAGCTGCAGTGTTATATCAAGATGTGCGATCCTATCTGGCCGAATATAGGACCGTACTTAATTGCCGTATGTGGCGTATAAACGTGATGTAGATCACATATGTTGGTATATCAATATAGCCCCATGGGGCAAAGTACGTTACCCCTCTTGTGTCACTGGAGGGAGATCGATGTATATCCTTAGTCAGCCACTTAGACTCACATCGGCGTCCCGTGTGGTTAAGGTCTCCAACGCGGCGTCCCACGTGACCTGGCTGCGCCCCACGTGATCCAACCGGCTCCTTGGAAAGCTGGTAAGTGAGTTGGGTTCTAGAGTCCGGACTGTGTGCTTGTATTCGCACAAAGGTTCATTCAGCGGGGGACCGGGGGGCTGCCTTTCAATATCGGCACCTCAGGACTTCAACGAAAAACTTTGCTGTCGTATACCGGACGCGTTTCGGGGTACAAGCCCCTTCCTCAGCGGATCCTCAGCGGCTCAGCCAGGTCACGTGGGACGCCGCGTTGGAGACCTTGACCACACGGGACGCCGATGTGAGTTTAAGTGACTGACTAAGGATATACATCGATCTCCCTCCAGTGACACAAGAGGGGTAACGTACTTTGCCCCATGGGGCTATATTGATATACCAACATATGTGATCTACATCACGTTTATACGCCAGATACGGCGATTGAGTGCGGTCCTATATTCGGCCAGATAGGATCGCACATCTTGATATAACACTGCAGCTGGACTCGAAATGCCCATATCGGGATTGGGTCCACAGCCTGGATTTGCTGTTTTTTTGTGTTTTTGTACAAAACATTGTTTTAGGGTCCATTGGGTGCCGCCTGCACTTTTTTATGTATGTATATTTTTATGTGAGCATTTTATGTGTATTAAATTAGGTTATTGACACCCTATATTGGATGTTTCCAGGTAATTGAGTGCCCTCCAACAATTTATTTACTTTACAATTTATGATTCGGATTTTGGTGAATCCGTGGAGTGAGCACCGGTTCCTTGGGGAGAGGGTGGGGTGAGCCGCTGAACATCAGTACATAATCTCTAGACAGATTTACTATTGCGACTATTTAAAAAGTCGCAAAAAAATACGCAATTTCACTCCAGTGAGGACCATGCTTATTTTATGAGACTTTTTTAAAAGAACATGCAACTTTTTTGTAAAGACGTGCGACTTTTTCGTAAAGATGTGCAACTTTTGTAAAGCGGCTTACTGACGGATAAACTACTATCGTCAAACCACATTTATTACAGTCTTAAAGGGACGATCATAAATCTGACTTGGCTAAAACTGACTTTAGCCATATGTAAAAGTGGAGTGAGCTGTCAGAGTAATGATAAATCTGGCCCATAGAGTTATCACTGTGTTATCTGTGGCATTACATAGGACTGCAGGTGACATCTACAACATTATCTGTTAAAAGGGGCATGCCCACAGGCTGGGGGGGGCACAATTTTTGGCCTGCTCTGGGTGCTGGCAACCCACGCTACGCCACTGGTATGTCGTGATGATATGTAATGTTAAGGTGCATGGAAAGAAGGTATTTAGAGAGATGGTATGAAGGGACAAGATATTTAGAGAAAAGGTACATAAAGAGAAGGTAACTAAAAATATGGTAAAGGGAAGATATGTAGAGAAAAAGTACTGTATGTAGAGAAAAAGTACATAAAGAGGTGGCATGTAAACAGAAGGTACACAAAGAGAAAGTACTTAGAGGCAGGGCCGGTGTCAGCACCCGGCATACCGGGGCCTACTGCGCTGCTATGAGCGCAGGGAGCTGCAGTCCTTTCACTTACGCAGCTTCAGACTGGAGCAATGGGGCATCCTCTGGTGGGCCCTCTGATAGTCACATGAGGCCAGCTGCTGCTGTCCTCATTAGGCTACTTTCACACTCGCGTTTGGTGCGGATCCATCATGGATCTGCACAAACGCTTCCGTTCAGATAATAGAACCGCATGCATCCGTTCAGAACGGATCCTTTTGTATTATCCCCATTGACTTACATTGTGTGCCAGGACGGATCCGTTTGCCTCCGCATCATCAGGCGGACACCAAAACGCTGCAGGAAGCGTTTTGGTGTCCACCTCCAAAGCGGAATGGAGGCGGAACGGAGGCAATCTGTTGCATTCTGAACGGATCCTTTTCCATTCTGAATGCATTTGGGCAAAACTGATCCGTTTTGGACCGCTTGTAAGAGCCCTGAACGGATCTCACAAACGGAAACCAAAATGCCAGTGTGAAAGTAGCTTACAAGTTCCTGTCCGGCAAAGCTTCAGACACGCCCCCTCTTTACTCCAGCAGAGAAAACATTTTGCATTACCAGCTTTAGACACGCCCCCTCTACACAGGACTTGCTGCCTGAGGAGGAGAGAGACCCCCAGCAGAGCAGAAGTGTGAAGACAGTCTGTGAGTGAGTCTGCTGCACTGTGGCTGTCTCTTCTCTGTGGATCAGGAGGGGGAGGTCAGGGAACTCTTCAAGCTGCTGCTGGATGCTGTAGACCAGCAGCTTCAATGCTATTTAGTTGTTTTACTGCCTCATTAAGCAGTTTGCCTCCATGACACCTGCCATTGCCCCCCATATCATGTCCTATCTCATCCTCATGGAGGCCTTGCTGTCTCCTTTAATCCCTCATGTATCCAGAGCTCCTGTTGCACCCCTCCTATCTCTTATTGCTGCCCTGCACAGACCTGCTGCCACTACTTCTTGTATGAATTCCCCTCAGAGCCCCTTCCACCTACTTGCTGTGTCCACCACTTTTGTTAATACAGGGCCCCGGGACCCTGTCTCACTGCTCTGCCTCTCATTATGGTGGTGTCTAAACCGCAGTCACCATAAGGACTTTCTAACGTCTCAGGGCCCCCCACAGCTTACTGTGCCCCCTTATACCCTGCATTGTGCCCTCTTACCATACCCTGTACAGTTCCCCTAGTCATTCCCTCTACTGTGCCCTCTTATACCCTTTTATATGGTCACTGTATGGTGGTGCTATCCAGTGACTGTATGGTGGTGTTATCCGGTCACTGTATAGAGGTGTTATCCAGTGACTGTATGGCGGTTGTATCCAATAACTGGATGGCCATAACTGTATCCCTTTCCATTTCCACGCCATCCTTATTTAGACCTGGCATGAATGGGGAAAAGTTGCAGATTGCGGTGCTAAGGACCTTTGCGCCACAATATGTGTCAGAAATACGCTTAATACAGGCAGGGGGTGTACTAAAATTTGCTGTGGGGCCCAGTCAATTCTAGCTACATCACTGCACAGCTCCTTCTCTCCTCCAGGCCTGGCCCAGCGGTGACATCATCACATGTGTCTCACTGCTGCAGCGGGCCTGAAGAGATAAGGAGCGAAGGGAGATGAGCTGCAGTTAGTGAATGACAGGACAGCCAGCTCCCCTGCGCTCCAGCAATGATAGGAATGTAAGGGAGGCCACTGGGGGGGTCATTACACTGTGAGGGCCCCTTACACAGTATAATGACCCCCAGTGCCCCCCATTTAGTATAATGATCCCCAATGACCCTCCATTCAGTATAATGATCCCCAGTGCACCCTCCATATAGTATAACCCCAGTGTGGGGGCCACTGGGGGTCATTATTCTGAATGGGGGGCGACTGGGGGTCATTATTCTGAATGGAGGGCCACTGTGGCGTCATTATACTGTGTGGGGGGGAGCATTGGGGGGTCATTATACTGTGTGAAGGGCCACTAGTGGTCATTATACTGTATGGGGGTCATTATACGGTGTGGGAGCCACAGGGGGACATGTAAATGCAAAAAAATGCCTCAAGAGGGCCCACTGGAATTTATCGCCCAAGGGCCCACATGAACCTGGAGCTGGCCCTGCTTAGAGGTAAGGTATATAGAGAAGCTATACAGAGAGATGGTATGTAAAGTGAAGCAATGTAGAGAGAAGATATGTATGGAGAAGGTATGTAGAAAGAAAGCACATAGAAAAAAGGTACATAAAAATAAAGTATTCTAAAAAGAAACATTATTTGGCTCTGTCTGAATCTCGTTTTCACCAGCATTCTGCGCATACAGGTTATTGTTTTGTTTCCTGAAATGCTCCTGACTAGGGTTGAGCGAACCTGAACTGCAAAATTTGGGTTCATACCGAACTTTGCGAGTTCGGGTACCCAGACCCGAACCTGGACTTTTTCACTGAAGTTCGGGTTCAGTGTTCGGGTGATTTTATTATTTTCCGTTATAACATGTTTATAACGGAAAATAATAGCATTCTTAAGACAGAATGCTAAATAAAATGTCCATGGAGGGGTTAAAAATAATAAAAAAAACTCACCTCATCCACTTGATCGTGCAGGTCTTCTTTCTTCAGGACCTGCAAAAGCACCTTCAATGATGTCAAAACGCTCACCATGTTGTGAGCGCGGTAACATCGCCGCAGGTACTGCTGAATGAAGATAGAATCAAGGCTGCGCGATTAAGTGGATGAAGTGAGGTTTTTTTTATTATTTTTAACCCCTCCATGGCCATTTTATTTAGCATTCTGTCCTAAGAATGCTATTATTTTCCATTATAAACATGTTATAACGGAAAATAATAAAGTGAAGTTCGGGTCCCCATTGAAGTTCGGGAACTTTGACCTGAAGTTCGGCCGAACCCGGCGAACCCGAACTTCCACGGGTTCACTCATCTCTACTCCTGACGCATACTGCTAGTTTATATACCACACATTATTTATTTATTTACTTATTTATTTTGTTTGTGCGATCCTCTTGTATCAAAAAGCAAAGTCAAATGTACTTTTCAATACAAGGATGAACAAGGTAATGTGATACATACCATACATATGCATACCAAAATCATACGTTAGTCTTATGGGCTACGGACACATTTGAAATGCACGTTCAGAGCATTCCCAATGTGTTCTGCAAATATACAGAAAAGTTAGGTGTGAAAGGAACTTTATTCTTACATTTAAAAAAAAAAGTGATCTTGTATTATTATCATTGCTTAAGAAGACAGAAAAATGGTACTATCAGTTAGACATCACTATTTCTATTTTACTACACTTTATTTGCTACAGTTTATTTTAACATAAAACCTTTTTCTTTTCCATAATACTCCATGTAGTATATAAGATGTGGATGTGTGTAGCTGATACAGGATAAAGCAGTGTGGTTACATATCTGAACTTATTGTTATAGTGAAACATTTGGTTAAGGGCACTTCTGACCTGTTGCATACTATACAAAGCCAGCATGAGGTCGGAGCCTTATTAAAGAGGTTGTCCGGGTTCAGAGCTGAACCCGGACATACCCTTATTTTCACCCAGGCAGACCCCTGAGGCTAGCATCGGAGCATCTCATGCTCCGATTCACTCCCTTGCCCTGAGCTAAATCGCACAGGGCAAAGGCTCTTTTGTTTACAATAACACACTGCCGGGGGGAAACTTCCGCCCGGCAGTGTGTTCGGTGACGTCACCGGCTCTGATGGCCGAGCTTTACTGGCTAGGGTAGCGCTAAATCTTGCCCATCAGTGCCGGTGACATCACCGGGCTTCCTGGCAGCCCCATGGAGAGCCCCGGTACGTCACCGGATCTCCAAAACATGCCCTTGCCCTGCACGATTTAGCGCAGGGCAAAGGAGAGCATTGGAGTATGAACTGCTCCAATGCTCAAGTCTGCCTGGGTGAAAATGGGGATATGTCCGGGTTCAGCTCTGAACCCGGACAACCCCTTTAAATGCAAGACATAACCTTCACAGAAGTGGATTCAGCACTTATCACATATTCCTGTTCATTCATTACTGCATATTGAAGGTTTTCTTGAGACTTTCCTTTGCCATATTCTTGGTCAGACTGTTCCATTCCTTCGGATAATCGGCAGGTTTGGCATCATACTCTCTTGCAAATTGTTCATTGAACTCTTTAAGAACAAATTTCCAGTAATCAGAGGCTTCAATGCTGGGATCAGGCTGAATATTCCAGTCAGGATACACTTCTTTATATTGCTTATAGGGATGAGGTATTTCATTTGTATCACTATTCCGAAATCTTTTATTTCCACTGACACAAGTAGTGCAAATGTCATGGTCAAGAATAGATGTGTTTATCCATCTGTACGTTCCTAATCCTTGAGGTCGATGGACAGAGGCAAAATGGTGTTTGTGGTCGTCACCTCCAGCTTCACAAGGGACCTTGCAGAATGGACACTGCTTTCCACATCCAAACACCTTCTTGAATAGTTCGTCTTGAGGTTTCACTGTTACTCTGGAAAGAATGACTTCCACACTCAGAGATTCAATTTCTGATTTGATATCTTCTATTGTGTCAGTCAAGAAATTGTTCAGATTTCTAATAAATTCTTTTATATTTGCAGAGTTTTTGAAAATGATTGCCATCATCTTTTCCTGTGGTAATACCAGATCACTGTTTAATTTCTTTTTGAAAGTAGTAAGGAACTCTTCCACATTCTGTGAATTATTCCACGTGGTAGGATTGTTGAAGAGATCTCTGATCTTTTCTGAGATTCCTGACAAGATCTTGATTCCTATTGTGCTGAGGTTTTTATATTTCATTTTAATGTATTTCAATATCAATTTTTTCACAAATTCTTCATAGTTTTTTGAGTATTCTACATATTGTCCAAAAACATTTTCTTCCAGAAGATTTAAGAGAACAGTGTACTGGAAAAATGTCCGGGAGGTGTATGTTTCAGATCCTTCAGACCTCATGATGTCGTCTACGAGTTCAATGCCTAGATTTCGAATGATGTGGTCAATTATTGCTGGCTGTAGACATGTGTCACATATGCGTTTGGCGAGATCCTGATTTTCATTCTTCTCTTTGAAAACATTCATAAATGTGCTAAAGTATTCAGATTTCAATGTTCCCAGCTGTGAATGAGGGTCATTCTTTCTGATGAAGTTATTATGCATCACCTGGAAATCAGCAGCAGCATGTCCTAAAATGTTCAATTTTATTTCTAGCTCAAGTTCAGCTGGGATATTCCCTTCCTTAATTAGAATGTCATCAATCATGTTTAGCAGTTGTTTACAGTAGGTGTCATCATAATCAGCATCTCTCTGGGCTTGCTCTTCAGAATATTTACAGCATTTGTCATGTATATATTGAAAGGTATGCTCATACTTGTGTGAATTTGGTGCTTTTCTTTTCCACCATGTGTATGCACTTTTGAATAATGTCAAAATTCCTGCTCTTTTTCTGTCAGTATTCTCTGTGTTAGGTCTTGGCAAGTGCTGTATTTGATTTAGTTTTTCATTAACTGCTGATCCCTTGTCTCTCATGGTCTTTGTGAGCTGAAGCAGCATGTCTTTCTCAATATTACGTTTTATGAGCGATTTCACCCCTAACTCCTGGACCGTTTCTTGCCACATAGTCTCAAACTCCACTTCTAACATAGCATTGTCCAGTTTATGTTGTTTCTTCCTGCATTCTTCCATAAGGCTGGAAACTTTGTGTTCAATCGCCGTAATATACTGCTTACATGCTCTTTTTATCTTATGTTGCTGTTTTTGAATTTGAATCGCTATGTTGTACTTGTCATGAGAGGACCTTCCAAGGTTTTCTCCAAGCATCTTTACACTGATTATAAAGTCTCCTTTGTATTTTATTAAGTGAACACATTCTTTCTCTTGTTTGAAATAATCCTCCAGCCATGTTATCATTTTTTGCTGCTCTGTTGCAATGATGTTTTGTAGCCTTATACAACATTCTTTACCTTTTTCTTCCAAAGTTTCTTCAGATTGGTTCTTGATAATGGTTTCAGTATTAGTGAACCATTCATGGATCAATTTGCTGAATTTCCACTCTAATTCAGAATATTTCATAGACAGTTTATTGTAAGCACTTGCTACCAAGCTATTTCTAAAGCTGAATATAAAGTTCTCATGTTTGACTGCATTCCATAAGTCTCCCATCCACTTAGCAAATTCCTGTAGGTTATGTGCCCCATTTTGGTTTTGTTTAATAAATTTTAGTAAATTTTGCTTCAATTCAGTAATATGTTCGCTGTAGCCAGCGCTGACAGGAGCCATTGGCGGTATACCCTGCCAAAGACTAGGGATGTACCAATGGTGTTGCTCGGAATCATATTCCATAACATCAGAAAACACCTCATACTGAGGCTTCTTCTCTATGGTTGCCACAGTTTTGGTCATTTCATTTAGTTGTTCCAGCAGTTTGTTTCTGTCTCTCATGTTCATTACAGGAGCAGACACGTCACTCACATTTTGATGAACAAACTGGCAATTGGGCTTCTTCCCAATTTCTTTCATTCTGAGAAATGCATGGACCACAATCTGTAAAATATCTTTCATTTCTGTTATATTTTCCATGGCCATATTGATTACAGTGATGTCACTTAACCCAACCACTAGAGTGGCCAACTCATTGTCGTGTTCATAACTGCCCTCCAGAGAATCCAACTCGGGAGCTTTTAACCCTTCAGTGTCAATCACTAGAAGAAATTCACATCCGAGCTCCCCCTGGAAGTTCTCCTTCACTTTAATAAGAGTCATGAAAGCTCCTCGTGTGCATCGTCCACTGGCCACTGGAAACTGTAGACCAAACATGGTGTTCAGAAGAGTGGACTTCCCCGTACTTTGAACCCCCAGCACGGTTATTACCTTTATTTTGCTTCTGCCGCCTGTCTTGGAGTGCACTTTATTGAGAACATCTGTTACCCACCGCACAGGAATCCTGGATGCATCTCCATCAATCAATTCCAGTGGGTAGCCATCAAGCAGAAGATCACATGCTATTTCAGGGAGATGGTTATATTCTATAGGTGCATTGTTTTTTTCCCCCATGACATGCCGTACCTCATAAAACTGAGATACCTCTCTCAGGAAATGCTCTATGCCCAATGAACTGTCTGATATCTTTTGATCGATCTCCATCAGCTCCTTGGAGTCACTGGCCTGAGAATATTTCTCTTTGTATTTCTCTTGTAAAGATGTGAGCATTTCCCTTGCTGCTAAGTCCAAATAATATTTTAACCAACTTAAAAAATAAAACTTTTCTAATCGATTTTTTGTTTTGATCCCTTCTATAAAACGGCTAATTCCTTTTGGCATATCACATTCCCACTGTTTTCTCCTTATCTCATTACATTTTCTTCTCAGTTCAGATTTGTAGTTTTCCCCATTTCTATTTTGTTGTTTTTTCATCTGACAAAGTTCCTTTTCTAGGGTTGACAGGTCTTTCAGAAGTTGCATTTGCAGTTTCATTGTTTTTCCTTTATACTTGACAACATCGCAGATCTCCTCAGTTATAGCTCTGGCGTGTTTTTCCGCAGCTTGACATTCCACTGTATTTTCATCTACATAGATCTTTTGTATTACTGCTATACGAGCCATGTCTTCTACACTGAGGTAATTAGCATATTCCTTCTCCAACTTCAGCAGAGCTGAGCGAATCATTTTAACAGCTGTTGCTTCATTTGTGGATTTTGAGATCACTAAAACATTGTCCTTCTTTAGGTCAGTCATGGACATCACAGATTCTATCATCTCTTCACTTTCTTTTCTGCTCACTTGCTCTTCAGGAGTAATAATGAAGAGATATGTGGAGGGTTTATATTTCATTAATAATTCATATTGAGTCTTGCTGATAGTTTCAACAAAGATGACAACAACTGAAGATATATCTGCCAAGAAGTTGAATGGCTTCAAGTTGCTCTCCAACTCCCCACGAAGGTTTGTAATAGCAACAGGCTTGGTAAAGATGCCTTTACCAGCAGGAAAATACCAGGATATCTCCACTAGCCCCAATGATATAGTCCTTTCCACGTTTCCACCTTCCATGTCTCGATGGACAAAGATGTCTTGACAATGTTGTGTTGAACTTAAAATCTGATTTAGGATTTTTGACTTAGAAAGTCTGCACTTTCCTAATCTCACAAATGAAAATGTTGGCATGGAAATTTTCACCAAGTTTTCCTCCTGAAATCCTTTGCTATGTGCCAGGTATTGGGGTCTCCATTTCTTCACAATTCCCCTCATTGCCCACAACATAAAGGTGTAGTCTGGACCATCATTGGCTGGCAGTAGCAGAGGGACAGAAAACTGACACATGGACATTTTTGATATCATCTCCTGCTGAAGGAAATGATCTGAGCAATGTAAGATAACACATTGTAGGTCTAATGGGTGGATACCATCTGACAGGTCACTGTCCATATCCAGCATTAACATGTGATCCCTGCTCATTTCTTCTCTGGTCCCTATTGTACTGATATTCCTTGCCTCCTCATGCAATGACATCAATTTTCTTATAAAATACCAAGCCACATTTTCCTTAGGAGAAACTCCTGGTATCAAGCATTCAGCACCAATGTCAAGAACATCATTTAGTGTAAGCTTGGATGTCTGGTAACTCTGAAATTCAATCTTTTTGAGAAGATCATGGAAGCAGGTTTTTTTGTCTGTAAAATAATTGGAAATAAAATGATCAGTGTCAGAGACTGAAGTGTATGTGCTTCTATAGTGTATACAGTACATGTGCTTTAAAATTAAACTATGGATGTTTTCTATGAAAAAGTATATCCTAACCCCAATCTTCATAAAATCCCATAAACACAACCCCCCTTCAAAGCGTGAGTACACGGCCCCACCTTTTTTGTCACCACCTTACACCATAACAAACATAAGTCACATGTTGGCTTACTCCCCACTAGTGCCATGATCCAATTTATGTAACTTTATCTCCTTAATCCTTTTAACAAATAAGTATCAATATCATCAGTTGATCCTTGCACTATATAATCTGTTGTCCTCCTTTGTCAATAGCTCATTGCTAGAAATGCCCATTTCTTTCAGCACACCAATGACAGATCACCATATGCAGGTAACATTACCTCCGTTCCTAGGCATCTGATAACTATGGTGCTCAACGCAGAAAGTGATTGCTGGCCGGGTCTGCCACTGCAGCACAGTCTCAGCAACCGGCTGTTATGCTGTAATATCAGCTCGCACTCCTTTTTAGGAGCAGTTATCTATCTAACTAGCTCACTTACACCACAACTGCCTGCTGTATTGTTTGGTCCCCTGATGAGACTTTTTGGTGAAACATGGCATGTCGGGATTTACAGGCTGTGTAGGTAAGGGGCAGGTTCCGGACAGGGTCGCCCTTATCAGGAGGAGCACTCTGTGGTAGGTATCATGGACAGAGTGGCAACCTGGTATGGCAACACAGGTATATATTAGGGCATGCCTACTGAATGTCCTTTTCCCAGGCTCTAGGGGCGACATTCGGATGAAAGCAGGAAACATCCTACTGTATCTCCAGAGATGGTCAAAGCATGTGGTCCAGAGGTGCCCTACCATCTGGATGCCGCCGTGCATTTTTAATATTACAACACTGTATAATTGTTTGTTGCTTACTATCTGGTGTCATCTCGGACTACATCTGATCAGGTGACACTATTTTGAGGCTTCCAATTTTGTCTTGTGTTCTATTGTTTTTGATGGTCTATCAATTTTATATACTTATTAAAAGTTAAGTTTTATTGGCAGTTCCTTCACCATTTATGATTTGTAGCTGTAAAATATGGCTTCCTACAGACCAAATCTCTGAGGTCACCACATGAAGTGGAAAAAGGGAAATGTAGAATCAGCAGAGAGTACATGTGAATTTATCAAATATCAATTAAGAGTTGAAGTTTTTAGACTTCCGGGCACTGAAATTCCCAAGTTAGACTACCATTTCTATAGTGAAAGGAATTTCCCAAATGTATGTAAACTCTGTTAAATCTTAAATATTTTTTGTCTTGATATTAACAATGAGGTACAGACTTCATGGTATACACTCACCTAAAGAATTATTAGGAACACCATACTAATACGGTGTTGGACCCCCTTTTGCCTTCAGAACTGCCTTAATTCTACGTGGCATTGATTCAACAAGGTGCTGATAGCATTCTTTAGAAATGTTGGCCCATATTGATAGGATAGCATCTTGCAGTTGATGGAGATTTGAGGGATGCACATCCAGGGCACGAAGCTCACGTTCCACCACATCCCAAAGATGC
Source organism: Bufo bufo (assembly GCF_905171765.1). Taxonomy (NCBI): domain Eukaryota; kingdom Metazoa; phylum Chordata; class Amphibia; order Anura; family Bufonidae; genus Bufo; species Bufo bufo. Next base: position 456,496,563 of record NC_053391.1, read on the forward strand.
TCTATTGGGTTGAGATCTGGTGACTGTGGGGGCCATTTTATTACAGTGAACTCATTGTCATGTTCAAGAAACCAATTTGAAATGATTTGAGCTTTGTGACATGGTGCATTATCCTGCTGGAAGTAGCCATCAGAGGATGGATACATGTTCTCATTCTGTTTACGCCAAATTCGGACTCTACCATTTGAATGTCTCAACAGAAATCGAGACTCATCAGACCAGGCAACATTTTTCCAGTCTTCAACAGTCCAATTTTGGTGAGCTCGTGCAAATTGTAGCCTCTTTTTCCTATTTGTAGTGGAGTTGAGTGGTACCCGGTGGGGTCTTCTGCTGTTGTAGCCCATCCGCCTCAAGGTTGTGCGTGTTGTGGCTTCACAAATGCTTTGCTGCATACCTCGGTTGTAACGAGTGGTTATTTCAGTCAACGTTGCTCTTCTATCAGCTTGAATCAGTCGGCCCATTCTCCTCTGACCTCTAGCATCCACAAGGAATTTTTGCCCACAGGACTGCCGCATACTGGATGTTTTTCCCTTTTCACACCATTCTTTGTAAACCCTAGAAATGGTTGTGCGTGAAAATCCCAGTAACTGAGCAGATTGTGAAATACTCAGACCGGCCCGTCTGGCACCAACAACCATGCCACGCTCAAAATTGCTTAAATCACCTTTCTTTCCCATTCTGACATTCAGTTTGGAGTTCAGGAGATTGTCTTGACCAGGACCACCCCCCTAAATGCATTGAAGCAACTGCCATGTGATTGGTTGACTAGATAATTGCATTAATGAGAAATAGAACAGGTGTTCCTAATAATTCTTTAGGTGAGTGTATACTTTACCTTTTAATTAATTGCTAAACTAACATATAACTGGTATCACACCTTTTTCCTTGGATTCTTTCTTTACATTTTCTTCTGGTAAATGGATGTCCTCATATTTAGAAGTGGTCAGGCCATCTAATTGTGCGACAGAAAGTGTTACAATTATTCCACATTTCAAGGAAATAAGCAATAATATTCACATATAACATAAAATCTTCAGTTTGATAAAAAGATAAGATGTCCTTCATGGATTTAGCTCCACCTGTATGTGACTGCTTGAGTCCATAACATCCTTTATCCTACATTAATGACCCATCCTCAGGATAGATCATGAATATCAGATTGGCGGGGGGCCCGACTGCTAGCCCCTTCACTCATCAGCTGTATGAAGAGAACACATCGCTTATGCAACCGCTGTGCTCTCCTCACTGGTTACCTGTTTGAGCCGTCCCGCTGAAATGTCGACAGCAAGCAGGTAAATAGTGAGAACACAGTGCTCGCATGAGTGCTGCATTGTCTTCATGCAGCTGATCGGCAGGGGTGTTGGCAGTTGGAACCCATTGATCTGATATTGATAACCTATCCTTTGGATAGGTCATCAATGTAGGATAAGCAGACAACCCTTTTAATGAGTTTTGTACCTTGCGATAAATCTAGGAAGGTTACGTGAGCAGATAATCTTCCTCTAAACAAGCACCAACGATATAAAATGTTGATCTGGGCTTGGGTAGTCCATTTGAATGAAGAAATCATTGGCATGATGAATCGTTCCCATACAGTTTGCATATTTTCAGCAGCACTTACCCTGTTTAATCAGGGCATTGTGGGGCCACATCATCACTTATAGGACTCCATTGTTCTTCTTTACACTGAAGATAACCCCTTCGTGCTGTGCCATACATGTACTGGGAGAGTCTCTGCTCTTTGCAACTACCATACCATCTCCACTTTGCTTCACAGGACCAGGCAGTGAAAATATCATCACGCCTAACCCTGTCAATAAAAGTGAAGAGGGCGTGGTAGTTGCAGAGAGATCAGAGCCTGTAGGCGTAAGGGCTCATGCACACGAACGTACACTCACCTAAAGAATTATTAGGAACACCATACTAATACGGTGTTGGACCCCCTTTTGCCTTCAGAACTGCCTTAATTCTACGTGGCATTGATTCAACAAGGTGCTGATAGCATTCTTTAGAAATGTTGGCCCATATTGATAGGATAGCATCTTGCAGTTGATGGAGATTTGAGGGATGCACATCCAGGGCACGAAGCTCCCGTTCCACCACATCCCAAAGATGCTCTATTGGGTTGAGGTCTGGTGACTGTGGGGGTCATTTTAGTACAGTGAACTCATTGTCATGTTCAAGAAACCAATTTGAAATGATTCGAGCTTTGTGACATAGTGCATTATCCTGCTGGAAGTAGCCATCAGAGGATGGATACATGTTCTCATTCTGTTTACGCCAAATTCGGACTCTACTATTTGAATGTCTCAACAGAAATCGAGACTCATCAGACCAGGCAACATTTTTCCAGTCTTCAACAGTCCAATTTTGGTGATCTCGTGCAAATTGTAGCCTCTTTTTCCTATTTGTAGTGGAGATGAGTGGTACCCGGTGGGGTCTTCTGCTGTTGTAGCCCATCCGCCTCAAGGTTGTGCGTGTTGTGGCTTCACAAATGCTCGGTTGTAACGAGTGGTTATTTCAGTCAACGTTTCTCTTCTATCAGCTTGAATCAGTCGGCCCATTCTCCTCTGACCTCTAGCATCCACAAGGCATTTTTGCCCACAGGACTGCCGCATACTGGATGTTTTTCCCTTTTCACACTATTCTTTGTAAACGCTAGAAATGGTTGTGCGTGAAAATCCCAGTAACTGAGCAGATTGTGAAATACTCAGACCGGCCCGTCTGGCACCAACAACCATGCCACGCTCAAAATAGCTTAAATCACCTCTCTTTCCCATTCTGACATTCAGTTTGGAGTTCAGGAGATTGTCTTAACCAGGACCACACCCCTAAATGCATTGAAGCAACTGCCATGTGACTGGTTGACTAGATAATTGCATTAATGATAAATAGAACCGGTGTTCCTAATAATTCTTTAGGTGAGTGTACAGGGAGTGCAGAATTATTAGGCAAGTTGTATTTTTGAGGATTAATTTTATTATTGAACAACAACCATGTTCTCAATGAACCCAAAAAACTCATTAATATCAAAGCTGAATATTTTTGGAAGTAGTTTTTAGTTTTAGCTATTTTAGGGGGATATCTGTGTGTGCAGGTGACTATTACTGTGCATAATTATTAGGCAACTTAACAAAAAACAAATATATACCCATTTCAATTATTTATTTTTACCAGTGAAACCAATATAACATCTCAACATTCACAAATATACATTTCTGACATTCAAAAACAAAACAAAAACAAATCAGTGACCAATATAGCCACCTTTCTTTGCAAGGACACTCAAAAGCCTGCCATCCATGGATTCTGTCAGTGTTTTGATCTGTTCACCATCAACATTGCGTGCAGCAGCAACCACAGCCTCCCAGACACTGTTCAGAGAGGTGTACTGTTTTCCCTCCTTGTAAATCTCACATTTGATGATAGACCACAGGTTCTCAATGGGGTTCAGATCAGGTGAACAAGGAGGCCATGTCATTAGATTTTCTTCTTTTATACCCTTTCTTGCCAGCCACGCTGTGGAGTACTTGGACGCGTGTGATGGAGCATTGTCCTGCATGAAAATCATGTTTTTCTTGAAGGATGCAGATTTCTTCCTGTACCACTGCTTGAAGAAGGTGTCTTCCAGAAACTGGCAGTAGGACTGGGAGTTGAGCTTGACTCCATCCTCAACCTGAAAAGGCCCCACAAGCTTATCTTTGATGATACCAGCCCAAACCAGTACTCCACCTCCACCTTGCTGGCGTCTGAGTCGGACTGGAGCTCTCTGCCCTTTACCAATCCAGCCACGGGCCCATCCATCTGGCCCATCAAGACTCGCTCTCATTTCATCAGTCCATAAAACCTTAGAAAAATCAGTCTTGAGATATTTCTTGGGCCAGTCTTGACGTTTCAGCTTGTGTGTCTTGTTCAGTGGTGGTCGTCTTTCAGCCTTTCTTACCTTGGCCATGTCTCTGAGTATTGCACACCTTGTGCTTTTGGGCACTCCAGTGATGTTGCAGCTCTGAAATATGGCCAAACTGGTGGCAAGTGGCATCTTGGCAGCTGCACGCTTGACTTTTCTCAGTTCATGGGCAGTTATTTTGCGCCTTGGTTTTTCCACACGCTTCTTGCGACCCTGTTGACTATTTTGAATGAAACGCTTGATTGTTCGATGATCACGCTTCAGAAGCTTTGCAATTTTAAGAGTGCTGCATCCCTCTGCAAGATATCTCACTATTTTTGACTTTTCTGAGCCTGTCAAGTCCTTTTTTTGACCCATTTTGCCAAAGGAAAGGAAGTTGCCTAATAATTATGCACACCTAATATAGGGTGTTGATGTCATTAGACCACACCCCTTCTCATTACAGAGATGCACATCACCTAATATGCTTAATTGGTAGTAGGCTTTCGAGCCTATACAGCTTGGAGTAAGACAACATGCATAAAGAGGATGATGTGGTCAAAATACTCATTTGCCTAATAATTCTGCACGCAGTGTATTTTCTTTCCGTGTCCGTTCCGTTTTTTTTTTTGCAGACTGAATGTGGAACTATTCATTTCAATGGGTCCGCAAAAAAAAACGGAAGTTACTCTGTGTGCAATCCGTTTCCGTATTTCCTTTCTGCAAAAAAATAGAACATGTCCTATTATTGTCCGCATTATGGACAAGGATAGGACTGTTCTATTAGGGGCCAGCTGTTCCGTAAAATATGGAATGCACATGGACGTCATCTGTATTTTTTGCGGATCCGTTTTTGCGGACCGCAAATTACATACGGTTGTGTGCATGAGGTCTAATGGCCCCCTGTTGCTTCCTTAGGCTCATTTGTCTTTTGCATATATTAAAGCATCATTTTCTCAGTAATGCAGGCACATATGAACATAAGACCAACACAGATGCCTTCAGCTGCCAAGTGCATATTGAACAAGTCAGCCAGTTTCATAGGTAGAAATCTGCTGACCGATGCCCTTAAATTTGTTAGTGTGTGCGACAGAGCTGTGTGTGTATAATGTGCCTACTGCACTGCTGAGTGTATTATCTACTGCAGCTAGGAGGCTGCCGTAGTTTTAAGTGTGTCGGACAGCCGGAATCTGGCCAAATAAATATATGAGAGGCGAGGGCATCTGCATATATTTAGCCTATCTTTTCTAGCAGCATGTGTGGGGAATCAAGGCTGGCGTACAATATGCCGGTGTTGATAAATTTCCCCAATGTGCGTATTGCACTGCTGTCAGTGAGTATAATGAGCGTAATTCAGTTCTGTGTGTGTACAATGTGCATGATGTAGAGCTGTGTGCGTTTTTGTATAATGTCATGCCCATGGAGAATAAGAAAAAAACCCACAAAAATAAAAAAAATCTAGCAGAACAAGCACCTCTGAGGAACTACAGAAGACATTCTCTTGGATAGGCACATTTAATGACATGACCACAATGCTGTTTGTTACAATGGTCAGCAGATGACACACTAAAGTTCAGGGGAGCTGACCAAAACTAATAACTCCCTCTACGCTAGACCTCAAAGTTAGTGATCTTGACCCCTCCACTTAATTAAACCACCAGGAAAGGTGTTTTTTTTTTCATTTTTTGTTGTCTAAATCTAATAGTCAGAAAAAATATGGTAATTCATTGCTAAAGTAATATAGAACCAGTATATATGAGAAGGCAAAAATCTTTTAAATCCTTTTTTCTCCACTATATTCACTTTAGAAAATAAACCGTCAGATGAAATGCAGAATGTCAAAGTAAAAACTCCCCATTAAAAGCACCCTGTCTGACCCAGGAAGAAGTGCAGCGGCGTCTTAAAAAGATTAAAATAGACAAATTGCTGGGACCAGATGGCATACACCACCGTATCCTAAGAGAATTAAGTAATGTCATAGCCAGAACCTTATTTCTGATATTTAAGGACTCTATACTGACAGGGAGTGTTCCACAAGATTGACGCATAGCAAATGTGGTGCTAATATTCAAAAAGGGTCCAAAAACAGATCCCGGAAACTATAGGCCGGTAAGTTTAACATCTGTCATGGATAAACTGTTTGATGGTTTTCTAAGTGATGCTATTCTGGAGTATCTCAATAAAAATAAGCGTATAACACTGTATTAGCATGGTTTCACAAGGGATCAGTCATGTCTAACTAATTTAATCAGTTTCTATGAGGAGGTAAGTTCTAGACTTGACGGCAGCTAATCAATGGATGTCATATATCTTGACTTCTCCAAAGCATTTGATGCTGTACCACATAAAAGGTTAGTATATAAAATGAGAATGCTTGGACTGGGATAAAATGTCTGTATGTGGGTATGTAACTGGCTCAGTAATAGAAAACAGAATGTGGTTATTAACGGTACACACTCAGATTGGGTCATCGTCACCAGTGGGGTACCACAGGGGTCAGTATTGGGAACTATTGTCTTCAATATATTTAATAAATTTCTGTTTTACATTATGACACTAAACTGTTTAAAGTAATTAATACAAAAGTGGACAGTATACTGCTGCAGATGGATCTGGATAGAATGGAGACTTGGGCAGAGAAGTGGCAGATGAGGTTTAATGCTGACAAATGTAAGGTTATGCACATGGGAAGGAATAATGCAAGTCAAGAGTACATACTAAATGGTAAAATACTGAGTAACACTGACATGGAAAAAGACTTAGGAGTTTAAGTGGACAGCAAACTAAACTGTAGAAACTAGTGCTGCCAAGGCCAATAAGATAATGGGTTCCATCAAAAGGCCTGAGGAGGTGGTGATGGTGAATTGACTAAAAGAGTTCAAGAGAGGCCTGGATGTATTTCGAGAGTGTAATAATTAGGGATGAGCGAATCGACTTCGGATGAAAGATCCGAAGTCGATTCGCATAAAACTCTGTACAGTATTAAAATGTATTGGCTCTGATGAGCCGAAGTTATAGCTTTGCGAAGTCTTGCGAGACATCACGCAATAACTTCATAAATTAAATTTGTATTGTAAAAAAACATTTCCCAAACTCTGATTCGGTTCCAAGGTACCACTTCTAGAGTTCGGGAAATGTTTTTTTACAGTACAAATTAATTTATGAAGTTATTGCGAAGTCTCGCGAGACTTCGCGAAGCAATAACTTTGGCTCATCGGAGCCAATACATTTTAATACTGTACGGAGCTCCTGCTCCGTACAGTATAAGAATGAAGTTTTATGCAAATCGACTTCGGATGTTGTATCCGAAGTCGATTCGCTCATCACAAGTTGGTAAGGCTGATTAGTCAGCCTGCATTTGTGGGAGGGGCGGAGGCCCTTCATATACGAGCCACACCCTCACTTCCAGGCGTGTGTTTTCAGGTGCACAGCTGCCGCTGGGTGTCATTAGCAAACTAGCTTCTCTGGTGGTAGGAGTCTTTCTTTGCAGCATGGAGCCAGAATAGAGCTTGTTGTTTTGCTCTCTGCTACCGTAGTATGCAAGCGCCATACAATGTAAGTAGGTTGGGCCGGGGCCGTCTCTCCTGGCCGGTCAGAACCGATTTTGCTAGCGAACGGGAGGCTTTGCCTCAGAATCTGCTACCTCAGGTTTGTTCGTTGGGCCTAAATACTTCTATTTTCTTTTCAACTTTGTTTGTTGGTAATAGGAGTTAGTTCCTATAAATCTTACAAGATTCACTTTGCTTCGTTCGTCTCGTATGAAAAGTTACTTCAGCCGGTTTGCTGTAAAGAAATAGTTACCCGGGCTGCACGTGACGTCATGTTTGGAAATCGGACGCAGCGTTTATTGTTTAGGCCTCTTGCTGTAGCTGTAGCTGTTCCTTGCCATGTGTCTGCCCCGCTACCACCATCTTTAGACTTCATGTATTTCACTGCTCCATGTACTTAAAAACCCTGCCGCACTTTCATGCTCTGCTGTTATCCTGAGCGGCATTTACACTTTCGGCTTTTATTTCATGTCTTATGCTGCATCCGCACGTCCTTACTGTCCTGCACTTTTCTACTCTGGGTTCGTATTCACTCAGATTGGTCTCACATTCAAGCTGCGGTCACCTGTTGGCTGTTACATCTCATTCCGTCCCCAGCCGACAGCCGGATCCGTATTACACGCCTGTTATCACATGTTGTATACTCGGCTCACAGCCATAGCTGCTACTGTTACTCCGTTTTCATGCTCTGGATGCACCACCCTGGTGTTCCCACCTTGCTCCACTCACAACCAGAGCTGCGTTTATACCAAATTTCATGCTTTGCTTATACCCAATGTTGTGTTCACACTTCTACTGCTACACCAGGTCGTATACCCCACTCACCAAAGCCGCTTTCCATGTCTGCTGTCACATCAAGTTAATATTCTGTTCACATCCAAAGCTGCGTCCGCATGTCTGCTTTCACATCTTGTCCTATACTCCTTTCACTACTAGAGCTGCGTCCACGTGTCTGGTTTCGCATCACGTCAATACTCTGCTCACTTTCAGGTTGCATTTATACGTCTGCCATGCTTTTCATGCGCTACCCATACTCAGAGCTGCGCCCATACCATGTTTTTTAGGTACCACTCACATCCAAAGCTGCATTCACCCATTTATTGTTACATCATGTGTTGTACTCTGCTCCCACTCAAAGCTACATTCTCCTGTTCATTGCTACGTCATGGTTTTGCTCAATCTCACCGGGGCAGTCTCCTTTTACTTTTGGTTCGTATTCACTCAGATTGGTCTCCTGCCCCAGTTCACCAAACAGCTCCTCAGCAGAGGTCAGTGGGCCAGTAAGTTTCCTGCTATGTTTTCACAGCTGTTTATTTGTTTGTCACGATAAGAGACTTCTCTTAGCGAACTTGCAATGCCTCAGGCTCTTGTTTTTTCTCCCATCTCTGTTTCAATTTCATGTTTACGTTTATGGTTCGCGGTGGTTAGTGTTTTATGTATGCACGTGCTTCGGATTACTAATGTCTATATTTTTATGTTTCAAAAGGTATTTATTGAGTTTTGCATATAAAAAGAAAACACCATGACAATAATGATAGAAAAATCAAAAGAAGTTATCACATGAAAATAAAACATCTCTTGGGTACAATGTAGTAGGGTTACATATAATTAGGGATTGGGAAATGTAGCAGGAAGTCAATCTAATGTCTATATTTTTAACGCCTGTTGGCAGTCATCTTCCTTAGGCCACCTTCTAGCCAATCCAATCATTCAAGTCGCTTCTATGCCATCAGGTCCGGCTTACGTTTTAATTACTTATCGTCACCGCAACGTCATCCCTCTGTCTTCGGGGGCCCTATGACTGAACCGGCCTCATGGCTCCGGGGGCCCCATGACCGCTTTTTTTGTTAGGGGTACGACATGGTTGTAGGCTGGTTTGTGTTCCAGGTTTTCTGTTGGAGGGGGTCATGGTTATGCGAGTCCCCAAGGCATTCTGGTGCTGCATAAGTGGTTTATTAAAAAAAAATAATAAAAAATAAAATAAAATTATCATAAGAGGCTCGCACGAGTGGCTCTTTGCTTATAGGACCTCACGACTGGCATCGTCATTTGTAGTGCACGGTCATCTGATACTTGTTCCGCTATAAGAGGCTCTCACGCATGGCTCCCGCCATAAGAGGCTCTCACGCATGGCTCCCGCCATAAGAGGCTCTCACGCATGGCTCCCGCCATAAGGGTCTCTCACGCATGGCTCCCGCCATAAGGGTCTCTCACGCATGGCTCCCGCCATAAGGGTCTCTCACGCATGGCTCCCGCCATAAGGGTCTCTCACGCATGGCTCCCGCCATAAGGGTCTCTCACGCATGGATCCCGCCATAAGGGTCTCTCACGCATGGCTCCCGCCATAAGGGTCTCTCACGCATGGCTCCCGCCATAAGGGTCTCTCACGCATGGCTGCCGCCATAAGGGTCTCTCGCGCATGGCTGCCGCCATAAGGGTCTCTCGCGCATGGCTCCCGCCATAAGGGTCTCTCGCGCATGGCTCCCGCCATAAGGGTCTCTCACGCATGGCTCCCTCCATAAGGCTCCCGCCATAAGGGTCTCTCACGCATGGCTCTTGGCTTAGAGGATTTCACAATTGTCATCGACATTGGTAGGTCATACGGCCATCTGATACTATTTTCCATGGCACACCTTTCAGAAGTTTTCTTTTGTTCATTTATATTTTACAGATTAGTACTTGCGGTTCATTTCAGCCTCATTTCATTAAGAAGCTTTACCCCATGTCTTTGTCTTTCTAGGTTATCGAGTCCCGGTTGATTACTAAACCCATTGGGTTAAGCCCCAATCTTTTCCCCAGCCGGCTGCCCGGCCCCATGGGCCCCTGGTGGTTGCTTCGGCCCCATGGCTTCAGGGGTCCGACCAATGGTTGTCTGTCCACCTGTGAAGCTATGCTTTTGAATGACTCATATCTTTACCTGCTTGCCAGCTTATGTTATTCAGGTTTAATTTTAGTTTATGCCCGTTATCTCCATTTTCTGTCACGTTTCCCTTCGTCTTTTCAGGTCATGCAGTTGAACTCCTATTGGGGTCACCTTCCACGTCGGTCAGGTCTTGTTCCTAACGATATTTCGCCTTGCATGTTATTCAGGCCACGTAGTTTATCTTAGGTATCGCCTGCCACATCGGTCAGGCTCATGGTTTAATTTCACCTGCACCTTATTCAGGTCAGTTTTTATAGTCATAATTATAAAAAAAAAATATATATTAATAATAACTCGGCCCCATGGCTTCGGGGGCCCGATGACCGCTTCGGCCCCATGGCTTCGGGGGCCCGATGACCGCTTCGGCCCCATGGCTTCGGGGGCCCGATGATCGCTTCGGCCCCATGGCTTCAGGGGCCCGATGACCGCTTCGGCCCCATGGCTTCGGGGGCCCGATGACCGCTTCGGCCCCATGGCTTCGCGGGCCCGATGACCGCTTCGGCCCCATGGCTTCGGGGGCCCGATGACCGCTTCGGCCCCATGGCTTCAGGGGCCCGATGACCGCTTCGGCCCCATGGCTTCGGGGGCCTGATGACTGCTTCGGCCCCATGGCTTCGGGGGCCCGATGACCGCTTCGGCCCCATGGCTTCGGGGGCCCGATGACAGCTTCGGCCCCATGGCTTCGGGGGCCCGATGACCGCTTCGGCCCCATGGCTTCGGGGGCCCGATGACCGCTTCGGCCCCATGGCTTCGGGGGCCCGATGACCGCTTCGGCCCCATGGCTTCGGGGGCCCGATGACCGCTTCGGCCCCATGGCTTCGGGGGCCCGATGACAGCTTCGGCCCCATGGCTTCGGGGGCCCGATGACAGCTTCGGCCCCATGGCTTCGGGGGCCCGATGACAGCTTTGGCCCCATGGCTTCGGGGGCCCGATGACTGTTTTCAGTCCTGCTGGGCTGATTGCCTGGTTGGTTGTCCATCTGTGCATCTGGGCTGATTTGGCCCCTATGTATCGCATACATACCTGCTTCCCTAATTTCCTAATAATCCATGTTGATTGCTCACTTTATGTTTTGACCGCAAACTGGTCCGGTTCTCCCTACAGCATCATTGTCATGTCTTGCGCAGATATTTCATCTTTCTTTAATTGTTCATGCTTTCGTTCAGGTCCTGCCAGAGGAAGGACAAGTAGGGCAATTCCCTCTAACATTTCAGTCTCTGATCGTAGTCGATCATATCTTGTCAACCAGGTCCCTGCGCAAAGTCTTTGCCTTTTTACCACGACCAGGAATTCATTTTCGCCGGTAACTTCATTGCATTGCATTCCCTCACTCATGGGAGGGCATAGACAGAATCTTGTATATTATGGCTTCGTAGCTTCTTGCCGCACTAACCTCAGACTCCCTACAACCACGTTGAATGGGATTTTGGACAAAGTCCAGCATTTCCTCACGGTAGAAGATTCAGATAGTAGGTCGGTCTTCACGTCTCAAGCGTTAAAACAATTCTCAGGGGCTCACAGAACAACGCGCGGACCACGGCTAGCAGTTAGCTGTTGTCTGGGGAACTATTCAAGGACTCTCTTCCTATCTACATGGTTCTTTTTGGCCCTCATTCCTGCATAGTCTAGGCAGTTAGGTTGCGGTCCCACGATCTGAGGCTAGGGCATTGCCAGTACTCTCACTAGAACCAAACTTTACTAGTTTCAGTTGGTTTTTATGATCCATTTCACAACGTATTCCCGGTCCTCCATTCCGCTTTGGAGCAGTATCCGCAATATTGAGCGTCATGTCTCTGGCCTTGTCATCCACAAGATGGGTTGTAGGTCTCCTACTGGTCTTGCCTCAAATACCCCGAATTTTCGCTCGAGATCCCTGACGCCTTGCAGTTGGCTTGGGGATTAGTTTGCACATGCCATTCGAATTCCTTTTCTACCCTACTTGGCTTGGTTTTTGCCCACTTATAGGCCTACCCACGATCATGGCTTAGGGCACACAACAAGCCATTTAGTCAGGTCAGCTAAGACACGCCTAGCTGGGTCAGGTTGTTCCCGTTGTTTCTCTCCCTCGGGTTCTTCGGATACCTCTTGGCCGTAGCCATGACCACAAGTTGGTAAGGCTGATTAGTCAGCCTGCATTTGTGGGAGGGGTGGAGGCCCTTCATATACGAGCCACACCCTCACTTCCAGGCGTGTTTTTTCAGGTGCCCCACCCTCCCTCCCTTATCTTCTCATTTCCACAGGGTATGCCCACTTATAGGCCTACCCACGATCATGGCTTAGGGCACACAACAAGCCATTTAGTCAGGTCAGCTAAGACACGCCTAGCTGGGTCAGGTTGTTCCCGTTGTTTCTCTCCCTCGGGTTCTTCGGATACCTCTTGGCCGTAGCCATGACCACAAGTAGTAATATGACAGGTTATAGTTATTAGATTTCTGGATAGGTCGTTGATCCAGGGACTTATTCTGATTGCCTGATTGGAGTCCCCTTAAATGAGGAAAATTGGCTTTATTGCCTTCCTCTGGATCAACTTGCAGGATAACAGGTTGTAAGGCTTTTTTCAGCCTTACAAACTATGTTATTATGTTACTATGTTATACCTTTTTCAGTGGATTTTTTCTTGACATTTTCTTCTGGTAAATGTATTTCTTCATGACTAGAAGTGGTCACATCATCTAAGTTTGCAACGAAAGGTAGAAAAGTGTTAAGATTATAACACATTAAAAGGATCCAGTAATACCGCAATAATTTTTGCTGAAATCTTCAGTTTTAATAAAAGGATTAAATGCCAGTCATGGATTTGGCTCCACCTGTATGTAACTGCCTGAGGGAGGAGTCCATAACATCCTATAATAAGTTGTAACCTAAGTTGTAATACATTTTTTAACTTGTGCGGACGTTTATGGGCCTATTATCGCTAGCAGAAGTCTTCACCTTAACAAGCACCAACAATATAAAATGCTGATCTGAGCTTTTTTGGTCTAAAGCAATAATTTGTATGATCTTTCATCCCCATACAGTTTCATATTGTCAGCAGCACATCTCCTTTTATGGTGATTTTTCATATAAAAGATGTGTGTTGTAGAAAGTTCTTAAAGAGGTTTTCTGAGATCATTAAAAATCTTGGACAACTTTTACATCAGCCTAAAATTAAAATTAAAATGTCCTATACTCAACCATTACTACAGTACCATACTCTGAAGAGCTACTCCAGTACTCCTTGCCACAGTTTGTTTAGTTCAGGTGCCGCATCTCTGCAGATCGCTATGTACTCATCAACACTGAAGTGCACAGTGATGTACAGGGAGGCAGCACCTGACTGCTGCAGCCAATCACTCTCCTCAGCTGTAGAAGTCTGAGGACAGTTGCTGGTTGCAGCGGTCATGTACAGTATGCTCGCATGTCATCGCTGCTCTTTGTAAACAAACAGTAAGGAGTACTGGAGGAGCACCACAGAGAATGGTGCCAGAGGAAGGGATAGTATATGACGACTTTTAATGTTAAGCTACAGCAGGAGCGGTCCGAAATTATTTTGTATATGCCCTTTAAGGATCTTCTTATCTGTATTACTTTTTATGCTTAATGTATATGTGTCACATCCAGTTAAGGATCAGTGCATCCTCTAGTCTCCAACCCACCACTGTCCCCCAAGCAGTGGCCCCCAACTGAGGAGCGTTCCCTCCACTGCTAAGTGCATGGGGCAGAATAATGAACAAAGAAAAGTAAGGCAGGCCAAAAACCAGAATAGGAAACAGGAATAGAGTCAGTATCTAAAAGTGAACCAATAACCAGCCATAATCCAGACCAGAGAGTAATGTCAGGAGCAACACTGGAAGATGTCGCGCTCATCCACAGGAAGCCAGGAGCCCGGACCTCGCCCTGAACCTTAGGCGCACAGCAGATTCCAATAAGAAGAAAGACGGTCCAGCTTCACTGAAAAATACTTGAGGCTTTATTTAATCCCGTGCAGATAAAAACCAACACACAGCAATGCAGAAAAAATGCAGAGAGTAATGTCAGTACCAGAAACACAGAGTCAATACCTTGCAGGATCAATACCAGGATATCACGTCAAAACACTTATCGGCAGGCAAAGGCATAGTCAGAGACAAAAACCAGGTGTAAGGTCCAGAAATCCACAAAATACAGAAAATGCTAGTGAGGGGTATAGACTAATCACAGGTAACTGACCAGCAGCTTGCCTGTTTAAACAAACATTGGATGTCAGCCTGGATGCTGATTGGTCAGATGTGCCACCCAAAGGTGACGCCAGTGCGCACAGGACGCCAGAGTTTATCCTGATTGGCCTGACATCCCTGCAGATCATTAGACCAGACCGCCCTGCAGCTCGGCCTGGTTGTCCTGGTAACCAAATGCTGGTGACACTGCAGATCAGAGAGTGCGCTCAGTGAGGCAGTATGGACAGGCAAGTATGTGATCATATGAAGGTGCATTACATGCTCCTCTGTACATTAAGTGATAACTTACCTTTGTCAGCATTTCCTTTCTTTGGATCCTCAATGTGACTTTTCTGCACCTCTTGCTCAGGGACATTTTTCTCCTCTGAAAACAAGAAACATATGAATCTGTATATTATAAAAAACACAAAAAACAAAATAGAGCTCAAGAAAGAAGGTCAAAACCATAAATAAAAAGTCCAGATTACTGGGTTTATAGACCTTCTTTTCCTATCATATGAGATTTGTGACCATATAGTGTGCACATACTGTTGAATATGTATATATCTTTTACTTACCTTTTGATGGGGTAACTGGTTAGGGGGCTTCTACTGGAAAGAGGTGAAGGAATTATGCTAAATAATTCACTGCTATTAGACCATCGATTTAATCAGGTTTCATTTTCTTTCTTAGATCTCTCCACTACCTTTTGGTTACTAATATTATTTATATTTAAGTATATTCACATCAATGACTATCCCTACTTAGAGCTTTATTCAGTGCTATAATTTTATATGACAACCCCTAACCCATCAGGTTATAATTATGAAAGTCAAGTGGGTGTACAACCTCTACTACACCTACTGATAGTTAGGGGTCCTTTTCTCCCCATTCTCAGCTGAAGAACAGGACAAGCACGTGCTCTCCCTCCTCAACTGGAAATGGTGAAAACAAAAAGGACCCTTCATCTAGACTCCCTTTTACATGAATTCTAATTGATGGGTTATAAAATATGTCATGGGATATCAGCTTTAAAGGCATTTTTTGGGACATTTATATTGGATGGCCTATCCTTAGGGTAGGTCAGTGGTCGGCAAAGTGCGGCTCGCGAGCCACAAGCGGCTCTTTAGATCCTTCAATGCGGCTCTTCGGTGCGGGCTGGCGGGTGGGCGGCCGCGCAGCCATATCGCGCCGCTCAAGCTGCTTGCAAAATGTCCGTCATGCGCCTCCTGCCCCATCTGCTCCTTCCACTTTATGAATAAAGTAGGCAGGCGGGGCAGGAGGCGCATGACGGAGGGAGAGATGTCACGCTGCGCACAGCAGCAGAAGGGCGGGCAGCGGCGCTCTAGTTCGGCTGCCCACTGCCGGGCATGTGACGAATGGTGAAGAGGCCGCCACTCAGGAGGAGCGAAATGTCCTGCAGCAGAAAGGTAGGAGCTGCCCCCATGGTGTGCACAGCACCGGGCACTGCACCGGCCTCGCCGCAAGTGTCCCTGATCCTCCCTTCCCCCCACTAATACATTACTTTACTTACTGGAAGGCACTTATGGGGGATATCTGTGGAGGGCACTTATGGTGGATATCTGTGGAGGGCACTTATGGGGGATATCTGTGGAGGGCACTTATGGGGGATATCTGTGGATGACGCACTTATGGGGGATATCTGTGGATGACGCACTTATGGGGATATCTGTGGATGACGCACTTATGGGGGATATCTGTGGAGGGCACTTATGGGGGATATCTGTGGAGGGCACTTATGGGGGATATCTGTGGAGGGCACTTATGGGGGATATCTGTGGAGGGCACTTATGGGGGATATCTGTGGATGACACATATATAGCATCTTATGCTATATATGTGTCATCCACAGATATCCCCCATAAGTGCGTCATCCACAGATATCCCCCATAAGTGCGTCATCCACAGATATCCCCCATAAGTGCGTCATCCACAGATATCCCCCATAAGTGCGTCATCCACAGATATCCCTCATAAGTGCGTCATCCACATTACATCCACATCTGCAGACAAGTTTAATAAAAGTAAAAAATTATAAAGATAAAATGAAATAATAATCAACATCCAAATAAAAGAAAGTACATATAAAAGTATGTAAAAACACATTCTGGGCTCATACCCACGAATGTAAGGGCGCCGTGCCTGTGCTGCGGACCGCAAATAGTGGTCCGCAATGCACGGACACAGACCATGGGGCAGCTGCATGAGGATCGCGGACCCATTCACTTGAATGGGGTTCGCGATCCGCATCCGACTGCCCGCACCGCAAAAAAGTAGCGCATGCTGAAGTGAATGGGTCCATGATGGGGGCTGCACACGGCCGTGTGCAGCCCGCATCATGGACCCATTCACTTCAATGGGTCCAGGATCCGGGATATGAGTGCTACAGTGTGCTTCCGTGGTGCTTCTGGCTGTGCCTCCGCACCGCAAAAAAGTAGTGCATGCTCTACTTTTTTGCGGTGCGGAGGCACAGCCAGAAGCACCTCTGTAGCACTCATATCCCGGATCCTGGACCCATTGAAGTTAATGGGTCCTTGATGCGGGCTGCACACAGCCAGTGCCCGTGTATTGCGGACCCGACGTATGCGGCCTGCAATATGGCAACGGCGGGCACACAGTCGTGTGCATGAGCCCTAATAGTCCTCACTGTTAATGTTGACGCAATATTTTAGGTTTTAAAAATGTGGCTCTCGAAAGAAATTTCAATCGTGGTTTTGGCGATATTTGGCTCAGTTGACAAAAAAGTTTGCCCACCACTGGGGTAGGTCATCAATATCAGATCTGTGGGGGGGTCCTGGTACCCCTGCTAGTCAGCTGTATGCAGAAGCTCCAGAAATTGGAACTTCACAGCTTCATCCATTGTGTAGTAGACAGGGCTGGATTGTGCAGTAATAGCCACAATTTGAGCATCACAGTGTGGCACACCGAGCATGAGTGCTTGACCTGTGTTCTGGGGACTCGGAGCTCCCCTTTATTCAAACAAATAACTGTCCCTTCTCTCCCTCTTCCCCCACATCCAAAACCAGACCACCGCCATAAACTTCTTAGCCCCTGACCCAGAGGTGACAACGATCACTGGCATCCACAACACTTTATATAAACATGCCTTTATAGTGGACAGCTTCAAAGGGGTTTATTACTTTATGATGGGGGCACGCTAAGTTGCATTCCGGAGGGTGGGGGCAAGCTGCTCTCCACACCTCGCTGTCACCGGGAAAATCCAAAAATCTTACTCTGGCCATAACTCGAAAATACAGCTCAATACCGTAGAGATTATTGAGGTATGCCATTTTAACGGTCAGGAGGTGACGGTGCCACACATACCAAAAACCACCCACTTAGGTTAAATCCTGGCTCACAAAATCAGTTCTTCTGATTGGGGTCATGTGGACACCCTGTGTTTGGTACCCCTATGACCCCAATACTGAGAGCTGGAAAATGAGCCCACAGTTATCGGGTGGGCATTCTCCTGTGTAGAGTTATGGGCAGAAATCCATTTTAGACCAGATTTCAGCGTGACTGACCGGTCATAAAAGTCACAGCCAACCTATATGTCACGCCCTAAAGGCGGGTTTACAGACTGCCTGGACCAATTCTTATAAATTGGACAAAGCAGAGTGTACCGGGTTCCCCATTTTGAGGCCAATCTGATTGAATGAAGATCCGTGTCTTTCTGTCTTGCCTCAGGACCTGATAGCTGCAAGTCTCTGTGTGAGTAAAGTAGGTGTCAGTTTTATTTCATCCTTTTTATTTTAAAAACTGTTCTGTGTATATTTGTATGCTTCTGTTTTTTTACATCTTAAAATTTTTATTAAAAACCAATTATTTAACCTAGCACGGGCAATATTTTTTAAGGCAATTACAGTTCCTCATTTTCAGCTACCTGTTTGCTTTAAAAGGCGAATCTCAGAAGTTTAGTAGTTGTTAGAAGGAACCGGCAACAATTTGATCTCCTGTGCAATCTGGTAGATTGTAGGAAGCAGGGTGATCAAATTCGAAAGTGTGTGTAGTGTCAGTACTTGTCCCGATTGACCGCTGGTACCTGATCCAGGTCTGATCAGGTACTGCGACCTGGGGAATCGGTCAAGATCGTGACAGATTGGTGGCAGCCGGTGGGATTTAATTTAAAGCATTAGTACCGGGTTTAAGCAATTAAACCTTCCACTAACAGCTGGCAGTACGGTGCCAGTGTACAGGTGAGCTGACCGTGCTGAAGTTATTTATTTAGTTTTTGAAGCAGAACATATACATCCAGGACAGTTTCCCCTACCCCCTCTTGTTTTTCTTTTCTATCTTTTATTTGGGAGAAGTGCCACTTCATACCAGAGGATGACGAAGGAAGCGCTAGTCAATCTCTGTCAGCTCAGAGGGATTGATGGCGCGGACAGGACAAAGGACTTCCTTGTACGTGCGCTGCAGGCGGATGATCAAGGGAGGACAGGCATGACAACCGAGCCAGATGGCAGTCCTCCCCAGCTGGTCTGTGAGATAAACCCAAGGCCTGCCTCTTCTGCCGGTGAGAACTCTTAGCAGAGTACCACCTCAGAAAGACTGCCCTCATCCATACAGGCTGCGCTGGCCTGCCTAGGTGACTCGGATGCTGAACTTCATTTGCAACTCATCCTAGAGTACCAGAAAGCTGCCGAGCGCAAAGCTGAGAGGGAAGCTGCAGAGCGCCAAGCTGAGCGCCAACTGAAGCTGGAATTAGCGCGGTTCGACCAGGGTCTTGCATCACCAGCCCCCACAGAAACCAGAGAGGTACATCAACCAATGCCATCTTTTGACAAGTTCCCCGTGATGGATGAGAGGTCAGGGGTTGATGGATTCTTCAGGAGCTTTGAAAAGGTGTGTCGCCAGTATCAGCTCCCCGACACCCAGTGGGCAAAATATCTCACTCCAGGGCTGAGAGGGAAGGCACTGGATGTTTTTTCTGACTTGCCTATGGACTGTGATGGGGACTATGCCAAAAATCAAAGTGGCCACAATCAAAAGCTACAACCTCACCCCTGACATGTAACGGAAAATGTTCAGGACTCTGCAGCGTGGCCCCACTGACAGCTACACTGATGTCCTGGGTGGCCTGAGATCTGCCCTTAACCAGTGGGTCAAGGGCCTGGACATTACCACCTTTGAGGGTCTTTCTGACCTCACCATCCAGTACCAGCTACTTCCCATCTGCCCCCCTGAGGTCAAGCAATTTGTCCTAACGCGACAGCCCAATACAGCAGAGGAAACCGCCGAGCTTGCTGACCTGTATGTGACAAGCAGGGTCCCCGACCACCGCAAGCTGAGTCCTAGCTGGAGGAGCCCCAAGTCCAGCTTTCTCCCCTGTCTGCCACAAACCGAATGGCCGCTGGGGCAAACACCCACCCCTCTGACGGGAAACCCGCAACGCAGATGTCCAGCGCTGCTATATGTGCAACAAGACCTGCCATATCAGCCTCACCTGCCCGGACAAGAAGAAATCTGGGTCACTGGGGAAACCCTCCAGTTCACCCCCTGCCATGTATTGTGTGGCCACCCAGCCAAATCCCCATGCTGATAACTTGAAACCTGTTAAAATCTGAGAAAAGGTTACAGTGGGGCTGCGGGATACCAGCGCACAGCTGACTCTTCTGCATCCCGAGCTGGTGGACCCCCGATCACAGGGATTGGGTGAGTTAGCCCTACTGTCCCCATGGCTTGTGTGTACCTAGACTGGGGTGCAGGGTGCGGCCTGAGAGAAGTGGGGTTGTCAGACTTCATCCCTGCTAACGTGCTGCTGGGCACTGACTTGGGCCGCATGACTTTCCAGTATGAACCTGCTTCTACCCCCAACAACCGTGCCTCACGCCCCCTTCCAGTGGACCAGGGACCCTTGGAAGAGGACTTTGGGCAAGGACTGGGGGTGAACCATTGTGTTTTGCCTAACCATGTTTTTTCCACAGAGGGGAACACCGGACAGACACCTGCCGGCCTTCCCAGATGAATGATGATAGTGATGTACTTGAGTTAAAAGGTACCATTTACCGGGGCGCCCCCGTACCCTCCATAGCAGTTGTGACTCAACAGAAGAGTGCCCAGAATGCTGCTGAGGAGGATGCGGGTAACTCGATTGCCCAGGGGGAGCATCTGGGGGATACAGCTCCCCCACAACCTCTCTCTGAAATTATCTGGGCAGTGCGGCAGGCACCCGCCATGTACTTGGAGTTCGAGGAGGCCCTGTCTACAGATGCCACTTTGAAAGATCTAAGGGCCTCTGCCACCAGGCCCCCTGGAGAGTCTGACAAGGTAAAGGTTTACTGGGAACAGGGGAAATTATATTGAGAGACGGTTTTCCCTGACCCCAGCCAATCACTGTCACGGATGATGTTGCAGATAGCTGGAAGTTATGGATAAACATCCGACTGGCTTGATCCCAAACTAAGGAGCATAAAAGTGACCCCTATAAAACCCTAAGAGCTCACCCTGACTGCTAAGCACATACAAGGGTCTCAGAGGTAAACGATTGCATGCCCTCGTACCTAGACTGTGTGACACCTGAAAACCCTATAATAGTGAGGGGACACGACCACCTGCCCTTAATACAGAGGAAGTCAGGGTCACCTAGAATCAAGCCAGCAAGGAAAAACAATACATGAAAGGACTTATCTGAACAAGCTGCAACAGAAGTCTCCAGCAGTGAACACTTCAATCCAGGAAGTAGTATAAACCGCAAAGTGAGGCAGTATGGGAGGGAATATAAAGGAAAGAGGATTAGTCTAAATAGGTGACACCTGGGAGAAGGAGATGACAAAGTGAAACCAAAACAAAGAACATCATGCAAGAGGTAGAAAAGGACGTCTGTCAGACCTTCTCACAGAAGTGGCTGTGACAATCACAGGTTGCTGAGAGGGTGTTGATTGTACCCCAAAAGTATCGGGCTCAGCAACTCAGAGAAGCTCATGAAGTCCTCTGGTCTGGGCATTTGGGGGTACAGAAAACTAAAGCCAGGCTGGCCTGCCGGTTCTATTGGCCTAACATGGGAACGGACATTGCCAACTATTGTCGTTCCTGTGTTACTTGCCAACGAGTCGGAAAACATGGGGATGTAAGTAAGGCTCCGCTGATCCCTCTGCCCATCATTGATGAGCCCTTCCAGAGGGTGGCAGTGGATATCATCGGACCCTTGGCCATTCCCAGCTCTTCTGGCAAAAGGTTTATACTCACTGTGGTAGACTATGCCTCCCAATACCCAGAGGCTGTTGCTTTGTCTTCCACCCGCACAAAGTGGCAGATGCTCTGTTAGGTATATTTTCTCGCATAGGGTTCCCACAGGAGATGCTCACTGATCATGGGGGACAATTCATGTCTAACTTGATGCAGTGCTTGTGCAAGAAAATGCAGTTGGAGCATATAGTTGCCAGCCCCTACCATCCGCAAACAAACGGTCTCTGTGAACGCTTTAACGGAACCCTAAAGCAGATGCCTAAGATGTTTGTGGAGACCCAAGGCCGGGACTGGGAACACTATCTCTGTTACCTGTTGTTTGCATACCGGGAGGTACCCCAGGCATCCACAGACTTCTCCCCCTTTGAGCTTCTGTATGGGAGACGGGTCCATGGTCCCCTGGATCACATTCGTGAGGCCAGGCAGGGAAAGACTGCAGGATCCTTAGTGGATTACGTGTTAACCCTCCGTGAGAAAATGGAGACTCTGGTTGGTCAGGTCCAGGAGAATCTTACCAAGACCCAGGCCAAGATGGTATGACCGGCATGCCCAAGAATGAGCTTATGAAATTGGGCAGAAGGTGTGGGCCCTGATTCCCATGTTCCAGAATAAACTCCAGGCAGCCTGGGAAGGGCCATTGAAGTGGCATATGTAGTGGCTTTGGATGACGGGGGAAAGAGTGAAAGAACCTTCTATGTGAATATGCTTAAAGCCCACCAGGACAGGGCTACATGGGCCCTGCCAGTGTTTAGCCTACCTGAGAATGGAGAAGAGGATCTCCTGATTGATCTTCTGGCAGCCAGCAAGGGCTGCGGATCTATGCAAGCTTTACAAATCAACCCCTAGCTTACTGGGGAGCAACAAAGTGCAGCAGTCCTTTCTGTGCAGCAGGATCTTTTTACTGGGAAAGCAGGTAGGACACACTTGGCAGAGCACCATGTAAGGTACCAGCAGTCACCGCCCAATTCGGCAGTCGGCCAACCAGATTACCCGGGAAGTCCTAGAGAATATGAAGCAAGAGGTAGGGGAGGTGCTTGGACAACCCGATTCTGTGTAGATTACCGGAAGTTAAATGCCGTGACGGTCTTTGATGCCTATCCAATGCCCAGGATTTATGAACTGTTAGACAAACTGGCAGCAGCCCAGTTTATAACAGTCATAGATCTGAGTCGAGGGTACTGGCAGATACCCCTGACCCCGGAAGCTCGTGAGAGGTCGGCCTTCATCACCCATTTGGGCTTTTTGAGTTTCTAGTGATGCCCTTTGGCATGAAAAATGCCCCAGCCACCTTTCACCGAATGGTGAATGACTTGCTGGGGGGGTTGGAACATTGCGTTGTGGTTTATCTCGATGACATCGCTGTCTTCAGCAACTCGTGGGAGGAGCATCTCACCCACCTGACACAGGTTCTCGAGAAAATCCGCTTCACAGGGCTGAATATCAAACCTGAAAAGTGCCAGGTGGGCATGACTGAAGTCCGCTACCTGGGACACCTGGTAGGTGGAGGCACCATTAACCCTGATACTGGCAAGGTGGAAGCCATTACTACCTGGCCCACCCAGCAGACCAAAGTAAGTAATGTCTTATCTGGGTACTTGTGGATATTGTCGAAAATTTGTGCCGAATTACAGTGCCTTGGCAAAGCCCCTGACAGACCTCACTAAGAAAAAACTCCCCAAGCTGATCACTTGGACCCCTGACTGCGAGGCGTCTTTCAATGCCTTGAAATATGCTCTATCCCACTCTCCCGTTCTTCAGGCCCCTGATTTCACCCGCAGGTTTGTGGTACAAACGGATGCCTCTACCTATGGCCTAGGAGCTGTCCTCAGCCAGGTGGACCTGGCTGGGGAGGAACACCTGGTTCTGTACCTTAGCCGGAAGTTGCTGCCCCGGGAGGTGGCATATGCCACCATTGAGAAGGAGTGACTTGCCATAGTTTGGTCTCTTAGGCAATTAGAGCCATACCTCTATGGGCGCAACTTTACGGTGATCACTGACCATAACCCCTTGAGCTGGCTGAACCGTGTAGCCGGCGACAACGGAAAACTGCTGCGATGGAGTTTTGCTCTGCAGCAGTACAATTTCACCATCCAGCACAAGAAGGGGAGCGACCATGGGAATGCGGATGGACTGTCTAGGGCTGCTGAACCAACAGTGACAGGTGACATGGAGAATGACCTGTGAGTCATCCTCCCCAGGCACCTTCTAAAAGGGGGAGGTCTGGTACACCGAGCATGAGTGCTTGACCTGTGTTCTGGGAACTCGGAGCTCCCCTTTATTCAAACAAATAACTGTCTCTTCTCTCCCTCTTCCCCCACATCCAAAACCAAACCATCTCCATAAACTTTTTAGTCCCTGGCCCCTGACCCAGAGGTGACAACAATCACTGGCATCCACGACACTTGATTTAAACATGCCTTTATAGTGGACAGCTTCAAAGGGGTTTATTACTTTATGATGGGGGCACGCGAAGTTGAGTTCCGGAGGGTGGGGGCAAGCTGCTCTCCACACCTCGCTGTCACCGGGAAAATCCAAAAATCTTACTCCGGCCATAACTCGAAAATACAGCTCAATAAAGATTATTGAGGTACGCCATTTTAACGGTCAGGAGGTGACGGTGCCACGCATACCAAAAACTTATGTTAAATCCTGGCTCAGAAAATCAGTTCTTCTGATTGGGGTTACGTGGACACCCCGTGTTTGGTACCTGTTCTGCCTCTCCAATCTAAGCATTGAAAGTGTGATCTCTGTAACTTACAGTTGTGCTGAGATAGCAGTAACCATCAATCTTAGGTGAATTGGCTGACAGTGACTCGATCCAAACGACACCTTGTAGATCGTGAAGAAGTTTATTCCAAACTGTGCAGATCATACACCGATGAACAAATGGATAGGTCAAAAAATCATGCTGAGGGGGCGTGGCCAGCCATGGAAGAGTGAGGACGTGCTCTCCCTGAGCTCCTCTGCGGCCCTGGCACTATCCAGCTTCATCCTGCCATCCACGATGGGCAAAACGACAAGGAAGGGTAGAGCCCGAACACCAGCTCCCCTGACGCCCTCACAAGGCCACTTACCCCGGCTTTTCGCCCGGCAGCTGTCTTCCCCAGGCTCCGGTTCGTCGGGTCCCCATGCGGCTCCCCAAGATGGCGCCGGTGCTGGACACACGCGCCCGCCTCCGATCCCTGCTGATGCCTCTGGCTGTGCTGAAGTGCCGACTATCCGGCACAGATCGTCCTCTCTGCCTCCCCGATCCTCCACCCCAGCAGCGGCGATGGATCCGCAAGTCTGGGACAAGATCCCTCCGGCTGCCTCAGAACAGCGCTCACCGCTGCTCTCTTCTCCTCTGGCGTCTGCTAATGCTCAGGCCCGGCCGACATGTACCGCTCCAGCAGTGATCTCCCCAGCGGTGGCTGGCCTGCAGGTTAGTTATGGAGGCACCCCGCAGAGCTCTTCAGCTACAGGTTCAGGGACTGGGGACCCCACTGTCGCCCATACTTCAGCCCTGCAGCCTCATGCCCTTCCTTTCTGGCCTGATAGGCCGTTGGCTAATATAGATGATCCCTCCATCCATGGGGACCCCGCACTCAGCCCTGCGGACACACGGCGTTCCCTAGGGGGGGCCCCCCAACCTGGGGGAGCTGCTATTGTGCAGGACTATTCCCATCCTCCCTCTCTCTCACCTGGGCCTTCGTTGGCGGCCTCACCGCGCTGGTCCTCAGGTTCTTCCTGGGGTGGACCCCACCAGACCCCATCTGGGGTGTCCCCTGTGAAACCGGTCCGAACATCTGCTTCTCCCATCGCAGGGACTCCCTCAGTTGTCCTGTTTGATGACGACACCAGGCCACCCACGATGGCGGACTTGCGCACTCTTATTTGCTCTCTGCCCACTAAAATGGATTTATCTGATTTTGCTACTAACATACTGCAGGAGTGCAAACGTGAATTCTCTCAAGTCCGCTCTGAGATGGCTGTGATTGACTCCAGGATTGACTCTGTAGTTCAAGACCAAGCATCGTTCACGGCTGCTGTCTCAGCCCTGCAGGACACGGTCCAGTCTCACGAGGCCCAGCTTAATGCTTTACATCAACACCTGGACGATATTGAGAATCGCAATCGTCGCAACAATATTCGGATCCGGGGCCTTCCGAAGTCGGTGTTGGGCCCTGAACTTCTCTGCACCATAACTGGACTGTTTAACAAAATCCTAGGTCGCCCGCCGGGCTCCCACATTGAAATTGATAGAGCGCACATGGCCCTTAGACCCCCCAACCCGGATGGTTCTAATCCGAGGGATGTCATCTGCCGGATCCATTTCTATATAATCAAGGAACAAATCCTGAACAGGGCCCGACGGTCTTCGCCCTTATCATTTGATGGCTCTGCTCTTCAACTTTTACAGGACCTTTCTCGCTATACTTTAGCCCAGAGAGCTGCCCTGCGACCCCTATTGGATCTTCTCAGGGAGCGTAGTATCCCTTACAGGTGGGGCTATCCCTTTGCTCTCCACGCGGGACCCAAAGGACGTGCTGTGATACTACGCAGACCTTCCAGAGCTTCTTCGCCTCCTGGACCTCCCGGAGGTTTCTCTGGGACCTTGGCCTTCTATCCTCCAACCTGTACCTCCACAACGGAGCCGTGTCCGCCCGCCACACTCTGGTCGTACCGGGTCACCGTGGACGGCCCAGTCGGCCCCTCCTACACGGGGACAGCGTCGCTCCCCAACCCATGATGGTGGATCTACGTTCCCTGTGGATGTGGGCTCCTGAGATGGATGGTGTGACTTAGAAATCAACGGTTCTATTACTTGTGAGGCGCCATTGCGCAATTAGCCCTCACATGCCCTCCTGGTGGCAGACTTGGTTATTATTATTCTTGTTGCAAGCCAGGGTTTGCAGCTGGCTCGCTTTTTTCTGGTTGTCACATCCCCGGTATAGTTTGAGACACCCTCTGGGGGTCAGTTGATCCCTAGCGACTGTCTCTTTGGATCTATTTGATCCGGTTAGATTGTGTCTATTGTCTTTTTTTATATATTTTTTTTATTTTCTACTACTCCTCGCTTTCTTTCTCTTCCCTTGTTCGTCTGTATTTCCCTTTGTTCCTTGTGTTTTTTTTCCCCCTTGTTTTGCTACAGATATGACTCCGCTCAAGATTGCGTCATTTAACGCTAAAGGCCTCAACACTCCTGAGAAGCGATCCCAGGTCCTCCATCACTTTCACCGTCAGAGGGCACAGATAGTATGTTTCCAAGGAAGGTAAAGCCCCTGCTATCTGCCACAGGCACTACACATCCTGGCACCTTGCGAATAATGCTGAGAGCAAATCTAAAGGTGTCGCCATAGCGATCCACAAATCTCTGGCTCACCGGGTTCTGGGATGTGTTGCTGACCCTGGGGCGCGATACTTGATCCTGACACTTACTATTGGTGGACGGGAATTCACTATCCTCAATGTCTATGCTCCTAATTGCCATCAGGTCCCTTTTATTGCAGATTTAATGGATAGGGTTTTGCCCCTGATTCGTGGAACGCTAGTGCTCTGCGGTGACCTTAATCTCACCCTCGACCCCACGCTTGATAATTCTTCAGGCAGGGCCTCCCTTTCTTATGCTGCTATTAAAAGGGTGAAAAAAGCTTTCCTCCAGGTACAACTATGTGACCCGTGGCGCATCCACCACCCCGCGGATAGGGACTACACTTTCTTTTCCGCCCCCCATTCCTCATACAGTAGAATAGATTACGTTCTGGTTCAGCACTCCGCCCTCTCTTGGCTCGTTTCCACATCTATTGGTAACATTCTCTGGTCCGACCATGCACCGGTATTCTGCTCCCTTCCTTAGCAAGGACTGAATGGACCTGGCGGTTAAATGAGTCCCTTCTTCTAGACGTAGTGTGTGCTGCGGTTCTCCACACCACTGTAACCAATTTCCTCTCTGACCATGCCATAGACCCAACTCCCCTCCCCATGCAATGGGAGGCCATGAACTGTGTTCTCCGGGGAGTCCTCAATAAGCATGGCGCCCGCCTTAAAAAAGAAAGAGCTTTTGCTTTGAAGACTGCTCTGCAGAAGGTTGCATCCCTGGAACTTCTTCACAAGCGCTCTCTCTCTCACTCTGTCCTTTCTGATCTTCAGAATGCACGCATGGATGCACGACATCTTTTGGAAACGTCCTATAAACGGATGATCCAAACCTGTCGTAGTAAATTTTATGAATATGGTAATAAGTGCGGGCACATGCTTGCGAGGGCTCTTAGAGACCATATTGCTGCTTCCCACGTCCCTGCTGTCAAGACTCCATCTGGTCGTATGGTACATACCACTGAGGAGATTGCCTCCTCCTTCCACTCATTTTACTCCCGCTTATATAATCTCCCTAACCCCCAAGCTGAAGAGCCTATCCTGCCTCCTGGTAGCTCAACGTTAACTCCCGAACAGAGCGCCAGCTTGGAGACCCCGTTCACGGAACTGGAGCTGCGGGACGTGATTAAATCCCTCCCGGGGGGTAAGAGCCCTGGTCCTGATGGGTTCACCGCTAATTTTTACAAGTCCCTTTCGACTCCGCTTGCTCCCTTCCTGGTGCGGGTCTTCAATGCTGTCTCCTCTGGCTGCCCTTTTCCATCTCAATCTACCATGGCACACATTGCAGTCATCCCCAAATCCGATAAGGACCCACATCTTTGTGCTAGCTACCGCCCTATTTCGTTACTGAATGTGGACCTCAAGATGTTTGCCAAATTGCTGGCCAATAGGTTAAATGCGTTCCTGCCTTCCTTGATACACCTTGACCAGGTGGGCTTCACTCCTGGGAGGGAAGCACGTGATAACACTCTCAGGACGTTAGATATTATTCATTATGCGAAATCGACCAATACCCCCCTTATGCTGTTATCCTTAGATGCGGAGAAAGCCTTCGATCGGGTTTCATGGCAGGCGATTCGAACTGCCCTGGTAGGAGTAGGGATAGGCCAGGCCTTCTTGGGGAAAATTCTTAGCCTTTACCAGCAACCCTCTGCTCGTGTTAAAATTAACGGCATGTGTTCCCCTTCCTTACTCATCCGCAATGGCACGCGTCAAGGCTGTCCGCTATCCCCCCTCCTTTATGTATTGGTTATGGAGCATCTCCTTGCCTCTATCCGTGCCAATCCGGATATTACTGGGGTACGGATAGGTGACGTAGAGCATAAATGCGCGGCCTTTGCGGATGACCTTTTGTTATACATAA
Source organism: Bufo bufo (assembly GCF_905171765.1). NCBI lineage: Eukaryota > Metazoa > Chordata > Amphibia > Anura > Bufonidae > Bufo > Bufo bufo. Next base: position 456,525,523 of record NC_053391.1, read on the forward strand.
CCAATCCGCGTATTTCACTCCCGTCCTTGCTCCGCGAACTTGCTACATTCGGTGAATGGTCGAACTTTAAAATTAACGCGTCCAAGTCCGAAGCCCTTAATGTCTCCTTACCTCAGGACCTAGTCTCCTCCCTTAAATCCTCGTTCTCTTTCGCTTGGCCATCTACCGGTATAAAATATTTGGGCATAAAATTATCGGCGGACCTCTCTCAGCTCTTTCAGATAAACTTTTCTCCGCTTCTTCGGCGGTTCCAGGCGGACCTGGAATCCTGGCATCGCCGAGATTTCTCTTGGTTTGGCAGGGTCAATATATTGAAAATGAACTTGCTGCCTAAATTACTCTACCTCCTGCAGACCATCTGTCACGGATGGTGTACAGGAAACAAGACAATACAATATGAACAATGACTCACTGGATCCACAACTAAGGAACAAAAGGGAGACCCCTGCAAGAGACCTGCCGCTCTCCCTTATTGCTCAGCCTATGCGACCACCCCAAAGGTGGATGGGCGCATATCCACGTACCTCGACTATCTTACACCTGATGACCCTACAATAGTGAGGGGACACGACCACCGGCTCCCTACACAGACACGGAGGGAGTCAGGGTCACCTGGATCCAGAAAACAGAAAATCATAAATACATAAACAGACCTTATCTTGCAGACGACTAGGGACTGTGGACTGAGAACTAGGAACAGCATGCACACACACTCCAGGAAGTTGTATAAGCCGCACACTACTGCATTCTGGGGAGGAACTTAAAGGGCAGCAATCAGTCCAACTGCATGACAGCTGAGATAGACTAACGAGATGAGGAACTTAACCAAAACAAAGAAACTCAAGGAGGATGATCTGGAAAGCTCCTGTCAGAGCTTCTCAACTGTCTGGTTGTGACAGTACCCCTCCCTCTACGAGTGGACTCCGGACACTCAGGGCCCACCTTCTCAGGATGGGACCTATGGAAAGCCCTGATGAGACGAGTGGCCTTAATGTCCGTCACTGGGACCCACATCCTCTCCTCAGGACCATAACCCTCCTAATGAACGAGGTACTGGAGGGAACCGCGGACAAGACGAGAATCCACAATCCTAGAGACCTGAAATTCAAGATTTCCATCAACCATAATCGGAGGAGGAGGCAAAGGCGAGGGTACAATAGGTTGAACATAAGGTTTCAATAAGGACTTATGAAAAACATTATGGATCTTCCAAGTCTGAGGAAGATCAAGACGGTAGGCAACAGGATTGATGACAGACAGGATCTTGTAAGGCCCAATAAACCTAGGACCCAACTTCCAGGGGGGAACCTTCAATTTGATATTCTTGGTAGACAACCACACCAGATCACCAACATTCAGGTCCGGACCAGGCACACGTCTCTTATCTGCCACACGCTTATATCTCTCACTCATGCTCTTTAAATTATCCTGAATCTTTTGCCAAATAGATGACAAAGACGAGGAGAATCTGTCCTCATCAGGTAAACCAGAAGACCCCTCTCCCGAGAAAGTCCCAAACTGCGGATGAAACCCATATGCACCAAAAAATGGTGACTTATCAGAGGACTCCTGACGACGGTTATTTAAAGCAAACTCAGCAAGGGACAAAAAAGAACACCAATCCTCCTGATTCTCCGCCACAAAACAGCGCAGATATGTCTCCAGATTCTGATTGACGCGCTCTGTCTGGCCATTCGACTGCGGGTGGAAAGCAGAAGAGAATGACAACCGAACCCCCAAGCGAGAACAGAAAGCCTTCCAGAATCTGGAAACAAACTGCGTGCCCCTATCAGAGACTATGTCTGAAGGAATACCATGCAATTTGACAATGTGGTCAATAAATGCCTGCGCCAGCGTCTTAGCATTGGGCAAACCAGGAAAAGGGATGAAATGCACCATTTTGCTAAAACGGTCCACCACCACCAGAATCACAGTCTTCCCCGAGGAACGAGGCAAGTCCGTTATGAAGTCCATGGACAGATGTGTCCAAGGACGGGAAGGAATGGGTAAGGGAAGGAGAGGACCTGATGGCCGTGAATGAGGGACTTTGGCACGAGCGCAAGTCTCGCAAGCTGCCACAAAACCCTCAACCGACTTACGAAGCGCAGGCCACCAGAATCTCCGAGCGATGAGATCCAGTGTGGCTCTTGCCCCCAGGTGCCCAGCAAGGACCGTATCGTGGTGTTCCTTAAAAATCTTGTGTCTCAAAGCGAGAGGCACAAACAACCTCCCAGGAGGACAAAGATCAGGAGCCTCTGACTGGGCTGCCTGCACCTCTGCCTCCAATTCAGGAAAAAGAGCAGAGACCACCACACCTTCAGCCAAAATGGGACCCGGGTCTTCAAAATTCCCACCTCCCGGAAAACAACGTGACAGGGCATCTGCCTTCACATTCTTAACCCCAGGTCGGAACGTGACAACAAAATTAAACCTTGAAAAGAACAAAGACCATCTGGCCTGTCTCGGGTTCAGACGCTTGGCTTACTCCAAGTAGGCCAGATTTTTATGGTCAGTAAACACAGTAATAGGGTGTCTGGCTCCCTCTAGCCAATGGCGCCATTCTTCAAAAGCCAACTTGATGGCCAACAATTCCCTATCTCCCACATCATAATTTCTCTCTGCGGAGGAGAGTTTCTTTGAGAAAAAGGCACACGGTTGCCATTTGGCAGGAGAGGAACCCTGAGACAAGACCGCACCCACCCCTACCTCAGAAGCATCAACCTCAACTATGAAGGGTAACGAAATATCAGGTTGTACCAGGATTAGAGCGGAAGCAAAACTCTCCTTGATATTAGAAAAGGCCTTACGCGCCTCTACCGACCAGGAAGAAAAATCTACCCCCTTTCTGGTCATATCAGTGAGTGGTTTAACAACAGAGGAATAATTCAAAATAAATTTTCTGTAATAATTGGCAAAGCCCAAAAAACACATCAGCGCCTTCTGATTCTCAGGAAGCTCCCACTCAAGCACAGCGCGGACCTTCTCGGGGTCCATGCGAAAACCAGAAGCGGAGAGAAGAAACCCCAGAAATTGAATTTCTGGAACCGCAAACACACATTTTTCCAGTTTCGCGTATAATTTATTCTCCCGCAGAATGAGCAAGACCTGACGTAAATGTTCCTTATGAGTCTTGAAATCAGGAGAAAAAATCAAAATGTCATCCAAATACACTAATACAAATTTTCCCATTAAATGATAAAAAATGCTGTTCACGAAATGCTGAAAAACGGCTGGGGCATTCATCAAACCAAAAGGCATAACCAAATTCTCAAAATGACCCTCAGGGGTATTGAAAGCCGTCTTCCATTCGTCTCCTTCTCTGACCCTGACCAGGTTGTATGCCCCTCTTAGGTCTAATTTGGAAAAGACTTTAGCCCCAACAACCTGGTTAAACAGGTCCGGGATCAGAGGAAGCGGATAAGGGTCACGAATAGTGATACTGTTCAGCTCCCTGAAATCCAGACAAGGTCTTAAAGAACCATCTTTTTTCTTAACAAAGAAAAAACCAGCGGCAACAGGTGACTTCGAGGGTCGTATGTGTCCTTTTCTCAGACTCTCAGAGATGTAAGCACGCATAGCGACCCTCTCAGGTTGGGAAAGATTGTATAAACGAGATTTAGGCAGCTTGGCGCCTGGGATGAGATTAATAGGGCAATCGTACTCCCTGTGCGGGGGCAAATCCTGAACTCCACTCTCAGAGAAGACATCCGAAAATTCAGAGAGGAATGGTGGTACAGTCTTAGTAGAAACCTCAGAAACAGATGTCATGAGGCAATTCTCTCTGCAAAAGTCACTCCAACCATTTATTTGCCTCGCTTGCCAATCAATGGTGGGGTTATGTTTAGTGAGCCAGGGTAGCCCCAACACTAGAGGAGTAGGCAAACCGCTAAGGACGAAACATGACACATCCTCAACATGAGCATCACTCACAATTAAACGGATATTGTGAACTATGCCCTTTAATGATTTCTGAGAAAGTGGAGCGGAATCAATAGCAACAACAGGAATATCCTTTCCCAAAGTGCATACCTGGAAACCATGAGTTATTGCAAATTGATTATCAATGAGATTGACAGCTGCTCCACTATCCACAAAAATCTCTCAAAAAATGCTTTTGCTCTCTAGCGCCACCCTAGCAGGCAGGACAAAACGGGAACTACAAGCAAACGGAAAACCTTCAATTTCCGCCTCAACCCTGCCAATAGTAACAGACGGAACATTTTTAAAAGATTTTTTCCTTTTTGTTTCTTTATTACTCCCAGAAAACTGCCTGAATCTCTTAGAGGGACAAACATTTGCCAAATGATTTATACCTCCACAACAAAAACAAACTCTCCCATGCGGGCTGAATCTTCTATTGTCAGAGGCAATCAACCCCAGCTGCATGGGCTCCTGCTCAGAAGGGACTGACAGCGACTGAGACCCCTGCGCACAGAAAGAGACCGCTGCACTGTCCCGGGACTGAGTATGACAGGAAGGAGAGATCTCTCCTCTCTCTCTAAGACGCCTGTCAATACGAACGGCCTGAGACATAGCAGAATCCAAGGAGGTAGGTCTCTCATGAAAGGCAAATGCATCTTTCAATCTCTCTGAAAGACCATGGCAAAATTGACTTCGGAGTGCAGCATCATTCCAACCAGTATCAGCTGCCCATCTCCGAAATTCTGAGCAGTATATCTCTGCGGATTGTTTACCCTGGCATAACAGACGTAGTCTAGACTCAGCCAGAGCAATACGATCCGGATCATCATATATCTGACCCAGGGCTAAAAAGAATTCATCCACTGAACGGAGGGGCCGTGCCCCCTCCGGCAGCGAAAAGGCCCAGGATTGAGCGTTACCCCTGAGCAGCGATATAATGATCCCCACCCTCCGTTCTTCATCACCAGAGGAATCGGGAAGAAGGCGAAAATGGAGTTTGCAAGCCTCTCTAAAACGCACAAAATACTCACTACCCCCAGAGAACGTATCCGGGAGCGAGATCTTAGGCTCAGAACAAACTCCATGAACGCAAGCTGAACCGGTCACTTGAAACTGAGAAAAAGTCTTACGGAGATCAGCTACCTCCAATGAAAGACCCTGGAAGCGCTCAGCCAAAAGTGAAACCGGATCCATGCTTGAGACGGTTTTGGCGGCTTATAATGTCACGGATGGTGTACAGGAAACAAGACAATACAATATGAACAATGACTCACTGGATCCACAACTAAGGAACAAAAGGGAGACCCCTGCAAGAGACCTGCCGCTCTCCCTTATTGCTCAGCCTATGCGACCACCCCAAAGGTGGATGGGCGCATATCCACGTACCTCGACTATCTTACACCTGATGACCCTACAATAGTGAGGGGACACGACCACCGGCTCCCTACACAGACACGGAGGGAGTCAGGGTCACCTGGATCCAGAAAACAGAAAATCATAAATACATAAACAGAACTTATCTTGCAGACGACTGGGGACTGTGGACTGAGAACTAGGAACAGCATGCACACACACTCCAGGAAGTTGTATAAGCCGCACACTACTGCATTCTGGGGAGGAACTTAAAGGGCAGCAATCAGTCCAACTGCATGACAGCTGAGATAGACTAACGAGATGAGGAACTTAACCAAAACAAAGAAACTCAAGGAGGAGGATCTGGAAAGCTCCTGTCAGAGCTTCTCAACTGTCTGGTTGTGACACCATCCCTATCCGAATACCGGCACCCTTCTGGATACAGTTGAGATGCTGCTTTACGCGGTTCGTGTGGGCCCCGGGCAAGCCGCGGACGAAGTATGATATTCTGACTCAGCCCAAGGAGTCAGGGGGAGTAGGCCTGCCGGATTGTAGATTATACTATTACTCAACGGCGTACGCCAGACTTCTGGACTTGCTAAGAGTGGATTCAGCAAAGCAATGGGTGCATATGGCGCGGGGTTCTTCCCCTACCTCGCTCTTGGTTCTCCCTTGGGTTATTGGGTCATCTAGTGTCTCTGCCCCTAGCCCCTCCTTCACGACTACCCATACCCTTGCAACACTTGCCTCCATACACAGCAGCCTTTCTCTTATTGACGTCAAGGGCCCTTTAACCCCAATTACAGATCATCCTAATTTTCCACCTGGCAGCTCCGCCCGTCCCTTCCTGACAGGCACGAGCTTGCGCCCTCTCCGATTCTGTCATGTCCTACATGGGTCCTCGTTGAAACCTCTTAATCAGCTGATAGAGCCCTCCACTACTCGCCCCGGTCACACTTTTCAATATCTCCAGCTCCAACACTTTTACTCGTCCATGCGCAAAACCCACGCTCTGTCTAGATCCCTAACGTCATTTGAACAAATGTGTCTGGCCCCTTCGGCAGTGTTCAGGGATATTTCCACCATCTACAACCTGCTCACCCTCCAACACTCTACCCAACTCCCCCCTTTCTGCTCAGCCTGGGAACGTGACTTGGATGTGCAGCTCACCCCTTCTCAGTGGAGGAGAGCCTTCCTCCTGACTCACAAGGCGCTGATTCCCACAAAGGCGCAGGAAACAAATTATAAGGTCCTGTCTAGATGGTACAGAGTCCCTGCTCTCCTACATAAATGGTTCCCGACTGTTTCCAATAACTGTTGGAGATGTTTGTCGGAAGAAGGCACCATGCTTCGTGTCTGGTGGCAATGCCCCCTCCTGCGACATTTTTGGGACTCAGTGCATAAAATCACGCGGAGCGTGACAGGGATCCCTATTCCCAATACGCCTGAATCCCTCTTACTGTCCATATTTGACTTGACTATCCCAGCCTACAAAGCCTCCCTCCTGAAATATATGCTTCAAGCCGCTAGAACGGTCATCCCTCGTCATTGGAAGTCATCTTCCCCCCCTGTACTCAAGGAGTGGTTTGAGGAAATTGCTCTCCACCAAAGAATGGAGGACCTGATCTGTGTTGCCCCTCCAGATGTTGCTCGTTTTACTAAAGTATGGAGCCCCTGGGAGCTGTTCTGACGAATTCCGGGAAGCGTGTCTGTAGCAAGTGTTCGTATAGGGTTCCCGCCTTTCCTCCCCTCCTTTCTCCCTTGTCGTTTCTCTCTCTCTCTTGTCCGTGTATTGTTTTTTCGTCCCTTGTAATTGTTGAATTTTTATATATATATTTTATTTTTTTCTCTTTTTGGTACTATTCCTCTTTTGCGGTTATTACTGTTATTGGGATAGGCTCCCAATTGTATTGAAAAACTATTGTTGCCTTATGTATTCTACACTCACCAGTAAGGATCTTGTATCTACTTTGTAACCTTGTCAATACTTTTTCTGCAAAACAATAAACGTTTTGAATGATAAAAAAAAAAAACATGCTGAGATGAGGGGTGAAGCCAGAATGAAGAAGAGGGGAGGAGACGAGAGAGAGCAGAAGCTAGGGGAAGAGAGAAGGGACACACATAATAAAAGGGCAAACCATGCAAGTGTAACATGATAGTACCCCTGTGACCCCAATACTGAGAGCTGAAAAATGAGCCCACAATTATCGGGGGGGGGCATTCTCCTGGGTAGAATTATGGCAGAAATCCATTTTAGACCAGATTTCAGCGTGACTGACCGGTCATTAAAGTCACAGCCAACCCATATGTCACGCCCTAAAGTTGGGTTTACAGACTGCCTGGACCAATTCTTATAAATTGGACAAAGCAGATTGTACCGGGTTCCCCATTTTGAGGCCAATCTGATTGAATGAGGATCTGTGTCTTTCTATCTTGCCTCAGGACCTGATAGCTGCAAGTCTCTGTGTGAGTAAAGTAGGTGTCAGTTTTATTTCATACTTTTTATTAGAAAAACTGTTCTGTGTATATTTGTATGCTTCTGTGTTTTTACATCTTTCAATTTTTATTAAAACCAATTAATTAACCTAGCACGGGCAATATTTTTTAAGGCAGTTAGAGTTCCTAATTTTCAGCTACCGGTTTGCTTTAAAATGCGAATCTCAAAAGTTTAGTAGTTGTTAGAAGGAACTGGCAACAATTTGATCTCCTGTGCAATCTGGTAGATGGTAGGAAGCAGGGTGATCAAATTCGATAGTGTGTGTAGTGTCAGTACTTGTCCCGATTGACCGCTGGTACCTGATCCCAGTCTGATCAGGTACTGCGACCTGGGGAATTGGGCAAGATCGTGACACACAGCAGTAACCATTTCTGGCCACTACGCCATGGATGGAGCTGTGTTGTTCCAGTGCCAAAGCAAAAAACATCCGGGTTATAAAGACTTAGACCCCCACCAATCTGATATTGGTGACCTATCCTAAGAATACAGAATAGACTATCAATATAAATGTCCCAGTAAACCCTATCTGCTTGTTTTCAGAGAGCTGAAGATAGATAAAATAAAAGGAATAAATACAGATTACATGTAGATTTTACCCTGGTCAGAATAAAATTGACACCTTCCTGATTATGATTGTTTTGCATACAGACATAAACGTCTGACATTACATTGTCAGCAATACTATGTGTCACTTATAAATAGCACTATTATATAGACATCACCACAATATGTATTTATGTACCATTCTGTAATCAAGCTAGCAATGTTATGGGGGTTCAGGGAAATTAACATGGATGTCACCTCTGTATAAAAACTTCTATGGCTAACCTTTTGTGCCACAATGATTAGAGATAGTGCTGTATGGCACTACTGTATAGCTGACACAACTGCACTATCCAAGGATCCCAGGGCAGCATGGCCACCTCTGTCACTTACCGGTATATTATCTGAACTTCTGGTCATGGGGCTTTGCTCTATTGAAAATAAGTCCTAGATAATCTGTAATAACTAGGAAGTAATGGTAACATGCTAATACAGTACATCATCAATAACAGCACAATGCCTGTTTGTAAGGTCAACAGGATACTATATATCCTGTTGACCTTGTATATACATATACAAACAGACACAAAAACCTACACAGCCACAAATACTGTATATTCACATACACTTCTTTTCTGAGCACCAATTGACAAACTGCAGCAAAGAGTGAAACTAAAGGGGACACAAACTAATAAGGGGCACCAAAACAGATAAGACAAGGATATCTGATTGGTGAAGATGCAGTAGAGAGCTATTTGGGACACCTCTGAAGCTTGAAGAAAGGAATGGAGAGAACGAGAGAATGCATTAAGGATTTTTCTGCTCTTACCCTGGTTTAGTTGCATGCATTGGAGGAATAAACTACAAGTTGACTCATCTTTCTGAAGAATTATATTCACTAAGGCTCTTGCTTTTTCTTTCATGTTACTCATATTTTCAACTGTAAAATATTCTTCCTGAGTGATCAGGTTTTTTGAATCAAATTCATCCAGAAATTCATTAAAATCCTTCTGTAGAGCTGCTGTGATCTCTTTCCTTGCTCTTCGAATGTAATTAGTTGTATGCTCTGAAATTGCTGCCATGGCTGAAGCTCTTGAAATGAAGTTGAAAAACATATTAATGGATATTTTCATTTACTGCCCTACTGTTTAGGCTGAGATGCATAATGCCATGGTGAACTGCACTTTTCCAGTTAGAGAAGTAGCCCTAACCCTAAAAAGAACATGTCAATAACAAACAGAAGGGGGAAACACCAAAAGATACCATTCCCATTGTGACAATGTTGTATTCCGTAAGACCCCTCTAGGACCCTCATCTATGTAAGAGATCTGGAGCTCTGTATCAGAAAAACAATTGGTGGAATTTATCATGAGGGTAATATTTGAAGTCAGTTTTGTCTAGAAATGCTACTCCATCCAGGTTTCTACACTCTGCCCCCCACTGCAGTGACTTTTGGACTTCTTTGCAATATTTAAAAAAAAAAGTCTCAGTTATAAATCTCGAGTGACGCTCATTAACATAGCTAACCACACTAAATGCAAGAAGCCGCAAAAGCCTTACATTGCAACTTTTTGAACACAGAATTCTGGAGTGCAGGACTTAATAAATTCCCCCCAGAATCTTTAAAACATACCTAACCTTTCAACAAACTTTACACTAAACAAAAATACAGAGTGTGTGTACATAAGGAAGAACACTTCTGGCCACTGAAATACTTGTATCTGGCATTTTATAGCAGTTTCCCCTGTGCATGCTGAAGGTCTAGTGGCCGGGTCTCTACCAGACCCCATTATAGTCAACGGGGACGGCGGGCATTCTGGTAACAATGCCAGATCCAGAGGGTTCCAGCAGGCTGTACTACTCTACCAGAACCGACCGCTAGAACTACAAACAGTGTGAAACAGGCCCTAAATAGTTTAAAAATAGTGTTAAGTCAAGGTTAGGCAATCATTTAAACATGACATAAGTAAGGAGTAAGGAGACTGCATATACTGTATATATAATGTAATATGGAGTAAAGGAGTATATTGATAAGAGGTGAGATTTTAAGATTACCTTTCATGCCTTTCACTTGTATCATATTTTTCTGGCTTGTTTTGAGACTTAGTAATAAGGTTGTATTGAATCGAAAGTTCAACTGATGGAGATGTTGAGGCGATGCACACATCAGTTTCATTATTATTATATTCCTCAGATATCTGGTTCTTGCTGCTTAAATTGTGTTCAATTTCAGTCTGAGATGTTGAAGTGATGGAGATTTCCATTCCGTCATTAACTTCTTTAGTAATCTGATTTTCACAACTTACATTTTCTTCTATTTCAGCCTGAAATGTTAAATTCATGGGGGTATTAGTTTTATCATCATCTTCCTTTGATATCTGTTTTTTGTTATTTAGATCCTGTTCAGTTTCAGTCTGAGATGTTGAAGGGATGGAGATTTCCATTTCGTCATTAGCTTCTTTAGAAATCTGGTTTTCACAACTTAAATTTTGTTCCATTTCAGCTTGAAATGTTGGATTTGTGGGGATATCAGTTTTATCAGTTTCAGTCTGAGATATTGAAGTGACGGAGATTTCCATTTTGTCACTAACGTCTTTAGAAATCTGGTTCTCACTACATACATTCTGTTCCATTTTAGCCTGAAATGTTGGATTCTTGGGAATATTCGTTTTATCATCATTATCTTTCTTTGATATCTGTTTTTTGTTACTTAGATCCTGTTCAGTTTCAGTCTGAGATGTTGACGTGATGGAGATTTCCATTTCGTCATTAGCTTCTTTAAAAATCTGGTTCTCGCTACTTACATTTTGTACCATTTCAGCATGAAATGTCGGATTTGTGGGGATATCAGTTTTATCACTATCTTCCTGTGATATATGTTTATTGTTACTCAGATCCTGTTCAGTTTCAGTTCGAGATGTGATGGAGATCTCCATTCTATCATAATCATCAACAGCATTGTTTTCATCTGATTTTTTGTTTTTACTAATTAACTTTAATTTAATGTTTCTGTCATCCTCCCTGTGTCTCTTTGTAGATACTAGTGTCTCTGTAGTTGTAATTTTGCTTTCACTAGAATCCTGTTCTAAATATTTAGTGTTTATGATTTTTGGAGATACAATCCTATCTTGAGGAATGTCGATGTTTCGACCAGAAGAAACCATGGTTCTAGAGTCATTAGAAAATGTACACATGTATACAGAGTCTGTGTTTTCTCCATGAGAATGTTGGATATTGTGTGAGCCGATACTTATGTCACTTTCTTCAGGGGTGGATTCCTTTTCTTGTGTATTTACTTCTTCAGTTTCATTTGAAATAACATTGTGAACAGCATCAGCACCATCCTGAAAAGTGTTATATTTAGAGTTTGGCTTATGCAGCATGAAAGAAGTTTTGTTTCCAAGCTTTATTTTATCTTCATGACTCAAATTTACAACTGCATGAACTTTTATACCATTTACAAAGGTCTCAGCATGTTTGTTGGGGTTGAGAAATATTTCTCCATCTTGTGATATGTCAATAATACAATGCTCCAACTCAATGCCAGGTGCAGTGACCTGGATGTCTTGAGACTCACCAGCACCAATTTTTGTTTTATCGCCTAAATGATACAGAAGGAGTTCATTCTGATTATTCATACTAATAGATAAGTTTATGAGGTAACATTTATCTTCGTCAACTTTAATGCCAGTATGTTCTACGGTGATTCCAAGTCGCTGGAGCTGTTTTTGTCGTTCCATGGCCGACATTTCCGTCTTTTTGAGCTTTTCTTCCCAAGAGACTTTTAAATCTCTTAGAAGCTTTTCTGATTCCTTTAACTTTGCCTCTAGTTCCTGTTTGTATTTTGCTTCAACCTGTTGAAGTTGTTCTCTCATTACTTTCACTTCTTCTTTCAGCTCTATTATAGCCTTAGATTTGATATCTTCATTTACCATTGCTTTGTTCACTATACATTTGGCACGGTCAGCATATTTCAAAGTAGAGAGTGTCTCCTGATAGTTAACAGATGCTGGGCTTATTGTTGCCAACATTACAGTCTTACTGTTTCCTCCAAGATTGTTCTTTAACAACCAGGTGAGTACTGAATCTCTGTAATTGATAAAACTACTCTTCCTTTTACCTTCAGATTGTTCAGCCAATGAATTTATAACCAGACCAAGAAATGTGAGCGACTTATTAATGTTAGTGCTTTCTTTCAGTTGATCCCCAGTAACTCCAGAGATGGAAGGTCTTTCACTTCCTGCCAAATCCACCAAACTAACCTTGCTGAGAAGCTCTTTCAGAACACCATGTTCATTATGAAGAGTCTGTGTGACTGTAAGAGTAAATATTGCATGTGACCGACTGCTGTGTTCATTCATTTTTGTACTGGCAATTTTCCGGCATTTGTTCCCTTCTAGTATCAGTGATTTTATGTCTTCAGTATTACTGACAGCATGATGAGACAAACCTTCCACATAAGGGCCAAAAGATCTGTGTTCTCGAACTCTTAGTGCCTTAAAGTCACCTGTGGGATATAAAAGATCTCGTACTTTTTCGTTGTATATTTCTAAGTATGCAGCTTCAACTTGAAGGCTTTTTAAATTATTTATTTCTCTGCTAAATAAGGCAGAACATATTCTTGGCACTAGACCAGGTTTGTCATCTGTCCCCATCATAGAAAATGTTTTTCCTGATCCTGTTTGACCATAAGCAAAAATGCAGGAGTTGAATCCTTCAAAAGAACTGTCAACAATGTCTTTCCCAAGCACCTTAAAAATATCCTCCTGGCTTGTATACTTGGCAGGGTCTTCATCTCTTACAGACCAAAAACAGTAATCAAAGAGAAACTCTTTTTGTGCTGTGCATGTGGATTTCAACACTGTTTGTCTTCCTTCCATGTATACCACACATTCTGCCTGTGAATCAATTTCTCTCTGATTCATTGGCCGCAGCCTCACAGCCACTTTTACTTTGCTATCCACCATTTTGTTGTTGTTGTAAATAAATGTAATTCGACATAGATCACGAGTAGCATTAATTGCTCTTCAATATGTTGTAAACTGTAGAAGAAAAAAATGTCCATATGAAATGTAAGTCAATAGAAAATAATTTTAAAATATATATTGTTAACCTATGTGTGTTTAGGGATATGAAACATTTTTGTAAAATGTAATTAAAAACTTTGCACAGTTTGGCTTCCTCAGAGTGATGTGATGTATTTGCCTTTTGTTCAATTCTTTTTATTAATGACCTGAAATCCTCAGAGCTGAACCCGGACATATCCCCATATTCACCCAGGCAGCCCCCCTGACAAGAGCATCGGAGCAGTTTATGCTCCGATGCTCTCCTTTGCCCTGCGCTAAAGGCATTTTCTTGGAGTTCCGGTGACGAACCAGGCTCTCCATAGGGCTGCCAGTGAGCCCGGTGACGTCACCGGCACTGATGGACAGGCTTTAGCACTGCGCTACCCTGTAAAACGGCTAGGGCAATGCTACAGCCCGTCCATCAGAGATGGTGACGTCACTGAACACACTGCTGGACCGAAGCCTCCGCCCGGCAGTGTGTTATTGTAAATAAAAGAGCCCTTGCCCTGCACGATCCATCGGAGCATGAAATGCTCTTGTCAGGGGGGCTGCCTTGGTGAAATTATGGGTATGTCCGGGTTCAGCTCTAAACCCGGACAACCCCTTTAAATGCAAAAGTCCTCCATGGTCTTTGCAGCGGAGAGGGCATGAGGGACTTCTGCCTGCTGCTCCACTGGTTACAAGATAGCAGGCTCATCAGATTGTTCTGTGAAAGTTGCTTTCATGTTCAGGAGCTTCAAGCAGAGCAGAAGCTGCACAAGAGTCATGTGCCATTCTGCAACGACAGCATGTGAAAATGATTTGAATGTGGCAGCAAGCACATGGATTTCTGCAAGCCCCATTCAGGTCAATTTAACTGTTTTTCAGTTGAGGAAATTTCTGCAACAAAATCCACACCATGAAGGCAATCTATAACACCTCATTCACAGATCAGTGTTTGGTCAGTGATTTCCATCAGTGATTGTGACCCAAAATTAGGTGTGGCTCTAAACACAGAACAGGTACAGATATTTCCCATATAGCCTGTGTATGTGTAGGCACCACTCCTGATTTTGTCTCACAATCACTGATGGAAAGCACTGACCAAAACACTGATGTGTGAATGAGGCTTAAATCTCTATATAAAGACTGTACGGTTGTTCCTATACCTCCTTGCTGTTTGTCTATGGTTAGGAACTCCCTACCCTACCTGTAAACAATACAACATAGTTAATAGATTTACAAATAGTGTTATACTTTACACTGTCTAAGTATACAAATTAATGTTAGACAAATTTACTATTCTGGTGCATGGACCTTCGTAAATTTGGAGTGTCAAAAATCCTGCACCAAATTTATGCTAGAATTTTGTCTGTTTTGCCCAAAAACTGTCTACTACCACATAAATTGGCATAGTTTTATTCCAAAAATGCAACAAAATATTTTGAAATTTGTTCATGCTTTGTTTACTGGTAAAAGGTGAATTGTGTTATGGATTCCATTACCATGGACCATAACGCAATTCTATGACGGAATGCATAACGGAATGCCTTTAGAGGCATTCCGTTATTCATTCCGTAATAATAGAAGTCTATGGGCTGCATAACGGATCTGTCCCATTTCCGTTATGCAGGGGAGTCTTCTCCTGCATAACGGAAACGGGACGGATCCATTATGCAGCCCATAGACTTCTATTATGACGGAATGAATAACGGAATGCCTCTAAAGGCATTCCATTATGCATTCCGTCATAGAATTGCGTTATGGTCCATGGTAATGGAATCCATAACGCAATTCACCTTTTACCAGTAAACGAATCGCAAACGAATTTCATAACCAAAAATTTGCTCATCTCTAATGCCCTCTTTCTATTGAAGCCACGCCCCCTTATCAGATGAGGCATAAAATGTTTAGAAAAGTGTGTTAAGATGGTTAGTAAATGTGAGTCAAAGCATGTACACCAGTTTTTTAGAGTGCAAATTGCACCAAAATATTGGCCCATTTTTATTAGTAAATCTGCCCCCAATATACACTACAAACAAAAAAAGTTAGGGATATTTGGCTTGTGGGTGAAATTTCAGGATGAACCTAAAATACACTCTAACCTTTACAGGTGAACTTAATGTGATCTTCTCTAAATTTTTGAATGCACATGTCCCACTGTTCAATGTTTCAGTACTTTTTGCACAACTTGCTGTTCTGTAACAAGGAACTTAACGGCAAAATTCACAACAGGTCCATTGATCCATGAAGTGCTCAATAAATTTCCTGGTTCAATTTGATGGTATTTAAACAGTCCTCCTCATCATGCTGTTCACATTTTCACATCATGAGACCAAGACAACACCTAACAATTGATCAACAGTACCTCGTCATTGCGAGGCTTCAAGCTGGATGTTCTCAGAAGGAAGTGGCTACTGAGCTTATAGACACAGAGAGACTGGAAGAGTCACAGAAAAACACAGAAGTGGACGTCCTTTGGCCACACCCCACACTGATGACAGCTTCATTGTGAAGAATGCCCTGCGGAACTGGATGAAAAATGCCACCCAACTCCAGGCACATTTAAGTGAGGTGAGAGGCACCCAAGTGTTACGTCAGACCATTCAAAACTGTTTACCTCAGCGTGGTCTGTGTGCTATCTGACCACATCACTAGGCAAAGGCGTCATCATCTTGCATGGACCAGGGATCATCTATGCTGGAAGAGGAACCAGTGGGCCTCAGTGTTGTTCACTGATCAAAGCCGATTCACGCTGAGCAGAAATAATGGCTGCCAACTATGTTGAAGACGTCAAGGAGAGCAACCACTGCTGAAACACAGCATCTGCAAGTGGTGAGACCCAGTAGGCACAGCACAACAGCAACCAAGCAGCACTGCCTCATGTGAACACATCTCAAAAACAAAACTGAGACCAAGTAAGTATTAACCCTTGTGCAGTCTCCTAATTAAAAATATCTGTTTTGAATGCAGGAGCGTAGCTTAAGGCTCCGGGGCCCTTGTGCAAGAGTTCAGCTTGGGCCCCCCTTCCCTCAGTGCTTTGTGGCCAGGGGACAGAGAAGCAAAAAGCCTTTGTGCTGCCTGAGACAATACCCCCGCCCGCCATACCGAATTCTTGACCTAACCCTTTCCTTCCAGCCAGAGATGTAACTTGACCAGTATGCACTTTCTACAGGGTGGGCCATTTATATGGATACACCTTAATAAAATGGGAATGGTTGGTGATATTAACTTCCTGTTTGTGGCACATTAGTATATGTGAGGGGGGAAACTTTTCAAGATGGGTGGTGACCATGGCGGCTATTTTGAAGTCGGCCATTTTGAATCCAACTTTTGTTTTTTCAATAGGAAGAGGGTCATTTGACACATCAAACTTATGTCACGAGGGTATCAAGAGCCACGTCTGACTCCATTATACCCGGGGTCAGGAAGTCGCAGCGGGTGGCTGCGCGCTCTATATCTAAAGATCACGTTGTTTCTCAGTGATTGTTTTCTGTGTTTGCCTTGCTATCCTTTTTGTCTCTCTCAGGGATCCGTAGCTTCTCCTCCTCAGCTGTTTCTTGTCTGCCACTCCCTACCTCCTTATATTCTCCCCTCACTGTTGCCAGTTATAGAGCTTCCTGCCTGGACATCTATACTGACCCACTGGAGTGGTTAATCCTGGTTGTCGTTCCTGAGTGCTACCCTCCGGATCCCTGTTGGGCTTATTGTTGTCTCCTGTTGTCACCCACCTGGGAATATATGTTGAGTCTGTGTTGTCTGTCCTCCCCTTGGTGTTTTCCCTTAGAGTCAGTGGTGCGGACTAGTGTTCCCATCGCCCTGTTCACTACCTAGGGCTCAACTCAGGGAAAGCCAGGGCTTTAGGCACGTGATCGGCGTACGGGTGAGGAACCCGTCTAGGGACGTCAGGGCAGCCAGGTGCCAGCCGCCAGGTGAGTCAGGGGTCACCATCTTCCCTCTCACTTGGGTAGGGCCTTCCTCGTTCCCTCCCTCTGTGTCACGTATGTGATAGCCACGCCGACCGTGATATTATAACTGGCCCTTACTTTTTGAGAAAAAAATAAATAAAAAAAATTTATATAATTTTTTGTTTGTTGTTTTTTTTTTTTTTTTTTCTCTCTCTACTTAGAATCCAATATGGATCCTATTGATGCCTTGGCAGAACAGCTTCAAAGCCTGTCTTTGGAGGTGGCAGGATTGAAGGCGTCTGTTCTCCAACAACAGCAGCAAATGCAGCAGACCGCACCCCCAGCGGTTGCTATGGGTAACCAGGTTGTCACTGAACCCAAGGTTGCTCTTCCCGACAGATTTTCTGGGGGAAGGGACAAATTTGCGACGTTCCGTGAGGCCTGCAAATTATATTTTAAGTTGCGCCCTTACTCCTCAGGTCATGAAGAACAGCGGGTAGGGATTGTCATTTCCCTGCTTCAGGGGGATCCGCAATCCTGGGCGTTCTCGTTACCCCCTGGTTCTCAGGCTCTTCGGTCAGTGGAGGGATTTTTTGGGGCTTTGGGTCTCATATATGATGACCCTGACCGAGTCGCCCTGGCTGAGTCGAAGTTACGGAGACTCCTACAGGGAGATCGGTCAGCAGAGGAATATTGCTCAGAGTTCCGTAGGTGGGCTACGGATACTCAGTGGAACGACCCGGCTCTCAGGAGTCAGTTCTGCTCTGGGTTATCTGAAAGGGTTAAGGATGCACTGGCGCTGTATGAGACCCCCCTTTTCCTTGATGCTGTTATGTCCCTCTCTATCAGAATAGATAGACGTCTTAGGGAGAGATCGAAAATTCCGGAGCAATTGGTTACCTCTCCCAAGCAACAGTCAGCCTGTACTGACTTAGATGAGCCTATGCAGCTAGGCGGAACTTCCCGTCAGGTCCGCCCTCCCGAGGTTCGCCGTAGGGGGGGGGCTTGTTTTTTCTGTGGGGGGAGGGGTCATTTCGTTAATGTCTGTCCCTCCTTTCTCTAAAACAAAAGACCGTCGGAAAACTACTAACCCCGGGCTGTGCGAAGGATGTCAGCCGGGGGGTATACGTTTCCTCCATACGAACATCTCAATTTGTGTTACCAGCGGTCATTGTTTTTGGTGTTAAGACGGAGTCTATTTCTGTTTTTCTAGACAGTGGAGCAGGGGTAAACTTGATTGATGCCCATTTTGCCCGCACTATGGGTTTGTCTCTCTGTACGCTGCAGAGACCTATTCCCGTATTCGCTATAGATTCTGCTCCTCTGTCTCAGAGAAACCTCACCCACATTGTTCGTAATTTACACCTTCGGGTAGGGGACCACCATAATGAGTGTCTTTCATGTTACGTTCTGGAGGGCCTTCCATCTCCGGTGGTATTGGGTCTTCCCTGGTTGGTAGCGCACAATCCAGTGGTGGATTGGCAGGCCAGGGAGATATTGGAGTGGAGTGAGCATTGCAGAGAATTGCTTAAATAACAATTGCTTAATCGCCTCCATAGCTTCCCTACCTACATTTATTTCGGACTTTGAGGACGTTTTTTCTGAAAAGGGTTGTCAGAAACTACCACCTCATCGTCCTTATGATTGCCCGGTTAACCTGATTCCCGGGGCAAAATTACCCAAGTCCAGGTTGTATAATCTTTCGGGTCCCGAGAGACAAGCCATGAAAGATTATATCTCCGAGAGTCTGGCTAAGGGACACATCAGACCCTCTTCTTCACCCGTGGCTGCAGGGTTTTTCTTTGTTAAAAAGAAAGATGGGGGCCTGCGTCCTTGCTTAGATTTCCGTGAGTTAAACCAGATAACCATCCGTGACCCATACCCTCTTCCTCTCATTCCTGACCTTTTTAATCAGATTGCGGGTGCTAAGTGGTTCTCCAAACTTGATCTTAGGGGGGCCTACAATCTGATTCGTATCAGGGAAGGGGATGAGTGGAAGACAGCTTTTAACACCCCTGAGGGGCATTATGAAAATCTAGTTATGCCTTTCGGTCTGACCAATGCCCCTGCTGTCTTCCAACATTTCGTTAATGATATTTTTAGTCATCTCATCGGCAGGTTTGTAGTCATATACCTAGATGATATCTTAATTTATTCGGCTGATCTGAAAACACATGAGGTGCATGTCAGGCAAGTACTGCAGGTCCTACGGACGAATAAATTATATGCGAAAATTGAAAAATGTGTCTTCGCTGTTCAGGAATTACAGTTCCTGGGATATCTATTATCTGCTTCAGGTTTCCGCATGGATCCTGGGAAGGTCCAGGCAATTTTAGATTGGGATCTTCCTGAGAACCTTAAAGCCCTACAACGGTTTTTGGGTTTCGCTAATTTCTATAGAAAGTTCATTAAAAATTATTCAGTGATCGTTAAACCCCTTACCGACATGACTAGGAAGGGGACGGATTTTTCCAAATGGTCTGACGCCGCTAAAGATGCATTTTCCTCTCTAAAGGAGAGGTTTACCTCGGCACCTGTTCTAATTCAACCTGATGTCTCCCAGCCTTTTATTGTCGAGGTAGATGCGTCAGAGGTGGGAGTGGGAGCTGTATTGTCTCAGGGTCCGTCTCCTGGCAAATGGCGTCCTTGCGCTTTCTTTTCCAAAAAATTATCTTCTGCGGAGAAGAATTATGATATTGGAAATAGGGAACTGTTGGCGATTAAACTGGCGCTTGAAGAGTGGCGTCACTTCTTAGAGGGAGCAATCCACCCCGTCACGGTGATTACGGATCACAAGAACCTTCTGTACCTAGAATCGGCTAAGCGTCTCACCCCTAGACAAGCTAGGTGGTCGCTATTCTTTACCAGATTTAACTTTGTAATCACCTATCGTCCTGGGGCAAAAAATACCAAGGCAGACGCATTATCTCGTAGTTTCCCTGGAGGGGGTAATGTTTGTGATCCGGTACCTATTTTACAAAAAGGAGTGGTTGTCTCTGCTGTACACTCTGTTCTGGAGGGGAAGGTGTTAGAGGCCCAGGGGGACGCCCCGGCCTCTTGCCCCTCAGAGAAATTGTTTGTACCGTTAAACCTGCGTCTTGAATTATTAAAAGAACATCATAATTCGGCACTTGTTGGACACCCGGGTAGTAAAGCAACCTTGGAGCTTTTATCTCGTCGTTTTTGGTGGCCAAGGTTGCGTCAGGATGTAATGGATTTCGTGTCTACTTGTTCTACTTGTGCACGCGCGAAAGTCTCTCATACACGTCCAGCAGGGTCTTTATTGCCACTTTTCATCCCCAATAGGCCATGGACACATCTGTCAATGGATTTCATCACTGACTTACCGTTGTCGGCGGGTAAAACTGTTATTTTGGTAGTAGTAGACAGGTTTAGCAAAATGGTACACTTTATTGCGCTACCCGCACTTCCTAATGCTAAAACTCTCGCTCAGGTGTTTATCAGTGAAATCGTGAAGCTTCACGGGGTCCCTTCCGATGTGGTTTCGGATCGGGGAACCCAGTTTATTTCTAAGTTTTGGAAAGCTTTTTGTTCCCGTTTGGGGGTTCACTTGTCCTTTTCCTCAGCTTTCCATCCTCAGTCGAATGGACAGACTGAGCGTACCAACCAAAATCTAGAAACATATTTAAGATGTTTTGTGTCTGAAAACCAAGAGTTGTGGTCATCATATTTACCGTTAGCTGAGTTTGCCATAAATAATCATTATCAGGAGTCCACTGGCAAGTCACCATTCCTTGGTGCATACGGTTTTCATCCCCAATTTTGTACTTTCAAAGAGGGGGGGTCTTCTGGGGTTCCCGAAGAGGAAAGGTTTTCTTCATCTCTTTCATCGGTATGGCAGAAGGTGCAAGTTAACTTGAAAAAGATGAGTGGTAAATATAAATGCATGGCCGATAAGAAACGGTCGCCAGGTCCGGACCTAGGAGTGAATGACTATGTGTGGTTGTCTACTAGGAATATTAAGTTGAAGGTTCCTTCTTGGAAACTGGGTCCTAGGTTCATTGGTCCCTATAAAATAGTAGCCGTCATTAACCCTGTGGCTTTTCGCCTGGAGCTACCTCAGACTTTTAAGATCCATAACGTCTTCCATAAATCGTTACTCAAGAAGTATGTTCCACCTCTAGAACCATCGCCGCTGCCACCTCCTCCTGTCATTGTGGCTGGTAATCTGGAGTTTCAAATAGCCAGAATTGTTGATTCTCGTCAGGTCCGCCGCTCTCTTCAGTATCTGGTGCATTGGAGGGGTTACGGTCCCGAGGAAAGAATGTGGGTTCCAGCGTCAGAGGTAAACTCCAACAGGTTAATTCAGACTTTCCATGCCTCTCATCCAGAGAGACCTGGTCCTGAGTGTCCGGAGGCCCCTCGTAAAAGGGGGGGTACTGTCACGAGGGTATCAAGAGCCACGTCTGACTCCGTTATACCCGGGGTCAGGAAGTCGCAGCGGGTGGCTGCGCACTCTATATCTAAAGATCACGTTGTTTCTCAGTGATTGTTTTCTGTGTTTGCCTTGCTATCCTTTTTGTCTCTCTCAGGGATCCGTAGCTTCTCCTCCTCAGCTGTTTCTTGTCTGCCACTCCCTACCTCCTTATATTCTCCCCTCACACTTCTCTAGTTGCCAGTTATAGAGCTTCCTGCCTGGACATCTATACTGACCCACTGGAGTGGTTAATCCTGGTTGTCGTTCCTGAGTGCTACCCTCCGGATCCCTGTTGGGCTTATTGTTGTCTCCTGTTGTCACCCACCTGGGAATATATGTTGAGTCTGTGTTGTCTGTCCTCCCCTTGGTGTTTTCCCTTAGAGTCAGTGGTGCGGACTAGTGTTCCCATCGCCCTGTTCACTACCTAGGGCTCAACTCAGGGAAAGCCAGGGCTTTAGGCACGTGATCGGCGTACGGGTGAGGAACCCGTCTAGGGACGTCAGGGCAGCCAGGTGCCAGCCGCCAGGTGAGTCAGGGGTCACCATCTTCCCTCTCACTTGGGCAGGGCCTTCCTCGTTCCCTCCCTCTGTGTCACGTATGTGATAGCCACGCCGACCGTGATAACTTATTGGGAATTTCACAAGAAAAACAATGGTGTGCTTGGTTATAACGTAACTTTATTCTTTCATGAGTTATTTACAAGTTTCTGACCACTTACAAAATGTGTTCAATGTGCTGCTGTCACGGCCACGGTTCTGGCCGTGACTCCTTGGGAGCCGCATACAGTTGACCTCGGTTTGGGTTGTTGTTTCAACCGCAGCTTGGGGCTTGATGTAGTTTGCCTCAAGTGCGGTTGCCGCGGACAACAGGTATGTGTGCGGTCCCTTTGGAGTTTGTGTGTCTGTATGTATGCACTTATTTATGTCTGTGTGCACTCTGTCTTATGTTTGGTGTGCACTGACATCTTCCCCTCACTGTGGTTGTCCGTGGCAACGTTTAGTCGTTGTGTACATGTGGTGGCAGTGTCTCGGCCTTCGGGCTGACTCCCAGGACATGAGTGCCACCCATGTCGTTGCTTGCGGCAACAGCCACAGTGTGTCTCGTGTTTTGGACACTTCTCCTTTTAGTGTGTGTTTTCCCTTCCCTGGCTTGGAAGGGTTAACTTCCTTCCTAGTGTGTGTGTGCACTGGGTGTGTCTGTTTGTGGGTGTGGCTGCATGGGCTATAAAGCCTCAGTTTAGACCTGATGTCTGAGGGGTACTCCAGCCTTGTTGTAAGCTGGAGGAACTCTCCTGGTCACATTTCCATCTACCAGTGAGGGCCACCCTTGTGGTCATAAATTGTTATTCACTATGTTTATGAAGATGTGTGTTTACTTCATGTATGGTGTGTGGTAGATGTTTGTTTGGTCGTTTCTTATTGCAGCATATGGTTTCCTGGTTTCCTGTGATGTGTGTGGTGTGCTCTGTCTTTGGTGTTTGTGGACAGCAGCACTTGGGTTCCAGGTTGTGTGTCTGTGGCAGGTAGGTGTGGTACTAGGCTCACTTACCTGTCACTGCCATATGTCTGTTTATGTTCCCCTGTCTGTGTTGCTTGGTCACTTTAGACTCCTGTTCCTCCGTGTCCAGGAGGAACGGGCTGTCTACCCAGCTCCTAGTTTAGGGCCATCTTGAGGGCTAGCAAGGACTTCAAGGTTCCGGAGCATGAGCCCTCCTACCATCAAGGTCGGCTCATGTAGCTAGGAGTCAGGGTCAGGTTAGGGATGCGATTAGGAGGTCACCTGCTCCCTAATCCTGTTGTCATGGTCGTATCTGCTGATACCGCACGGCTGAGGGTATTCCCCATCCTCAGCCGTGACAGCTGCCCATTGTGTTGGATTGTCAATGCAACCCTCTTCTCCCACTCTTCACACACTGATAGCAACACCGCAGGAGAAATGCTAGCACAGGCTTCCAGTATCCGTAGTTTCAGGTGCTGCAAATCTCGTATCTTCACAGCATAGACGATTGCCTTCAGATGATACGAGATGTGCAGCACCTGAAATTTCGGATACTGGAAGCCTGTGCTACCATTTCTCCTGCGGTGTTGCTATCAGTGTGTGAAGAGTGGGAGAAAAGGGTTGCATTGACAATCCAACACAATGGGCAGCACATTGAACACATTTTGTAAGTGGTCAGAAACTTGTAAATAACTCATGAAAGAATAAAGTTACGTTAAAACCAAGCACACCATTGTTTTTCTTGTGAAATTCCCAATAAGTTTGATGTGTCAAATGACCCTCTTCCTATTGAAAAAACAAAAGTTGGATTCAAAATGGCCGCCATGGTCACCACCCATCTTGAAAAGTTTCCCCCCTCACATATACTAGTGTGCCACAAACGGGAAGCTAATATCACCAACCATTCCCATTTTATTAAGGTGTATCCATATAAATGGCCCACCCTGTATAATACCGGTGTCTTCTTATGTGGCACAAGGGTCTTTGGGCCCCCTCAGGCTCTTGGGCCTGGCAGCAACTACTACCTCTGCATCCCCTATAGCTACGCCCCTGGTTGAATAAGAGGAGTCATGATACCATTAAAAAACAAAAATAAAATAAAATTACCAGGCTGTAGAAAAAAGCAAACAAAATAAAGATATGGATCGCATGTTGAGGAGACTACATAAGGGTTAATACCTACTTGGTCTAAGTCTGATTTCTAAGACCCTATAGGAAGTTGGGCTTCTGAGATCTTTTCACACGGGCAGTGCTGCATAGTGGCTGTTGTTACTGTTTTGTTGTATCTGTGGGTTGGTGAGGCCCAGTGCCAAGGGGGCTTAGCAGGAGTGTCGTTGGGCTGCTGGGTTTTGCCACCTGCAGTTGTGGCAGTGGCCGTTGCCATGTGGTGCTTCACAAAATTAGAGTAGATATCCACTTAAAAGAGGCCACCTGTCACGGCCAGGCCCATGACCATGACTTCTTACCGCATGCAGTTGCCGGCGGTTTTGCATGGGTCTTCAACCACGGGTGAGGGCCGCTTGTCTGTGGCCTCACTTGTGGTTGCCGCGGGCAACCAGTGTTGGGGTTTAGCAGCAGAGCAGCCTGAGTGTTGCTAGGCAGCTTGCTGCCCTGGCATGCGGTCACACCAAGCAACCTTTTTGTTAGGTGTGTGTGTTGTGTGCACTGTGTTGTATGTTATTGTGTGCACTTTCCCTTATGTATGTGTGTTTCCCTTCTGTGGCATTGGAAGGGTTAACTTCCTTCCCAGTGTGGGTGTGATGTCACTGGGTGTGTCTTACCTTTGGGTGTGGCCACTTTGGCCTATATAAACCCTCTCTCTAGCAGGGCTCAGTAGGTTGCTTCAGTCTTGCTAGCTGAAGCAGTCTCCTGTGCTTTCCATTCCTCTGTGAGAGCCACCACTGTGGTCATAGGTTTAAGTAGGTTTTAGTTCAGGTTTTATGTCTTGTTAAGTTTATGTTCACCTGTATGTGTGATGTCTGGGTGATGGTCTGTTGGGATTTTCCTATGTTGGTTTGTGCAGCTAATGGTTCTGGATTCTCTGTGTCAGGGATCCAGTCAGCAAGGCTGTGGCAGGTTGGTTGAGCTACTGAGTTCACCTGCCATTTCCGTTAGTCTGTTTGTTTCCCCTTTTTCCCAACAGCTTGGCCGTTGAGACTCCTGCTCCTCTGTGACTAGGAGGAGTGGGTTGTCTTACTCAGCTCCTAGCTTAGGGCCATCTTGAGGGCTAGCAGGGACTTCTAGGTTCCAGAGCATGAGCCCTCCTACCATCAAGGTTGGCTCATGTAGCTAGGAGCCAGGGTCAGGTTAGGGATGCGTTTAGGAGGTGACCTGCTCCCTAATCCTGTCTTCTTGGTCAAGCAGCCATACCATCACCTGGCTACACACGGCTGAGGATTTCCCCCATCCTCAGCCGTGACAGTATGACCACAGCGGCTTCTCGCGTGGCGTTCCCTCGAAAGAGGGTAAAGCATGCACCGCTATCTTCGGATGGGGTGCATGCGCGTTCTCCGGAGGGAGAGCGTTATGGGGCTTTCACCATTTACGGCGCGGTGAGTGGCATTCCCCGCCATTCCCTGTTCACCGTTGTCCGTGTTGGTGTCCCCTTTGTTTGTCTTTCCCCTCCCCCCCCTCCCATTGTTTCCTATGCCTCACCAACCTTCCCCTTTTGTTGTTGGGAGGGGCTTTGAGGGGTGGGAGTATCCTTCCCTCGAAAGAGGGTGAAGCATGTACCGCCCTCTGCGGAAGGGGTACATGCGTGTTCTCCGGAGGGAGAGCGTTCTGGGGGTTTTGCCTTTGACGGCGCGGTGAGTGGCGTTTCCCCGCCATCCCTTCACCGTTGCCTCGTTTGGCGTCCCCCCTGATTTTTATGGCGTTTGGTGTGCGTTTTGCACGCCTTCGAAAGAGGGTGCAGCATGCAGTGCCATCTACTTGTGGCCTGCATGCGCGTTCTCCGGAGGGAGAGCGTTTCGGGGGGATCTCCGTTTACGGCACGGTTGGTGGCTTTTCCCCGCCACCTTACCTTCCGTGTCCGTGTTGGGGATCCCTCGTCCCTCTCCATGTTCCCATCTCTGGTCGTCTGCTGGCAGCACTCCGTAAGTGGTCTGGCTGCGTGCTGGTTAGGAGTGTCTGCTGGCAGCGACTGGAGTGGGGACGTTAGTGGAGAGTCCCCTCGTCCACTCTCTGTGGTTCCATTCCCTTGTAGCTGGTGCGGGCTGCAGGCCTCGTCGGACTGGCTAGTGTGAGCTGGGAGAGGATGCAGCTGACAGTGACCCCCTGGGAACCATGTCCTGAGAGTGGACGTCTCCCTCTCCCATCCCCTTGTGTGAGTCCCTCACCAGTTTCCTTTTTTTTGGTGGGGGGGCTTTGAGGGGTGGGAGTGTCACGGCCAGGCCCATGACCATGACTTCTTACCGCATGCAGTTGCCGGCGGTTTTGCATGGGTCTTCAACCACGGGTGAGGGCCGCTTGTCTGTGGCCTCACTTGTGGTTGCTGCGGGCAACCAGTGTTGGGGTTTAGCAGCAGAGCAGCCTGAGCGTTGCTAGGCAGCTTGCTGCCCTGGCATGCGGTCACACCTAGCAACCTTTTTGTTAGGTGTGTGTGTTGTGTGCACTGTGTTGTATGTTATTGTGTGCACTTTCCCTTTTGTATGTGTGTTTCCCTTCTGTGGCATTGGAAGGGTTAACTTCCTTCCCAGTGTGGGTGTGATGTCACTGGGTGTGTCTTACCTTTGGGTGTGGCCACTTTGGCCTATATAAACCCTCTCTCTAGCAGGGCTCAGTAGGTTGCTTCAGTCTTGCTAGCTGAAGCAGTCTCCTGTGCTTTCCATTCCTCTGTGAGAGCCACCACTGTGGTCATAGGTTTAAGTTCAGGTTTTATGTCTTGTTAAGTTTATGTTCACCTGTATGTGTGATGTCTGGGTGATGGTCTGTTGGGATTTTCCTATGTTGGTTTGTGCAGCTAATGGTTCTGGATTCTCTGTGTCAGGGATCCAGTCAGCAAGGCTGTGGCAGGTTGGTTGAGCTACTGAGTTCACCTGCCATTTCCGTTAGTCTGTTTATGTTTCCCCTTTTTCCCAACAGCTTGGCCGTTGAGACTCCTGCTCCTCCGTGACTAGGAGGAGTGGGTTGTCTTACTCAGCTCCTAGCTTAGGGCCATCTTGAGGGCTAGCAGGGACTTCTAGGTTCCAGAGCATGAGCCCTCCTACCATCAAGGTTGGCTCATGTAGCTAGGAGCCAGGGTCAGGTTAGGGATGCGTTTAGGAGGTGACCTGCTCCCTAATCCTGTCTTCTTGGTCAAGCAGCCATACCATCACCTGGCTACACACAGCTGAGGATTTCCCCCATCCTCAGCCGTGACACCACCTTGACCTGCTGAGTTATACTAAGGCACTGATTTATCGAGACCGGCATGTGCTAGTCCACTCTTGATCGGCCCTGCACCACCAGAGGATACATATAATTTAGGCGCATGCCTCGTCATAAATTAAATGCCATCTCCAGCAGTCCATGCGCTAGACTGAAATCTACGCCATCTCATCCTCATAACTTACACTGAAACTCGGAGTAAAAATGCTAATTATGATGAAAATGTAGTCACAATGGTGTTTAAAAAGGCATAAAACCAGGTATTAGGCCTAAGGGGGATGATTAATACCCCCTTTGGGCCTCGTGTGCATTTTTATAACTTATGCTTAGAAGCAATAGATCAAAGCATGACATGTGTATGTGAAATCTACAGTATGTCTTTTTCTCTACAATCTAGTATTTTATGTGTAGTCTGTCCCCTCTTTTTTCATGGTGTCGGCACACCTTCCGTTCCACCCAAGTGTTTTTAATTAGCAGGAGACTGCATAAGGGCATTTTCACAGTGACTAAAATCTGCAGCAGAAAAATCTGTAGCTGGTTTGTGATTTGGAGTTATTTTTAGTGAAGTTTTTACGAGAGTTTTTGAGTAAGGTTTGTTTATTGCTTCCCCATTGACTTCTATGGAATCCACAAATCTGCTTTTAAGGCTTCATTCACATCACCGTTCAGCCTTTCCATTCTCCTGCTTTGTTTAGGAGCAGTAGAACAGAAAGGACGGATTCGGCACATAACTGAGCCAAACGGAGCCTAAGGAACCCATAGACTATAATGGGGTCCGTTAAGTTTCCGCTCAGAACATCATCAGTCCAAGATGTAGCTGCCACTTTAGCCCCTTGGCCCTGATCAAGCCGATTGACTGTGGACAAGTTGCTAACAGTTACCTAGCACAGACCAAAGAGTCAATGTATGGATATAGAGTAAGTCTAGTGGAGATAGAAGCAGCCTTAGCTTAAGGACTCCATAGCATCATTGACCGGGGGAAGCCTAAAAGTACCTGGACGACTAGGCACCAAGTTGTCTATTACCACATGCTTCTATGGACATGGTGGGCCAGTTTTCAGTAAGCATCCTGTCCAAATAATGAAGCAGAGATTTTGCCTGCCGTTATGGAAACTGCCCTGGGGATTGCTAATTAAGAAGTTATTATATTCAGTACCTGATTGCTGGTGTGTGGACTAAGTATAAACAGATATAGAAAGAAGGAAAAAACTCCTCAACTTACAATTGTCAAGCCTGTTACAAGGGATACAGCTAAGCCATATTTAAAGGGAGTATGTCACCAGCATTTCACTTTTTTAACCCTTCCCACAGCTCCCTAGCATGCTTACAGTTAATAAAAACATTACCTCTGGCATCAATCCTGGACTTATAGAACCCTCAAAAATGATCTTTATACGATATGCAAATGAGGGCTCGCAAGTGCCCAGGGCGGCGTTACTCTCTTAGGTGCCCTGCTTGCTCAGCCTTCTCATTGCATCCCCCCCGCCCCTTCCTACCCTCTGCCCGCCCATCCTTTCGCTCTGACCGCCTTTGTACTAACTTGTTATGCTGCCGATATCCCGCGCCGGTGCACTCATTCCTTTGGCCGGCGCATGCGCACTGCGATGCCCATTCCTTGTATGGCATCACAGTAACTATTGCGCATGCGCCGGCTAACGACGCGAAAATCGCTAAGGGATGGACAGCCATTTTAATGGGGGCATATACAGACTTAGTGGGGTAGTGTGAGCTGTAAATACTGCTGGGGCTTTTAATTGAGCACACTAGTTACTTTCCTTCCAGTTTCCATTTTCATTTTTGTTTTTCTAGAACTGCCGTACTGTATATTTACACCAAGAAGCATTTATTGATCTCTGAGCCTCCAGGTAAGCTTGCAAAATTACCATGGAGCCCCAGTTATGGGTCTTCAACACAGTGAAAGCAAAGGGGTGTCCTCATTATAAAGTTCATCAGAGCCACCTTATTAAGTGACCTCTATGTCAAGATCCAGCTCTTTTATAAGCCTTAAAGGGGTTGTCTCATGGCAGACAATGGGGGCATATCACTAGGATATGCCCCCATTGTCTTATAGGTGCGGGTCCCACCGCACCTATATCGACAACGGAGCCCCAAAAGTGAAGGAGGGCGCAGTGCGCATGTGCAGCCGGCCCCCCTCAATTTATTTTCTATGGGGTCGGCTATTTCCGTCGAGCCCAAAGAAGGGAATGGGAATGGTGTCCGGTCATGTGCGGTGCATTCCTATTCACTTCTATGGGAAGCCGGCCTGGTGGTGGCCGGACCGAAGTCCTCTAGCCACCACCTTGTGGGGCTCCCTTCTAGATATAGGTGTGGGTCCCACTATAAGACAAAATGGGAGCATATCCTAGCGATATGCCCCATTGTCTATGATGAGACAACCCCTTTAAGGATATGACAGGAAAATACCTAATCCTAGTAGCTCATTCACATGTATTAAAACATTGTTTTTCACAGCAATGCGAGCAGATATGAACATATGAGCCCAGCACCGCCCCACTACTAATTATTCACTCCTCTCCTCGCTGACGTAATGTGTGTGGTGCGCCGTAATTTCGCGTGAGGCCACTGCCAGGACACCACGCGGGCGATGACAAGTGGATCCAGGGTGCATGCGTGAGATTATGGTGCGCCACAAACATTACGTCAGCGATGAGAGGAGTGAATAATTAGCAGTGGGGCGGTGCTGGGCTCCAAGATAATGGGTGTGGCTTGGCTCCAACGGCCAGAGGGGCAGCCCCTTGGGCTCCTTACTGAAGTAATTAGCATATGAATAAAACCGATTTTTTTACATAAATGACAAGACAAATGGCAATAATACTAGTATATTTTAATACTAATCGAGGAGACTGATGTGTTGAAAAGTTCTGTTACTAAAATCCTGATGACCGAATCCCTTAAATATATCTAAAACAAAAAGGAGTCTGTTGTACATAGGGGGTAGACAGAGTTAGGCAGAGAGAGAGGGGAGTGTAGGGAGTCAGAAACAGGGAGAGGGAAAGAAACAGAAAGAGAGATGCGGGTGAGAGAAAAAGAGGACAAAAAAATAAGGGGACATAAAGAGGTTTACAGAGACAGTGAGGGAAGAAAAATAAAGAGTTAGAGAGAGAGTGGAAGAGAAAATAAGATGGGGAGTGCATGAAAAAAAGAGAGAAGAAACAAAGAGAAAATAAAATAAAAGAAGAAGACAAGGTATTAAGTAAAGTGTTACCTTCTTCCCAAGATCCATAATGTCGTTCGCTTTCATACACCTACCCCACCTGATATAGACACAGATATCTGAGCTTCCAGATATGATTGTAGGGATGACATTACAGGTCCTTTTCAAAAAATTAGCATATTGTGATAAAGTTCATTATTTTCTGTAATGTACTGATAAACATTAGACTTTCATATATTTTAGATTCATTACACACAACTGAAGTAGTTCAAGCCTTTTCTTGTTTTAATATTGATGATTTTGGCATACAGCTCATGAAAACCCAAAATTCCTATCTCAAAATATTAGCATATTTCATCCGACCAATAAAATAAAAGTGTTTTTAATACAAAAAAAGTCAACCTTCAAATAATTAAGTTCAGTTATGCACTCAATACTTGGTCGGGAATCCTTTTGCAGAAATGACTGCTTTAATGCGGCGTGGCATGGAGGCAATCAGCCTGTGGCACTGGCTGAGGTGTTATGGAGGCCCAGGATGCTTCGATAGTGGCCTTAAGCTCATCCAGAGTGTTGGGTCTTGCGTCTCTCAACTTTCTCTTCCCAATATCCCACAGATTCTCTATGGGGTTCAGGTCAGGAGAGTTGGCAGGCCAATTGAGCACAGTAATACCATGGTCAGTAAACCATTTACCAGTGGTTTTGGCACTGTGAGCAGGTGCCAGGTCGTGCTGAAAAATGAAATCTTCATCTCCATAAAGCTTTTCAGCAGATGGAAGCATGAAGTGCTCCAAAATCTCCTGATAGCTAGCTGCATTGACCCTGCCCTTGATAAAACACAGTGCACCAACACCAGCAGCTGACATGGCACCCCAGACCATCACTGACTGTGGGTACTTGACACTGGACTTCAGGCATTTTGGCATTTCCCTCTCCCCAGTCTTCCTCCAGACTCTGGCACCTTGATTTCCGAATGACGAGCAACAGTCCAGTGCTGCTTCTCTGTAGCCCAGGTCAGGCGCTTTTGCCGCTGTTTCTGGTTCAAAAGTGGCTTGACCTGGGGAATGCGGCACCTGTAGCCCATTTCCTGCACACGCCTGTACACGGTGGCTCTGGATGTTTCTACTCCAGACTCAGTCCACTGCTTCCGCAGGTCCCCCAAGGTCTGGAATCGGTCCTTCTCCACAATCTTCCTCAGGGTCCGGTCACCTCTTCTCGTTGTGCAGCGTTTTCTGCCACACTTTTTCCTTCCCACAGACTTCCCACTGATGTGCCTTGATACAGCACTCTGGGAACAGCCTATTCGTTCAGAAATTTCTTTCTGTGTCTTACCCTCTTGCTTGAGAGTGTCAATGATGGCCTTCTGGACAGCAGTCAGGTCGGCAGTCGTACCCATGATTGCGGTTTTGAGTAATGAACCAGGCTGGGAGTTTTTAAAAGCCTCAGGAATCTTTTGCAGGTGTTTAGAGTTAATTAGTTGATTCAGATGATTAGGTTAATAGCTCGTTTAGAACCTTTTCATGATATGCTAATTTTTTTAGATAGGAATTTTGGGTTTTCATGAGCTGTATGCCAAATTCATTAATATTAAAACAAGAAAAGGCTTGAACTACTTCAGTTGTGTGTAATGAATCTAAAATATATGAAAGTCTAATGTTTATCAGTACATTACAGAAAATAATGAACTTTATCACAATATGCTATTTTTTTTAAAAGGACCTGTATCTACTTGCTGTACAAGTATTACGGTTGTTTTCCAATTAGTGAGACTTTCACTTTCTCTTTTCATTTACAGGAAACCGCTCCCTAAAGGAACACTAAACAGAATCCCATTGACTT
This sequence comes from Bufo bufo, assembly GCF_905171765.1. Taxonomy (NCBI): domain Eukaryota; kingdom Metazoa; phylum Chordata; class Amphibia; order Anura; family Bufonidae; genus Bufo; species Bufo bufo. The sequence goes on from NC_053391.1 coordinate 456,558,104, forward strand.
CTATGGCATCAACAAATCTGCTTTTAAGAAGTAACATGTAACTTACCCTTTTACAAATCAGCTACTGAAAAAATCTCAACCATTTGTACAAGGTGTGCACATGATTGAGGTCTTTAAATTGAAGTCAATGGGAACTTCTGGATGGAGTTATGAATGTGGATTAAGCAGCGAAAAAATGCCCGATTTCCACTGCTGAGATCAATGGCAAATTTTAGTTGTGTGGACATACCCTAAGGGTTAATACCTACTTGATCTCTATTGATTTCTGAGACCACATGGAAAAGCGAGTTTTTAAGATCACCTAATGGGCAGTGCTGCGTGACAGCTGTTGTTGCTGTACTATAGTGCTAAGCCTCCATGGCATTAGGCCCAATGCACAGGGCTGTTGCCGTTTTATGATATGCAAACCGCAAATCCGCAAAATGCGGATAGCGACCGTGTACATCCTGCACTTTCCTTGGTCCTCCAATATAGAAATGCCTATTCTTATCCACAAAATGAACAAGAATAGGACGTGCTGTAATTTGTGAAACAGCCGAACGGGTACAAACAGCACACAGATGATATCTATGCGTCATACACAAGCCCAAAATACGGTTGTGTGCATGAGGACTTAGCTTTACAGCAGGGGTGTTGTTGGGCTGCTGCGTCTCACTGCCTGCAGGTGCTGTGTTGTGGAGGTGGACACTATGTGCAGTGTCCCACTAGATGTGAAAAAGGTGTAGGAAGGCGCAAGGGTCCGTCATTGACGGAAGGTACGTGTCACCGAGGTTCCTAGCCTCGGTGAGATAGGAACTGGTAATTTTGTGTGTCAGCGGCAACTAGTGCTCGCTGACACTGTTTTTACTTAGTGTGGCTGTAAAGCCAATGCGGGCTGGTTCTTATTGGGAGCAGCCAAAGAGCAGGGTGGGTGGCTCTTCCCCACGTTCCAGGCCAGGTTTTGGCTGGGATTTAAAAACACAGCCAGCAGCTCAGCTAGGTGTGGAATGATCCTCCAGGTGATAGTGGAGCTGTGGAAGTTCTGTGTTTGGGAGTTGAGGAGTTCCGCCATGCTGCAAGGCTGAGAGCCGCATGAGAGCCGCCTGCTGGGAGTCAGGCACCCTAAAGCCTGCTGTGGTCTGCCAGGTTACATGTTTTGTTCTGTGGACCCTGCAAAGTATTGTTTTTATTTTCTGCCTTTTTGTGTGAATAAAGAGTGAACTTTTGCTTTTCAACCGTGGTCTTGCCTCTGTATTGCGTCCCCTCACCTTGGCTACCAGAGCAAATCCCTACAAAGGGGACACTTTAAACTTCTATGAATGTTTTGTGGTATCAAGCTGTAGTTTCCTATAACAGGCTGGTAGTGTGTCATTACATCGTTTCACCTCTAGGTGGTAAGGCAGCACAGAGGATTCAATCAGTGGAAGGGTGCACGGCCCAAAGGATAAGCAGTCCTTTCAATACAAAAATGTAAAAAATAGGCAGCTTGAGAAAGGCTCTAGTGCAGAGCCGAAACGTTGCACTGCCCACATGGGTGAATAAAAGGTGATTGTTTATTCATTTATTTCCTGGAGTGCTGCCTATTTTTGACATTTATATATACACTCACCTAAAGAATTATTAGGAACACCTGTTCTATTTCTCATTAATGCAATTATCTAGTCAACCAATCACATGGCAGTTGCTTCAATGCATTTAGGGGTGTGGTCCTGGTCAAGACAATCTCCTGAACTCCAAACTGAATGTCAGAATGGGAAAGAAAGGTGATTTAAGCAATTTTGAACGTGGCATGGTTGTTGGTGCCAGACGGGCCAGTCTGAGTATTTCACAATCTGCTCAGTTACTGGGATTTTCACGCACAACCATTTCTAGGGTTTACAAAGAATGGTGTGAAAAGAGAAAAACATCCAGTATGCGGCAGTCCTGTGGGCAAAAATGCCTTGTGGATGCTAGAGGTCAGAGGAGAATGGGCCGACTGATTCAAGCTGATAGAAGAGCAACGTTGACTGAAATAACCACTCGTTACAACCGAGGTATGCAGCAAAGCATTTGTGAAGCCACAACACGCACAACCTTGAGGTGGATGGGCTACAACAGCAGAAGACCCCACCGGGTACAACTCATCTCCACTACAAATAGGAAAAAGAGGCTACAATTTGCACAAGCTCACCAAAATTGGACTGTTGAAGACTGGAAAAATGTTGACTGGTCTGATGAGTCTCGATTTCTGTTGAGACATTCAAATGGTAGAGTCCGAATTTGGCGTAAACAGAATGAGAACATGTATCCATCCTCTGATGGCTACTTCCAGCAGGATAATGCACCATGTCACAAAGCTCGAATCATTTCAAATTGGTTTCTTGAACATGACAATGAGTTCACTGTACTAAAATGGCCCCCACAGTCACCAGATCTCAACCCAATAGAGCATCTTTGGGATGTGGTGGAACGGGAGCTTCGTGCCCTGGATGTGCATCCCTCAAATCTCCATCAACTGCAAGATGCTATCCTATCAATATGGGCCAACATTTCTAAAGAATGCTATCAGCACCTTGTTGAATCAATGCCACGTAGAATTAAGGCAGTTCTGAAGGCAAAAGGGGGTCCAACACCGTATTAGTATGGTGTTCCTAATAATTCTTTAGGTGAGTATATATATATATATATATATATATATATATATATATATATATATACACACTGCTCAAAAAAATAAAGGGAACACACAAATAACACATCCTAGATCTGAATTAATTAAATATTCTTCTGAAATACTTTGTTCTTTACATAGTTGAATGTGCTGACAACAAAATCACACAAAAAAAAAAAATGGAAATCTAATTTTTTAACCCATGGAGGTCTGGATTTGGAGTCACCCTCAAAATTAAAGTGGAAAAACACACTACAGGCTGATCCAACTTTGATGTAATGTCCTTAAAACAAGTCAAAATGAGGCTCAGTAGTGTGTGTGGCCTCCACGTGCCTGTATGACCTCCCTACAACGCCTGTGCATGCTCCTGATGAGGTGGCGGACGGTCTCCTGAGGGATCTCCTCCCAGACCTGGACTAAAGCATCTGCCAACTCCTGGACAGTCTGTGGTGCAACGTGACGTTGGTAGATAGAGCGAGACGTGATGTCCCAGATGTGCTCAATTGGATTCAGGTCTGGGGAACGGGCGGGCCAGTCCATAGCATCAATGCCTTCGTCTTGCAGGAACTGCTGATACACTCCAGCCACATGAGGTCTAGCATTGTCTTGCATTAGGAGGAACCCAGGGCCAACCGCACCAGCATATGGTCTCACAAGGGGTCTGAGGATCTCATCTCGGTACCTGATGGCAGTCAGGCTACCTCTGGCGAGCACATGGAGGGCTGTGCGGCCCTCCAAAGAAATGCCACCCCACACCATTACTGACCCAATGCCAAACCGGTCATGCTGGAGGATGTTGCAGGCAGCAGAACGTTCTTCACGGCGTCTTCAGACTATGTCACGTCTGTCACATGTGCTCAGTGTGAACCTGCTTTCATCTGTGAAGAGCACATGGCGCCAGTGGCAAATTTGCCAATCTTGGTGTTTTCTGGCAAATGCCAAACGTCCTGCACGGTGTTGGGCTGTAAGCACAACCCCCACCTGTGGACGTTGGGCCCTCATATCACCCTCATGGAGTCTGTTTCTGACCGTTTGAGCAGACACATGCACATTTGTGGCCTGCTGGAGGTCATTTTGCAGGGCTCTGGCAGTGCTCCTCCTGTTCCTCCTTGCACAAAGGCGGAGGTAGCGGTCCTGCTGCTGGGTTGTTGCCCTCCTACGGCCTCCTCCACGTCTCCGGATGTACTGGCCTGTCTCCTGGTAGCGCCTCCATGCTCTGGACACTACGCTGACAGACACAGCAAACCTTCTTGCCACAGCTCGCATTGATGTGCCATCCTGGATAAGCTGCACTACCTGAGCCACTTGTGTGGGTTGTAGACTCCGTCTCATGCTACCACTAGAGTGAAAGCACCGGCAGCATTCAAAAGTGACCAAAACATAAGCCAGGAAGCATAGGAACTGAGAAGTGGTCAGGTCACCACCTGCAGAACCACTCCTTTATTGGGGGTGTCTTGCTAATTGCCTATAATTTCCACCTGTTGTCTATCCCATTTGCACAACAGCATGTGAAATTGATTGTCACTCAGTGTTGCTTCCTAAGTGGACAGTTTGATTTCACAGAAGTGTGATTGACTTGGAGTTACATTGTGTTGTTTAAGTGTTCCCTTTATTTTTTTGAGCAGTGTGTATATATATATATATATATATATACACACACACACTCACCTAAAGAATTATTAGGAACACCATACTAATACAGTGTTGGACCCCCTTTTGCCTTCAGAACTGCCTTTGTTCTACGTGGCATTGATTCAACAAGGTGCTGATAGCATTCTTTACAAATGTTGGCCCATATTGATAGGATAGCATCTTGCAGTTGATAGAGATTAGAGGGATGCACATCCAGGGCTCCCGTTCCACCACATCCCAAAGATGCTCTATTGGGTTGAGATCTGGTGACTGTGGGGGCCATTTTAGTACAGTGAACTCATTGTCATGTTCAAGAAACCAATTGGAAATTATTCGAGCTTTGTGACATGGTGCATTATCCTGCTGGAAGTAGCCATCAGAGGATGGATACATGTTCTCATTCTGTTTACGCCAAATTCGGACTCTACCATTTGAATGCCTCAACAGAAATCGAGACTGATCAGACCAGGCAACATTTTTCCAGTCTTCAACAGTCCAATTTTGGTGAGCTCGTGCAAATTGTAGCCTCTTTTTCCTATTTGTAGTGGAGATGAGTGGTACCCGGTGGGGTCTTCTGCTGTTGTAGCCCATCCGCCTCAAGGTTGTGCGTGTTGTGGCTTCACAAATGCTTTGCTGCATACCTCGGTTGTAACAAGTGGTTATTTCAGTCAACGTTGCTCTTCTATCAGCTTGAATCATTCGGCCCATTCTCCTCTGACCTCTAGCATCCACAAGGCATTTTTGCCCACAGAACTGCCGCATACTGGATGTTTTTCCCTTTTCACACCATTCTTTGTAAACCCTAGAAATGGTTGTGCGTGAAAATCCCAGTAACTGAGCAGATTGCGAAATACTCAGACCGGCCCGTCTGGCACCAACAACCATGCCACGCTCAAAATTGCTTAAATCACCTTTCTTTCCCATTCTGACATTCAGTTTGGAGTTCAGGAGATTGTCTTGACCAGGACCACCCCCCTAAATGCATTGAAGCAACTGTCATGTGATTGGTTGACTAGATAATTGCATTAATGAGAAATAGAACAGGTGTTCCTAATAATTCTTTAGGTGAGTGTATATATATATATATATATATATATATATATATATACCTTAGGGTGTGTTCAGAAGGTTGATAAGACAGTGAGTGTGTAGATTAGTGGAAAGAAGGAGGTTAATGGAGGAGCAGAACATCATCAGTCCAAGATGTAGCTGCCACTTTAGCCCCTTGGCCCTGATCAAGCCGATGGACTGTGGACAAGTTGCTAACGGTTACCTAGCACAGACCAAAGAGTCAATGTATGGATATAGAGTAAGTCTAGTGGAGATAGAAGCAGCATTAGCTTAAGGACTCCATAGCATCATTGACCGGGGGAAGCTTAAAAGTACCTGGACACAACCGGACGACTAGGCGCCAAGTTGTCTATTACCACATGCTTCTATGGACATGGTGGGCCAGGATTCAGTAAGCATCCTGTCCAAATAATGGAGCAGAGATTTTGCCTGCCGTTAGGGAAACTGCCCTGGGGATTGCTAATTAAGAAGTTATTATATTCAGTACCTGATTGCTAGTGTGTGGACTAAGTATAAACAGATATAAAAAGAAGAAAAACTCCTCAACTTACAATTGCCAAGCCTATTACAAGGGATACAGCTAAGCCATATTTAAATGATCATCTTTGCCATACTGATGAACTGTATTGACTACTCTGAGGCAAGTGATTAAGTAAAGATTTTTTTGCTTTCAACCATTGACTCCTCATTCTTTCTACCACCTTCCTTTGCACCTTACGGTGCTGGCGTCACGAACACCAAGGACCCTGCCGCCAAGGCACCTTAAAACCCATAACATCAGGGCAACTCAAACACCATCTTGCGGGGAGTCCCTGTACAACAGAGTGTGCCTCAAAGGAACTGGTGCTGTCCTTCCCATCACTGAACTCCGGCCCAGGGAGGCCCTGCTAATCGTGAATAAATCAACTACTACCCCCATTGGCCCACCAACACTGACATGCTGCCTCTGCGGCCCGGTCGCTGTATATGTAGCACTGTGCCAAAATAGAGTAGGGATCCACTCGAGAGGCCACTTTAACATAGTGATTTAATGCATTTTACTCAAAACATATACTAAATGCCTCATGTACATGTTGTAGGGATTTGCTCTGGTAGGCAGGGTAAGCGAACGCAGTACAGAGGCACAAACACGGTAGTAAAGCAAAAAGTTCAGTGTTTATTCACACCCAAGGAAAAACATAACACAAACACTTTGCAGAGTCCTGGTGTTAATTCACACCACAGGAATTCCTCGTGTTATTTCACACGGCCAAAGTCCACAGAACTCAAAACAAACACGTCACCTGGATATCCACAGCAGGCTTTAGGGCGCCTGGCTTCCAGCTGGTGGCTCTCATGCAGCTCCCAGAGACACAGAGCCTTCACAGCTCCACTTTCACTTGGAGGAACATACCACACCCAGCTGAGCTGCTGGCTGGGTTTTTAAACCCCAGCCCAAAACCTGGCCTGGACGTGGGGAACAGCCACCCACCCTGCTCTTTGGCTGCCCCCAATAAGAACCGGCCCGGATCGGCTTTTCAGCCACACTAAGAATAAACAGTGTCAGCAAGCACTAGCTGCGGCTGACACATAAAATAACCGGTTCTTATCTCACCGAAGCCAGGAACCTCGGTGACACGTACCTTCGGTCAATGACGGACCCTTGCGCCTTCCTACATACCTCCCCCCTTTGTTCAACCCTGAGGGGGTGAACACACGCCAGACAGTGTACTCGGGACAGGGCATCCGCGTTTCCCTGTAACCGGCCTGCCCTGTGTTCTACTGTGAACTTAAAGTTTTGCAGCGATAAGAACCACCTAGTGACCCGAGCATTCCTCTCTTTGGCCTGAGGGGAGTGATCGGTCACTTGAGAGGGGAGTGATCGGTCACCAGACGGAATTTCCTCCCCAACAGATAATAGCGGAGAGACTCGAGTGCCCACTTGATGGCCAGGCACTCTCTCTCCACTATACTGTACCGGGTCTCCGCTGGAGTGAGCTTACGGCTGAGGAAGACAACGGGATGCTCCTCCCCGTTGACTTCCTGAGACAGTACCGCACCGAGGCCCACTTCGGAGGCATCAGTCTGGACCACAAATTCCCTCTTGAAGTCGGGCGTCACCAAAACCGGGGACCCACACAGGGCCGACTTCAAAGCGGAGAAAGCCTCTTCTGCCTGGTCATTCCAGCGGACTATCACGGACTTCCGTCCCTTTAAAAGCCCTGTCAACGGAGCCGCTAAAGTGGCAAAATGGGGAACAAACCTCATGTAATAGCCGACCATTCCCAGGAATGACCTTACTTGTCTAGAGGTGGCAGGTCGGGGCCAATTCCGTATCGCCTCTATTTTGCTCACTTGGGGTTTAATGACTCCGCGCCCAATGACATACCCAAGGTATTTAGTCTCCTCTAACCCTATTGCACATTTCTTTGGGTTAGCTGTTAGTCCCGCCTTTCGAAGGGAGTCCACTACAGCCTGTACTTTAGGTAGGTGACTTTCCCAGTCGGTGCTATGGACAACGATATCGTCCAGGTACGCCGAAGCGTATCGACGATGTGGACGGAGTACAATATCCATTAGCCTTTGAAACGTGGCAGGAGCGCCATGTAGACCAAAGGGTAATACCTTGTACTGATACAGCCCCTCTGGCTTGACAAAAGCCGTTTTTTCTTTGGCAGCCTCTGTCAAGGGTACCTGCCAGTACCCTTTGGTGAGGTCCAACACAGAAAAATACCGGGCTTGGCCCAACTTTTCTATAAGCTCATCCACTCGGGGCATAGGATACGCGTCAAATTTGGACACCTCATTAAGTTTGCGGAAGTCATTACAGAACCTCAATGTCCTGTCTGGCTTGGGTATTAATACTATCGGACTGGCCCACTCACTTTTAGACTCCTCAATGACACCCAGCCGCAACATGAGTTGCACTTCCTCCGAGATGGCTTTTCGCCGAGCCTCGGGTACTCAGTATGGTTTTAACCGGATTTTTGCCTGAGGCTCAGTGACAATGTCATGTTGGATTACGGAAGTGCGTCCAGGGAGGTCTAAGAACACATCTGTGTTCCGACTAACGAACTCCCTGGTTTCCTGAGCCTGTTTAGAGGAGAGGCGGTCAGCAATTTTTATTGTGGCAACCGCTTCCCTTGCATCAGACTTAGGAGCCGGAATCTCCTGTCCAAGAAAGCCCGGCCGTGGACTGTCTTCCGTACAGGTTTCCCTATCCCTCCAAGGTTTTAGCAAATTAACATGGTAAACCTGCTCCGGCTTTCGCCTCCCCGGCTGGTGTACTTTGTAATTTACCTCTCCTATTTTTTCACGTACCTCGTAGGGCCCCTGCCACCTGGCTAGGAACTTACTGTCCACTGTCGGCACCAGAACCAAAACCCGATCACCCGGGTTAAAGTTCAGGACCCGAGCCTGCCGATTATAGATCCGACTCTGGGCTCGCTGAGCGGCCTCCATATGTTCTCTGACAAGAGGCAAAACGGTCTCTATCCGCTGTTGCATCTTGGTAACGTATTCCAGGACGCTTTTATGAGGAGTGGGTTGTTGTTCCCATGCCTCTTTGGCTACGTCCAACAAGCCACGAGGATGTCTGCCATATAGCAATTCGAAGGGCGAGAACCCAGTAGAGGCCTGGGGCACCTCTCGCACTGCGAACATGAGATAGGGCAGAAGAAGGACCCAATCCTTTCCATCTTTGGTCACCACCCTTTTTAACATGGTTTTTAGAGTTTTATTAAACCTTTCCACTAGTTCATCAGTTTGTGGATGGTACACGGATGTCCGTAACTGTTTTATACGCAGCAACTTGCAGAGTTCCCTCATGATCTTGGACATAAAAGGGGTCCCCTGGTCAGTCAGGACCTCTTTAGGTAGCCCCACTCGGGAGAACATCTCCATTAGCTCTTTAGCTATAAGTTTCGCAGAAGTATGTCGCAGTGGCACTGCCTCCGGGTACCGAGTAGCGTAATCAAGGACAACCAAGATGTGTTGGTGTCCCCTGGCGGACTTTGGTACAGGACCTACTAGGTCCATAGCGATTCGCTCAAACGGTACATCAATGATCGGCAGGGGTACCAAGGGACTGCGAAAAAGGTGCTGGGGGCTAGTTGCCTGGCAGGTCGGGCAAGACTTACAGAACTCGTCCACCTCTTTAAACACACTGGGCCAGTAAAACCGTTGTAGTATCAGGTCCTGTGTTTTTTGCATTCCCAGATGACCCCCGAGAACATGCTGGTGTGCTAACTCTAACACGAGTTTGCGATAAGCCTGAGGCACCACCAACTGTTCAACGGATTCACCTCGCAGCTGAGTTACCCGATACAACATCTCCTGATGGACCACAAAACGGGGGAACACCGACTCTGCCCCTGGTTGTTGTGGTTCACCATCTATTATTAGCACATTTTCCCAGTCCCGGGACAAGGTTGGATCCCGGTGTTGCGCGGTACCAAAATTATCCCCGGAGACATTGAGGTCTGCCAGCTCAGGCCCCGGCGGCAAGTCCTCCATGTCTCCCACCATTACACTCAGCGGGGTTGTCTCCTCCTCTTCCACCGAAGTGGCGGTCACCCCTACCGCGGGACCTTCGGACTGAGGTTCCCAGGGTTCTGGTCTCCCCCCTGAGCCGGGCCATTCTGCTAGGGTTACACCTGTATCATGCGTATCAGTCACTCTCGGAACCGGCCACAGTGCCGTGAAACCCGGGAAGTCTCTCCCTACTATAAGTTCATAGTGGAGGTGGGTTGCAACAGCCACCTCGTGGATCCACCTGCCGGAAACCGTAGACAGAGACACCATAGCAGTAGGATAGTCTTTTAAGTCCCCATGGATACACATGACTCCAACCTTACGGCCGGTGTACTCAGCGGAGCGTACCAGGGAAGCCCTTACCAGGGTCACCAGACTTCCTGAGTCCAACAGAGCCTCCGCTGGAGTGTCTCCCACCTCAACATGGCACAGGTGGTTCAGAGACTCCGAAGCACCCACTGCACACAGTTTCCTGGCATATAATGATTGACGGAAGCCACAGTTCGTGTCCATGGGTTCCCCCTGACGTGGACAGTCCGCTCGAACATGGCCTGGCTCTCGACACCGCCAGCAGATTATTGGAGCGGGGTCCACAGGGGTTATATCCCAGGCAGGTTTGATGGGCACCGGTTGTTGGGTCCGGGGTGGAGAGTTACGGGATCTGACTGCCCCCCTCCCAACAGAACCCCCCTGTAAGTTCCGGGTAGCCTCATAGCGCTCCACCAGGTCGACCATCTCCAGCGCATTCCCTGGCGAGACCTGGCCAATCCATTGCTGGAGAGGGGGTGGCAGAGCCCTCCAGAACCTGTCTGCTAATAACCGGTCCAACATAGCAGTGGGGCTCAACACGTCAGGTTGTAGCCCCTTTTGTAACAGGTTAAGCAGGTCATAATACTGGGGTCTCACGGGCTCCGCCGGGTTGAACCCCCACTGATGCACCCGCTGGGCCCGGACCAGCACATTCACCCCCAGTCTTGCCAAAATCTCCCCCTTTACCTTTGGGTAGTCGGCCGCTTGATCATCAGGCAAGTCGAAAAACACCCGCTGGGACTCTGATGTCAGAAAAGGAGCGACGATCTCAGCCCACTGGTCTTGGGGCAGCTTTTCCCTGGTGGCCACTTTTTCATACATCGCCAGGTAGGTCTCGATGTCGTCTGCGGGGGTCATTTTAGGGATCGCTGCACGTACTGCTTTCCGGGCATCGTGTACGCTTGGGGTTGCTCCTGCTGACTGTAACGCCAATACATGTTGTAGCAGCAACTGGTTGGTCTCCTGCTGCTGCTTATTAGCCTCGCGTTGTTGCAGGTTAGCCTCCACGAGGGCCTTCATAACAGCCTCCATTTCGTCTCTTGACACCGGTTTGAATCTAGCCGGTTTGATAAATGACATACAACCGTGAGAGAAAAAAAAAAAAAATTTCGACGTTCACGCCAGCCTCACTGCGCTTGCCCGCTCCAAGCCACCAATTGTAGGGATTTGCTCTGGTAGGCAGGGTAAGCGGACGCAGTACAGAGGCACAAACACAGTAGTAAAGCAAAAAGTTCAGTGTTTATTCACACCCAAGGAAAAACATAACACAAACACTTTGCAGAGTCCTGGTGTTAATTCACACCACAGGAATTCCTTGTGTTATTTCACATGGCCAAAGTCCACAGAACTCAAAACAAACACGTCACCTGGATATCCACAGCAGGCTTTAGGGCGCCTGGCTTCCAGCTGGTGGCTCTCATGCAGCTCCCAGAGACACAGAGCCTTCACAGCTCCACTTTCACTTGGAGGAACATACCACACACAGCTGAGCTGCTGGCTGGGTTTTTAAACCCCAGCCCAAAACCTGGCCTGGACGTGGGGAACAGCCACCCACCCTGCTCTTTGGCTGCTCCCAATAAGAACCGGCCCGGATCGGCTCTTATCTCACTGAGGCCAGGAACCTCGGTGACACGTACCTTCCGTCAATGACAGACCCTTGCGCCTTCCTACAATGTTTATAAATTATGCGGAGAAGCAACAGATCAATGCCTAGCATGTGGCCGTGTAATCCATGTCTTTTTCATTACAGTCTGCAATTCCCCTATGTGTCATCCACTATGTCCCAATGTCTGTCAGAATGACCCCACATTTCTATACATATATCAACTGTCAGCCACCATACACCCCATGTCCACCATATTGCCACTTATATTCGTACCTCACTGACTGAACTTTCAGTGTTTCCCATTCATACACCACCTCGACCTATCTCTGTTAGTGTCCCTCAAGGCTCTGTCCTACTTTTCTCCATTTATAAATTCAGCCTCGACAGCTCGTTGAGTCCCATGGCTCCAATACCTCCTCTATGCTGATGACACAGAAATCTACCTCTCTGGCCCAGATTTGAGTTTCCTTCTATCTAGAAACCCAGAGTGTCTGTCGGCTTTATAGTTAATCTTCTTCTCCCGCTTCTTAAAACCCAACGTGGAGAACAGAATTCATCATCTTTTCCCCCACATGCAGCTGTATTTGTCCTGCCGATTCTCAGCATATTTGCCAGGTTGGGGCTGGATATCTGCTGGTCCCCAGTATAGTTACTGCATAAATCACCACATTGGGACCACAGCCGTGTTAGTCCCCCCATATCAAAATATTTGAACAAAACATATGCAGTTGGTTAGATCTTTGTTAGATCAGGTTAGATCAATTGTTGTTTGCGTTAGATCTCATACAGAAGTAGAGCTATTAACAGTTATTTGCAGGGGGGGCTAACCCGTCATCAGCCCCCCCTTATCAAAAAATTGACCAAACAATTAGCTATTTTGGAAGATATTTGTTAGATCAGGTATGATCAACTAGTTGTTTTGTTAGATGTCACATAATTACAGACTTATTAAGTGATTAAAGAGGGGGGGGCTAGCCCCCCCCCCCCCCCACATGCAATTTTCAGGTAAAATTTGATGCAGAGTAATAGGCCTTCGTTAGATCCGGTAAGATCAAGTGGTTTCAATGTTAGATCTCATATAATTACAGAGATATTTCACATGAAAAAACAGATATTAGGTAGTATTATTAAATAGGGGGGCTAGTTCCCCCACATGCAATTTTCGGGTAAAATTTGATTAAGACTAATAGGCCTTCGTTAGATCCGGTAAGATCAAGTGGTCTGCATCAAATTTTACCAGAAAATTGCATGTGGGGGGCTAGCCCCCCCTGATGTAATACCAAATATCCATAATATCTCTGTAATTATATGAGATCTAACATTGAAACCACTTGATCTTAGCGGATCTAATGCAGATCTATTAGTCTGAATCAAATTTTACCAGAAAATTGCATGTGGGGGGCTAGCCCCCCCTGATGTAATACCAAATATCCATAATATCTCTGTAATTATATGAGATCTAACATTGAAACCACTTGATCTTAGCGGATCTAATGCAGATCTATTAGTCTGAATCAAATTTTACCAGAAAATTGCATGTGGGGGCTCTAGCCCCCCTGATGTAATACCAAATATCTATAATATCTCTGTAATTATATGAGATCTAACGTTGAAACCACTTGATCTTACCGGATCTAACGAAGGCCTATTAGTCTTAATCAAATTTTACCCGAAAATTGCATGTGGGGGGGATAGCCCTCCTATTTAATAATACTACCTAATATCTGTGTTTTTATGTGAAATATCTCTGTAATTATATGAGATCTAACATTGAAACCACTCGATCTTACCGGATCTAACGAAGGCCTATTAGTCTGCATCAAATTTTACCTGAAAATTGCATGTGGGGGGGCTAGCCCCCCCCTGACGTAATACCAAATATCCATAATATCTCTGTAATTATATGAGATCTAACGTTGAAACCACTTGATCTTACCGGATCTAACGAAGGCCTATTAGTCTGCATCAAATTTTACCAGTAAATTGCATGTGGGGGGGCTAGCCCCCCCCTATTTAATACTACCTAATATCTGTGTTTTTATGTGAAATATCTCTGTAATTAAATGAGATCTAACGTTGAAACCATTTGATCTTACCGAATCTAACGAAGGCCTATTAGTCTGCATCAAATTTTACCAGAAAATTGCATGTGGGGGGGCTAGCCCCCCCTGACGTAATACCAAATATCCATAATATCTCCGTAATTAAATGAGATCTAACGTTGAAACCACTTGATCTTACCGGATCTAACGAAGGCCTATTACTCTGCATCACATTTTACCTGAAAATTGCATGTGGGGGGGCTAGCCCCCCCTGACGTAATACCAAATATCCATAATATCTCCGTAATTAAATGAGATCTAACGTTGAAACCACTTGATCTTCCCGTATCTAACGAAGGCCTATTACTCTGCATCACATTTTACCTGAAAATTGCATGTGGGGGGGCTAGCCCCCCCTGACGTAATACCAAATATCCATAATATCTCCGTAATTAAATGAGATCTAACGTTGAAACCACTTGATCTTACCGGATCTAACGAAGGCCTATTACTCTGCATCACATTTTACCTGAAAATTGCATGTGGGGGGGCTAGCCCCCCCTCATTAATCACTTAATAAGTCCGTAATTATGTGAGATCTAACAAAACAACTAGTTGATCATACCTGATCTAACAAATATCTTCCAAAATAGCTAATTGTTTGGTCAATTTTTTGATAAGGGGGGGCTGATGACGGGTTAGCCCCCCCTGCAAATAACTGTTAATAGCTCTACTTCTGTATGAGATCTAACGCAAACAACAATTGATCTAACCTGATCTAACAAAGATCTAACCAACTGCATATGTTTTGTTCAAAAATTTTGATTTGGGGTGGCTAACACGGCTGAGGTCACATTGGGCCTTAAATGCACATGGTGCTCTTTTATTCCTGATCCCTGTTGTATGTCCAGGCAAAAGATTAGGGCCACATGTATGGTAGTTATAAAACCAAGAAGTGCAGCATAATAAGAGGGCTGATTTTTCACACTGTTATATGCTAGACACAGCATATTGGGCATTGAAATGGCATATATCTTTGTAAAAATTGTAGTTTTCACCTTGCACAATCTGCTGTAAATTTTTGCAAAACAGCTGTGGGGTCAAAATGCTCATTGGTAAATTTTATGAGGGGTATGGTTTATAAAATGAGGTCATTTTGGGGGATTTATTTTTATTTTACCTCAAAGCCTCTGCAGTTTTCGGCCAGTGCTGTATAAATCACCAAACCGGGCTTTAAATGCACATGGTGCTTATTCCCTTCTTAGACCAGCTGTGTGCCCATACAGCACTTTATGACCATACATGGGGTGTTGCTAGATTCTGGAGAAAATGGGTACGGTCTGAGGTGCTTTTGTAAACAAAAGAAAAGTAAATTTTTCATTTTCACAGCTAAGGGTTGGACAGCCATTTTAATGGGGGCATATACAGACTAAGTGGGGTAGTGTGAGCTGTAAATACTGCGGTGTCTTTTAATTGAGCACACTAGTTACTTTCCTTCCAGTTTCCATTTTAATTTTTGCTTTTCTAGAACTGCCGTACTGTATATTTACACCAAGAAGCATTTATTGATCTCTGAGCCTCCAGGTAAGCTTGCAAAATTACCATGAAGCCCCAGTTATGGGTCTTCAACACAGTGAAAGCAAAGGGGTGTCCCCATTATAGAGACCACCAGATCCACCATATTAAGTGGCCTCTATGTCAAGATCCAGCTCTTTTATAAGCCTTAAAGGGGTTGTCTCATGACAGACAATGGGGGCATATCGCTAGGATATGCCCCCATTGTCTTATAGGTGCGGGTCCAACCGCTGGGACCCGCACCTATATAGAGAACGGAGCCCCGAAAGTGAAGGAGGGTGCACTGCGCATGCGCAGCCGCCCTCCATTCATTTTCTATGGGGCCGGCGAAAATAACCGAGCACTGGCTCGGCTATTTCCATCGAGCCCATAGAAGTGAATGGGAGCA
The DNA here is from genome assembly GCF_905171765.1 of Bufo bufo. Classification (NCBI taxonomy): domain Eukaryota; kingdom Metazoa; phylum Chordata; class Amphibia; order Anura; family Bufonidae; genus Bufo; species Bufo bufo. Next base: position 456,573,868 of record NC_053391.1, read on the forward strand.
GTGGCCGGTCATGCGCGGTGCACTCCTATTCACTTCTATGGGGAGCTGGCTTGGTGGTGGCCGGACCGGAGTCCTCTAGCCACCACCTTGCGGGGCTCTGTTCTCGATATAGGTTTGGGTCCCAGCGGTGGGACCTGCACCTCTAAGACAATGGGAGCATATCCTAGTGATATGCCCCCATTGTCTATGATGAGACAACTCCTTTAAGGATGTGACAGGGGAAGACCTAATCCTAGTAGCCAGGGGCATACATAGAAATCATTGGGCCCCATAGCAAGAATCTGATTTGGGCCCCCTAACTCTGCCCACTACCCATCCCACTACCTGCCATGGCTCCTACCCTGCCACACCCCCGTTGTATTGCTACTGACCCAGAGAATGAATGGCACAGGTCAGTTTTGCCGCAAAGGGAATGCCGTAGGAACAAAACCCATAAAACGGTGGAGAAATTGCAGGTTTTTTTTAAACACCACCCCATTTGGAATTTTTTGGCCCGCTTCCCACTACATTGTATGCCATATTAAAGTACAACTTCTCCCGCAAAAAATAAGCCCTCATACTTCTATGTGAACGGAAAAATAAAAAGTTATGGTCAAGAAAGATACAGAAGGGTTAAAGGGGCTATCTAACCCCTATTATGCCCCCCAAAATGCCCAGGCACCACATACAGATAATACTTATGCCCAGTGGTGAGGTGCAGCCAATAGCAGGCCGCGTCAGAAATGAGCCTCCGTAGCGTCACCCGCGATGCTTGGGAGGCTCGTTCCCATAGTGGCCTGCTACTGACTGCCCCCCATGTCGCCGGATGTTTTCATCTGCGTGATGGGAGAGAGGCAGTGGGGGCTGTGCGGGCATCAGGAGCAATGCGGAGTGCCGGGGTATGAGGTAAGTAAGGTGCCCTGGCATTTTGGGGGGCATTAACTCTTTGCTGCTGATGCGGAGTGTGCACATAGTCACCAATCATATTCTCCCCCCCCCAGGTGACTGATGTGCTGGGTGGCTGTAGGCTCATAGAGGACTCAGGAGTACAGTGTGCTTTGGGGGAGTAGGAGGAAAGCACACTGTCCTTATGAGTCCTCTATGAGCCTACAAGCCCCCTCCCCCCAAAAAAACCCACTGCTTGCTTCCGCCCTCCCCCTATCAAAAATACCCATATGATATGGGTATTTTTGATGGGGGGAGAGCAGCAGCAAGCAGTGTTTTTTTTGTTTTTTTTTTGGGGGGGGGGGGGGGTGGGGCTCTGTAGGCTAATAGAGGACTCAGAAGGACAGTCCTTCTGAGTCCTCTATGAGCCTACAGGCCCCCCCCAAAAAAAATAAAAATGCTTGCTGCTGCCCTCCCCCCATCAAAAATACCAATTTCCATCCAACCAGAACCATATATTTACTTTTTATTAAAAGTGGCGCTCTTACTGTGGCATGGCACACTACCCGAGTGTGTTTATTCTGGCTGGGTTCTGTGTTCTCTGTGTAAAGTCAGTGACCCGGATCCGGAGCGGTCCGAGGGATGGGTCTGAGGGATGGGGGGGGGGGGCGGGGTCTGCGCTGGACTCACTGGCTGTCGCTGATGACTTGAGAGGGGTGCTCTGTGTGTGCTTGAGCCTGCTGCCTGCCAGCGATACACTGGCCAATCAGCAGCAGCATCTTTGCGCTGCTAAATGCTGATTGGCCAGTGTAAAATGCAGCAGATGCAGTGCCCGGGAGCGGGAGCGGGGGGGGGGGGGGGGGGACACACACACCTCTGGGAGAACAGAAGTGGACGGCCCGCCTCAATACCCCATGCCATGGCAGATATGAACATGAGACTAACACAGATGCCTTTAGCTGCCAAGCGCACATTCAACAGGTCAGCCAGTTACATAGGTACAAATCTGCTGACAGATGCCCTTTATGATTAGTAACATTCCCAGTTATATGGTGATGGGACTGTGTTGGCAGTTTAAAAGTCATTTATAGGCTATGCTTATAAGTTATAATGAATTAATATATCGAAAACAAAAAGGAGTCTGTTGCACATAGGGGGTAGACAGAGTTAGGCAGAGAGAGATGGGGGAGTGTAGGGAGTCAGAAACAGGGAGAGGGAAAGAAACAGAAAAAGAGATGTGGGCGAGAGAAAAAGAGGACAAATAAATAAGAGGAATAAAAGGAAAGAAGGGGACATAAAGAGGTTTACAGAGACAGTGAGGGAAGAAAAATAAAGAGAGTTAGAGAGAGAGTGGAAGAGAAAGTAGGAGGGGGAGTGCATGAAAGGGAAGAAAGGAGAGGAGAAACAGAGAGAAAATAAAATAAAAGAAGACAAGGTGGAATGTAAAGTGTTACCTTCTTCCCAAGATCTATAATGTCGTTCGCTTTCATACACCTACCCCACCTGATATAGACACAGATCTCTGAGCTTCCAGATATGATTGTAATATGACGAGGACGTTATCTACTTGCCGTACAAGTATCAAGGTTGTTTTCCAACTAGTGAGACTTTCACTTTCTCTTTTCATTTACAGGAAACCGCTCCCTAAAGAAACACTAAACAGAATCTTTCTCTCTCCCCCCCCCCCCCCCCCCCCTACAAAAAAAAAAAAGGAAAAACCAACAAAATGTAACAATCTCCGAAGGCTACTTTCACACTTGCGTTTACATTTTTCAGTATTACGATCCATCATAGGATCTCAATACCGGATAAATCGCTTCTGTTTTGTCCCCATTCATTGTCAATGGGGACAAAACTGAACTGAACAGAACGGGGTGCACCAAAATGCATTTCGTTCTGTTTGGTTGCCTTCCCATACCGGAGAGCAAACCACAGCATGCTGCGGTTTTCTTTCCGTCATGGGATGCGGAGCAAAACGGATCAGTTTCCTCAGACACAAGTCCCCCATTGACTTTCAATGGTGTTCATGATGGATCCGTCTTGGCTAGACGGCTGTATTATCAGTAACTGAAGAGCTTTTGCTGATCCCTGCCGGATCAGGCAAAAACTCAAGTGTGAAAGTAGCCTTCTTTGTCTTGTTTTGTTTTATCAGATATCACAGTTGCCGAATTGTAGACTAGAGGAGAGCGAATCAAATACCCCCTCCTCTCATACATCATTGCAAACTAATTCCAGCCACAGGAGCGGGCGATTCTCGCTGCACCCATATACTGTACATTATCCTTGGGGGCTCTTATGTTAATACAGACTCTTTTTTTGGAGGCCTAGACCCAGAATAGGCAAGTCTATTAGTGTAGATCCCATCTGCAGAAGCCGCTTTGTCATTGGTAGATGGGTCCCACACAATTTTGGTCAAAAATATGCAGAGAAGCTTCTAATTTCCATGCATAGTAAGTATAGTGCTAATGCAATTTGGAATAATCCATGTTTCCGGTGTTTGCATGTGTTTTTGCTGCTACATACAGTGTTTGCTTTTGCATGTCTGCCATGGTAGCATGCACCTGTACTTTATTTTACATTTTTGGAGGTGCTAGTCTTACTTTGTTTTTTGCTTTGAAAAGGTTCTTTAGTGACATTTATATGCTCTTGGAAGGTACACAGTCTTCTTGCTGAGATCCATCTGGTATGAAGACTTATGGAAAATGCTCCATGGGAAGAAAATATGCAAAGTAAATCCCCTCTAGAAAGAAGAAAACCTTCTCTTTAGGCACATCCTATGGGTAGCTACCCTGTAAGCTTGCCCTAAAGGTAGTTTTCTTAATTTGGCACCAGAGCTATTTTGCATATATTTCTTTTATATAATAATAGTCTCCTGTTATTTAATGTGACATCAGAGCGCCATCTAGTGCTCTTTTTGTGTATATAGTACACCATATCTGTAGCTATATACACAGAACCAAAAATATAAACGCAATACTTTCGGTTTTGCTACCATTTTGCATGAGCTGAACTCAAAGATCTGAAACATTTTCTACATACACAAAAGACCCATTAATCTCAAATATTGTTCACAAATCGTCTAAATCTGTGAGCACTTCTCCTTTGCCGAGATAATCCATCCCCCCTCACAGGTGTGGCATATCAAGGTGCTGATTAGACAGCATGAATATTGCACAGGTGTGCCTTAGACTGCCCACAATAAAAGCCCACTCTGAAATGTGTACAGTTTTGCCTTACTGGGGTGGGGTGGCCACACCAGTCAGTATCTGGTGTGACCACCATTTTCCTCACCCAGTGCAACACATCTCCGTCACATAGAGTTGATCAGGTTATTGATTGTGGCCTGTGGAATGTTGGTCCACTCCTCTTCAATAGCTGTGCGAAGTTGCAGAATATTGGCAGGAACTGGAACACGCTGTCGTATACGCCGATCCAGAGCATCCCAAACATGCTCAATGGGTGACATGTCCGGTGAGTATGCTGGCCATGCAAGAACTGGGATGTTTTCAGTTTCCAGGAATTGTGTACAGAGCCTTGCAATATGGGGCAGTGCATTATCATGCTGCAACATGAGGTGATGGTCGTGGATGAATGGCACAACAATGGGCCTCAGGATCTCGTCACGGTACCTCTGTGCATTCAAAATGCCATCAATAAAATGCACCTGTGTTCGTTGTCCATAACATACGCCTGCCCATACCATAACCCCACCACCACCATGGGCCACTCGATCCACAACGTTGATGTCAGCAAACCGCTCACCCACACGACACCACACATGCTGTCTGCCATCTGCTCTGAACAGTGAAAACAGGGACTCATCCGTGAACAGAATAACTCTCCAACAGTCCAGACGCCATGAAATGTGAGCCTTTTCCCACTCAAGTCAGTTACGATGACGAATTGCAGTCAGGTCCAGACCCCGATGAGGATGACGAGCAAGCAGATGAGCTTCCCTGAGACGGTTTCTGACAGTTTGTGCAGAAATTCTTTGGTTATGCAAACCGATTGTTGCTGCAGCTGTCCGAGGACGATCATGGAGGTGAACATGCTGGATGTGGAGGTCCTGGGCTTGTGTGGTTACACGTGGTCTGCGGTTGTGAGGCCGGTTGACTGTACTACCAAATTCTCTGAAACGCCTTTGGAGACAGCTTATGGTAGAGAAATGAACATTTATTGCACGGGCAACAGCTCTGGTAGACATTCCTGCAGTCAGCATGCCAATTGCACGCACCCTCAAACGTTGTGACATCTGTGGCATTGTGCTGTCTAATCAAACTGCACATTTCAGAGTGGCCTTTTATTGTGGGCAGTCTAACACCTGTGCAATATTCATGCTGTCTAATCAGCACCTTGATATGCCACACCTGTGAGGTGGGATGGATTATCTCGGCAATGGAGAAGTGCTCACTAACACAGATTAAGACAGATTTGTGAACAATATTTGACAGTAATGGGTCTTTTGTGTATGTAGAAAATATTTCAGATCTTTGAGTTCAGCTCATGCAGAATGGGAGCAAAACCGAAAGTGTTGAGTTTATATTTTTGTTCAGTGTATCTAAGCTGTGTACATGATTAATGTATTTATTTAATTTCTTCAATTAAAGTTATGGTGGTATAATTTGCAGTAGTCAATGTTTTTGTGTCACTGCATTCTCCTCTTCTGTGTTCAGAGTGTAGAGTGATTATATACTGTACATATATTCTCTATGTGACTGGGATTGGCATTAGGTATCTTACACTTCAGCCATCCTGTTATATATACACGGTATCTTAAGGCCTCATGCACACGACCGTTGTTTGGGTCCGCATCCGAGCCGCCATTTTTGCCGCTCGGATGCAGACCCATTCACTTCAATGGGGCCGCAAAAGATGCGGACAGCACTCAGTGTGCTGTCCGCATCCGTTGCTCCGTTCCGTGGTCCCGCAAAAAAAAAATATAACATGTCCTATTCTTGTCCGTTTTGCGCAAAAAACGGAACGGGGATTTATTCTGTCTGTATTAGAATCTGCCAACAAACTGCATCTCCGCTATTTAAAGAAGACTTTTCACTAGTTTAAAAACTAAAAACTAACTATATCAGTGGGCAGAGCGGCGCCCAGGGGTCCCCCTGCACTTACTAGTATGTCTGGGCGCCGCTCCGTTCGCCCGGTATAGGCTCCGGTGTCTGCAGCTCCCTCTGTTGTACTGGGCGGAGTTTTTGTATTAGGGTTGCCCCTTGCTGCAACGCTGGCCAATCGTAGCGCACGGCTCATAGCCTGTGTAGTTCCGATCAGTGATCGGAACAAGGTGCCTGCTCAAATCATTGAGCAGGCACCCGGGGACAATGTGCATCCTGTGGCCCCCCCGTACCCACCCCCCCCCCCCCCCCCCCGTGTCGGCGATCGCCGCAAACCGCAGGTCAATTCAGAGGTTGCGGCGGCTTTTAGAGGTTGCGGCGGGGGGCGGTGCCATCGGGTCCCCGTGCGGCTGAAGGGGGGACCCGATGGCATGGAAGGCAGCGCGATGCCTTCCTTAGGCATCGGCGCTGCCTTCCTGTGACGAGCCTGTATGGGTAATACAAACTGTATTACTCATACAGCTAATGCATTCCAATACAGAAGTATTGGAATGCATTGTAAAGGGGATTAGACCCACAAAAGTTGAAGTCCCAAAGTGGGGCAAAAAATAAAGTGAAAAAAAGTTCCCCCCCCCCAAAAAAAATTTAAAAGTTTCAAGGTAAAACAAACAAAAACGTCATTTTCCCCCAATTAAAGTTAAAAAAAAAATTGGTAAAAATGAGGAAAAAAAAAACATATTATGCATCGCCGCATCCGTATAGACAGGCTCTATAAACATATCACATGACCTAACCCCTCAAATGAACACCGTAAAAAATAAAAACTGTGCTAAATAAACCATTTTTTTTGTTACCTTACATCACAAAAAGTACAACAGCAAGCGATCAAAAAGGCGTATGCCCACCAAAATAGTACCAATCTAATAGTCACCTCATCCCTCAAAAAATGAGCCCCTACCTAAGATAATCGCCCAAAAACTGAAAAAACTATGGCTCTCAGACTATGGAAACACTAAAACATGATTTTTTTTTGTTTAAAAATGAAATCATTGTGTAAAACGTACATAAATTAAAAAAAAGTATACATATTAGGTATTGCCGCATCTGTGACAACCTGGTCTATAAAAATACTACATAATCTAACCTGCCAGATGAATGTTGTAAATAACAAAAAATAAAAAAAAGGTGCCAAAACAGCTATTTCTTGCTACCTTGCCTCACAAAGTGTAGTATAGAGCAACCAAAAATCATATGTACCCTAAACTAGTACCAACAAAACTGCACCCTATCCCATAGTTTCTAAAATGGGGTCAGTTTTTTGGAGTTTCTACTCTAGGAGTGCATCAGGGGGGCCTCAAATGGGACATGGTGTCAAAAAAACAGTCCAGCAAAATCTGCCTTCCAAAACCGTATGGCATTGCTTTCCTTCTGCGCCCTGCCGTGTACCCGTACAGCAGTTTACGACCACATATGGGGTGTTTCTATAAACTACAGATTCAGGGCCATAAATATTGAGTTTTGTTTGGCTGTTAACCCTTGCTTTGTAACTGGAAAAAAAAAATTACATGGAAAATCTGCTAAAAAAGTGAAATTTTGAAATTGTATCTCTATTTTCCATTAATTCTTGTGGAACACCTAAAGGGTTAACAAAGTTTGTAAAATCAGTTTTGAATACCTTGAGGGGTTTAGTTTCTAGAATGGGGTCATTTTTGGGTGGTTATTATTATGTAAGCCTCACAAAGTGACTTCAGACCTGAACTGGTCCTTAAAAAGTTGTTTTTTTGAAAATTTCTGAGAAATTTCAAGATTTGCTTCTAAACTTCTAAGCCTTGTAACGACCCTCAAAAATAAAATGTCATTCCCAAAATGAAGTTCCCTAACATGAAGTAGACATATGGGAAATGTAAAGTAATAACTATTTTTGTGGGTATTACTATGTATTATAGAAGTAGAGAAATTGAAACTTGGAAATTTACAAAAAAAAATTATAAATAAAAAATTTTTTTTTTTTACTCCATTTTACCAGTGTCATGAAGTACAATATGTGACGAAAAAACAATCTCAGAATGGCCTGGATGAGTCCAAGCATTTTAAGGTTATCACCACATAAAGGGACACTGGTCAGATTTGCAAAAAATGGCCTGGTCCTTAAGGTGAAAATGAGCCCGGTCCCTAAGGGGTTAAAGAGCATCTGATTAACCCCAAATAAAGTTCAGCTGCTCTAGTTGGTCTTTCCTGAAATTTTCTTAGTCGCATCCCACAACAAAAGCCATGGTCCACAGAGAGCTTCCAAAGCATCAGAGGGATCTCATTGTTAAAAGGTATCAGTCAGGAGAAGGGTACAAAATAATTTCCAAGGCATTAGATATACCATGGAAGAAGACAGTCATCATCAAGTGGAGAAAATATGGCACAACAGTGACATTACCAAGAACTGGACGTCCCTCCAAAATTGATAAAAAGACGAGAAGAAAACTGATCTGGGAGGCTACCAAGAGGCCTACAGCAACATTAAAGGAGCTGCAGGAATATCTGGCAAGTACTGGCTGTGTGGTACATGTGACAACAATCTCCCGTATTCTTCATACACTGCTCAAAAAAATAAAGGGAACACTTAAACAACACAATGTAACTTCAAGTCAATCACACTTCTGTGAAATCAAACTGTCCACTTAGGAAGCAACACTGAGTGACATTCAATTTCACATGCTGTTGTGCAAATGGGATAGACAACAGGTGGAAATTATAGGCAATTAGCAAGACACCCCCAATAAAGGAGTTGTTCTGCAGGTGGTGACCACAGACCATTTCTCAGTTCCTATGCTTCCTGGCTGATGTTTTGGTCACTTTTGAATGCTGGCGGTGCTTTCACTCTAGTGGTAGCATGAGACGGAGTCTACAACCCACACAAGTGGCTCAGGTAGTGCAGCTTATCTAGGATGGCACATCAATGCGAGCTGTGGCAAGAAGGTTTGCTGTGTCTGTCAGCGTAGTGTCCAGAGCATGGAGGCGCTACCAGGAGACAGGCCAGTACATCAGGAGACGTGGAGGAGGCCGTAGGAGGGCAACAACCCAGCAGCAGGACCACTACATCCGCCTTTGTGCAAGGAGGAACAGGAGGAGCACTGCCAGAGCCCTGCAAAATGACCTTCAGCAGGCCACAAATGTGCATGTGTCTGCTCAAACGGTCAGAAACAGACTCCATGAGGGTGATATGAGGGCAAATTCGCCACTGGCGCCATGTGCTCTTCACAGATGAAAGCAGGTTCACACTGAGCACATGTGACAGACGTGACAGAGTCTTGAGACGTTCTGCTGCCTGCAACATCCTCCAGCATGACCGGTTTGGCATTAGGTCAGTAATGGTGTGGGGTGGCATTTCTTTGGAGGGCCGCACAGCCCTCCATGTGCTCGCCAGAGGTAGCCTGACTGCCATTAGGTACCGAGATGAGATCCTCAGACCCCTTGTGAGACCATATGCTGGTGCGGTTGGCCCTGGGTTCCTCCTAATGCAAGACAATGCTAGACCTCATGTGGCTGGAGTGTGTCAGCAGTTCCTGCAAGACGAAGGCATTGATGCTATGGACTGGCCCGCCCGTTCCCCAGATCTGAATCCAATTGAGCACATCTGGGACATCATGTCTCGCTCTATCCACCAACGTCACGTTGCACCACAGACTGTCCAGGAGTTGGCAGATGCTTTAGTCCAGGTCTGGGAGGAGATCCCTCAGGAGACCGTCTGCCACCTCATCAGGAGCATGCACAGGCGTTGTAGGGAGGTCATACAGGCACGTGGAGGCCACACACACTACTGAACCTCATTTTGACTTGTTTTAAGGACATTACATCAAAGTTGGATCAGCCTGTAGTGTGTTTTTCCACTTTAATTTTGAGTGTGACTCCAAATCCAGACCTCCATGGGTTGAAAAATTTAATTTCCATTTTTTTATTTTTGTGTGATTTTGTTGTCAGCACATTCAACTATGCAAAGAACAAAGTATTTCAGAAGAATATTTAATTAATTCAGATCTAGGATGTGTTATTTTTGTGTTCCCTTTATTTTTTTGAGCAGTGTATGTCTGGGCTATGGGGTAGAGTGGCAAGACTAAAGCCTTTTCTTACAAAGAAAAACATCCAAGCCAGGCTACATTTTTCAAAAACACATCTGAAGTCTCCCAAAAGCATGTGGGAAAAGGTGTTATGGTCTGATGAAACCAAGGTTGAACTTTTTGGCCATAATTCCAAAAGATATATTTGGCGCAAAAACAACACTGCACATCACCAAAAGAACACCACACCCACAGTGAAGCATGGTGGTGGCAGCATCATGCTTTGGGGCTGTTTTTCTTGCGCTGGAACTGGGGCCTTAGTTAACCTAGAGGGAATTATGAACAGTTCCAAATACCAGTCAATATTGGAACGAAACCTTCAGGCTTCTGCTAGAAAGTTGAACATGAAGAGTTACTTCATCTTTCAGCATTACAACGACCCAAAGCATACATCCAAAATCAACAAAGAAATGGCTTCACCAGAAGAAGATTAAAGTTTTGGAATGGCCCAGCCAGAGCCCAGACCTGAATCCGATTGAAAATCTGTTGGGTGATCTGAAGAGGGCTGTGCACAGGAAATGCCCTTGCAATCTGACAGATTTGGAGTGTTTTTGCAAAGAAGAGTCAAAATGTGCCATGCTGATAAACTCATACCCAAGACCGAGTGCTGTAATAAAATCAAAAGGTGCTTCAACAAAGTATTAGTTTAAGGGTGTGCACGCTTATGCAACCATATTATTTTATTTTTATATTTTTCTTCCCTCTACCTAAAAGATTTTAGTTTGTTTTTCAATTGAGTTGTACAGTTTATAGGTTACATTAAATGTTGAAAAAGTTCTGAAATTATTTATCTTTGTCTCATTTTTTTTTTTTACAGCACAGAAACCTGACATTTTAACCACCTCCGGACCGCTGTACGCACAGACGCGTCCTGGAGGTGGTTGATTTATTCCGAGTGGACGCGCTGGCGCGTCCTCTCGCGATGGCCGAGATTTCTTGTGAACGCGCGCACACAGGCGCGCGCGCTCACAGGAACGGAAGGTAAGAAAGTGGATCTCCAGCCTGCCAGCGGCGATCGTTCGCTGGCAGGCTGGAGATGTGATTTTTTTAACCCCTAACAGGTATATTAGACGCTGTTATGATAACAGCTTCTAATATACCTGCTACCTGGTCCTCTGGTGATCCCCTTTGTTTGGATCGACCACCAGAGGACACAGGTAGCTCAGTAATATGTTGCACCAAGCACCACACTACACTACACCCCCCCCCCGTCACTTATTAACCCCTTATTCACCCTTGATCACCCCTGATCAACCCATATAGACTCCCTGATCACCCCCCTGTCATTGATTACCCCCCTGTCAAGCTCCATTCAGACGTCCGCATGATTTTTACGGATCCACTGATAGATGGATCGGATCCGCAAAACGCACACGGACGTCTGAATGGAGCCTTACAGGGGCATGATCAATGACTGTGGTGATCACCCCATATAGACTCCCTGATCACCCCCCTGTCATTGATTACCCCCCTGTCATTGATCACCCCCCTGTAAAGCTCCATTCAGATGTCCGCATGATTTTTACGGATCCACTGATAGATGGATCGGATCCGCAAAACGCACACGGACGTCTGAATGGAGCCTTACAGGGGCATGATCAATGACTGTGGTGATCACCCCATATAGACTCCCTGATCACCCCCCTGTCATTGATTACCCCCCTGTCATTGATCACCCCCCTGTAAAGCTCCATTCAGATGTCCGCATGATTTTTACGGATCCACTGATAGATGGATCGGATCCGCAAAACGCACACGGACGTCTGAATGGAGCCTTACAGGGGCATGATCAATGACTGTGGTGATCACCCCATATAGACTCCCTGATCACCCCCCTGTCATTGATTACAGGGGGGTGATCAATGACAGGGGGGTGATCAGGGAGTCTATATGGGGTGATCACCACAGTCATTGATCACGCCCCTGTAAGGCTCCATTCAGACGTCCATGTGCGTTTTGCGGATCCGATCCATCTATCAGTGGATCCATAAAAATCATGCGGACATCTGAATGGAGCTTTACAGGGGGGTGATCAATGACAGGGGGGTAAAGCTCCATTCAGATGTCCGCATGATTTTTACGGATCCACTGATAGATGGATCGGATCCGCAAAACGCACACGGACGTCTGAATGGAGCCTTACAGGGGCGTGATCAATGACTGTGGTGATCACCCCATATAGACTCCCTGATCACCCCCCTGTCATTGATCACCCCCCCTGTCATTGATCACCCCCCCTGTCATTGATCACTCCTCTGTAAGGCTCCATTCAGACATTTTTTTGGCCCAAGTTAGCGGAAATTTATTTTTTTTTCTTACAAAGTCTCATATTCCACTAACTTGTGTCAAAAAATTAAATCTCACATGAACTCACCATACCCCTCACGGAATCCAAATGCGTAAAATTTTTTAGACATTTATATTCCAGACTTCTTCTCACGCTTTAGGGCCCCTAGAATGCCAGGGCAGTATAAATACCCCACATGTGACCCCATTTCGGAAAGAAGACACCCCCAGGTATTCCGTGAGGGGCATATTGAGTCCATGAATAATTGAAATTTTTTTCCCAAGTTAGCGGAAAGGGAGACTTTGTGAGAAAAAATAAAATAAAATCAATTTCCGCTAACTTGTGCCAAAAAAAAAAAAATTTCTATGAACTCGCCATGCCCCTCATTGAATACCTTGGGGTGTCTTCTTTCCAAAATGGGGTCACATGTGGGGTATTGATACTGCCCTGGCATTCTAGGGGCCCTAAAGCGTGAGAAGAAGTCTGGGATCCAAATGTCTAAAAATGCCCTCATAAAAGGAATGTGGGCCCCTTTGCGCATTTAGGCTGCAAAAAAGTGTCACACATCTGGTATCGCCGTACTCAGGAGAAGTTGGGGAATGTGTTTTGGGGTGTCATTTTACATATACCCATGCTGGGTGAGAGAAATATCTTGGCAAAAGACAACTTTTCCCATTTTTTTATACAAAGTTGGCATTTGACCAAGATATTTATCTCACCCAGCATGGGTATATGTAAAATGACACCCCAAAACACATTGCCCAACTTCTCCTGAGTACGGCGATACCACATGTGTGACACTTTTTTGCAGCCTAGGTGGGCAAAGGGGCCCACATTCTAAAGATCACCTTTCGGATTTCACAGGACATTTTTTTACACATTTGAATTTCAAACTACTTCTCACGCATTAGGGCCCCTAAAATGCCAGGGCAGTATAACTACCCCACAAGTGACCCCATTTTGGAAAGAAGACACCCCAAGGTATTTCGTGATGGGCATAGTGAGTTTATGGACATTTTTATTTTTTGTCACAAGTTAGTGGAATATGAGACTTTGTAAGAAAAAAATAAATAAAAAATCATTTTCTACTAACTTGTGAAAAAAAATAAAAACTTCTATGAACTCACTATGCCCATCAGCGAATACCTTAGGGTGTCTACTTTCCGAAATGGGGTCATTTGTGGGTTTTTTCTACTGTCTGGGCATTGTAGAACCTCAGGAAACATGACAGGTGCTCAGAAAGTCAGAGCTGCTTCAAAATGCGGAAATTCACATTTTTGTACCATAGTTTGTAAACACTATAACTTTTACCCAAACCAATAAATATACACTTATTGCATTCAAAGACATGTAGAACAATAAATTTAGATTTTTTTTTATATAGAAATGTAGTTTTTTAAAAAAAAAAAATTTACAACTGAAAGTGAAAAATGTCATTTCTTTGCAAAAATTTCGGTAAATTTCGATTAATAACAAAAAAAGTAAAAATGTCAGCAGCAATGAAATACCACCAAATGAAAGCTCTATTAGTGAGAAGAAAAGGAGGTAAAATTAATTTGGGTGGTAAGTTGCATGACCGAGCAATAAACCGTGAAAGTAGTGTAGTGCAGAAGTGTAAAAAGTGGCCTGGTCTTTCAGGGTGTTTAAGCACTGGGGGCTGAGGTGGTTAAAAGGGGGCAACTCCTTCATTGACAACTGCCACTGCCTAATAATAGGATTACAAGTGAACGTATTACTTCTCACCGAGCAAGCACTCTTTGGAGTAGATGAGGGGGGGGGGGGGACAGAGAGGAGGCTGAGGAAAGTGATATAGCTAGCTGGGTAACAGTTAGAAAGCGGGGTAGAGGGAAGAGTGCCCGGGAGGCTAGCCCTGATCTGACACACCCCAACAAGTTTGCACGTTTGGCAGATGAGGGGGATGTCAGTCCAGGGACAGCACTGCTGCAGCCGGACACTTCCTCTGCCAGTCAGGGGAATGTCAGCTCCAGTAGGCAGGAGAGCAGGGCAGGCCAGACAGGTGCTGGTAGTGGGAGACTCCATTATTAGGGGAACAGATCGGGCAATCTGTCACAAAGACCGTGATCGCCGAACAGTGTGCTGTCTTCCTGGCGCTAGAGTTCGACACATCGCGGATCGGGTTGACAGATTACTGGGAGGAGCTGGTCCATATCGGAATCAATGACAAAGTTAGAGGTAGGTGGAGAGTCAAAAGCTTAGGGCAAGGACCTCAAAAGGTAGTATTTTCCGAAATACTGCCTGTACCACGGGCCACACAATAAAGGCAGCGGGAGATTAGGGAGATTAACAAGTGGCTCAAGAACTGGTGTAGGAGGGAGGGGGTTTGGGTTCCTGGAGAACTTGGCCAACTTCTCTATCGGCTCTATCGTAGAGATGGGCTGCACCTCAATGAGGAAGGGGCAGCTATGCTGGGGAGAAAGATGGCTAGAAGGTTGGAGGAGTGTTTAAACTAGGGACTGGGGGGGATGGAAATTACATTATAGGAGTGGAAGATAGGGCAGATAGAGACCGGGGGCAAGGTAGTGGGACTGGGGGAGGAATGGAAGGAGGGACTAGAACAGTTCAGAAGGAATGGTGTAGGGTAAAAAAATATACATAAACCTCTCAAATGTATGTATACTAATGCCAGAAGCCTGACTAATAAAACTGGGGAGCTGGAATTAGTGATGTGTGAGGAGAACTATGACATAGTGGGAATAACTGAGACATGGCTGGATGATAGCTATGATTGGGCAGTTAATGTACAAGGTTACAGTCTATTTAGAAAGGATTGTCAAAACCAGAGAGGGGGAGGGGTTTGCCTTTATGTAAAGTCTTGTCTAAAGCCCACACTCCGGGAATATATAAGTGAGGGACATAAACATGTGGAGTCACTGTGGGTAGAGATACATGGAGCTAAAAACAACAATAAATTACTAATAGGTGTTTACTATAAACCACCTAATATACCACAGAGTCCACAGAAAATCTACTACTAAACGAGATAGACGAGGCGGCAAATAATAATGAGGTGGTTATTATGGGGGATTTCAACTACCCAGATATAGACTGGAAAACTGAAACTCGTATATCTCATAAAGGAAACAGGTTCTTGGCAATAACCAAAGACAATTACCTCAACTGGTTCAGGACCCGACTAGAGGGACGGCCATACTGGACTTAGTATTAACCAATAGGCCTGACAGAACAACAGACGTGCAGGTTGGGGGACACCTGGGAAATAGTGACCATAAAGTAATAACCTTCAAAAGAGCGTTTCTACACGGAGGAACAAAAATACCAAACTTAAAAAAAGCTACATTTTGCCAACTAAGAGAGGCCATAGGCCTAACTAACCGGGACAAAGTCCTCAAAAATAAAAATACAGCCACAAAATGGGATATCTTTAAAAGCATCCTAAAATCTCATTGTGAGAGGTACATACCATATGGGAATAAAAGGTTAAGGAACAAAAAAAACAATGTGGATAAATAGAACTGTAAAGAAAGCAATAAATGACAAAAAGAAAGCATATAAATCACTAAAACAGGAGGGTAGCACGGAAGCACTGAAAAACTATAAGGAAAAAAATAGAACATGTAAAAAATAAAAGCGGCCAAACTAGAGACCGAAAGATTAATTGCCAAAGAGAGTTAAACTAACCCTAAAATGTTTTTCAGTTCTATAAATGTTAAAAAGTATAAATCTGAAGGTGTCGGCCCATTAAAGAGTAATGAGGGGGGAGTCGCAGAGAGCGACGAGGAGAAAGCAAAGCTGTTAAATATTTTTTTCTCCAATGTATTCACTGAGGAAAATAAACTGTCAGATGACATGCAGAATGTAAAAATAAATTACCCATTAAAAGTGTCCCCTCTGACCCAGGAAGAAGTACATCAGCGACTTAAAAAGATTAAAATAGACAAAATCGCCAGGACCGGATGGCATACACCCCCGTATCCTAAGGGAATTAAGTAATGTCACAGCCAGACCCTTATTTCTGATATTTGCGGACTCTATACTGACAGGTAATGTCCCACAGGATTGGTGCATGGCAAATGTGGTGCAAATATTCAAAAAGGGTCCAAAAACAGAGCCTGGAAACTATAGGCCGGTAAGTTTAACATCTGTTGTGGGTAAACTGTTTGAAGGTTTTCTGAGAGATGTTATCTTAGAGCGTCTCAACGGAAATAAGCAAATATCAGCATGGCTTAGTGAGGGATTGGTCATGCCAAAATAATTTAATCAGTTTCTATGAGGAGGTAAGTTCTAGACTTGACAGCGGCGAATCAATGGATGTCGTATATCCGGACTTCTCCAAAGCATTTGACACTGTACCACATAAAAGGTTAGTATATAAAATGAGAACGCTCGGACTGGGAGAAAACGTCTGTATGTGGGTAAGTAACTGGCTCAATGATAGAAAACAGAGGGTGGTTATTAACGGTACACACTCAGATTGGGTCACTGTCACTAGTGGGGTACCTCAGGGGTCAGTATTGGGCCCTATTCTCTGTGTAAAGTAATTAACACTGAAGAGGACAGTATACTACTACAGAGCGATCTGGATAGACTGGAGGCTTGGGCAGATAAGTGGCAGATGAGGTTTAACACTGACAAATGTAAAGTTATGCACATGGGAAGGAATAATGCAAGTCACCCGTACATACTAAATGGTAAAACACTCGGTAACACTGACATGGAAAAGAATCTAGGAATTCTAATAAACAGCAAACTAAGCTGCCAAAACCAGTATCAGGCAGCTGCTGCCAAGGCCAATAAGATAATGGGTTGCATCAAAAGGGGCATAGATGCCGGTGATAAGAACATAGTCCTACCACTTTACAAATCGCTAGTCAGACCACACATGGAGTACTGTGTACAGTTCTGGGCTCCTGTAAACAAGGCAGACATAGCAGAGCTGGAGAGGGTCCAGAGGAGGGCAACTAAAGTAATAACTGGAATCGGGCAACTACAGTATCCTGAAAGATTATCAAAATTAGGGTTGTTCACTTTAGAAAAAAGACGATTGAGGGGACATCTAATTAATATGTATAAATAAATCAGGGGTCAGTACAGAGATCTATCCGATCATCTATTTATTCCCAGGTCTGTGACTGTGACGAGGGGACATCCTCTGCGTCTGGAGGAAAGAAGGTTTGTACACAAACATAGAAAAGGATTCTTTACGGTAAGAGCAGTGAGACTATGGAACTCTCTGCCTGAGGAGGTGGTGATGGCGAGTACAATAAAGGAATTCAAGAGGGGTCTGGATGTATTTCTGCAGCGTAATAATATTACAGGCTATAGCTACTAGAGAGGGGTCATTGATCCAGGGAGTTAGTCTGATTGCCTGCTTGGAGTCGGGAAGGAATTTTTTATTGGCTTCTACCACACAGGTTTTTTTTTTTGCCTTCCTCTGGATCAACTTGCAGGATAACAGGCCGAACTGGATGGACAAATGTATTTTTTTCGGCCTAATGTACTATGTTACTATGTTACTTATGCTATACAAAAGGCTTTCCATTGATGGAGTGTGCCAACTGTCCAGAGACTATTAATTGTCAGTAAATGCTCAACTGGTTCACAACTACCGACTCCTCATTCTTACTACCACTACTCTCAACATTTGCATCTAATGGTGCTGGCGTCACGGACACAGGGGCCCAGCCGCCGCAAGCACCCTAAACATCACCACCATCAAGGACACCTCAACTTCCATCTGGCTGGTGTTCCCTGCAACAGAGAGTGCCCCAGAAGATTTTGTGCTGTCTTCTCATCCACTGCACTGCCGGCCCCAAGGGACAACTAAACCGTGAGTACTACTATCCTCGGCACCCCATTCACTAGTATGCTCATGCCCGAAATAATCCTTAGGGAGCCCTGGCACGCTGCACGGGCAACACACGTAGGGAGGGACAACACAAGTGGACAAAGCCAGCAATACCATTGTAAAACTGTAATGTCAGTAGGTAGGGATGGACACGGACAGTGAGCCCCAACTAGAAGCCCGCCCGCTATCCCTGCCTCCTTGCAGTGCAAGCTCTAAGTAGCAAGTCTGCAACTAGTCGATGTTCCCTACTAAAAGGTGTGAGACAACCACCAAGGGACAAAAACAGGACACAGAGACAGAGTAGTACTGAAATGAGTCAGAACCAGGAGGACAACAATTTACCAAATCGAGAGACAGAGTAGTCAAATAGCCAAGACCAGATGGGAAACTCAGTACCAATACCTTAGACAAAGAGTGGTCAAAAGGACAAGCCGAGGTGAAAACACTTGTAATCCAAAATACGCAACCAGGAACACAGCTTGTGAGTCGGAGACTATCAATGGCACTGGTTTAAGGCCAGGAAGGGGTTTAAATAGAGCACGGAATCCCAGAATCAGAGCCTGACAGCATTAGGTCAGTGTTATACAATACATTACAGAACTCTAAGGGTTACATAGCATCATAAATCACTATAATGCTATGCGATCCCATCAGTGCTGCGTAGGTCAGGACGGGAGCTCTCGCAGACACACATTGAACTTGCTCAAATCAGCCTAATACAGCCTTTATACTTCCTATGTCAATTAGATGAGGTGTGTATCTCACCTGAATTATAAATTTGTCTATTCTGCAGCTGTGCGTTACTCCTTGGAACGCATGGCTGGGTTAGAAGAGGTTATACCTATTGTGGTCAGTCTAGTGATGGGCAGAGCTTTCCGCACCAAGCACACCGCTGTACTGGCAGGAAGCATGCCCCACATTCCACTTGGAACGCATTGCTGTAATCAGTGGGAGACTCACTCTCCTTAAGGGGGCGGCCCTTAGTCATTGTAGAGATCTGTGGATGTGAAGTACGTTCCACTGTGGAACACATCGAAATTAGGTGTGCTCTATTTTGGTCAGCCTAGCGATGGCCAGTGCCATCTATATTGAGTGCATGCTGTACTCAAGAGGCGTGCCCCGCGATGGGTTCCACAGTGGAATACAGCGCTGTAATAAGGGGGAGACTCCCTCTCAAAAAGGGGCAGCCTTTAGTCACTGAGGATGTGCAGTTTGACACACGTGTTAGGTGCGCGCTCTTACATCTGATGCTAGCATAGTTATCTGGAAAGCCATTGTGCGGTGTTTCCATCTTCTAGTGAATTATCAGGAGTTGATACCATTGAGCTTTGCTCCTTCATTTTAAATGTTTATACACTTTGTAACATTGCTGCTATTTTTGTTACTGTGGTCCCCAATGAACCGGCCTGTGAAAGTCGAGGAAACACGTTGGGACACCGAGAAATAAGATTTGGAGGGTTACTGTAGAGGTGAGTAAGGGTTTAGCCACCAAGAGGTGGGGTCGCTCCTTTCGGGGCGGTTGCTCTGCCCATGGGCAGGGGTAGTACAGGGGAATTATAGGGGCAGGGGTAGTTGTTCCCGACACCAGCCCTGACCTCCGCCTCACAGTGGGCACCTGGAATGCATTGCAATTATAATGCGACCCCACCTAATCAAGAATTACAACTGAACATGGTCATCGCTGAACCCCACTTGGGGAACAAACAGTGACTAAGAAGGATCGGTATAATAATTGTACTCTGATGCCATTGGGCATACGCTTGTTATCCCTACAGTATCCAACCTGTGTCATATGAGGCGACTATTTTTGGAGCAAACAATTGTTTTAGTATTATTGCTTTGTATATACAGTACAGACCAAAAGTTTGGACACACCTTCTCATTCAAAGAGTTTTCTTTATTTTCATGACTATGAAAATTGTAGATTCACACTGAAGGCATCAAAACTATGAATTAACACATGTGGAATTATATACATAACAAACAAGTGTGAAACAACTGAAAATATGTCATATTCTAGGTTCTTCAAAGTAGCCACCTTTTGCTTTGATTACTGCTTTGCACACTCTTGGCATTCTCTTGATGAGCTTCAAGAGGTAGTCCCCTGAAATGGTTTTCACTTCACAGGTGTGCCCTGTCAGGTTTAATAAGTGGGATTTCTTGCCTTATAAATGGGGTTGGGACCATCAGTTGCGTTGAGGAGAAGTCAGGTGGATACACAGCTGATAGTCCTACTGAATAGACTGTTAGCTGTTTTTTTCTTGCCATAATACAAATTCTAAGTAAAGAAAAACGAGTGGCCATCATTACTTTAAGAAATAAAGGTCAGGTCAGTCAGCCGAAAAATTGGGAAAACTTTGAAAGTAAGGGCTATTTGACCATGAAGGAGAGTGATGGGGTGCTGCGCCAGATGACCTGGCCTCCACAGTCACCGGACCTGAACTCAATCAAGATTGTTTGGGGTGAGCTGGACCGCAGAGTGAAGGCAAAAGGGCCAACAAGTGCTAAGCATCTCTGGGAACTCCTTCAAGACTGTTGGAAGACCATTTCAGCGGACTACCTCTTGAAGCTCATCAAGAGAATGCCAAGAGTGTGCAAAGCAGTAATCAAAGCAAAAGGTGGCTACTTTGAAGAACCTAGAATATGACATATTTTCAGTTGTTTCACACTTGTTTGTTATTTATATAATTCCACATGTGTTAATTCATAGTTTTGATGCCTTCATAGTCATGAAAATAAAGAAAACTCTTTGAATAAGAAGGTGTGTCCAAACTTTTGGTCTGTACTGTATATTGGTTTATATTGTGGTTTTTACTGGTCTCTATTAAAAGTTAATTTTTAACTGGAGTTATTTTTTTTTCTACAGTGACTTGACTTATTTACCCCATCTAAACTTAAACTTATAATGGTGGTAGATACCTTAAGGCCTCTTTCACACGATCGTGTCCCTTGCAGAAATCACATTCCATGTGACAGAGAGATTGTGCGTTCTGGACTACAGAAGCGCACAGCATTATGATGAATTATAATGCTGTGTGCCTCTATGTGACCTTACCGTAACAGAATCATACTGACAGCTTTAGGTCACTATGATTCAGTTACAGAAAGGTCACACAGAGGCACACAGCATTATAATTCATGATAATTCTGTGCGCTTCTGTAGTCCAGACCGCACGTTTTCTCTCTCTCACGGAGCGTGATTTCCGTGTAAAAGAGCCCTTATTCTGTTGTTCAGTTTTGAATTGCCATTTCTGAATGCCAAATTTTTAATAATGTATATGCGGGGGCTTGTTTTTTGCAGGATGAGGTGACTGTTTCATTGGTACCGTTTTGGGATACATGGGGGGAGATTTATTAAAACTAGTGTAAAGGAAAACTGGCTTAGTTGCCCATAGTAACCAATCAAATTTCACCTTTCATTTTTCAGAGCTTCTTTGGAAGATGAAAGGTGGGATTTGATGGATTGCTATGTGCAACTAAACTAGTTTTCCTTTACACAAGTTCTGATACATCTTCCTCATGGTACTTTTTGATCAATATTACGCTTTTTTTGAGGCGACATGACCAAAAAAATGGCTGCTCTGGCACAGATTTTATTTTTTTATTTTTTTTAAAGCATTCACCTGATGGAGTAATGTGATATTTTTCTAGAGCCGATTGTTACGAATGTGGCAATTGCTAATATATAGATTTTTTTTATTTTTTTTGTAAATGGCTTGATGAGGGAAAAGAGGTGTTTGTTTTTTTTTGTTTTTACTTAAAGGGCTTCGGTCACCCCACTAAACTCTTTTTTTTGTGTACTTATAATCCCTATCCTGCCATATTGCCATACATTATGTTATTAATAATTTTCGTTCAGTAGATTTAGCAAAAAAACATACTTTTATGATATGCTAATTACCTGTCTACCAGCAAGTAGGGCGGCTACTTGCTGGTAGCAGCCGCAGAAAACCGCCCCCTCCTTCTGTTGATTGACAGGGCCAGCCGCGATCTCCTCCTCCGGCCAGCCCTGTCAGCATTTCAAAAATCGCGCGCCTGTGTTGATTCGGCGCAGGCGCTCTGAGATAAGGAGGCTCGCCTCCTCAGCACTCCCTCAGTGCTCCTGCGCCGATGATGTCACCGAAAGAGAAGTTCACCTATCAGTCTCAGCCTGGGCCTCATAGGCTTCCATAGATTGCCATCCACAGATTGCATCGCGGGGAGCCAAATTGCGGATCCGCAAAACACAGACACCTGCAATGTGCGATCCGCAATTTGCAGACCGCACATCACAGACACTATAATAGAAAATGCCCTTTCTGGTCCGCAATTGCGGACAATAATAGGACATGTTCTATTTTTTCAGGAACGGATTTGCGGATCCCGAAAAAACAGATCCAAAAAAAACAGATGCGGATACCGAAAATGCAGATTCGCATCCGTTCCAGCCCTATTGAAAGTGAATAGGTCCGAAAATTGCAGAACGAATGCGGACCCAAATTACGGATGTGTGAATGGACCCTAATTCAGTAGCGTTCAGGACTCTAGGGCCCCATTAACATGACCATACAGCTGGACTGTCCATGTCAGCGGGTCCTGAAAACACTGGCACCGACCATGTGAACTCCGCTTTACAGGTACAGACCCATTGACTTGAATGGGTCCGCAACATATGGCAACAGATGACAGGTCTTATCTTTTGCGGAGTGGAGGCACAGGCACGGAAGCGCTTTTGTGGGTTTCTGTGCATGTTCCAACACTCTGCAAAAGATAAGACATGTCCTATCGTTTGCCATATGTTGCAGACTGCGGACTCATTCAAGTCAATGGGCCCACACCGTGATGCAGAGTTCTCACAGCCGATGGCAGTGTTTTGCGGACTCATTGTTTGCGTTCTGCAACACTGGCATGGCTGCCATACAGTAATTTGAATGGGGCCTAAAGGTTACACAGTATTATAAATCATTATAATGCTGTGCGATCCTGTCAGAGGAGCGAGGCCAAAACAGGACCTCACAGTGACACACGCTGCGAGTTTATCACATTCAACTAATTTGTGTGCCTGGCCTTAGATTGACCACAGCATTTAGGGGCTAATCCGTCGGCATCGGTGTTGTCACCAATGCTAGCTGATACAGCAGGCGCCTGGCTGTCAATAGCAGCTGGGCCCCTGCCGTTGATAAGGGGAGGACAACTCTTTTGCCCACCCGATCGGTGCCCGATACTAAACAGGAAATTGAGAAAAGGCAAAAGAAAGGATGCTTGCAGTAGTATATGTGGCATAATGGCTCCCCCAAAAGAACACAGGACCTTTGATAAACATACCACAGTCCTCAAGTATCTTTAACCACCTCAGCCCCCCTAGCTTAAACACCCTTAATGACCAGGCCACTTTTTACAATTCTGCACTACACTACTTTCACCGTTTATTGCTCGGTCATGCAACTTACCACCCAAATGAATTTTACCTCCTTTTCTTCTCACTAATAGAGCTTTCATTTGGTGGTATTTCATTGCTGCTGACATTTTTACTTTTTTTGTTATTAATCGAAATTTAACGAAATTTTTGCAAAAAAATGACATTTTTCACTTTCAGTTGTAAAATAAAAAAATAAAAAAAACGACATCCAGATATAAATTTTTCTCTAAATTTATTGTTCTACATGTCTTTGATAAAAAAAAAAATGGTTTGGGTAAAAGTTATAGCGTTTACAAACTATGGTACAAAAATGTGAATTTCCGCTTTTTGAAGCAGCTCTGACTTTCTGAGCACCGGTCATGTTTCCTGAGGTTCTACAATGGCCAGACAGTACAAACACCCCACAAATGACCCCATTTCGGAAAGTAGACACCCTAAGGTATTCGCTGATGGGCATAGTGAGTTCATAGAAGTTTTTATTTTTTGTCACAAGTTAGCGGAAAATGATGATTTTATTTATTTTATTTTTTTTCCTTACAAAGTCTCATATTCCACTAACTTGTGACAAAAAATAAAAACTTCCATGAACTCACTATGCCCATCACGAAATATCTTGGGGTGTCTTCTTTCCAAAATGGGGTCAATTGTGGGGTAGTTATACTGCCCTGGCATTCTAGGGGCCCTAATGTGTGGTAAGTAGTTTGAAATCAAAATGTGTAAAAAATGTCCTGTGAAATCCTAAAGGTGCTCTTTGGAATGTGGGCCCCTTTGCCCACCTAGGCTGCAAAAAAGTGTCACACCTGGTATCGCCGTACTCAGGAGAAGTTGGGCAATGTGTTTTGGGGTGTCATTATTTATCTCACCCAGCATGGGTATATGTAAAATGACACCCCAAAACACATTGCCCAACTTCTCCTGAGTACGGCGATACCAGATGTGTGACACTTTTTTGCAGCCTAGATGCGCAAAGGGGCCCAAATTCCTTTTAGGAGGGTATTTTTAGACATTTGGATCCCAGACTTCTTCTCACGCTTTAGGGCCCCTAAAATGCCAGGGCAGTATAAATACCCCACATGTGACCCCATTTTGGAAAGAAGACACCCCAAGGTATTCAATGAGGGGCATGGCGAGTTCATAGAAATTAATTTTTTTCGGCACAAGTTAAAGGAAATTGATTTTTTGTTTTTTCTCACAAAGTCTCCCTTTCCGCTAACTTGGGACAAAAATTTCAATCTTTCATGGACTCAATATGCCCCTCACAGAATACCTTGGGGTGTCTTCTTTCCGAAATGGGGTCACATGTGGGGTATTTATACTGCCCTGGCATTTTAGGGGCCCTAAAGCGTGAGAAGAAGTCTGGAATATAAATGTCTAAAAATTTTTACACATTTGGATTCCGTGAGGGATATGGTGAATTCATGTGAGATTTTATTTTTTGACACAAGATAGTGGAATATGAGAAAAGAAAAATGATGATGATCAGGGAGTGTATATGGGGTTATCACCCCCCCGTCATTGATCACCCCCCTGTAAGGCTCCATTCAGACGTCCGTATGTGTTTTGCGGATCCGCAGTGTCAGTGTTTTGCGGATCCACGGATCCGCAAAACACATACGGACGTCTGAATGGAGCCTTACAGGGGGTGATCAATGACAGGGGGGGTGATCAGGGAGTCTATATGGGGTGATCACCCCCCTGTAAGGCTCCATTCAGACGTCCGTATGTGTTTTGCGGATCTGATCCATGTATCCGTGGATCCGTAAAACACATACGGACGTCTGAATGGAGCCTGACAGGGGGGTGATCAGTGACAGGGGGTGATCAGGGAGTCTATATGGGGTGATCAGGGGTTAATAAGGGGTTAATAAGTGACAGGGGGGGTGTAGTGTAGTGGTGTTTGGTGCTACTTATTACTGAGCTGCCTGTGTCCTCTGGTGGTCGATCCAAGCAAAGGGGACCACCAGAGGACCAGGTAGCAGGTATATTAGACGCTGTTATCAAAACAGCGTCTAATATACCTGTTAGGGGTTAAAAAAATCGCATCTCCAGCCTGCCAGCGAACGATCGCCGCTGGCAGGCTGGAGATCCACTCGCTTACCTTCCGATCCTGTGAACGCGCGCGCCTCTGTGCGCGCGTTCACAGGAAATCTCGCGTCTCGCGAGATGACGCGTATATGCGTGACTCTGCCTGGAGCTGCCGCCTCCGGAACGCGATCCTGCGTTAGGCGGCCTGGAGGCGGTTAAGAGCTCAATATTGCGCCTCCTGAGCTTATAATACAGCGGGCCAGAGGAGTTGGTCATTTTCTCTTGTTTCCCCTGCCCCATGCGCTGCCAGAAAAGCCTTGTGGCGCTGGTGGGAAAATGGCCGCTGGCTCACTCGCACCTCTTCTGCCTCATTCTGGTCCCTCCCTCTACCTTCGTCAAGCGGCAAAACGTGATGTGGAGAGGGTTTCACCCAGGCACCTCTCGATCTCCTTGCTTTGTCTGTGGGTTTTACGCCAGCCCCCAGGATGCCCGCGAACACCGTGCTCAAACCTCATGCACACGACCGTATGCAAAAAATACGGATGACGTCCATGTGCATTCCCTATAGAACAGTACTATCCTTGTCCTTAATACAGACAATAATAGGACATATTCTTTTTTTTTTCTGGAACGAAAATTTGGACATACGGAATGCACACTGAGTAACTTCAGTTTTTTTTTGCGGACGCATTTAAAATGAATGGTTCCGTATACGGTCCGCAAAAAAAGCACGGACAGAAAATACATTTGTATGCATGAGGCCTCACTCCTATGCTCCTCTAGCTCCAGCTATGACCATACCATGCCAGCCCCAGGTGCAGCAGTAAGTCCCTTCTGTAATGGCCACCAAAACTCAACCTATGTGAGGGAGGTTGTCCAGAGGTGCTTTTGTCTGGCTAATGAAACTGTTTACAGGGTGCTCCAATATGGAGATAAACAAGATTGCACCGGGAGTCTTCACGCCATGCCTGCCAGGCCACGCCCCCAGTTTTTCCTTTTCAATAAATTTTGAATATTCTGTTTTCATTTTGGCATTATGGGGTATTGAGTGCAGAATGATGAAGAGAAAACTTGGCTACAACATAAAATGTGAAAAAAAGTTAAGGGGTTGGCCACTTTCTGGTTACAGTTGACCAATGTGTTTGTAAGATGACTAAGGCACTTACTATTATAGCCTTTGCTGAAATCAGGTGCCATTTTCTACATTTCATAAGGCATTCTCCCTTGTTTGCCAAGTCTTTTATGCTGTCCACACAGAGGTCCTGTCCATAACATGGCTGCCGATAGAGGGTCATGTGACCAGGCAAATCAGCTCCATGTGATGTCTCCTCCATTCAAATACACTGCACCAACAGAACAAGTGCAGGTGGCAGGTACAGTGAGTTTGAATAGGAGACAAAACATGGAGGCGATTTGCCTGCTCACATGACTCTCTATCGGCAGCCATTTTATGGACCTCGGTGTAGACAGCACTAAACACTTGGCAAACAAGGGGGCATATCTAACGAAATATAGAAAACTGTGCAGAATTTCGACAAAGTCTATATTAGTAAGTGCAATATAACCATGTTACATACCTATTGGTCAACAGTAGCCAGAAAGTGGCTAATCCCTTTAAAGTAGTCATTTGTGAGTGGCAGTTTGCATTTAATAAGGGGCAGCCAGATGTTTTGCGCTTGGAGCTACATTTTTAGCCAGATTTATCATTGCATTTTTTATTTTTTTTAAAGTTGCAAATCAGTTACTCCAGTCCCCTGGGGAAGTACAAATTGGGAATACATATGTTTAGACCGGCTATAAAAATTTGTATTGTGTGAGAAATGTAACAAATGGCATGTGACGTTAAATTTGTTGCAAAAAAACTGGCTTCAAACCAATCTGAAAATATAAAGGTGTACCAGATTCATCATCCAGCATCAGCCACCTTAATAAATCAGCACACTGTTCGGCTACTTTCACACTTGAGCTATCAGGGTCTGGCAGGCTGTTCTGGCAGGGGAACAGCCTGTCAGATCCGTACACCAGCCCATATGTGCCACCGGCAGTCCACTCCGGCCCCATTTACTATAATGGCAAATATGCAGAGAGGCGGCTGGACAAAAATTACAGCATGCTGCAGTTCTTGTCCGACCGCCTCTTTGCCGTGCTGCGGCCGGACCTCTGGCCCATCCCCATTATAGTGAATGGGGCCGGAGTGGACTTCCAGTGGCACACATGGGCTAGTGTTAGTATGGATAAAATGCTCCAATGCTCATATAAAAGTGGATATGTCTGGGTTCAGCTCTAAACCCAGACAACCCCTTTAAAGGGGGAGAGCGACAGTGAGGGGGGAACTAAGGGAGCATAACTACTGTGTGGGGGCACTAGTAACATAGTACATAAGGCCGAAAAAAAACACATTTGTCCATCCAGTTCGGCCTGTCATCCTGCAAGTTGATCCAGAGGAAGGCAAAAAAAAAAAAAAAACTGAGGTAGAAGCCAATTTCCCCCACTTTAGGGGAATAAAAAATTCCTTCCTGACTCCAATCAGGCAATCAGAATAACTCCCTGGATCAACGACCCCTCTCTAGTAGCTATAGCCTATAATATTATTACACTCCAGAAATACATCCAGGCCCCTCTTGAATTCCTTTATTGTACTCACCATCACCACCTCCTCAGGCAGAGAGTTCCATAGTCTCACTGCTCTTACCGTAAAGAACCCTTTTCTATGTTTGTGTACAAACCTTCTTTCCTCCAAATGCAGAGGATGTCCCCTCGTCACAGTCACAGTCCTGGGGATAAATAGATGATGGGATAGATCTCTGTACTGACCCCTGATATATTTATACATAGTAATTAGATCTCCCCTCGGTCGTCATTTTTCTAAAGTGAATAACCCTAATTTTGATAATCTTTCAGGGTACTGTAGTTGCCCCATTCCAGTTATTACTTTAATTCCTCTGGACCCTCTCCAGCTCTGCTATGTCTGCCTTGTTCACAGGAACCCAGAACTGTACAAAGTACTCCATGTGTGGTCTGACTAGCGATTTGTAAAGTGGTAGGACTATGTTCTTATCACGGGCATCTATGCCCCTTTTGATGCAACCCATTATCTTTTTGGCCTTGGCAGCAGCTGCCTGACACTGGTTTTTGCAGCATAGTTTGCTGTTTATTAAAATTCTAAGGGGGCATAACTACTGTGTGTGGGCACTAAGAGTTGGTGGAGATCTGTATGCAAAGCTTGGCTGGTTGTGGGAGGCAGGGGAGTTGCAGGAATTCGATCAGGGGGCATTAAAAAATTTGCTATAGGGTCCAGCCTTTTATAGTTAATCCCCTGAGTATTAATGGATCTGCCCCATAAGACCATTTCAAAAACGTAAATTGTTTGTGACAATTAAGTTTTTTTTATTTTTTTGTTTGGCTCTGTAGATTTTTTTGAGTCTTCAAGTAACAAGACAGGCATATATATAAAACTATCTATAAGAAATATAGAATAATCGGTACCTAACATTAAAATTTTAATGCTACCAGTTCAGTAGGTCAGTAGTGATAAATCAGTGTTCTAAAACGCGTGTTCTTCATTCTCCAGGTCAGTAAGATTACATTACCACATGTGTCGTTTTTCCTTGTGTTTTAATACAAAAAATAATAATAACTTTGCAAAAAAAAATAAAACATTTATGTTCTCTATTTTGACATACAGCAGATATATTGCTGGAATTATTATTTTTGTAATTATTTTCTCTCTCATGGTACACAGAGAAAAGGCATCTAGAGAGAAAGTACATCAAGAAAAAAAAAAGGTATGTAGAGAGAAGATACTTATAGAAAAGTTAGATACAGAGACAGTATATACTGTAGAGAGAAGGTATGTCGCAGTGGTGCATCGTAGGCTTCAGGCCACCAGGCCACTAGGCCACTAGGCCTGAAGACTATGAGGCAGTAGAGCGATGCATGACTCCTGCAAAGGAGAGAGGTAAGTAATTTTTTTTTTTTTTTTTAATGTATGTACCCTACCCTAATTGCGGAGGAACTGGGGGCACTATGGGGGTGGGGGGGGGGGGGGGGAATGAGGACATTATACTAATAAGAGTGGCCACTATACTAATAACAAAGAGGGAGCCATTATATTAATAATAGCGAAGAGGGGGCCATTATACTAATAACAAAGAGGGGGCCATTAATAACAAAAAGGGGGCAATTATATTCATAACAAAGAGGGGGCCATTATACTAATAATAAAGAGGGGGCTATTATACTAATAAGAAAAATTTGGTTCGACCTGAATATATTCGTGGCGAATTGCTTTAACCACCTCCGGACCGCCTAACGCAGGATTGCGTTCCGGAGGTGGCAGCGCTGCGCAGAGTCACGCATATACGCGTCATCTCGCGAGACGCGAGATTTCGCTCAAAGCCGGCCTGCGCATGCGCATCGCGGGCCGGCAAAATTCAAAGAACAAGTTCGTCACCAGCCTGCCAGCAACGATCATTGGCTGGCAGGCTGGCGATTTTCAAAAAATCCAATCAAAAGTCATATAACAGATCATATTAGTAAATATGATCTGTTATATGGCTTGTCTGCTCCTGTGCTGGTCCTTTTCGTCGGTTGGATCCAGCACAGGAGCAGACTGAACTGTGAGTAGCACCAACACTACACCTTAGCCCCAGATCACCCACCTGCACCCCAATTAACCCTTTGATCACCCCTTTGATCGCCCCTGTCAATCACTAGTGAAAGGAAAAAAAGTGATCAGTGTAAACTGTCACTTTTTTTTTTTCACTGGTATTGGCTGTTAGGTTTTAGGGATAGTTTAGGCCCCTTGGTTAGGTAGTTAGCGTCAGTTAGCGCCCACCCCACCGCACCGCAGTCACTTTTATTCGCTGTTTAGCGTATCGCTAATCAGCATTTGTACTTTTATAGTATCTGTAAGTGATCAAAACTGATCACGGTCAGATCTATAATAGTTTTAGTGTCACTTTAGTTCGCCCTCCACCCAAAACGCAGTGTTTGCCCGATCAGGCCTGATCGGTCGCCCACACGTGCGTTCACCCACGCCCGCCCCACCGCAGTGACAAAAAATATATATTTTTTGATCACTGCACATTCATTTTACACGCACTGCGGCGATAAAAAAATCAGTTTTGATATTTTTTATCAACCGCAGCGGCCTCCGGTACTTCGCTAGCCTCCCCTTTGTAAGACAGGTTTGCTTTTTTTCTTGGGTAGTCTCAGGGAATACCCCTAAATTTAGTAGTCCAAAATGTCAAACAGGGGGTATTCTTCTGAAGAGGCCTACAGGATTCTGACCCAGTCGGATGAGGAGTGGGAACCCTCATCTGACGAATCTAGCGGGTCAGAATATGAACCTGTGGAAAGCAGTGGCTCTCTGACCCAAAGTTCGGACGAGGAGGTGGAGGTCCCTGGCAGCACCAGGCGTACCCGGCCCCATGTCGCTAGACCACAGGTTACGCAGGATCCGCTTCAAGAGCAGCAGAGTGGGGCTGTCGCTGCCGGATCACGTGGTGAGGCATACACCAGCAGCGCAGCCCTTCCTGGACCTAGTACCAGCACTGCCGTACAACCTGGTGAAGTAGCGAGCACCAGAAGGGCAGTTGAAGCTGGTACGGTGGCACGTGCAATAGTTACCCCGTCGCAGCCACCGCACAGACAGGCCCGTAGAGCCCCTAGAGTCCCTGAGGGGCTGGCAAATCCTGATTGGCAGTCACCAACTTCAGCCGCACCAGTAGTTCCCCCTTTCACCGCCCAGTCTGGAGTTCGGGTTGAGACGGCTCAAATCGGTTCGGCCCTGGGATTTTTTGAGCTGTTCTTGACTGCGGAGCTCTTGGACTTAGTCGTGGCAGAGACCAACCAGTATGCCACACAATTTATAACCGCTAACCCGGGAAGCTATTATGCCCAGCCTTTCCGGTGGAAACCAGTCCAAGTTTCCGAACTTAAATTTTTTTTGGGCCTTCTCCTCAACATGGGTCTGACAAAAAAGCATGAATTGCGGTCATATTGGTCAACGCACCCAATTCATCACATGCCCATGTTCTCTGCTGCTATGTCCAGGACACGATTTGAGACCATCCTCCGTTTTCTGCATTTTAGCGACAACACCACCTCCCGTCCCAGAGGCCACCCTGCTTTTGACCGGCTCCACAAAATTCAGCCCCTCATAGACCATTTCAACCTGAAATTTGCAGATTTGTATACCCCTGAGCAAAACATCTGCGTAGATGAGTCCCTAATACATTTTACCGGGCGCCTTGGCTTCAAACAATACATCCCAAGCAAGCGTGCCCGGTATGGGGTCAAATTGTATAAGCTCTGTGAAAGGGCCACAGGCTATACCCACAAATTTCGGATCTATGAGGGAAAAGATCAGACCCTGGAGCCGGTCGGTTGCCCTGACTACCTGGGGAGCAGTGGGAAGACAGTCTGGGACTTGGTGTCACCCTTATTCGGCAAGGGGTACCATCTTTATGTGGACAATTTCTACACAAGTGTGGCCCTCTTTAGGCATTTGTTTCTAGAACGGATTTGCGCCTGTGGCACCGCGCGAACTAGTCGCGTGGGCTTCCCCCAACGGCTTGTAACCACCCGTCTTGCAAGGGGGCAGAGGGCTGCCTTGTGTAACGAAGAACTGCTCGCGGTGAAATGGAGAGACAAGCGTGACGTTTACATGCTCTCCTCCATTCACACAGACACGACAATCCAAATTGAGCGAGCAACCCGTGTCATTGAAAAGCCCCTCTGTGTCCACGACTATAATGCGCTCATGGGAGGGGTGGACTTCAATGACCAGATGTTGTCTCCGTATTTAGTTTCCCGCAGAACCAGACGCTGGTATAAGAAGGTGTCTGTATATTTAATTCAATTGGCGCTCTACAATAGTTTTGTTCTCTACAGTAAGGCTGGGAGAACAGGATCCTTCCTCAAATTCCAGGAAGAGATCATCGAGAACCTCCTTTACCCAGGAGGTTCCGTGGCCCCATCCACCAGTGTAGTTAGCCGTCTACACGAGCGACATTTCCCCAGTGTCGTTCCTGGTACCTCAACCCAACCGTCACCCCGAAAAAGATGTCGTGTCTGTAGCAGGAGTGGAATAAGGCGTGACACCCGCTATTTCTGTCCTGACTGTGCTGACCACCCTGCCCTATGCTATGGAGAGTGTTTCCGGAAGTACCACACACAGGTACACCTAGCATAGGAATCACATCTCACCAGGACAGGCACACAGGGCTATTAGGGCCCATTCACTCACAGCTGCTGCAAACCTCTCCTTTCACCTGGGATAAAGTGCATAACGTACTTCGCCACATCTTTGGGCGATTTGCGCTTTGCACATTGTCCCATGGGGAAGGAGAGGTTTGTTCTATAAAGGTAAAAAAAACTAAACAAAAAAAAAAATACCGGTAAGTAAAAAAGTTAAACGTTCAGTTAAAAAAGTTTAAAAAAAGTTTCTATGTTCTGTTCAACAGTTAATAAAGTTATTGCTTTGCGGCCTGGTTTTTTCTTTTTTGTTTTGTTTTTTTTACCTTTCAGGTGGACCAACCGATCGACCAGCTGCAGCACTGATGTGCATTCGGACAGAAGCATTGCGCTGCTGTCAGATTACACGCAAGTCGGTGTATGCGGCGCTGCAAGACGAGATTTCTCCTCTGCAGTAAAAGATACGTTTGCCGAGGCATATGAGCTGAGGAGGTGGCGGTGTTCATATACTTTGGCAAACACTTTGTATATATAAAAAAAAAAATCCCGGCAATGATTTATTCATCCACATCGATTGATGTGAATGGAGAAATCTGGTTTGCCAGGGCATACGAGCTGAAGTGAGTATGGATGTTGGGCGGAGCTCCTATGTCCTGGCAGACGCCTTTCCCCTCCTTTTTCTTTTTTTGGCAGAGATTTTTTCATCCACATTGATCGATGCGAATGAAGAAATCTGTGCCGTTCATTTTTTTCTTTCAGCCCAGAGGCTGAACGGAAAAAAAAAACTCTCATTACCCGTATGCTCAATATAAGGAGAATAGCAGAAACTCCTAATGCTGGGCATACATGTAATGATTGCGGAGACCCTCAAATGCCAGGGCAGTACAAACACCCCACAAATAACACCATTTTGGAAAGAAGACACCCCAAGGTATTCGCTGAGGGGCTTATTGAGTCCATGAAAGATTGAAATTTTTGTCCCAAGTTAGCGGAAAGGGAGACTTTGTGAGAACAAAATCAAAAAAATCAATTTCCGCTAACTTGTGCCCAAAAATTTTTTTTTTAATGAACTCGCCATGCCCCTCATTGAATACCTTGGGGTGTCTTCTTTCCAAAATGGGGTCACATGTGGGGTATTTATACTGCCCTGGCATTTTAGGGGCCCCAAAGCGTGAGAAGAAGTCTGGTATCCAAATGTCTAAAAATGCCCTCCTAAAAGGAATTTGGGCACCTTTGCCCACCTAGGCTGCAAAAAAGTGTCACACATGTGGTATCTCCGTATTCAGCAGAAGTTGGGGAATATGTTTTGCGGTGTCATTTTACATATACCCATGCTGGGTGAGATAAATATCTTGGTCAAATGCCAACTTAGTATAAAAAAAAAATGGGAAAAGTTGTCTTTTGCCAAGATATTTCTCTCACCCAGCATGGGTATATGTAAAATTACACCCCAAAACACATTCCCCACCTTCTCCTGAGTACGGAGATACCAGATGTGTGACACTTTTTTGCAGCCTAGGTGGGCAAAGGGGCCCACATTCCAAAGAGCACCTTTCGGATTTCACAGGTCATTTACCTACTTACCAGACATTAGGGCCCCTGGAAAATGCCAGGGCAGTATAACTACCCCACAAGTGACCCCATTTTGGAAAGAAGACACCCCAAGGTATTCCGTGAGGGGCATGGCGAGTTCCTCAAATTTTTTATCACAAGTTAGTGGAAAATGATGATTTTTTTTTTTTTTTTCATACAAAGTCTCATATTCCACTAACTTGTGACAAAAAATAAAAATTTCCATGAACTCACTATGCCCATCAGCGAATACCTTGGGGTCTCTTCTTTCCAAAATGGGGTCACTTGTGGGGTAGTTATACTGCCCTGGCATTCTAGGGGCCCAAATGTGTGGTAAGGAGTTTGAAATCAAATTCTGTAAAAAATGACCTGTGAAATCCGAAAGGTGCTCTTTGGAATATGGGCCCCTTTGCCCACCTAGGCTGCAAAAAAGTGTCACACATCTGGTATCTCCGTACTCAGGAGAAGGTGGGGAATGTGTTTTGGGGTGTCATTTTATATATACCCATACTGGGTGAGAGAAATATCTTGGCAAAAGACAACTTTTCCCATTTTTTTATACAAAGTTGGCATTTGACCAAGATATTTATCTCACCCAGCATGGGTATATGTAAAAAGACACCCCAAAACACATTCCTCAACTTCTCCTGAGTACGGGGATACCAGATGTGTGACACTTTTTTGCAGCCTAGGTGGGCAAAGGGGCCCACATTCCAAAGAGCACCTTTCGGATTTCACAGGTCATTTTTTACTGAATTTGATTTCAAACTCCTTACCACACATTTGGGCCCCTAGAATGCCAGGGCAGTATAACTACCCCACAAGTGACCCCATTTTGGAAAGAAGAGACCCCAAGGTATTCGCTGATGGGCATAGTGAGTTCATGGAAGTTTTTATTTTTTGTCACAAGTTAGTGGAATATGAGACTTTGTAAGAAAAAAAAAAATCAAAAAAAATCATCATTTTCCGCTAACTTGTGACAAAAAATAAAAAGTTCTATGAACTCACTATGCCCATCAGCGAATACCTTAGGGTGTGTACTTTCCGAAATGGGGTCATTTGTGGGGTGTTTGTACTGTCTGGGCATTGTAGAACCTCAGGAAACATGACAGGTGCTCAGAAAGTCAGAGCTGCTTCAAAAAGCGGAAATTCACATTTTTGTACCATAGTTTGTAAACGCTATAACTTTTACCCAAACCATTTTTTTTTTACCCAAACATTTTTTTTTTATCAAAGACATGTAGAACAATAAATTTAGAGCAAAATTTATATATGGATGTAGTTTTTTTTGCAAAATTTGACAACTGAAAGTGAAAAATGTCATTTTTTTGCAAAAAAATCGTTAAATTTCGATTAATAACAAAAAAAGTTAAAATGTCAGCAGCAAAGAAATACCACCAAATGAAAGCTCTATTAGTGAGAAGAAAAGGAGGTAAAATTCATTTGGGTGGTAAGTTGCATGACCGAGCAATAAATGGTGAAAGTAGTGTAGGTCAGAAGTGTAAAAAGTGGCCTGGTCTTTCAGGGTGTTTAAACACTGGGGGCTGAAGTGGTTAAAAAACAGCTATTTCCTGGCTGCTGAGAGCCTTTATAGGGTGTAGAACACTGTGCCTTGCAGTAACACGCATAGGCAGTGTGCTGTGGTAGTGAAAATAAAGATTACTCTTACCGGTAATTGGATTTTCCTGAACCCACGACAGCACCACGAGAGAGAGGATCCGAACCCAAAAAGACAGGAAACCTCAGGTACAAAAAGGCGGAGACTCCCCTCCAACTTCAGTATGTCCGTTCCAAGGATTTGAGGAATTCTGCCCCATAAGGTTAGTTTCACATAAATATCTATATACACTTTTTTTTTTTACTGCAACACCCATGAATAATCATCCAGCACCAATAAAAAAGGGAAGGGAAAAATATGGGTGCTGTCGTGGGTTCAAGAAAATCCAATTAAAGGCAAGAGTAAACTTCATTTCCCCCCTCACCCACAACAGCACCACGAGAGAGAGAACCAAGGAACTCTTAGGGTGGGATAACAGCAGAAAGCACTTCAGAACCGAAGGATAAATCGGAAGGAGAATTGAACTGTAAGTGATAGTTATTAAAAAAGGTAGAAGGTGAAGACAAGACCGCTGCTTTGATGATATCTCCAATAGTAACTGCAGCTTTTTCCACCCAAGAGGTAGAGATAGACCTAGTAGAATGTGCTCGAAGTCCCTGTGGAGGCTCCCTTCCTGAAGACGAATAGGCCAGAGATACTGCGGAAGTAATCCACCTTGCCAGAGTTTTTTTTTGGAAGCTTGTTGTCCCTTATTCTTTCCCTGAAAAAGAATAAACAATGAGGAGGACTTCCTCAAATCTTTAGTTTTAGTTAAGTAATGAATCAAACATCTCCGGACATCAAGGCAATGGAAAGCCTTTTCCTTCTCCGATGTTGAATTCTGAAAGAAAGATGGACAGATGATCCCCTGAGACCTGGTGGCCACTTTCGGAATAAATGCAGGGTCAGGTCTAATAACTACCCTCTCATCTAGAATGGTAGTATAAGGAGCATTTATAGAGATTGACTGGAGCTTACTAATTCTACGAGCTGACGTAAGAGCTACTAAGACACAGTTTAAGAAACAGAAACTTAATTGGAATCTGTTCAATAGGCTCAAAAGGGATGAATAGTAAGGGCCTCTAGAACTAAATTTAAGTCCCAAGAGGCTACCCTTGGGGACACACTCAGAGCTGTTTTGGAGACAGATTTAAAGAAACGTATGACCCAAGCATTTGTCGCCATTTGTTCAATAAAAGAGGGCAGAGAGTGCTAAAACTTGTACCTTTAAAGGTACTGGGGGATAATCATATCTCCAATCCTTTCTGAAGAAATTCTTGAAATCTTATTAACTGGAGCGGGACCTGGAAGGTCTCTAAATTGTAACCCTGCAAAGGACAAGAATTTTTTCCAAGTTCTAGTATATATAGAGATTGTGACTATTACTACTCTTCAACAGGGTATTTATCAATTCATTAGAAAACCCTCTTTTAGCTAAAGGCAGCCTTTCAAGTTCCCTGCCATCAGATGAAGACGAGTGCAAAGATAAAGAGGGACAAAGGGCATCCCTGTCGCGTGCTCTTTGTGATATGGAATGACCTAGAAAGAAACCCCGAAGCTAATACTTTAGCTGAAGGTTCAGAATATAACCCCATGATGCCTTTGACAATAGGACCAGAAAAACCAAATTTGTGTAACACACCTTCCAGATACCCCCAGTGTACCCTATCAAATGCTTTTTCTGCATCTAGTTACAGGAATAACGTACGGGATCTGGAAAGCTCTGCCACATGTAGAAGGTCTATAATGAGTGGTTCCGTCCCTGCATTGTCTACCAGCCACAAAGCCCACCTGGTCTATATCCACCAAGGTTGGTAGGACCTTATGTAGTCTAGATGCCAAAATCTTCGAAAATAGCTTAATATCAGTGTTCAACAAGGATATGGGTCTAAAGTTGCCAGGAGCATCTGCTGGCTTGCCAGGTTTAGGTAATGTGACTATAGTCATATTCAGCATCTCAGGGGGAATGTGGCCTCTAGATAAAAAGGAGTTGAATAGCCGCTGCAGGTACGGAACCAGAGGAGCCCGAATACTTTATAGTACTCATTTATGTATCCATATGGGCCAGGGGCAGAGTGCAGTTTAGCTGATCCTATTGCCTTTTCTATTTCCAGTTCAGTAATAGGGGCGTTAAGAGTGTCTAGATCCGAAATAGAAATTTGGGGGAGAGAAAGTGGGTCAAGAAACGCTGCGATATCTGCAGGTCTGGGTTGGGGGTTACTATCATTATGCTGCAAGTTATATAGGGATTCATAAAAATCCACAAAGGCGTCTGCGATTTTTTGGGGATGAGTTATTAGCTGGGAGTTATCAGTCTTGAGATAAGCAATCCTATTTGCTACATTCCTACGGTTTACCCTTTTAGCTAGAAGAGACCCTGCTTTATCCCCAATATTGTAATAGGTAGCCTTCAAGCATCTCATCGAGCGCTCATGGTCATATAGTAAGAAGGTTCTAAGGTTAGCTCTGGCATCAAATTGCTGCTTGTGAAGAGAGGGACAGAGGTGCGATTTATATTCCGATTTACTTTGGACAAGGCCTCTAGAGTGTCTGATAAGAGTTTAAGTCTTTGTGTTTTCAAGCGTGATGCTAGTTGTAAAAGAATGCCCCTCATGTACGCCTTCTGTGAGTTCCAGAGGGTCGAAGTTGAAATTTCTGGGCCGTCATTTATGTCAAAGAATTCTCGAATAGCCTTATCAATACTATCAACTATCTGATCGTTTCAACAGATATGCATTCAATCTCCACTGTGGGGGGGGGGGGGGGGGGCTCGGCAGCCCCGTTTAGATTTCTAGAGTTATGGGGGCATGATCAGACCACGTCGTGAGGCCTATTGCAGAATTAATAGACTTACACAATAAGTCGAAAGAGATAAGGAAATAGTCTATTCTGGAGTGTGATAAATGGGACGGCGACAAGAATGTGTAGTCTCATTCCCCGCCATGATGGTATCTCCATATATCATGGAGCTGGGTTTCGGCTATAAGGGATTTAAGATCCCGTCTGTTTGTCGGGGTTCGACTACTACAATCTAATTCAACATTTGCCAGAATGTTAAAGTCCCCCCCCCCCCCCCACAATGGAACCGAAAGCTACAGATCTAAGTTTACAAAAAAAACGGTGAAGGAAGGATATTTGTCTAGTATTGGGCGCATAGACCGTGGCTATAGTCACAGTTAAATTATCCAATAGGCCTGTTAGGATAATATAGTGCCCCTTGGTGTCCGTAACCAGGGAGGACTATGTAAATGCCACATTTCTCTTTATTGCCACCAGAACTCCTGCTTTTTTTTTTTTTTAAACGCAGGGGAGTAATAGATATGTGGGAAATTGGGATGCTTACATCTGTGGGAATCTGCTGGTAAATGGGTTTCCTGGGGCATAAGTATGTTACATTGGGAAGTAGTGGCATCTGCCCATAACCATTTTCTTTTATGAGGGGAGTTTAACCCCTTTACATTTAGAGAATACACTTTAATACCCATTAATATAATAAAGCATACAAGCTCTGCGCTGCTCCAGTTGCACATACGGAAAGTAAGCTACATCATTTGCCTGAATCACGGTTGTAACCATATAAGAGACTATAATAGAAAAATAAAAAACCATAAGAAACCAGAAAACTAGAGGCACTAGTAAAATGCCTCATATGGGTAAGATTGAAGAGCGAGCTATCGCCCCTTTGAAATGTGGGGTGTAAGGAAGAGAGTCTTTCCGTTACCTTACAGCACCAATTACACGCTGCTCAGTCCAGCTCAAGCCGGGTTCCACTCCACGGGGATCTTGGCTTGTCGCCGGTGTAGGTCACCTGACAGCTGAGCTTCTTCCGGAAGCAGGCCCAAGGCTTTCAACTTCTGCGCGGCAACTTTCGGCAATGCGCACACGTGGAAGACATCATTTTGCGCAATGATAAGTTTTACTGGGAAGCCCCATCTGTAACGGACTTGCTTCTCCCGAAGTATCTTTGTAAGGGGGGAGAATTCTTTTCTTTTAGCTAGTGTCACCGCCGACAGATCCGGAAACACCGAGATGCCTTCAAAGGAGCCAGTAG
This sequence comes from Bufo bufo, assembly GCF_905171765.1. NCBI lineage: Eukaryota > Metazoa > Chordata > Amphibia > Anura > Bufonidae > Bufo > Bufo bufo. The sequence continues at coordinate 456,613,858 of NC_053391.1, forward strand.
GTACGGGATTCTTCCATAGAGCTTTTAAAAAAGGCCCCCTTAACTTGGTAGAAGTGGATCATCGCTAGGACATCAGGAGGAACCGCTGGATCCAAACTTGCTGGTTTAGGGATCCTATGTATGCGGTCGATGGTAAGGTCCATCTCTGAAAGATCGGGCATAGCTTCTTTAAGCAGGGTCTGCAGTAGCGAGTGGAGTTGTTCTGGGCCCACCGACTCAGGTACCCCTTGCAAGCGTACGTTGTTCCGTCGGCTTCAATCCTCCATATCGGAGAGTTTAGATTCAATCCTGTCAATCTCCTCTTCCAGGGCAGCATTAGCATCGATAAGCTGATTGTGTGATGCGGTGAGTTCCGACATCTTGCCTGTGAGGTGCGTTCACCCAGTTGCACCACTTCGGTTTGTACCTCTCTGGGGACATGGTGAAAGTCCTCTTTCAAAGAAGACCGCAAGGAGTCAGCATATTGCAAAGCAGCTCTTCGGTAAGTGGTGAGCCTCCTGACAACTGTCGGTAATCTGTGCGGGCCGCATCCAGAGAGGAAGCAGGAGAGCTCGCACAAGATGGCGGAGATGGTGGTTTTGAGCTCCCACTCAGCGGCAAAGTTTTGTGGAAAAACTCAGTGAGTTTCGCAAGAGCCTGGCATTTTTTTTAACTCGCCCCATAGGTGGACCGGTAACAGGCGTATGAGACCTCATAAATTAGAGTGCTGAAAATGCTGAAAATTAGCCGGGTTGCGGTGCTAACAGCGGAGCTCCTCAACTATGCAGCCAGCGCCATCAGCGTCCAGGCCATGCTCCTTCATGGAGATTTTACCGCATATAACTGCAGCGCTGAACAAAAATAGTTTTTCGACCGAAAAAAGTCAATAAAAAAGGTTTTAACCACATAACTGTAAAAGTGAACGCTGAATATATTTTGTTTTTGAAATAACTGCAGAAGTGAAATGCGTATATATTTTTCTTTTTGTACTGAAAAAGGCCAGTTAACGCTTTCAAGACATAATCGCCGCCAACGTGAACGGAGAATGTATTTTTCTTTTTGTACTGAAATATGCCAGTAAACGCTTTTGCCACAAATAAGTGCACCATTGAAGTGCGCATATTTTTTTCGTTCTGTACGCTTTCAACACATAACTGCAGAAGTGAACTGCGTAGATATATTTTTCTAGTTTGAAAAGATATAAGCCACTAAAGGCTTTAACATAGCACTTGCACCCCCAGAACAAATTGCTGGAATGACACAGCTGTCTAATGACTATTTGGATCCCCAAATAATCTTTCCCTGCACTTGTAAATCGCTTTTCTATCAATGTCCCTTGTGCCTTCTAACGTCTCTCCCTGCACTAAGATGCTGTGAAATGATTCCTCTCTATCCTTTCCCTGCACTTATAAATCCTTTTTTCAGTTTATTTTCACAATTAGGTTTTTCCAATTGCTGTCCCCAGCGCCTTCTCACGTCTGTCCCTGCACTCTGAACGCTGGAAATTGTCTGGCTCTAAGATAGCCGCCTTATTTATAGGGCTGTGATATCACAGGGCTGGCTGGCTGCATGCATGTCAATCTGGGTGATCCCAGAGTTCCTTGCCCCATGTCCTCACACGTGTAGCCGCCATTTTAGGAAAAATTGTGATTTGTTACCACAAAGCGCGAGGAAATCCGCATTCGTTGTGAATCAAATTTTTCCTGAAATTCGGATTGAATTCCACTTAGTCAGCTTCAGTTTGCATAATATTATTATTATTATTATTATTAATACTACTACTACTACTACAGAGGGGGCCATTACTATTAATACAGATGGCGTAATAATAATTTTTATTTTTATTATTAATAATAATAGAGGGGCTAATAATAAATAAATAATACAGAGGTGGCCATTATAATAATACAGAGGGGCTCATTATAATATATAGGGGGAATAATATTATGGGAAATGGGGGACTATCTGTATGGCTCTAGCACAGTATTGGGGGGCAGCAGGATGACAGTGTTGAGACACCAGGAAGGAGAGGATGGTGGTAAAGTGAGAAATCAATTTTTTTTTTCTGTGAAACTCTGCAGAGACGAGAAGCAGCTGAAACAAGGTATCATGGCAGTCTTCTCTCTGAATGAAGACGTTGAGGAAAGAGTCTACATTCCAGGAGACGTCACTGGATGTAACAGGTATGGTGCTGTATATTTAATAGCGATGTATGTAATGTCCATCCGAATATCTGTTGGGGGTTTGGGGGGGGGGGGGGGGGGGGGAAGGGAGGAAAGATTATGCCCACACTGCCGCAGGCCAGTCCCAGACTTCAGGTCACACTGTGTGTGTTCTGAATTCTGGGTCCTCACACCCATCTACTACACTATCTGTACACAGAGTTAATCACTGTTATCTGTGGTGTTACATAGGACTGCAGGTGACATCTACCACATTATCTGTTAAAAGGGGCGTGCCCACAGGCTGGGGGGGGGGGGGCACAATTTTTGGCTTGCCCCAGGTGCTGGCAACTCACGCTATGCCAATGGTATGTCGAGATGGTATGTAATGTGAAGGTGCATGGAAAGAAGGTATGTAGGGACAAGGTATTTAGAGAAAGAGGTACGTAAAGAGAAGGTATATCGAGACAAGATATGCAGAGAGAAAGTACATAAAGAGGTGGCATGTAAACAGAAGGTACAAAGAGAGACTGTACTTAGAGGTAAGGTATATAGGATATTGGCTCTGTCTGAATCTCGTTTTCACCTGCATTCTGCACACAGGTTATTGTTTTGTTTCCTGAAATGCTCCTGACTTATACTGCTAGTTTATATACCACACAGTATATATATTTTTTATTGATTTATTTTGTTTGCTTTTTGATACAAGAGGATCGCACAAAGTCAAATGTACTTCTCAATATAAGGATGAACAAGGTAATGATACATACCATACAAATGCATACCAAAATCATACGTTAGTCTTATGGGCTACGGACACATTTGAAATGCACGTTCAGAGCATTCCCAATGTGTTCTGCAAATATACAGAAAGGTTAGGTGTGAAAGAAACTTTATTCTTACATAAAAGTGATCTTGTATTATTACTGCTTAGGAAGACAAGAAATGGCACTATCAGTTAGACATCACTATTTCTATTTTACTACATTTTATTTGCTACAGTATATCTTAACATAAAACCTTTTTCTTTTCCATAATACTCCATGTAGTATATAAGATGTGGCTGTGTGTAGCCGATACAGGATAAAGCAGTGTGGTTACATATCTGAACTTATTGTTATAGTGAAACATTTTGTTAAGGGCACTTCTGACCTGTTACAACCTATACAAAGCCAGCATGAGGTCGGAGCCTTATTAAATGCAAGACATAGCCTTCACAGAAGTGGATTCAGCACTTATCACATGTTCCTGTTAATTCATTACTGCATATTGAAGGTTTTCTTGAGACTTTCCTTTGCCATATTCTTGGTCAGACTGTTCCATTCCTTCGGATAATCGGCAGGTTTGGCATCATACTCTCTTGCAAATTGTTCATTGAACTCTTTAAGAACAAATTTCCAGTAATCAGAGGCTTCAATGCTGGGATCAGGCTGAATATTCCAGTCAGGATACACTTCTTTATATTCCTTATAGGGATGAGGTATTTCATTTGTATCACTATTCCGAAATCTTTTATTTCCACTGACACAAGTAGTGCAAATGTCATGGGCAAGAATAGATGTGTCTATCCATTTGTAACTTCCTAATCCTTGAGGTCGATGGACAGAGGCAAAATGGTGTTTGTGGTCGTCACCTCCAGCTTCACAAGGGACCTTGCAGAATGGACACTGCTTTCCACATCCAAACACCTTCTTGAATAGTTCGTCTTGAGGTTTCACTGTTACTCTGGAAAGAATGACTTCCACACTCAGAGATTCAATTTCTGATTTGATATCTTCTATTGTGTCAGTCAAGAAATTGTTCAGATTTCTAATAAATTCCTTTATATTTGCCGAGTTTTTGAAAATGATTGCCATCATCTTTTCCTGTGGTAATACCAGATCACTGTTTAATTTCTTTTTGAAAGTAGTAAGGAACTCTTCCACATTCTGTGAATTATTCCACGTGGTAGGATTGTTGAAGAGATCTCTGATCTTTTCTGAGATTCCTGACAAGATCTTGATTCCTATTGTGCTGAAGTTTTTATATTTCGTTTTAATGTATTTCAATATCCATTTTGTCACAAATTTTTCATAGTTTTTTGAGTATTCTACATATTTTCCAAAAACATTTTCTTCCAGAAGATTTAAGAGAACAGTGTACTGGAACAATGTCCGGGAGGTGTAGGTTTCAGATCCTTCAGACCTCATGATGTCGTCTACGAGTTCAATGCCTAGATTTCGAATGATGTGGTCAATTATTGCTGGCTGTAGACATGTGTCACATATGCGTTTGGCGAGATCCTGACTTTCATTCTTCTCTTTGAATACATTCATAAATGTGCTAAAGTATTCAGATTTCAATGTTTCCAGCTGTGAATGAGGGTCATTCTTTCTGATGAAGTTATTATGCATCACCTGGAAATCAGCAGCAGCGTGTCCTAAAATTTTAAATTTTATTTCTAGCTCAAGTTCAGCTGGGATATTCCCTTCCTTAATTAGAATGTCATCAATCATGTTCAGCAGTTGTTTACAGTAGGTGTCATCATAATCAGCATCTCTCTGGGCTTGCTCTTCAGAATATTTACAGCATTTGTCATGTATATATTGAAAGGTATGCTCATACTTGTGTGAATTTGGTGCATTTCCTTTCCACCATCTATATGCACTTTTGAATAATGTCAAAATTCCTGCTCTTTTTCTGTCAGTATTCTCTGTGTTAGGTCTTGGCAAGTGCTGTATTTGATTTAGTTTTTCATTAACTGCTGATCCCTTGTCTCTCATGGTCTTTGTGAGCTGAAGCAGCATGTCTTTCTCAATATTACGTTTTATGAGCGATTTCACCCCTAACTCTTCGAACGTTTCTTGCCACATGGTCTCAAACTCCACTTCCAACATAGCATTGTCCAGTTTATGTTGTTTCTTCCTGCATTCTTCCATAAGGCTGGAAACTTTGTGTTCAATCTCCTTAATATACTGCTTGCATGCTCTTTTTATCTTATGTTGCTGTTTTTGAATTTGAATCGCTATGTTGTACTTGTCATGAGAGGACCTTCCAAGGTTTTCTCCAAGCATCTTTACACTGATTATAAAGTCTTCTTTGTATTTTATTAAGTGAATACAATCTTTCTCTTGTTTGAAATAATCCTCCAGCCATGTTATCATTTTTTGCTGCTCTGTTGCAATGAGGTTTTGTAACGTTATACAACATTCTTTACCTTTTTCTTCCAAAGTTTCTTCAGATTGGTTCTTGATAATGGTTTCAGTATTAGTGAACCATTCATGGATCAATTTGCTGAATTTCCACTCTAATTCAGAATATTTCATAGACAGTTTGTTGTAAGCACTGGCTACCAAGCTATTTCTGAAGCTGAATATAAAGTTCTCATGTTTGACTGCATTCCATAAGTCTCCCATCCACTTAGCAAACTGCTGTAGGTTATGTGCCCTATTTTGGTTTTGTTTAATCAATTTGAGTAAATTTTGCTTAAATTCAGTAATATGTTCGCTGTAGCCAGCGCTGACAGGAGCCATTGGCGGTATACCCTGCCAAAGACTAGGGATGTACCAATGGTGTTCCTCGGAATCATATTCCATAACATCAGAAAACACCTTATACTGAGGCTTCTTCTCTATGGTTGCCACAGTTTTGGTCATTTCATTTAGTTGTTCCAGCAGTTTGTTTCTGTCTCTCATGTTCATTACAGGAGCAGACACGTCACTCACATTTTGATGAACAAACTGGCAATTGGGCTTCTTCCCAATTTCTTTCATTCTGAGAAATGCATGGACCACAATCTGTAAAATATCTTTCATTTCTGTTATATTTTCCATGGCAATATTGATTACAGTGATGTCACTTAACCCAACCACTAGAGTGGCCAACTCATTGTCGTGTTCATAACTGCCCTCCAGAGAATCCAACTCGGGAGCTTTTAACCCTTCAGTGTCAATCACTAGAAGAAATTCACATCCGAGCTCCCCCTGGAAGTTCTCCTTCACTTTAATAAGAGTCATGAAAGCTCCTCGTGTGCATCGTCCACTGGCCACTGGAAACTGTAGACCAAACATGGTGTTCAGAAGAGTGGACTTCCCCGTACTTTGAACTCCCAGCACGGTTATTACCTTTATTTTGCTTCTGCCGCCTGTCTTGGAGTGCACTTTATTGAGAACATCTGTTACCCACCGCACAGGAATCCTGGATGCATCTCCATCAATCAATTCCAGTGGGTAGCCATCAAGCAGAAGATCACATGCTATTTCAGGTAGATAGTTATATTCTATAGGTGCATTGTTTTTTTCCCCCATGACATGCCATACCTCATAAAACTGAGATACCTCTCTCAGGAAATGCTCTATGCCCAATGAACTGTCTGATATCTTTTGATCGATCTCCATCAGCTCTTTGGAGTCACTGGGCTGAGAATATTTCTCTTTGTATTTCTCTTGTAAAGATGTGAGCATTTCCCTTGCTGCTAAGTCCAAATAATATTTTAACCAACTTAAAAAATAAAACTTTTCTAATCGATTTTTTGTTTTGACCCCTTTTATAAAACTGCTAATTCCTTTAGGCATATCACATTCCCACTGTTTCCTCCTTATCTCATCACATTTTCTTCTCAGTTCAGATTTGTAGTTTTCCCCATTTCTATTTTGTTGTTTTTTCATCTGACAAAGTTCCTTTTCTAGGGTTGACAGGTCTTTCAGAAGTTGCATTTGCAGTTTCATTGTTTTTCCTTTATACTTGACAACATCGCAGATCTCCTCAGTTATGGCTCTGGCGTGTTTTTCTGCAGCTTGACATTCCACTGTATTTTCATCCACATAGATCTTTTGCTTTACTGCTATACGAGCCATGTCTTCTACACTGAAGTAATTAGCATTTTCCTTCTCCAACTTCAGCAGAGCTGAGCGAATCATTTTAACAGCTGTTGCTTCATTTGTGGTTTTTGAGATCACTAAAACATTGTCCTTCTTTAGGTCAGTCATGGACATCACAGATTCTATCATCTCTTCACTTTCTTTTCTGCTCACTTGCTCTTCAGGAGTAATAATGAAGAGATATGTGGAGGGTTTATATTTCATTAAAAATTCACATTGAGTCTTACTGATAGTTTCAACAAAGATGACAACAACTGAAGATATATCTGCTAGGAAGTTGAATGGCTTCAAGTTGCTCTCCAACTCCCCACGAAGGTTTGTAAAAGCAACAGGCTTGGTAAAGATGCCTTTACCAGCAGGAAAATACCAGGATATCTCCACTAGCCCCAATGATATAGTCCTTTCCACATTCCCACCTTCCATGTCTCGATGGACAAAGATGTCTTGACAATGTTGTGTTGAACTTAAAATCTGGTTTAGGATTTTTGACTTAGAAAGTCTGCACTTTCCTAATCTCACAAATGAAAATGTTGGCATGGAAATTTTCACCAAGTTTTCCTCCTGAAATCCTTTGCTATGTGCCAGGTATTGGGGTCTCCATTTCTTCACAATTCCCCTCATTGCCCACAACATAAAGGTGTAGTCTGGACCATCATTGGCTGGCAGTAGCAGAGGGACAGAAAACTGACACATGGACATTTTTGATATCATCTCTTGCTGAAGGAAATGATCTGAGCAATGTAAGATAACACATTGTAAGTCTAATGGGTGGATACCATCTGACAGGTCACTGTCTATATCCAGCATTAACATGTGATCCCTGCTCATTTCTTCTCTGGTCCCTATTGTACTGATATTCCTTGCCTCCTCATGCAATGACATCAATTTTCTTATAAAATACCAAGCCACATTTTCCTTAGGAGAAACTCCTGGTCTCAAGCATTCAGCACCAATATCAAGAACATCATTTAGTATAAGCTTGGATGTCTGGTAACTCTGAAATTCAATCTTTTTGAGAAGATCATGGAAGCAGGTTTTTTTGTCTGTAAAATAATTGGAAATAAAATGATCAGTGTCAGAGACCGAAGTGTATGTGCTTCTATAGTGTATACAGTACATGTGCTATGTATATCTTAACCCTAATCTTCATAAAATCCCATAAACACATCCCCCCTTCAAAGCATGAGTACACGGCCCCACCTTTTTTTGTCACCACCTTAAACCATAACATACATAAGTCACATGTTGGCTTACTCCCCACTAGTGCCATGATCCAATTTATGCAACTTTATCTCCTTAATCCTTTTAACAAATAAGTATCAATATCATCAGTTGATCCTTGCACTATATAATCTGTTGTCCTCTTGTCAATAGCTCATTGCTAGAAATGCCCATTTCTTTCAGCACACCAATGACAGATCGCCATATGCAGGCAACTTTATCTCCGTTCCTAGGCATCTGATAACTAGGGTGCTCAACGCAGAATGTGATGTCAGTTACATGGGCAAGATTTGGACATGTGAACAAACCTGAGGGCAGTGGCGTAACTACCGGGGAAGCAGGGTGTGAGACAGTTTATTTTCAAGTTAGTTAAATATCAATTCTTGTCTTAGTGTTCAGGGCCCCTTCACAGCAGCAGCGGCTGACCAGGCCCCCTCGCTAATGTGATCTAATCTTACTGTCTCCTAAAGTCTCCTGATGTGTCTGGGATTCGAACCCACAACCTCCAATGTATCAGTGTATCAGAGGCAAAGCATTTACCCACACAGCCATAAAGGCTGCATAACAACTGATTGAAAAAATATGAGACTTCTACTGTTATAGCTGGCTAAGTATACATCTATACACATGACAGTTGCCCCAACACACCCAGCACTGCTATATCTCTATATGACAGTTATCCCAGCACACTCAGCTCTGCTATATCTCTATATATGAGCAGCTGTCATGTGTATAGATGTACACTTAGCCAGCTATAACAGTAGAAGTCTCATATTTTTTCAGTCAGCAGCAAGGCAGCTCTTATGGTCTTGTGGTTAACTGCCTTGCCTCTGATACAGAAGGTCGTGGGTTCGAATCCCAGCAGAAACTTTTCTGAAATACAAGCACTGACTCCATATATGGACATACAGGGCGGGACACAGGAAGAGGTTGCATCGCATCGCTGACATGGAGGTAAGTAGAAGTGTTTATTATTTTTTCTTAATACCCGACTGTTACTGCCATGGGGGGAGCGGGAGGCACTTGATACTGGCACATGGGGGGAGGGGGGTTGGCACCTGATACTGGCACCTGGGAGGGGGGGTTGGCACCTGATACTGGCACATAGGGGGGGGAGAGAGGCAACTGATACTGGCACATGGGAGGGGGGGGGAGAGGGGTTGGCACCTGATACTGGCACATGGGGGGGGATGGCACTATGATACTGGCACATGGGGGGAGATGGCACTATGATACTGGCACATGGGGGGAGGGGGGTTGGCACCTGATACTGGCACATGGGGGGAGAGAGAGGCACCTGATACTGGCAAATGGGGGGGGAGGGGTTGGCACCCAATACTGGCACGCACATGGGGGGGGGGAGGGAGAGAGGCACTTGATACTGGCACTTTTTTTTGGGGGGGGGGAGATGGCACTATGATACTGGGACATGGGGGGGCACTATGGGGACATTAGCTCAACTGGGGGCATTACATGGGGGTATTTTTGCACTGTCACATTATAAGGAGAATTATTTCTACTGGGGGGCATTATGGTGGGCTTTATTACTCCCCCATGGTATGACCCCCTAGTAGCAGCACCAGCCTCTCCCTGCTCTGCTATCCCTCTGCCCCTTCTCCAAATCCTTATTATGAAATCTTTCTCATTAGGATAAAGCACAACATCAGCTCAGCCGAGCCCCCGGCCAAGTGTTGAAGTGGTGTCAGAGATCCCCAAGGGCCAAGTCAAGTAACGGTAAGTTTTCATATGAAATATGTTTATGTTATACACATATAGCATCCACTGTGCCACACAATATACAGTATACCTCTACACTGTGCCAAAGGAGTGGGGTTTACACAGGAGGAGGGAGGTGCGAAGCGCGCTGGAGGGGCCCTTACAAATATTTGCTGTGGAGCCCAGTCACTTCTAGTTACACCCCTGCCTGAGGGCAGCAATCCAGGAGCACTAGGAAACCCCCATTTGGCTAGCTGGCCGGGTCTGCCACTGCAGCACAGTCTCAGCACCCGGCTGTTATGCTGTAATATCAGCTCGCACTCCTTTTTTAGGAGAAGTTATCCATCTAACTAGCTCACTTACACCACAACTGCCTGCTGTATTGTTTGGTCCCCTGATGACTTTTTGGTGAAACATGGCATGTCGGGATTTACAGGGTGTGTAGGTAAGGGGCAGGTTCCGGACAGGGTCACCCTTATCAGGAGGAGGAGCACTCTGTGGTAGGTATCATGGACAGAGTGGCAACACAGGTATATATTAGGTCATGCCTACTTAACCACTTTTCGTCCACCCATAGGATATAAACGTCCTATGGGTGGACCTCTATTTCTGAAAGCACGTTTTAAAACGTCCTTTCAGAAATCGCAGCTGCACGCTAATTGTGCAGCTGCTGATCGGGTTGCCCGCTGTCAGTGACAGCAGGGCAACCCTTAGAGAAGGCAGGGACAGTTCCCAGGTGTCCCTGCCTTCTGGATCGCTGCATACACAGCGCTCACCGAGCGCTGTGTATGCAGAGCAGGAAGCGCTATGCGCTTCCTGTTCCGGCCCGGCGGTCATGTGACCGCTGGGACCGGAGAGTGCAGGGGCTGTGTGAGGTCTTTCACAGACCTCGATCAGCCCTGCCCTGAGGCTGTACAGCACAGTATTATGCTGTACAGCCTCTCTGGGGGTGCATTTCTTCTGTAACTGGGGCTACTATGTCAGCCCCAGTTACAGGAGAAATCAACAGTGAAAAAAAAAAGAAAAAGTGAAGCAAATGTCCCCCAGAGGTCTTGTATGACCTTATGGGGGACGAAAAGTGTAAAATAAAAAAATAAAAAATAAAGGGTTGAAAAAATAAAATAAAAAAAAGTTTCACATGTAAAAAAGAAAAAAGTCCCCAAGTAAGGAATAAAAAAAAAAAAAAAAAAAATAGAAAAATAGAAAAAAAAAAGACATATTTGGTATTGCCGTGTCCGTAAAAACCAGCTCTATAAAAATATCACATGACCTAACCCCTCAGATGAACACCGTAAAAAATTTTTTTGTCACCTTGCATCACAAAAGGTGCAACACCAAGTGATCAAAAACGCGTATGTCCCACAAAATGGTACCAATAAAACAGTCACCTCATCCCGCAAAAAATGAGCCCCTACATAAGAAAATCTCTCAAAAAAAAAAAAAAAAAAAAAAACTATAGCTCTCAGAACATGGACACATTAAAACATAATTTTTTTGTTTCAAAAATGCTATTATTGTGTAAAACTTTAATAAATGAGAAAAAGTATACATATTAGGTATCGCCATGTCCGTAACAATCTGCTCTATAAAAATGTCACTTGACTGAACCCCTCAGGTGAACGCTGTAAAAATAAATAAATAGAAACTGTGCTAAAACAACCAATTTTTTGGTCACCTTGTCCCATAAAGTGTTATAATGAATGATCAAAAAATCCTACGTACCCAAAAATAGTACTAATAAAACTGGCACCTTATCCCCTAGTTTCCAAAATGGGGTCACTTCTTGGGAGTTTCTACTGTAAGGGTGCATCAGGGGGCTTCAAATGGGACATGGCATCTAAAAACCATGTGGAGTTCCTTTTCTTCTGCGCCCTGCCGTGTGCCCATACAGCAGTTTATGACCGACCACATGTGGGGTGTTACTGTAAACCGCAGAATCTGGGTAATAAATATTGAGTTTTGTTTGGCTGTTAACCATCGATGTGTTAAAGAAAAAAATTGGATTAAAATGGAAAATCTGCCAAAAAAGTGAAATTTAAAAATTTGATCTCCATTTTCCTTTAATTCTTGTGGAACGCATAAAGGGTTAACAAAGTTTGTAAAATCGGTTTTGAATACCTTGAGGGGTGTAGTTTCTACAATGGGGTCATTTATGGAGTATCCACTATGTAGGCCCCACAAAGTGACTTCAGACCTGAACTGGTCCTTAAAAAGTGGGTTTTGGCAATTTTCTTAAAAATTTGAAGAATTGCTTCTAAACTTCTAAGCCTTCTAACGTCCTAAAAAAATAAAATGACATTTCCAAAATGATGCCAACATAAAGTAGACATATGGGGAATGTTAAGTAATAAATATTTTATGAGGTATCACTTTGTTTTAAAAGCAGAGAAATTGAAATTTAGAAAATTGCGAATGTTTCAAATTTTTGGGTAAATTTGGGATTTTTTCATGAATAAAGGTGAAATATTTTGACTCAAATTTATGACTATCATGAAGTACAATGTGTCACGAGAAAAGAATCTCTGAATGACTTGGATAAATAAAGGCGTTCCAAAGTTATTACCACATAAAGGGAGATATGTCAGTTTTGCAAAATTAGGCCTGGTCAGGAAGTGGGCAAATGGCCCAGATGGGAAGTGGTTAATGTCCTTTTCCCAGACTCTAGGGGCGACATTCAGATGAAAGCAGGAAACATCCTACTGTATCTCCAGAGGTCGTCAAAGCATGTGGTCCAGAGGTGCCCTACCACCTGGATGCCGCCGTGCATTTTTAATATTGCAACACTGTATAATTGTTGCATACCAGGGGCGTAGCTATAGGCTCATGGGCCCTGGCGCAAGAGTTCAGTTTGGGCCCCCCCTTACCTCAATACCGTTTCCTACCACCAGACCCCTGCACGCCCACCATGCCCAATGGCAGAACTAAAATCTCACCGAGAAAATACATTTTAATGCAATAAGTGCATGTACAGCTGCTCTCCATTCATTTTCTATGGGGCCGGTGAAAATAGCCGAGTGCTGGCTCGTCTATTTCCGTCGAGCCCGAAGTGAATGGGAGCAGTGGCCGGTCATGCGCGGTACGCTCCCGTTCACTTCTATGGGGAGCCGGCTTAGTGATGGCCGGACTGGAGTCCTCCAGCCACCACCTTGCGAGGCTCCGTTCTCGATATAGGTGCGGGTCTCAGAGGTGGGACCCGCACCTATAAGACAATGGGGGCATAGCCTAGCAATATGCCCCCATTGTCTATGATGAGACAACCCCTTTAAAGTGATAATTGACTTAAGGTTAGGCTGCTACGTTCACATGGCTATGGCGCTGCCGTGCCTGTGGCACCACAGCTATGTGAATGTACAGTAGTTGACACTTTAAAGGGATTCTGTCACCTCTCCTAACTCAAAATCGGATTTTAAAGCAGTCATGCCGCACAGCTTACTTTGAATCGGCTGTGCTCTTCTATCTTGTAATCCGTCCAGTAGTTTAGGAGAAAAACGACTTTTAAGATTATTCAAATTAGCCCTGAAGGTGCCCAGAGGGGCGTTATGTTCCCCTTTGTGTGCCCAGTAACGCCCCTCTTACAGTGCCTAAAACTCCTTCCTTCAGAATGCCTAACCACCCACAGCCTCTCATCCCTCTCCTCCCCCTCCCTCACGTCCGAGCGAAGTCTCTCGCAGACGCAGTACCCACTGAGGGCTGCGCCAGTGCGATCTGCAGGAGACTGAGGGAAGAGCGAGCATCGGACGTCACTGGGCTCGGCGCATGGCCAGTGACGACGATGAAGCTCCTGCCCTCAGTCTCCTGCAGATCGCACTGGCGCAGCCCTCAGTGGGTACTGCGTCTGCGAGAGACTTCGCTCGGACGTGAGGGAGGGGGAGGAGAGGGATGAGAGGCTGTGGGCGGTTAGGCATTCTGAAGGAAGGAGTTTTGGGCACTGTAAGAGGGGCGTTACTGGGCACACAAAGGGGAACATAACGCCCCTCTGGGCACCTTCAGGGCTAATTTGAATAATCTTAAAAGTCGTTTTTCTCCTAAACTACTGGACGGATTACAAGATAGAAGAGCACAGCCGATTCAAAGTAAGCTGTGCGGCATGACTGCTTTAAAATCCGATTTTGAGTTAGGAGAGGTGACAGAATCCCTTTAAGTCAAGTCTAAAACGGGGATACATCAGGAGGCAAGGTAGTGGCAGTGTACACCCCAAACTGAGGTGACATGCTGTACAGCCACATTACAGCAGTGTCACTCACCCAGTGCAAGTAGAACCCAGCCACATCCCAACCCATCACAATCTGGGGAAACCAGTAGAAACTGGCTAGTTTATACACAGACTACTACCAACTAGGTCCTGGGCCCCTGGCCCTACCAGCCTGTAGCAGGAGTGGCCGACCCTTCCACATCAGTCAAGCCTCCGCTCATGCTGGCTGTTGTGCTGGTATCTCCCAGTCAGTCCCCATTCCTTCCCACCCAGCACCATTGCTCTGTAGAGCTCTGCTGGTCACGCCGTCTCACCTCACTCACTCCCTGCAGCAGGCATGCACAGCTTCACATCGATGTCCGGCTCACAACTCTACCACACACTAACAACGGGAGCGGAGCCACGCCCTCTCCTGAATGTGCCTGCACGTACACGCTCTGCCTCTGCCCCCACCACTATGTGAACTTAGCCGGAAATGTATGTAAATCACTAGCGCTGCCTGCAGACAGTTCTGAACCAGCGCTTTCATTGTTTACTGGGTCTAGTAGCTACGCCACTGTTGCATACTATATGGTGTCATCTCTGACTACCATCTGATGAGGCGACACTATTTTGAGGGTTCCAATCTTGTAAACTGTTAAATCTTAATTATTTTTTGTCTTGATATTAACACTGAGGTACAGACTTCGTGGTATATGCTTTACCTTTTATTAATTAAAGGGGTTGTCAGAGTTTTTTTATTTTATTCTTTCTATGTTTTTAACTAGGCAAATGTAACAGCTTTCCAATTAACTCACTATCTCCAGTGGCTCCTTTCTCAGATGTCACTGAGGGTCACATCACCTGTGATGTCAGCTTCTCTCCGTGCCCTGATAATGTTGGTGCATAAGCCTTCGAGATCTGTAAGTCATTGTGCTGGCCACGCCCCCTGCACTACCGGCTGCTGCTTATTGTTCTCCCAGGATTCTTAACCCCTTCAGCTGCACAGACTCAGGGCTGAAGTATTTACTGTGTAGCTGCAGGCAGTGAGGAGACAAATGCTGGGCACAGGAGCTGAATGAGAAGTTCTGCAGAGCATTGCAGGTAGGGGGAAGATCCTGTGTGTATTAGCAGTGTCATTGTACAGCTAGGACTTGTAGTTCTACACATACAACATGCTGCTGAGTATCCCAGCAGGCAGACATGTCACTCAGGGCAGACTTATTCACTCCATTAGCAGTGCAGGGGAAGGGGCAGAGATTGTTTTTATTGCAAGTAAACAAAGGGCCAGAAAAGAACTAGGGAAATGGATATTTGTTTGCCTAAAACTTGCTTAGCTACAGTACAGACCAAAAGTTTGGACACACCTTCTCATTCAAAGAGTTTTCTTTATTTTCATGACTATGAAGGCATCAAAACTATGAATTAACACATGTGGAATTGTATACATAACAAACAAGTGTGAAACAACTGAAAATGTCATATTCTAGGTTCTTCAAAGTAGCCACCTTTTGCTTTGATTACTGCTTTGCACACTCTTGGCATTCTCTAGATGAGCTTCAAGAGGTAGTCCCCTGAAATGGTCTTCCAACAGTCTTGAAGGAGTTCCCAGAGATGCTTAGCACTTGTTGGCCCTTTTGCCTTCACTCTGCGGTCCAGCTCACCCCAAACCATCTCGATTGGGTTCAGGTCCGGTGACTGTGGAGGCCAGGTCATCTGGCGCAGCACCCCATCACTCTCCTTCATGGTCAAATAGCCCTTACTTTCAAAGTTTTCCCAATTTTTCGGCTGACTGACTGACCTTCATTTCTTAAAGTAATGATGGCCACTCGTTTTTCTTTACTTCGCTGCTTTTTTCTTGCCATAATACAAATTCTAACAGTCTATTCAGTAGGACTATTAGCTGTGTATCCACCTGACTTCTCCTCAACGCAACTGATGGTCCCAACCCCATTTATAAGGCAAGAAATCCCACTTATTAAACCCGACAGGGCACACCTATGAAGTGAAAACCATTTCAGGGGACTACCTCTTGAAGCTCATCAAGAGAATGCCAAGAGTGTGCAAAGCAGTAATCAAAGCAAAAGGTGGCTACTTTAAAGAATCTAGAATATGACATATTTTCAGTTGTTTCACACTTGTTTGTTATGTATATAATTCCACATGTGTTAAGTTTTGATGCCTTCAGTGTGAATCTACAATTTTCATAGTCATGAAAATAAAGAAAACTCTTTGAATGAGAAGGTGTGTCTAAACTTTTGGTCTGTACTGTATATAATCACTGACCATCAGATTTACAGTCCTATATCTTTTTTATCCATAACTCGGACAACCACTTTAATTGCTAAACTGGTATCACACCTTTTTCCTTGGATTCTCTCTTTACATTTTCTTCTGGTAAATGGATGTCCTCATGTTTAGAAGTGGTCAGGCCATCTAATTGTGCGACAGAAAGTGTTACAATTATTCCACATTTCAAGGAAATGAGCAATAATACAATAATATTCACATATAACATAAAATCTTCAGTTTGATAAAAAGATAAGATGTCCTTCATGGATTTAGCTCCACCTGTATGTGACTGCTTGAGTCCATAACATCCTTTATCCTACATTAATGACCCATCCTCAGGATAGGTCATAAATATCAGATTGGCGGGGGGGCGACTCAGTTGCGATAAATCTAGGAAGGTACAAGCACCAACGATATAAAATGTTGATCTGGGCTTGTGTAGTCCATTTGAATGAAGAAATCATTGGCATGATGAATCGTTCCCATACATTTTGCATATTTTCAGCAGCACTTACCCTGTTTAATCAGGGCATTGTGGGGGCCATATCATCACTTCCAGGACTCCATTGTTCTTCTTTACACTGAAGATAGTTTTTAAGCTCTTCCTGCTGTGCCATACATGTACTGGGAGAGTCTCTGCTCTTTGCAACTACCATAACATCTCCACTTTGCTTGACAGGACCAGGCAGTGAGAATGTCATCACGCCTAACCCGGTCAATAAAAGTGAAGAGGGCATGGTAGTTGCAGAGAGACCAGAGCCTGTAGTTGTAAGGGCTCATGCACACGTCCGTATTTTCTTTCAGTGTCCATTCTGGTTTTTTTCGCGGACCATATGCGGAATCATTCCTTTTAATGGATCTGCACAAAAAACGTACGTTAGTCCGTGTGCATTCCGTTTCCATATGTCTGTAGAACACGTCCTATTATTGTCCGCATTATGGACAAGGATAGGACTATTAGGGGCCAGCTGTTCCGTTCCTCAAAAAACAGAATGCACATGGACGTCATCCGTATTTTTAGCGGGCCGCAAAATACATATGGTTGTTTGCATGAGGCCTAATCGTAACACCCCCGTTGCTCCTATATGCTCATTTGCATATATTAAAGCATAATTTTCTCAGTAATGCAGGCACATCTGAACATAAGACCAACAGATTCCTTCAGCTGCTAAGTGCACATTGAACAGGTCAGCCAGTTTCATAGGTACAAGTCTGCTGACAGATGCTTTTGAATGTGTGTGTGCTACAGAGCTGTGTGTGTGTGTGTGTGTGTAATGTGCCTACTGCACTGCTGAGTGTATTATCTACTGCAGCTAGAAGGCTGCCGTAGTTTTAAGTGTCGCACAGCCGGAATCTGCGCCAAATATATGAGAGGCGAGGGCATCTGCATATATTTGTCCTATCTGTTCTAGCAGCACGTGGGAAGGGGGGGGGGGGGAGAACGAGGCTGGTGTACAATATGCCGGTGTTGATAAATTTCCCCAATGTGCGTATTTCACTGCTGTCAGTGAGTATAATAAGCGTAATGCACTTCAGCGTGTGTACAATGTGCATGATGTAGAGCTGTGTGTGTTTTTGTATAAAGTCATGCTCATGGAGAGAAAAAAAAAAAAAAAAAAACACACCTAAAAAAATAATAATAATAATCTAGCAGAACAAGCACTGCTGAACTACAGAAGACATATTCACTTGGATAGGCACATTTAATGACGGGACCACATGCGCCTTTGCTGATTGTTACAATGGTCAGCAGATGACACACTAAAGTTCAGGGGAGCTGACCAAAACTATTAACTCCCTCTACGCTAGACCTCAAAGTTAGTGACCTTGACCCCTCCACTTAATTAAACCACCAGGAAAGGTTTAATAAGTAAAACATTTTTTTTTTCTTCATTTTCTGCTGTCTAAATTCATTGCTAAACTAATATAGAACTATTTATATAACGAGAAATCAAAAATCTTTTAAATCCTTTTTTCTCCACTGTATTCACTTAAGAAAATGAACCGTCAGATGAAATGCAGAATGTCAAAAGTAAACTCCCCATTAAAAGCACCCTGTCTGACCCAGGAAGAAGTGCAGCGGCGTCTTAAAAAGATTAAAATAGACAAAATTGCAGGGACCAGATGGCAGACACCCCCATATCCTAAGAGAATTAAGTAATGTCATAGCCAGACCCTTATTTCTGATATTTAAGGACTCTATACTGACAGGGAGTGTTCCACAGGATTGGCACATAGCAAATGTGGTGCCAATATTCAAAAAGGGTCCAAAAACAGAGACTGGAAACTATAGGCCAGTAAGTTTAACATCTGTTGTGGGTAAACTGTTTGAAGGTTTTCTAAGTGATGCTATTCTGGAGTATCTCAATAAAAATAAGTGTATAACACTGTATTAGCATGGTTTCACGAGGGATCTGTCATGTCAAACTAATTTAATACGTTTCTATGAGGAGGCAAGTTCTAGACTTGACAGCGGCGAATCAATGGATGTTGTATATCTGGACTTCTCCAAAGCATTTGATACTTTACCAAATTACCACATAAAAGTTTAGAATATAAGATGAGAATGCCTGGACTGGGAGAAAATGTATGTGGGAAATAACTGTCTCAGTGACAGAAAACAGAGGGTGGTTATTAACAGTACACACTCAGATTGGGTCACTGTCACCAGTGGGGTACCACGGGGGTCAGTAATGGGAACTATTGTCTTCATTATTTTTATTAATGATGTTGTTATGTACATAGGAAGGAATAATGCAAGTCACCAGTACATACTAAGGGCACATGCACACAAACGTATTTTCTTTCCGTTTCCATTCCGGGTTTTTTTCCGGACCGTATGCGGAACCATTCACTTCAATGGGGCTGTAGAAAATACAGAAGGTACTCCGTGTGCATTCCGTTTCAGTTTGTCCGCATGGCTGTTCCGCAAAAAAGTAGTGCATGTCCTATTATTGTCCGCAAATCACGGTCCGAGGCCCTATTCAAGTCAATGGGTCCGCAAAAAATACAGACCGCACACGGAACACATCCATATGTCATCCGTATTTCATGGATCCATACTGTAGAAATGCTATGCCCAGCCCATATTGCTCATGTGTTTGGTGGTTAATAAGTCAGTTTCTGTATACGATCCGCAAAAAAAACGGATAAAATACGGAAACCATATGGCTAGGTTTTGTACAATAACGGTACGGAAGAGGACTTCAAATCAGAGAAAAAAAAAAACTCAGATACGGAACGGAGCAGTGAAAAACGGACCGCAAAACAACAACGGTCATGTGCATGCGCCCCAACACTGACCTGGAAAAGGAATTTTAGTGGACAGCAAACTAGTGTAGAAACCAGTGTCAGACAGCTGCTGCCAAGGCCAATAAGATCATGGGTTGTATCAAAAGGCCTGAGGAGGTGGTGATGGTGAATTGACTAAAAGAGTTCAAGAGGGGCCTGGATGTATTTTAGGAGTGTAATAATTTGAGATGAGCGAATAGACTTCAGATGAAACATCCGCAGGAGCTCCATACAGTATTCGAATGTACTGGCTACTTTGAGGAGTTATTACTTCAAAGTAATATTACAGGTTATAGTTATTCGATTTCTGGATAGGTCGTTGATCCAGGGAGTTATTCTGATTGCCTGATTGGAGTCCCCTTAAATTAGGAAAATTGGCTTCTAACAGGGTTTTTTTTTTTTTTTTTGCCTTCCTCTGGATCAACTTGCAGGGTAACAGGTTGTAAGGATTTTTTTCAGTCTTACAAACTATGTTATTATGTTACTATGTTATACCTTTTTCAGTGGATTCTTTCTTGACATTTTCTTCTGGTAAATGTATTTCTTCATGACTAGAAGTGGTCACATCATCTAAGTTTGCAACAAAAGGTAGAAAAGTGTTAAGATTATAATACATTGAAAGGATCCAGTAATACCGCAATAATTTTTACAGAATTCTTCAGTTTTAGAAAAAGGATGAAATGCCAGTCATTGATTTGGCTCCACCTGTATGTAACTGTCTGAGGGAGGAGTCCATAACATCCCATAATAAGTTATAACATAAGTTATAATATGTTTAACTTGTGCGGAAGTTTATGGGCCTATTAACACTAGCAGAAATCTTCACTTTAACAAGCACCAACAATATTAAATGTTGATCAGAGCTTTTGGTCTAAAGCAATCATTTGTATGATCTTTCATCCCCATACAGTTTCATATTGTCAGCAGCACATCTCCTTTTATGGTGATTTTTCATATAAAAGATGTGTTTTGTAGAAAGTTCTTAGAGGTTTTCCGAGATCATTAAAAATCTTGGAGAACCCCTACATTAGCCTTAAAAAATAAATAAAAAATATCCTATACTCAACCAGGTGCTGCATCTGACTGCTGCAGCCACTGTCCTCCATTGTAGAAGGCTGAGGACAGTTGGTGGTTGCAGCGGTCATGTACAGTATGCTCGCATGTCACCGCTGCTCTTTGTAAACAAACAGTAAGGAGTACTGGAGGAGCACCACAGAGAATGGTGCCAGAGGAAGGGATAGTATATGATGGGTTTTAATTTTAAGCTACAGCAGGTGCTGTCAGAGATTATTTTGGATATGCCCATTAAGGATCTTCTTATGTGTATTAGTTTTATGCTTAAGTGTGTCACATCCGGTTAAGGATCAGTTCATCCTCTAGTCTCCAACCCACCATTGTACCTACTAACTTGAAGATGTCCAAAACGGTGGCCCCCAACTGAGCAGCGTTCCCTCCACTGCTAAGTGCATGGGGCAGAATAATGGACAAAGAAAAGTAAGGCAGGTACTGAGTAATGTCAGTACCAGGAACAGAGTCAATACCTTGCAGGGTCAATACCAGGATATCACGTCAGAACACCCTCGGCAGGCAAAGGCATAGTCAGAGACAAAAACCAGGTGTAAGGTCCAGAAATCCACAAGATACAGAAAATGCTAGTGAGGGGTATAGACTAATCACAGGCAACTGTGACCAGCTTGCCTGTTTAACCCCTTCAGGACCCTGCCAGATTTCACCTTAAGGACTAGGCCATTTTTTGCAAATCTGACATGTGTGTCGGGATTTGAACCAGTGACCAGCCACATCCCAGGCGGTAGCCCTGCTTACTAGGCTACCATCCTCTCTGGACATTCCTCCCTGAAGCCTATTAGTTAACCTCAGTCTTGCCAAGCCTTGCTCATTACCCTTGATTCCCCACACCTGGTACTTCCCTATATAAGTCCAGCCCCTTGCACTCCAGTTTGCTGATTATTGAGCTCCTGAGCCTTGATCAATCTTCTCCTCATCTGCTGCTCTTGCTACTGCTGGAAGTCCACTGCTGACCAGGAATTGCCTACCGACTACTCTTCTGCTTTATCCCTATCTACTGAACTGCTACCACCGTTGCCATCCGGATTGTCTGACCACGCTTACTGCCGCCTGCCCTGACCCACCGCCTGCCTACCGACTACGCCTCTGCCAGACTTCCTGCACCTACTACCTGCCTGCGGTCCTTGCCACTGTGCTCCACTCCTACCCCCAGCAAGCGGTCCTCTGACTCAGGTGAGCCTGTAGGACTGTTACAGAATAATCAGCCACACTATGGAGTCCGCAATGGCCACTCGGCGTAAGCAGGTCTCCTAACTTCAAGAATTTGGTACTACATATCAGGAGAAATTTGCCCAGCTCCAAGGCGTAGTCCAAAGCCAGCAAAGGGAGATTATTGAACTACAGAGGCAACACCTGGACGTCCGCAGACACCCACATGCCACTCCCATCAAGATTCGGCGGCGACAGACGCCAGTATCGGGGGTTTCTAAACCAATGCCGCATCTATTTTCAGATGTACCCGGCCCCCTTCACCACCGAGAAAAAGAAGGTGCTATTCATGGTCAATCTCCTGACGGAAGAAGCATTAGCATGGGCATCACCTTACGTGGAGACTAAGTCAGCTCCTGGACAACCTAAACAACTTCATCACCGCCATGAGCCAAGTCTTCGACGACCCCAACCGCTGTGCAACAGCTGAGGCGTGACTACATGGTCTGCGGCAAGGGAGACGCTCCGTCGCCGAATACACCGCCGAGTTTCGCCGTTGGGTCACGGACACCACCTGGAACCCAGCGGCACAGAGGAGCCAATTCCGGCGAGGCCTGTCAGAATTTATAAAGGATGAACTCGCCAGAGTTGAGGCCCCGGACGATCTGGATGACTTCATTCAGTTATGCATACGGATAGATCAAAGACTCTCCGAGAGGAAGAAAGAAAGGCTCTGGTCCTCGGACCACAGACCCACTTACTCCTTCTCTTCCAACGCCCAGCGCGGCCCCCAATCAGCAACTGAACCTATGCAGGTCGACGCTCTACGTAGGTCTCTATCTACAGCTGAGAAGGAGAGACGGCTGTCCGAAAACCTCTGCCTCTACTGTGGGGAGCCGGGTCATTTTGCCATCAAATGTCCTCATAAGATCCGAAAGACTATTGCCGTCACGGAACTAAAGGAGCAACCACAGACTCCAACCCCACCAGCAGCCCCGGAAAATAACAACACGGAGGCTCATGGATCCCACTTCATCGTTCCCATCCTCATCGACATTGAGGGGCGACAACTCCCCTGTTGAGCGATGTTAGACTCCGGGGCGGGAGGCAACTTCATGGACCTAACCTTCGCCCGTGAAAAGAACATTCCACTGACAATCAAGGCAGCCCCCGTTGACCTGGAAACCGTTGACGGATCCCCACTCTCCTCGGGGCCGGCCACTCACGAGACCACCGAACTACAACTCCTCATAGAACCCGATCACCGCGAAAAGATCCACTTCTCGCTGATCGCTTCCCCGAAGTTCCCGGTGATCTTGGACATCCCTTGGTTGGCCACCCACAACCCCTCGGTGGACTGGGAAACCCGCTGCATACGATTCCAGTCCGAGTTCTGCTCGCTAAATTGCTCCCACAAACCTGTCCTTCCACCCGAAGACACCACCATCTCAAAACTATCCGTCAAGGATCTGCTACCCCCTCAATACAGCGAGTTCCAGGATGTCTGCGACAAGAAAAACGCAGACAAGCTGCCACCACACCGACCCTACGACTGCCCTATAGAACTGTTGCCCGGGGCCGAAATACCCTTTGGCAGTATCTACCCCCTCTCAGAGCCTGAACTCAAGGCTCTGAAAGAGTACCTGGACGAGGACCTGAGGAAGGGGT
Source organism: Bufo bufo (assembly GCF_905171765.1). Classification (NCBI taxonomy): domain Eukaryota; kingdom Metazoa; phylum Chordata; class Amphibia; order Anura; family Bufonidae; genus Bufo; species Bufo bufo. The sequence goes on from NC_053391.1 coordinate 456,637,452, forward strand.
TCATCCGGCCCTCTACCTCCTCAGCGGGAGCCCCCTTTTTCTTCGTAGAGAAAAAAAGACTCCTCCCTGCGTCCCTGCAGAGACTACAGAAAGCTTAACAACATAACCGTAAAAAAACGGTACCCGCTCCCACTAATTTCAGAACTTCGAGAGACTCCGGGCAGCAAAGATCTTCACTAAACTCGACCTTCGAGGGGCCTAAAACCTTGTCCGAATCCGCCCTGGGGACGAATGGAAGACCGCCTTCCGTACACGTTATGGTCATTTCAAGTACCTGGTCATGCCTTTCGGACTCTGCAATGCTCCCGCCACCTTCCAGCACTTCATTAACGACGTCTTCAGGGACATGCTGGATCTGTTTGTAGTAGTTTACCTGGACGATATCTTGATCTTCTCTGAAGACCTCGAGCAGCACCGCAAACACGTCCGCAGGGTACTGCAGAGACTCCAACAGAACTCTCTCTATATCAAGCTAGAGAAATGAGAGTTTGAGCGAACCACCACTCAGTTCCTCGGATACATCATCTCCCCTGAGGGCCTAAGTATGGATCCGGGGAGGTTCCAAGCTGTGATGAACTGGCCCGTTCCGAGAAACGAGATACAAAGATTCATTGGCTTCGCCAACTTCTATCGGAAGTTTATCCAGAACTTCTCCAAGGTCATAGCACCAATCACCCAACTCACCAAGAAGGCAGTCCCCTTCTCCTGGACACTCAAGGCCCAGGAGGCCTTCACCAAGTTGAAACTCCTCTTCACTTCTGCTCCAATCCTAATCCACCCAAACCCCGAGCTGCCATTTACAGTCGAAGTGGATGCATCAGACTCCGAGGTGGGGGCAGTTTTGTCACAACGGACAGGGGAGAGGATGCTATTACACCCGTGCGCATATTTCTCCCGCCAGATGTCCCCCTCCGAGAAGAACTATGACATCGGGAACAAAGAACTACTGGCGATCAAGGATGCCTTCTCCGAGTGGAGACACCTGCTGGAGGGAGCCACCAACCCTATAATCATACTAACTGACCACAAGAACCTCGAGTTCATCCGCAGCGCTAAGAGACTCTTAGCCAGACAGGCCAGATGGAGCCTATTCTTTTCCCGCTTCAACTTTCTCATCACCTATCGCCCCGGATCAAAAAACGGCAAGGCTGACGCCCTCTCCAGAATGTTTTCCGAGCCCTCACAGAGTAACAAGGGCCAAAATAACATCCTTCCCGAGAGAAGGGTCGTAGGGGCCACCTACTCTAAAGAACTCCTGGGCACAATCAAAGAAGGATATGAAAATGACCCCTTCCTCTCCCACCCCACAGGGAATGTCAGCCTTACGTTTAAGAACGGTCATTGGTTTCATCAGGACCTACAACTATATGTACCAGAAATTGCACGGCTCGAAGTGCTCAAACTCAACCATGACTCCAAGGTGGCCGGCCATATTGGCACAAGAAAGACCCAGGAGCTTCTCTCCCGCTCCTTCTGGTGGCCAACATACAAGGAGGACATCAAGAGGTACATCTGCTCGTGCACGGTCTGTGCCCGCAATAAGACTCCTCGTTCCTCTCCCGTGGGTCTGTTACAACCCCTCCCGATTCCCTCCCGCCCCTGGGGCTTGATCTCCATGGACTTTGTGGTAGACCTTCCTCCTTCAAAAGGGATGAACACCATCCTGGTCGTGGTCGACAGTCTCACCAAGATGGCCCATTTCATCCCCTACAAAGGCCTACCCACAGCCAAACAGACGGCCAATCTTATTCTCAGAGAGGTCTTCAGGCTGCATGGGATCCCGGACGACGTGGTCTCCGACCGAGGCGTACAATTTGCCTCAAAGTTCTGGAAGAACTTCTGCCTGGCGCTCGGGGTTAAAGTGAACCTGTCCTCCGCTTTCCACCCTCAGTCAAACAGGCAGACGGAGAGAAATAATCAGACCCTAGAGCAATACCTACGCTGTTTCAGCTCCCATCTGCAGGATGACTGGCTTGATCATCTCCCCACAGCCGAGTTAGTCTACAACAATGCTGAGCACAGCTCAACGAAGCATAGCCCCTTCTTTGCTAACACAGGCTCGCACCCGGTGTTCATTCCCCACCTACCCGTCGCCTCCACCCTCCCAGCAGTGGCCGAACACCTAACAACCCTACAGGAGGCACAAAAGAACATTATAGACAACCTCCAGCTTGCCCAGAGGCGCTTTAAACAGGGAGCAGACAGACGTCGCAAACCCACCCCAGGCTTCCATGTGGGAGACAAGGTGTGGCTGTCCACCAGGAACCTCAGATTGAAGGTCCCCTCCAAAAAATTTGCCCAAAGATACATAGGTCCGTTCCGGATCACCGCACAAATCAACGAGGTCACGTTCCGGCACGACCTTCCGGACTCCATTAGGGTGCACCCTGTCTTCCATTGCTCTCTCCTCAAGCAAAAAACGGCAAGGCTGACCTTCACAGGCCGCCACTCGCCCCCTCCACCACCCGTGAGGGTACAGGGTGAAGAAGAATACGTTGTCGCAAAGATTCTCGACTCCAGGATCCACCGGGGAAGACTACAATACCTAATTGGGTGGGAGGGTTACCCTCCCGAGGATAACTCCTGGGAGCGAGAAGAAAATGTCCACACCCCCAGACTGGTAAAAGAGTTCCACCAACGGCACCCCGGTAAGCCTGCCCCTGCGGTGCCCGGAGGTCACCTTGGAAGGGGGGGGGGGGGAGTACTGTCAGGATTCGAACCCGTGACCAGCCACATCCCAGGCGGTAGCCCTGCTTACTAGGCTACCATCCTCTCTGGACATTCCTCCCTGAAGCCTATTAGTTAACCTCAGTCTTGCCAAGTCTTGCTCATTACCCTTGATTCCCCACACCTGGTACTTCCCTATATAAGTCCAGCCCACTTGCACTCCAGTTTGCTGATTATTGAGATTCTGAGCCTTGATCAAGCTTCTCCTCATCTGCTGCTGTTGCTACTGCTGGAAGTCCACTGCTGACCAGGAATTGCCTACCGACTACTCTTCTGCTTTATCCCTACCTACTAAACTGCTACCACCGTTGCCATCCGGATTGTCTGACCACGCTTACTGCCGCCTGCCCTGACCCACCGCCTGCCTACCGACTACGCCTCTGCCAGACTTCCTGCACCTACTACCTGCCTGCGGTCCTTGCCACTGGGCTCCACTCCTACCCCCAGCAAGCTGTCCTCTGACTCAGGTGAGCCTGTAGGACTGTTACAATGTGTCACTTTATGTGGTGATAACTTTAAAACGGTTTTACTTATCCAAGCCATTCTTAGGATTGTTTTCTCGTCACATATTGTACTTCATGATGGTGATAAAATGGAGTAAAAAATAAAAAATTTACAAAAAATAAATATTTTTTTTTAAAAATTAGCAAATTTACAAATTTCTATTGCTCTACTTTTATATCAGATAGTAATACCTCCAAAAATAGTTATTACTTTACATTCCCCATATGTCCGATACATGTTTAGATCATTTTGTGAATGCCAATTTTTGGGGACGTTAGAAGGCTTAGACCCCTTTCACACGGGCGAGTATTCCGGGCGGATGCGATGCGTGAGGTGAACGCATTGCACCTGTACTGAATACCGACCCATTCATTTCTATGGGGCTGTTCAGATGAGCGGTGATTTTCACGCATCACTTATGTGTTGCGTGAAAATCGCAGCATGCTCTATATTCTGCGTTTTTAACGCAACGCAGGCCCAATAGAAGTGAATGGGGTTGCGTGAAAATCGCAAGCATCCGCAAGCAAGTGCGGATGCGGTGCGATTTTCACGCACGGTTGCTAGGAGACCCGATCATTATTATTTTCCCTTATAACATGGTTATAAGGGAAAATAATAGCATTCTGAATACAGAATGCAAAGTAAAATAGGGCTGGAGGGGTTAAAAAAAATAAACAAATTAACTCACCTTAGTCCACTTGATCGCGATGCCGACATCTCATTCTTCTGTCTCCTTTGTTTAATAGGACCTGTGGTGAGCATTAAATACAGTTACAGGACCTTTGATGACGTCACTCCGGTCATCACATGGTACATCACATAATCTTTTACCATGGTGATGGATTATGTGATGACCGGAGTGACGTCATCAAAGGTCCTGTAACTGCATTTAATGCTCACCACAGGTCCTATTCAACAAAGGAGACAGAAGATGATGCCGGGCCGCGATCAAGTGGACTAAGGTGAGTTAAATTATTATTTTTTATTTTTAACCCCTCCAGTGCTGTTTTACTTCGCATTCTGTATTCAGAATACCATTTCCCCTTATAACCATGTTATAAGGGAAAATAATACAATCTACAGAACATTGATCCCAAGCCCGAACTTCTGTGAAGAAGTTCGGGTTTGGGTACCAAACATGCGCGATTTTTCTCACGCGAGTGCAAAACACATTACAATGTTTTGCACTCGCGCAGAAAAATCGCGGGTGTTCCCGTGGGAAAGGGGCCTTAAAAGTTTAAAAGCAACAAAACCCACTTTTTAAAGGACCAGTTCAGGTCTGAAGTCACTTTGTGAGGCTTACATAATAGAAAACCACCCAAAAATGACCCCATTTTAGAAACTACACCCTCAAGGTATTCAAAACTGATTTTACAAACTGTTAACCCTTTAGGTATTCCACAAGAATTAATGGAAATCAGAGATGAAATTTCAGAATTTCACTTTTTTGGCACATTTTCCATTTTAAATCAATTTTTTCCAATTACAAAGCAAGGGTTAACAGCCAAGCAAAACTCAATATTTATGGCCCTGATGCTGTAGTTTACAAAAACACCCCATATGTGGTCGTAAACAGCTGTACGGGCACGCGGCATTGCGCAGAATGAAAGGAATGCCATATGGTTTTTGGGAGGCAGATTTTGCTGGACTGGTTTTTTGACCACATGTCCCATTTAAAGCCCCCCTGATGCACCCCTAGAGTAGAAACTCCAAAAATTTGACCCCATCTTGGAAACTACGTGGTGTCAGTTTTGTTGGTACTATTTAAGGATACATATGATTTTTGGTTGCTCCATATTACACTTTTTGTGAGGTAAGGTAACAAAAAAAATAGCTGTTTTGGCACAGTTTTTATTATTTTCAACATTCATCTGACAGGTTAGATCATGTGGTATTTTTATAGAGCAGGTCGTTACGGACGCGACAATACCAAATATGACTACTGTTTTGGTTGTTGGTTTCATTTTTACATATTAAAGCATTTTTGGTAAAGAAAAAGATTTTAGTGTCATCAAATTCTTAAAGCCGTAGTTACCGTAAATTTTTTGGGCGACTGTCTTATGTAGAGTATCATTTTTTTCGGGATGAGATGATTGTTTGTTTGGTACTATTTTAGGGTGTATATGACTTTTTGATTGCTTGCTATTACACTTTTTGTGATGTAAGATGACAAACAATGGCTTTGACACAGTTTTTATTTATTTTATTTTGTTACAGTGTTTACCTGAGGGGTTAGGTCATGTGATATTTTTATAGAGCAGGGGGAGGGGGGGGGGGGGAGTATACATATTAGATATCGCCGCGTCCGTATCGACCGGCTCTATAAACATATCACATAACCTAACCCCTCAGATGTACACCGTAAAAAATAAAAACTGTGCTAAATAAACAATTTTTTTTGTCACCTTCCATCACAAAAAGTACAACAGCAAGCGATCAAAAAGGAGTTTGCCCACCAAAATAGTACCAATCTAACAGTCACCTCATCCCGCAAAAAATTAGCCCCTACCTGAGACAATCGCCTGTAAAGGGGGAATATTAATCACCAATGTTTATGCAAATATCTAATTAATATTCATAAATGGAAGGAGCCATCTATTGATGACTCCGCCCATTTATACCTTTATATAACAATAACACAATACTTTCGCTATGCTTTACACTAATCACTACGCTAGCTGCATGCGCCTTACTAACTCGCTACCGCTAACAAGTACACGCTACACAAAGGATACAAATAACGGTATTTATTAAAACCTAATACACTAAGCACGCAATACACTAACAATACACAGCACTACAAATATACAATCCTAAACTACACTACACGTTCCCAATTCCACCCATCAACTATCTATACAATTCACACATACAAGTATATAACAACCCACCCATCTAATTCTATACTATCCCTATGGGGTACGCCGAGGGTTAACGGTGGTCTTACAGGGGTGTAAGCCGACCACAAACACAAAGGGTTAACAAAGGGGATAATATCAGAACTGTACAGCAATGCAGGGGTTAAATACCCTGCAAGTGTACAGTGAGGGGGTGTGTGTGTGGCAGGGTTTAAGCAGGGGTTAATCAAAGTAGGGAAAGGGTATATCAGGGGTTTCAGGGGCAAGGGTCAGATCATGGGCCAGGGTGCACAGTAGGCAGGGACCAGGGTCCATCAGGGGTTACCAGCACACAGGGACCAGGGGATGCAGGGGTAGGGGTAACCCAGGGGTTAATCAGGGCCACCAGGGTAAACGTTCAGGGGTATATAGGGGGTGATAACTAGCAGGGGTAATGCCTGGCAGGGAAAGGGTTAATCGTTGGTGGGATAGGGGTTGATCAGGGAATAAGGGGGTGATACTTAGGGTCTATATGCTCGTTCGTCCAGGGGGTCTCCCGATCCTGTCTGCGGAGCACAGGACGCGCTCTCCTATCAGGTGGGGGTCTGGTCGTGGGTCCTTGAGCCGGAGGGGGGACCGCGCTGTCTTGAGCGCCGATCACGCTCTCCTCCTTCTGGAGGGGGGCAGCAGGGGTCCTCTGTATTAGCGCAGCGCAGCCCGGGTGGCTGCCTGCGCCCTCTTCTCTGTGGGGGGGGGGGGGGGGGAGGACTGCACTGTATCAGGGAGGGGGGGTCCGGTCCGGTCGGCCGTCTTTTCCGGAGCCCAGGACGCGCTCTCCTCCACGTGGGGGGCCCTGATCCTCACTCCTTGAGTGCCGGGGCGCCGGATATTTATCCCCGGCGGCCCGCACTCCCACGCCGCACCGCCCACCAGGGGGCGCGCGCCCATCCAAGCCACGAGGGCCGGCGCAGCGATATGACGTCACTGCGCCGGCCCGCGTGCTCACATCGGGGACGCGCTTCTGGCAGACAGGCGGGAGAAGCCTTTGATCTCCCGCCTGCTGCACCTAGCATTCCGGACAGTGCGATAGTAATCGCACTGTCGGAATGCGCATAATAGAAGGAGGGGAGGATTCTCCCCTTCTATCATGCGTAATTATCTCCAGCGGCGCTGAGATAATTACAACAAAGGGCTCAGATTCTGTTGAATCTGAGCTCTTTGTATCCATCAGGATGACCGGACCCTTGTCCGGTCATTCTGATGCAATTAGCCAGATTGCATCGGTGTGAATGCTTGGGGAACATTCACACCGATGCACCTGGTTTCAGGTGTAGGAGGGGGAATATTGCAAAATATACATGCGTATGGATGCTTGGGGCACATGTATACATCAATATTAGGGACATCTAAAAGGGGCACAGATTATATAAGGGGGCACAGGCCCCTACATTATAAGGGGGCACAAGCCCCTACATTATATATTTATGAATATTAATTATTGATATTTGCATAAATATTGGTGATTAATATTCCCCCTTTACATTGGCGAGCCAGGCCCACTGCTTAGATTTTGAAATCTGTGTTTGGTTTTGAGGCTTAGCGGTCGGTTACACTGTCAATTATCAGGCAAGAGAGACGCAGTCAGTGGTCTGAGCGTCTAGGACCTGATAATTCGGACAGGTAACGCGACTACCTCACAGCACCAAACGCAGATCAAAATCTTTAGCAGAGAATCTATTGTCTATCTGTGA